>NC_080398.1:12721481-13346481 GCF_030265065.1 Corythoichthys intestinalis
AGGATGCTCAAATTGTCCCCATCAACTTTTAAGCAACCTTTTTTGCGTTATACAGTAAAATGACTTCAGTTATATCATTCAGTCATTCAGATTGTCTTTCCATATGTTGTAAGGATAGAATTGCGCCTACCATTATTAGGTCAATTATTTTTATCATTATCTTCAGACTTACATGAACCTATTTCTAATTGCTGAATGTGCCGGTCCATTTTTTTCCCCTCTTAAACGCATATTTGATTGGCTGATGACTTGACACCCCACCCCCCTGATATACTCACACACATTAGCAGCAGCCACTGTAAGAAATGTAAAAAGACGTCAATGTTGTGGAAGTGGGGAACACACCACTAATTTTGCCACTGAAAGTGCGACCTGCATCAGAGTCAGCATAACATTAAACTGTGTGAACTTGACCTGCAAAACTCGAGTAGGAAGCTGCTTAGAGAGAAGTGTCCTCCTGTATGTGTTTTCTACTGTTAACGTTAAATTAACTGTGAGAAATGCAGTAAACCAAGGTTTACCCCCTTCCCACAATTTTACTTTTTTATCTATGTCGTCTTAAAGCAGCTTACGAAGCTTTCATTTTTTTGTTGTAGTGCTTTTACCTAAAGGACAGCTCCATTTGTATTTATTTTTGTTATTCCCTGACAAAGAAGTTTTTTTCAGTTATATTTAATTTCTTTATTTAGACAATGTTGAGTGGTCTTAAGACACGTGTTTATTTTCTTGAATTACTGAATAGTTAAGAGATGATTAACAAGCTTGTATTTATTGTGCATGTTAATATACTTTATGTACAAATAACGCAATTTAAATTTGTTTATAAAATCCAGATATTTTTCTGGAATTTTTTTTTAGTAGTTTTTAAAAACAAAGGTTTGAATTGAACGGTGTAGGCGGAACCAGTACACATAAAAGTTAGTATAAGTCAATACAGATTTATTTTGCATTGATCATTATGAATGTCCCGTTGCCAGCAAAAAGTGTACATGCAGGTTATGCAAGTCCGTCTCTACCAATGTTCAGACCAAATCTACGCCCTTGACTGTACATATTATTTTTGCTCACCAAAGTCTTTGGGTTACTTACCAGATGATCTTTGTCTTTGGGATTACACTGTTAAAAAAACAAAAAGGTTTGATTAAACTGTTGACGAGGACAAGGCACTTCAGACTTGTTGTTATGTCACTATCAGCGGTGGGTAGTAACGCTTTACATGTACTCCGTTATATCTACTTGAGTAACTTTTTGAGAAAAATCTACTTCTAAGAGCAGTTTTACTAAACCATACTTTTTACTTGAGTAAATTTGTGAAGAAATAATGCTACTCTTACTCCGCTACTTTGGGCTACACAAAAGTTGTTATATTTTTCCTCTTTATTCTTCATATTAGATTTATTTTTTTTTTTTTGCCAGCGATGCCATTGCCAAAAGTAGTGCTACTAATTCCAAAGAGGCGTTGCAACAATAATCACATGACTCCATTACACAAATCAGACGCAAGCTTGCTGTTCGATGAACACGCCAGCCTGTTCTATCACGTGGCGTCTTTAAAGCACTGTAAGAAACGAAGTATTTGACATAGCGCGCTGCCCTCAACATGACTCAACAGCGCGGATTTAAACCTCTCTCCCAGTCTTTATTTGGCACTGATTTACCACGGAAAACTGGAGATATGATCCTTTTAATTTCATAATAGTAACTATGAAGGAATTACAGTATTTGCTATTCAAACTAGGAACTATTTTCTCCACTAGAGGGCTCTCATGCTCTTTGGGCAAATAATGCTTCATTTCAGTGTTTTATTTTCTCTCTTGCTGAAATTCAAAATTTTTTTTTTTTTGGCTTACTGTGGTTATGTAATGGGCTATTGTATAGTATCATTATAACAGCAGTTCATATAGATAAGTTTGTCCTGAGAGAAAAAAAAAGCAGTTAATTACAATGTTACTCATTACTTTGGTATTCCTCTCACTGGATAGTTTTTTAGTTGTACTTGAGTACATTTTTTGGATGACTACTTTTACTTTTGCAAAATTATTTTGAAGTAACACCACTTTTACTTGAGTAAAACTTTTGGCTACTCTACCCGCCTCTGGTTACTATACAGCAACAATAACAAAATAACCTAAGCATAAATATATTTACCCCTTGGAACTTCTGAATTCCCAGCAGAACCACGGGACCTAAGCATAATAGTTAAACGGTTAAAATAGTAAATTGGGGTCACAACTACCAACATAAATACAATAAAGTATACAGCTAGACAACAGTCTTAGACTCACCTTGACTTGTCACTCTTTTTACACACACATTTTCTGCCTGTTTGGAAAAAAAAAATAAAAGATGTTATAGTAAAACTTCTAAAACATAGTCAAGGCATAATCACATTTAACTGTCATTTGCCTGTTTAAAAAAAAATAAAATAAATAAATGTGTAATGACATTATGCATTATGGGAATTGAAATGTAAATATGAATTTTAAATAAGTTCACAGGTCTTTCCCAAAATTGTTGAAAAAAATTACTACGAGACAAGGGTCTTATGAACAAATTTTAAAAGGTAAGGAGGTCATGTTATATGATAACAACAATATATAATAATTACTCTTATTTATTACCCTCTATAATATCTGCCTTTCTGTTCAATGTACAACATGTGAGAATGAAACTTTATTCTTAGTCATATGAATGGGAAAGGTTGTTGAGGGAAATCCCAAAGCAGGCTTGTGACCTACAAGTTGTCAGGTTAAAGCATCTTGAAAGACAGCCCTCATTCTTCATTCATCTTTATTCATCCACTGGGAGGCGCCGGCGTTGTCTTCTCTTGCTACAAGTCTCTCAGGGCTCTCATTTTATAAGAGTCAAACAGTAAACTAGCACATCTCTTCTCTCTTTTATGTTCTCTTTTTATGCACTGTCTTTATGATTTGTCAGTTTTTCTGGCTGTCTTTTATGATGCTTCCCCATTGCCGACCTCATTGGGAATAACTGAGAAGCCCTCTCGCCTTCTTCAACTTGACTGCATAAAACTAAATAATAAAAACAACAACATGCGCGACTAAAAACTATTTACTGCATGCTAATTGGTTTCCAGCCGCAACAAAAGGTCCCATTTCATGTCACAGTTTTGCAGTGTAAATCCTATTTGGCAATTAACTCATTTGACAAAACAAGAAACAATAAATATGAACAAATATGACTGATTAGGCATAGACATCATCACTAGGTTATGAAGTCTATGGATTAGGCTTCAACCATTTTGGAATTATCATATTATGTATATTATATTTGACAAAGAAAAGCAATGAGAACACTGTCCACAGGTTGTATTCGCACATGTGTGGGTATTATTGGGTTGTTTTGGTCAACATACAAACACTGCTGGCCAAAAGTATTGGCACCCCTGCAATTCTGTCAGATAATTCTCAAATTCTCCCAGGAAATGAGTGTAATTACAAATTCTTGGTAGTAATATCTTTATTTGTTTTGCTTGCAATAAAAAACACAAAAGAGAATTGATTTTTTTTTAATCATTATCATTTAACACAAAAATCCACAAATGGGCCAGTCAAAAGTATAGGCACCCTTTGAAAAATCATGTGATGCTTCTATAATTTGAGTAATTAACAGCACCTGTTACTTACCTGTGGCAAGAGGTGGTGGCAATAACTAAATCATACTTGCAACCAGTTAAAATGGATTAAAGTTGACTCAACATCTGTCCTGTGTCCTTGTGTGTAACACATTGAGCTTGGAGAAAAGAAAGAAGACCAAAGAACTCACTGAAGACTTGAGAAGCAAAACTGTGAGTACTAAATTGAGCATGGAGAAAAGAAAGAAGACCAAAGAATTGTCCGTGGACTTGAGAAGCAAAATTGTGAGTACCACATTGAGCATGGAGAAAAGAAAGAAGACCAAAGAACTGTCTGAGGACTTGAGAACCAAAATTGTGAGGAAGCATGGGCAATCTCAAAGCTACAAGTCCATCTCCAAAGACTTGCATGTTCCTGTGTGTACCGTGTGCAGTGTCATCAATAAGTGTAAGCCCATGTCACTGTGGCTAACCTCCCTAGATGTGGACAGAAATGAAAAATTGACAAGATATTTCAAAGAAAGATTGGGCAGATGGTGAATAAAGAACCTCGACTAACATCCAAACAAGTTCAAGCTGTCCTGCAGTCCGAGGGTACAACAGTGTCAACCTGTCCTATCCGTGGATATAATTCCACACAGTCAAACATGGCGACGGTTCCCTGACGTTTTGGGGGGTTGCTTTCCTGCCACTGGCACTGGACTGCTTAACCGTGTGCAAGGCATTATGAAGTCTGAAAACTACCAACAAATTTTGCAGCATAATGTAGGGCCCAGTGTGCGACAGCTGGGTCTCCCTCAGAGAGACAAGATAATGACCCAGCCCTGAAGTGGCCAGCAATGAGTCCAGACCTGAACCCCAAAGAACACCTGTGGAGAGATCTGAAAATGGCAGTTTGGAGAAGGCACCCTTCAAATCTCAGAGACCTGGAGCAGTTGGCCAAAGAAGAATGGTTTAAAATTTCAGCAGAGCATTTTAAGAAAGTCATTGATGGGTACCGCAAGGGGTTGTTCGCAGTTATTTCGTCTAAAGGTTGTGCTACCAAGTATTAGCCCATTTTTGGAGTTTTGTGTAAAATGAGAATGATTAAAAAAAAAATCATTCTATTTTGTGTTTTTACATTACAAGCAAAATATATGAAGATATTACAACCAAAGCATTTGTAATTGCAATAATTTTCTGGAAGACACTGACCATTATCTTTCAGAATTACAGGGGTGCTCATACTTCTGGCCAGCAGTGTAATATGCTTCCAAGTAAGAAGCAAATGTGAGTATAGAGGGGCGTGGTGATAAGGACCAACTAGTATGAGACACGGCATGTGAGCACTGATGACATGACATGAGTAAAACCTTGTGTTGGAAAATACTCACTGACGATGAGGGCGATACCCAAGAGGAACAGCACGACAGCAAAAACCAGGCCACCAATCCTCAGGGATTCGTAGTCTCCAAAGAAAAAAAAAAAATCCAAGATTACATAAAATATCCGCGATGCATGCCAGGTTATGGACACACACTAAATTAAATATGTCAGTCAAAGCTGTCAATTCCAAAACTTTCTAACTTCAACTCCTTCGCCCCAAGCCGGGAGACTACCAAATCCTGCTGTCAACTACACTGAATAGTTTTATCCGAATAGAACTAGAATTTAAGTTATAATATGTTTTTATACCATATTTAGGGGAGGCCTAGAAAAAACACATTTTTAAAAAACAAAACAGAAAAAAATATGGCGAATTGCTTAGAAATGGCAAGAACGTACACCACACCGACAGGGTTCAATCTGAAGGCATATATAACACCAAACCATGCATTACACAAACAATTTTTTGACCATTGTGATTAGACTCCACCATTATAATGTGGTGAGGCAAAACCAGAGGTGAATTTAAAAGTCAGCCAAATTCAGACAACTTTATACATGACGTCATTATATTTTGGGAGGAATCCCAAAGCATTTTGGAAGCAGTATTTTAACGTATTCAAACCAATTTAGTGAAAACAATGTGCACATTTCCTGGTTCTCCAACAGAGCCGCAACCAAGCAACAATACACTAAATGCACAAATTGTTGTAGTGGACTACAGTATTTTGTTACTTAAAATAATTTTGTAACCTGACGTGTTACTGTCTTTATGCCCATCACTGCTGATGCCTGAGAGGGACCTCGTAGTTTGTGGTGCAATACATTGTTCTTCAGGGGCTGGTTATGGGTCTTTTTTTGGTTTTTCATATCTCTCTTTTCTCTGGACGTCTACCCCACGACATTCCCTCCATCCAGAGTTCTAATGAGCGCGAAACCCCGGCCAGGAGGAGCCTTTTTCCCCCCAGTGTCATTCCTCTCTCACACCTTCAGCCCTGAAGCCCCGTGCAAGTTAAGTCTGCAATGGATAGAGATGCAACATTAACTTTGATACTTGCTTACTTACCATATTCAAAAGCACTGTCATAATCTGCTTGAAGAAAACAGAGAAAGATTTGAGACAGAATTATGCATCAACTGCCACGCAACACTGGACTTTTGTCTGGAGAATTGTGTGTACACAAACTAAACCCACCTTTTTCGCTGTCTACTGATGAAACTGTGAAGACAAAAAGCAGGAAATGTCATCAAAAAGTGGAAAGTATTTAAAAATATACATACATGTATCGAATTAGCTCAATGTGATAAGGAATATATTTGCATGGCGTACAGGCACTGATTTGCGTGCATTGAGTGATTATGTTTGAACAATCAATCACCTCTATTTACCTCGTATAATACATACCCCTCCCACAATGTGAAAAATGACTTTTGTGGCAATTTAGCATGTTCGGCAGATGCAATCTTGGTTGTAGTAAATCAGATTCCACATCTGTTTGTGTGTTGGATTAGTTTAGTTCAAGTCAGTTCAAATCTGTGGTAGATGAGACAGTATGCAAAGTACTGGTACTCAGATGTGTGGAGCCAGAACACAAGATGACCAATACAGGGTACAAGATAACCCTAATTTCGGACTACAAGGCACACCTGACTATAAACCGCCACCTACCAAATTTGACAAGAAAACGACATTGGTTCATAGATCAGTCACACTGGACTATAAGCCGCAGCTGTCCTCACTGTATTATGGGATATTTTCACCAAAAGATATTAACCGGTAACAATTTATTTGACAGCAGCAAAATAAGACTGTCATAAGGCCATATGAACCACCATGAAGCTTTGAACCAATAGGCTGCAAAGCTTCATTTCTTCAAGAAGCTTCTTTTGGCCATCACTGCTCCCTTGGGGTAGACAGTCAACCTCTGCTACCACCTGCTGTCAACACTGTTGTCATCCAACATGCCTCCTAGCATGCACTGCAGCGCTACAAATGTAAATAACAATCAAAATCCATGTTCTATGCTAAATATTTATTCAGTTACTGTTCCAGTTGTTTCATTAATTGCTAGTAATGGTATTTGCTAACACTTTATTTGGCAGTGGTGCCATAAGACTGTCATGAGACAATCATAATTATGACCTGACACTGTCATGAGCATTAATGAATGCTTATAACAGATGTCATTTAGTGTCATTCGGCAAATTATGTCACTTTTGAATGAATGTATAAGATCCGAGCTGGACATAAAGGCGGTTATTGATATTATTTGCCGGATGACACTTAATGACATCTGTCATAAACATTCCGTAATGCTCATGATAGTGTCATGTCATCAGTCTTGTGACTCCACTGTCAAATAAAGCGTTACCTATTAACCCAAATAAATCAACAAATAAGCCGCACTGGACTATAAGCTGCAGGGTTCAAAAAGAGGGGAAAAAATAGCGGCTTATAGTCTGAAAATTACGGTACTGGCTCACAGTTTGAAGCAGTTTTTTTTTTTTTTTTTTTTTAATGTATTTATTTATTTTTTAAGTAGAGTGACTTTTTCCCCCCTCAATATGATCTTTTTTTTTTTAAATTGTTTTTCCTTACTGCAGGCAGTCCTGGGTTTGACAGTCCTGATATAGAGTACCACATGCTTGGATCACAAATGGTGCACTCTGCACTATGTCACTAACACTTGTATGACAGTTATCTAAATGAATGGCATTGACGCCGATAGACGTCCAGTCCTTTTAAAGTGGGAGGTCCGGGGAATGAATGATGACTGCCAGCCCCAACAGTTCAAATGTTTTGGATGTTTATCATCATCAGTGACAGCCAACAAGTTAAGAAGGTTAATTTGAATATAATACCCTGCACCTTTGATGTAGGTTTGACGGAAAATTTTATTGTATTTTTTTTTAGGCTCAAACTTTATTTCTATTTTAAGATTGGAAATTAAAGGTCAACCAGCATCCCGTAATTAATTGTGTTTGAATGAACATCTCTGCAGCTTATGTACAGCTTTGACATTAGGTATGCTGAGAAATTGTTTAAGATTAATTTTTTCTCAAATAAGTAAAGGTTTCAGAGGAGCAATATTCCAATCCTCAACAGAAAACCTATGTATATAAATGTTTGCAATGACAGCATGAGCCTTTCTAAATGATCCTGAATGTCTGGAAATCTGCAGAACATCAAGCACAGTTGACAGCATGCAGGAAGCACAGACGATATACACAGGAGGGGGGAAAAAATAACCCAGCGGCAGACAAGCAAGATGCCATAGTTTAAATAATAGAAGTATAGTAATAAGACTTTTAAAAGTTCTTTCCTCATTGCGAAAAAATTATTAACATAGAAACTGACGTGCAAATCACTAGAATGTTTTTGTGTTTCAAACAAGCAGCGCATGACAGGCAAGTCTGCCAAATAAATGAGCATTATAAGGTCAAAAGCGCCATGTGATCACCAGTGCGGAAACTCTGTAAAGACATCAGCGGTAGAAACGGCACAGAGGTGGCACCGAAAAGCATGCTCACCAAGAGGAAGAGTCAACGAGGAGATGAAGACCACAAACAGCAAGAGATCCATTGTAGCTGGTGATGAAAAAAATAATTGTTACAAATGTTGAATTTTCTAGTTACATGAAAGAACCAAATATACAGTATTTAATATTCAGCTCAGAATGAATTTTCTGGATGGCCACAACGTTACCCTATAATATTTCCAAGTGAACTTAATTTAAATGCACAAGTGCAATGGCTTAGCATGTTAGTGCGCTTTCACAACTTCTCCTCGAATAAGGAGAATGACCAAATAAATGGTCAGCATGCAATAAAAAGGGGAGATATAGTCATGCTGGCTGTCTTGGGTTTGGCTGAGGACTGAGCAAAAGTCAGTTAGTCAATTTTCAAGGACAAAGACTTCGAAGGAGAGCAAATGTGTTGTATAATTGTAGTTATTCATTTCAGTATTTGGTAGTAGAACGAGCATTAAAGATAAAGAACCGGCAAAGGTTCAGGTGAACCCTACTGTAACTGTTTATCTAAAATAGGTATTTAAGCAGTCCTCTATCATATCGTGCTGTTCATAATTTAACAGCATTCCTGACAAGTGATTGTCAGAGGGTCAACAGTAGGTTCCAACAGAGAGACTGAAGGCATCCCAGAAAGGTCCAAAAAAGATTATTTTGGTTGATTCATGAATGAAACATCTGTTGTGAACTTTGTATCACTTTTTTATCTAGTACGGTATATTGAATTCAATTTTAAAACACATTCATCGACAGCTATAGAGATGAAGTATTCACATTAATTGATAAAGCTGGTAGCAAATGATAAGATAATGATGATCCTGAAAACTTACTCAAGAACCTACTGTCCCAAACTTTTTTGTGAGTACGTACATGCATTTTAAATTTGGAAAAAGAACATAGAAAAACAAACTTATAAAAAAATTTTTTTTAAAAAACCCCGGGCTGATCCTACCAATGTGCCAGGAGGGGATTTGAAATTCACAGCATGCCTTATTAACCTGAAGGCAAATACCAAAGCGTGTTTATGCGGCACCAAGGGGGTCACTGCAGGTATCTAATAAACTTGCATTGCACATGCCTTTTACTTTGCTATCAAACAAGCATAAAGCTTCGGACAGAGGACGCGCAGCAATGAAAGCAAATATGATGAGCACGCTAATCGAGATGAAAAGACGAATTTAGTTGTGATCTTGTTTTGATGAACAAATCAGGATGGAAATCCGTGAACTACTTCCTTAATGAGGCCATAAAGTACATGCGATTTCATGGTTCATTTTTTTGGGGGGGGGGGGGGGGACTAATTCCCAATGCTCTTCAGTAAAGTCAAGGAAAATTGTGATTGCAAAAATACAGTGGTACGAAAAGTATCTGAAGCTTTTGGAATTTGTCACATTTCTGCATAAAATCACCATCGAATGTGATCTGATCTTTGTCAAAATCACACTGATGAAAAAAAGTGTATGCTTTAACTAAAGCCACCAAAAACATTTATAGTTTTTTTTTTTAATGAGGATAGTATGCAAACAGTGACAGAAGGTGGAAAATAAGTAGGTGAACCATCACATTTAATTTTTTGTGGCCCCCCTTTTGGCAGCAATAACTTTAACCAGACGCTTCCTGTAACTGCAGATCAGTCTGGCACATCGATCAAGACTAATCTCGGCCCATTCTTCTCTACAAAACTGCTGTAGTTCACAGTCAGATTCCTGGGATGTCTGGCATGAATCGCTGTGCTTAGGTCATGCCACAGCATCTCAATGGGGTTCAAGTATGGACTTTGACTTGGCCACTCCAGAAGGTTTATTTTGTTCTTCTGAAACCATTCTGAAGTTGATTTACTTCTGTGTTTTGGATCATTGTCTTGTTGCAGCATCCATGCTCTTTTTAGCTTCAACTGTCTGACAGATGACCTCAGGTTTTCCTGCAGATCATTCTGATAACCTTTAAAATTCATTCTTCCATTAATGACTGCAAGTTGTCCAGGACCTGAGGCAGTAAAAACAGCGGCAAATCATGATGCTCCCTCCACCATGCTTAAGAGTAGGGATGAGGTGTTGATGTCGGTCAGCTGTTCCATTTATCCTCCACACATGACATTGTGTTTTACTCCCCAAAAAATTCAACTTTGGTTTCATTAGTCCACAAAATACTTTGCCAAAACCTCTGTGGAGTGTCCAAGTGCCTTGTTGCGAACATTAAACAAGCAACAATGTTTTTTTGGACAGCAGTGGCTTCCTCCATGGAGTCCTCCCGTGAACACCATTCTTGGCCATGGTTTTACATAGAGCTGATGTGTGCACAGAGATATTGGACTGTACCAGTGATTTCTGTAAGTCTTTCGCAGACATTCTAGGGCTCTTTTTTTTACCTGTCTGAGTATTCTGCGCTGAGCTCTTGGTGTCATCTTTGGTGGATGGCCACTTTTTGGGAGAGAAGCAACAGTGCCAAACGCTCTCCATTTTTAGACAACTTCTCTGACCGTCGATTGATGAACATCCAGACTTTTTGAGATGGTTTTGTATCCTTTCCCAGCTTTATACAAATCAACAATCCTTGATCGAAGGTCTTCAGACAGCTCTTTTGACCGAGCCATGATGCATATCAGACAATGCTTCTCATCTAGACAATTCTTACCAGGTGTGTGTTTTATAGTGGGCAGGGCAGCTTTAAACCACTCATCAGTGATTGGGCACACACCTGACTTTAAATGTTTTGTAAAAATTGGTTTTAATTGCTCTTTAAGTCTCCTTAGGCAGAGGGTTCACTTATTTATTGTTCACTCCACTGTCATTGTTTGCATGCTATCTTCATTAAAATATTAAATCCTATAAAAGTTTGGGACATTTTAGTGAAAGCGGACACTTTCTTTTCATATGTGTGATTGTGACCAAGATCAGATCACATTTGATGGTGATTTTATGCAAAAATGAGAGAAATTCCAAAACGTTCAGATACGTTTTCACACCACTCTATAACTTGAGTCTTTGGTACAAATCAGTTAGTCCGAAACAACAACACGAAGGTTCCAAACAGATATTTGCTTATGTCTTGAGGTGAGGGAGGTAAAAAAAAACAAAAAAACATCAGGATCCAAGTAAGATGGTAAATTAAAGAAACATTTAAATATCTTATTTTTATTTAACTCCTAGTTTGACATCTGGTTATCACATAGTAGGTAAAATGTATTTTCTGACATAAAAAAAAAAGTATTAACTTGATTAATGTTGTAATATATTGCCTTATGGACTTATTGACCTTATTGTACTTGGGAGATCTGCAGTCACCACCTCCTGACTCAGACTGTGTGGGGTTCTATTTAAAGCGCCCCAAATTGTTTGCAGTCCAAAATCACTGGTGTTGAGTTGCACTTGCTGGAGGGTTTCAACTGTTCTATTGGTTGGCAGGAAGCCACGGGCACCGTTTCATCTACATAATTATCTAGCCTTGCAGGGTATTGTTTTTTTTGTTTTGTTTTTAATCTGACAGAAATACTTCCGTTTACCAACTCTCAGCTGGTAGGCTTACACTCAGTATACAGTAAAAGTATATCTTCTACTGTGTTCAATTTAAAAGACACTAGGCCTAAGAAAGCCCTTGGTGGGAAGCATGCACCACTATGAGAATCCCAAAATATTATGTAAAAACAAAAATCGAAACACCTAAACCCTGGAATATTGTCCACTGTAAGATTCAACTTTATTTAAAGAGGCTTTCCTGCCTCACACTGGTGAGATTTCACACATGACTGCAGTGGGGGGATTGTGACCGAGTACAGAGCTGGAGTGGAGTGGAATGAACACTTTCTTCGGGGAAAGTGAGATTACAAAAAAAAGCCTGCCAATCAAGTCTAATCAAACAAACACAGGCCGACTTATTCAAATATGCACAGGTCCAATAAGTGAATGGAGAGAGATATAATGGAAGGCAAAGAGCAGCCAGCACTTAAAAATAAATTACCTGTGGTTTAAAAGCAAGAAGGTGAACAACCAGGGTTTTAATTTGAAAATACAGTGATCCCCCACTACTTTCCACTTCAAACTATGCACCCTCAGTCCATCGCGGATTTAAAAAATGAAATAAATAAATAAATAAATACAGATGAGCTATCCTGAACCGATCGCGTAGTCTCACTCTCCCTCCCTGTCTCCCTCCCTCCCTCTCCCTGCTCTTTGTTGGTCAGGCAGTGCACTGGAGTTGCTTATTAAAGTTAACGATGATTGACGGACAGTTAAGGTTTTATCTTGCCAGAGACGCTGGTAAGCCGAGACTTCAAAGTGCCGCATGCGTCAACATCGTTTAATTTGTTAAACAGTTGCTTGGGCAACTCATTGTGTGTAAGTGAGCAGCTTGAGCAGATTTGAGCGGACTAAAATCAATGAAACATTTAGTAAAGAAAAACATTTTTCAACTTTTTTTAAAAAATGGATTGGATTTTTTCCTTGTTTAAAAATAATTTGGTGGGACATTAACATAGCATAGCCCCTCCTGTTGGCCGATAATATCATTGAATGTAATTGACTTTCCTATGTATGAATTTAAAACTAAGACTTTGCCGGTAAAATGTTGTCTATAAAAGCTGTTAAGCAAGTTAAAAAAAAAACGAATGAAATGAAATGAACCCCAAAAAAATTATAATAGGTCAAAATTAGTTTACCATAGATCATGTGACTAGCACCTTAGAGACGATCATTTGCTTTGGTTAGCCAAAACCACCTGAGGACAGAAGAGGCAAGATGGATATACATAATTTTTTCAAACCTAAGCTTTCAAAAGCGACAACTACTGAGCGAGAAGCAAGGATTGAAGATGTGAACCATGAAACACCGGAGAGCACTGCACAAACGGCGAGCGCAGTTTCAGTTTGCCCCACTAAAGGCGTTCATTGTACAACAGAGCCACCATCGGGCATACCATATTCAATGGACGACGATCTTGGCCAAAAGCATAGCTTTCCTAAGCAGCCTGATTTAGAAATCTCAACCGCACCATTCTCTGTGTGGTACGTTCAGGTACAGCACGCAAAACACATCCGCCACATTAGAACCCGATTTGTTACATTGTTACAGGAATTATTATTATTTTGTTATTCCGTTTTTTTATTAATAATTTATTTGTTTTGCTTTGTGTAATTGCCATTTGTAATAGCACCAGCAGTATTTATTAAGAATTTAGTGTAGGTTTTCGGGCTGTGGAATGAATTAATGGAATCATAATGTATTCTACGTAGAGTAGATATGTGCCAATTACCTTTTTCAAGGTATACCGTGGTATGAAAACGTCATGGTTTCAAGACCACAAAAATTTTCCGTCCTACAGTCCCTGCGGTATTGGCTATTTTTTATGTCCCAAAAATGCAGGGAGAAAACCCTTGTTCGCAGCTACAATGTTCAACTCTCCCCCACCAGTTGTTGCTCAGTGTCAGTGAGTCAGCTGTGCTACACAATGGCTGGAGGAGGTGAAACTCCTGAACCTTTTCCCATCTAAGAAAACGAAATCACTGGTATGGGAATACTTCGGCTACAGGAAAGTTACAGACAGCCGCGGCTTAGAGGACGAGGGCCAACCGACATGTAAAACATGTTTGCAGAAGGTGGCTGTCGAGGAGGCAATACCTCCAATATGATTTCGCATTTATACAAAATTAAAGGTTAGTAAAACCTGTCTTGAACATTTTCCACCAGCAATGGGAGTTAACTCCAGCATGTTTAGTGTGTCTAGCGGTGTTAGAAATTGGTGTTTTTTTCTCTCCGGCAACTGTCTGTGTTGCGAAAGAAAGTGTAATGTAAACATGATGCAAGTCTTACACACTTGCTTTTTATGGAAAATAATTCACTTATTTTTATTCTGATGGTAATAATGTTGAGCTGTGGGTTTAGGCTCACCTAAAGGACTGCATTTATATTGATTTTATTTAGAATATTTTGTTAATTAAGTTTACATTATACATATGTCCACATTTGCTAATATGTTTTTTAAAATAAAAATCCTGTTCAATGGGAGGGGGGGGATTAAACCCAGATTTCTCAAAGTATCACATTTTAGAGCTGTAATTGGAAAACTGTTATACCTTGAAACCGTGATATTTTGGCTTAAGGTTATCATACCATCACAATCTCATACCGGCACATGCCAAATAGGGGTGTGACAAAATATCGAAACGGTGATATATCGTGATACTTTGTATTCCAAAAGGTTATCGATATGTTCCTGTCAAGAATCGAGATATCGTTTTAAAAAGGTGTCAATTAATAAAAAAATAAAAATAAAAATAAAAATAAAAAATAAAAAAAAATGGCTGCCATTGACTGTGCTCGACGCCCAATCTATTTAGACTGGGAACGTTTGTTTATTCAAAACCAGAGCATTCACAGTCATTCGGTCCGATTTTCGGGGGATTTACAGGTCACTTGCTTTTCATTTTAGGGCATTTACAGGTCATTTCCTGTTGAGTTTCAGTCACTGCCTATTCATTTGGGTGATTCCCAGGTCACTTCCTGTTCTGTAACGCAAAATAAACAGCAAGTGACTAGAGCAGGGCGGTAAACCGAAAATTTACCGTCACCGAAATTCTTAACGATGACCGACGTAATTTTGACCATGTCGGTAAATTCGGTAAATTAATAAAACAAGAAAATATAGTCTTTTCATCCCGCTTTGATTCTGTTGTTTGTCTATGTTCATTCCCCTTTAAGAAAGCAGTGAATGTGCTTACGTAGGGAGTCACGTGATCATCAGGAAGCCAATCAAACAAAAGCCCGGTAAGCTAACGCTAGCAGCTAACGCTACAAGCAAAACGTGATGGAGTGTGGCTTAAGGGAGGTTCACCAAACTTTAAACCGACATTTAGTAGACTCTTAGTGGCATCCAGACGGGCGTTCTCACGATTTCCGGAGATGGTGCTTTACTGATAGCCAGGCTAACGCTAGCTAGCGGCTAACGCTACAAATGAACGTTATGGAGTCGGATAAGAGGCTCTAACCTTGTCAAAACGGCTGAACTTAATGAGTGGATTGGGCACGGACTGCATCTAGCAATTACTATGTGGTGTTATTTTGTATCTGTCTGTGTGTGATTCCTCTGATAGCTTTTGTGATGGTAAAGAATTCCGCATAAAGTACAATCCAACGGCGAAACTTATAATGACCGAGAAATGGCCCCAGCTATTTTTATTGTGCTTGCATTTATTAAAAAATGCACTGGGGGGGGGGCTTAAACCATAAAGTAAACACTTGTATTTAATAATTATATCACAGCAGCCATTAACAATAAGTTGTCTTTTTGAAGTGTACTGTTCAAGCTGCAAGTCATTTGTGTTACAATTACATGTTTGCACAGTCATATTGATTTTGACAATGTACATTGTTTAAGGTCATACAGGCTGTTATAAATGTTCATACTTGAATTCTTATTGCTTACAATACATTTTTATAAACTTAATGTTTAGACTGCATGTACAATTATTAAATACAGTATATGAAATTGAATGCTGTTAAATAAATCAACAAGATATAGTTAATCTGTATTTCATGCGTTGATTCAGATTTTCAAATTACCGTATTTTTCGGACTACAAGTCGCTCCTGAGTATAAGTCGATCCAGCCATAAAATGCCCAACGAAGAGAAAAAAAACATGTACAAGTTGCACCGGAGTATAAGTCGAATTTTGGGGGGAAATTTACTTGATAAAATCCAACACATAGAACAGACATGTCATCTTGAAAGGCAATTTAATATAAAAATACAATAGAGAACAACATGCTAAATAAATATACAGTGTACAGTGCATGAACAACGAAATGTGAATATACTGTCCTACGCTACAGCTCGGTCCTGGCTGTACAGCGAACTCCCAAAAGACAATACTGGACGTCCGTATAATTTGCTGAATCAATTTGGTCCTCGATAGAAAACAGGTTCGGATCAACGTAAATAAATGATAATTAGGTACTATTAGTAATAAGTAACAGGTTAGCATGCGTTCGCTATCATTAGCACATCGTTCAAACAACCACACAACTGGCTCTAAGTGTCCGATCGCGGGTGGAAAACACACAACAACAACAGAAAAGATGATACACGCAGGCGTTGCCTCTGTAGAGATGATTTTAAAGCATAAACAATGAAAGTAGGCTCGCAGCCGTCTATTCTCTCTCGCTGTAACTCGCCCACTCACTCAGAGCTACGTAGCTGTCCGTCTTCTTCTGGCGTGTGAGCACTCTTCTCCACGTAAACAAGTGCGAGTGCTCCCTCACGTGGGCATGAAAGCGCCACAAACTAAATGCATCCATTTCAAGATAAAAAAGTCAATAATACAATTGAACATACACTGCCAAAGGCAGAACGCGAAAGTGGCCATAGCTATAAAGAGTTATTCAGATAACTATAGCATAAGAACATGCTAACAACTTTACAACACCATCAGTGTCACTGCAAAACACCAAAATAACATGTGAAATTATATCATAATGTGTTAATAATTCCACACATAAGTCGCTCCTGAGTATAAGTCGCACCCCCAGCCAAAATATGAAAAAAAAAACGCGACTTGTAGTCCGAAAAATACGGTATATAACAGTCCGCTTGGGCGAATTTATCGTAATTTATCGTTATCGAGATAAATCTGCTCAATTTATCGTGATACATGTTTAAGGCCATATCGCCCAGCCCTACAAGTGACCCATAAAATAACCCAAAATCAACAGGAAGTAACTGAAAATCAACAGGTAAATGACCTTAAATGACCCAAAATAACTTTGCTGCCATCCCTCCCAATTCAAATGGATTGAACATCTACTAGTGATAAACTCATTCCGATTCACAGCAGAAGCTTGTTTTTCTGTTTATTAGTTTTTTGTAGAATATCTTAGAATGATTTCCTGACCAATGTATCGAAAATCGTTGTGTCGCCATATCGTCAGATCATCGTTGTCGTGAGCTTTGTATCGAAAATCGTATCGTATCGTGAGGTACCAAGAGGTTCCCACTCCTAATGCCTAATATAGAGGTACCACTGTATAAAAATTAGTTTTTTTAAATTATACTTTGGGGGAAAAGGGAAGAAACGTGTCTTATATGTATCCATTTCCAATGATAAATCAGAAAAAATACAGCGAACACACACACACACACACACAAAATATATACTGCATATATATGTAGGTGGATGGCGAGATAGTGTAAAGCGCTTTGAGCGCCTTGAAAGGTGGAAAAGCGCTATATAAGTATAACACCATTTACCATATATAGTATATCTTTTTTTGGGGGGGGGGGGGGGGGGGGCTACTTCGCGGGTTTTCCACTTATCACAGCGGGTTCTGGTCCCCGTTAACTGCGAAAAACGAGGTATCACTGTTCTGTAATTATACGAACGTGCCAGGGCTGAAAAGTTACAATAATGCTTTAAATTCACGTTCGTGCATTAAAAACGCGATAACCACCGATGAGTCATTTTCATTGAACTGAGTGATGATGACATTGGACGAATATAGTTATAGACTGAAGAGCTAAAAACTAGATACATCGTAACAAACAAATGGGGGGAAACGAAATGGTAGCCAAGCCAGTATCGTTAGATTTGCGAGGGCAAAGCGACTCGAGGTCATTCCATAGTCACATGCTGCCACGGGCATTTGGATGCAAGTTGGGGGTTGAAACTTCAGGCAAAGGTCTCTTTGAAAAAAGAAACAAGTTTGCAGACACACATTTTCAAACTGTAGATAGCCAACTTCAGGGTGTTCCAGGCAACAGGCACATTAACTCAATGTGCGCTACTCAAATATGAAAACTTACCACGTTTTAAACTGCAGATGTTCCCTGCCCAAATTTAAGTGGACTCCTTTCCTTTACTTTCGAACCTTTTCGGTGAGCGTTGACTCCCTGTCAGAAGAGCGCGGGATTCCGCTGTGATGTTTAGTAACAGCAAAGAAAAAAAAAACAGATTACATATGAGTATTAATTGAGGGCTTGAAAAAAAGTGGAGTACCCTTCAGGGTTTGACTGCGTGTCTTGTTCGGAATGAGGGAGGAGGGGCCGCCGACTGGTGTGAAGTTACTCCCATTCTGGAATGGAAATATTACCACAGGAGGCACAAAGAGTCATCCATGCATGGCCAGTTCTGATTGACTCGGTCAGAGTAGTATTATTTTATTACGCTTACCTATTTGCTTTGAAGTAGTATTAAGCCAACACAGTCGATTTGTTTTCCCCTCACACTGATGAAAGCCCAGTGGCGTCGTTAGGCCTATTTTACGGGGGCTGAAGCCCCCCCCCCCCCCCCCCCCCCCCCCCCCAAAATACACTCAAGCCCCCCCCTAAATAATTTGTTGTTTTACTTTAAAAAAAAAAAAAAATTACAAAAAACGCTGACATATTCACTATGAAGTTACCAGAATATTAGTTTAAATCAATAATCATATAACCTATCACTATTAACTTAAATATGATCATTAATTTGTCAGTTTTCCCTCACTTCATACAGTTAGGTAGAAAGCCCCATCAGTCGGCGTCCAATCAATTCCACTTCATATAGAGCTGTGTTTTTCAACCGGTAAACTATTGTGCCGTGAGAGATCGCCAGGTGTGCCGTGAGAAATTATCTAATGTCGCATTTATATATATATATATATATATATATATATATATATATATATATATATATATATATAAATATATATACACATATGTATGGCGGAAAACACTTAGGTGACTTAAGTTCCACTCTGAGACCCCCAATTTGGCCAACTTTCAAAACTGTCTGATATTCATGTGTGATAGATCATTGGAAAGCTTAAAATCTCAATTTTCTGGGGGAAGAAAAATTTAACTGGAGGGCATTTAAAAAAAAAAAAAAAAAAGTTTTTTAAACAGCAAAACCCTATATGGTGGTGAGAGCACGCGAGAGCATAATTACAGACGCCATGATTTTAACAAGATATTATCGCATACTGACCTTGTTTTGATCCAAAAACTCCATGTAGCATGTATCACTGAGTGTCAAGACACAGCTGTGAATGGCCACAGCTGGATTTTTTGGGGATTTGATGGGTGAAACACTGTAATATAACAAGGGTCGCAATGCAGAAATCGCAGACAACAAGGAGTGGTCGAGATATTCTTTTTCATGTATTTACGCATTTAAACGTTTTTTTTTTTTTTTTTTTTCAATTTTTCTTTGGATCGATTATCACCTAACATATCGGAGAAAATGCGACAGTAACATAAAAAATACAATTAAGCGATGGGTATGGGGTAGATATCTGTGATTTTTTACAGACGCCATTTTTTCCATTGTGACATAATTTGTTTAAAAGTTTAAAATATGTGAGTGAATCATTTTTTAAAGTCGTTTTTTTTTTTTTAATGAAATATGAGACTTTAATTAATGATTCTAAGCTAAAAACGACAGACATTTTGAATAATATATATAATTATTTACCTTCATTTTATGGCTGGGTTGACACAAAAGCGGTTGCGCGACGTCTGTAAATGGGGGTTTTCAGGGTAAAACGGACAAATTAAAAATAGTTCGGGGGCTTAATGCGCAATTAATCTGCTATGGCAGCATATAGACATATGGTTCTATCAAACACAACAGTTGTTTTGGCTTAAAATACAGCAGTTTCTTTTAAAGAGGAGTGCAAGAGCAGAAACTGCTTTTTCTGCCTTGTTTGTGTTTTGCGCCATATATACCCCTCTGAGGCTCAAATTAAGTTTTTGTTACAGGAAAAATCTGATATTTGGGGAAAATTGTCATATGGGGTAGTAGTATACAATTCAGATTTTTTTTTAGCAAAAGCTTCATATTTAATGTTTTCTGAGATGTTGCAGATTTACAACGTTGTCCCGGTGTGGGAAATTAACGCCGAAAACTTAATATGGTAGGAAAACTAACTTTATTTGCATAGATAGAACATTTCAAAACAATGTTTCAAAGCATTGTACAGTGGAAGAATAACAACAAAAACAACTTGGTATAGATTAGGAACAATAACAATAACTTTTCATCCCCTACATCAAACAATATTGAGATATAAAACCAATAATACTATATCGACGTCTCAAATCCTAATTGAGAAGCCCAGGTCTGAAGGTTACTTCTTCGTGTGGTAGTCCAAGAAACAATTTTGGTCCTTTGTAAAGCACAAAAGTACTCTGCACTTCAGACAGGTCATTTGTGTGTTGCCATTTTTGCGCGCTCTGCATCGTCCACGTTTATCAGCATGGATGGGAAAATGATCGAATCGGTCTAGTCTGACCTCAACTGATGGTGCAATGATCCTCTGACCTGGCGGTGAAGATGTGGCAGCTTGACTGCGTTCTGGAGCCTCTTCCGATGACGGTCGTCCTCTTTTCCGACTGTTCAAGTTAGCCCGTTTGCCAACCTTGATGAGGGCATCTGCAACTTGAGCGCGGAAGTCAAGAAGCGGCATATACTTCTTCTGTTTCTGGGTGAGATAACGGCGGTAGAGGAGCCAGCCACTGACCAGTGATTGGTTAATCAAATAGTACAGGATGCACATATACCAACGACGTGGGCGGAGTTCAATGCGGTAGCGTGCAGCAAACGTGTCTGCCAAGTCAACTCCTCCCACGTTGTTATTGTACACCTTGACAATGTGTGGTCTGTCCTCTTCCACATATTCCATCTTCTCTTTTGACCACCTTCTGCATCTATCAACAGGATCAGGGCCAATGAAGGATGATGCCAGTAACACTGCCTTGTTATCATACCACTTCACGATTGCCATCCCACTTGTCATTTCATCTTTCACTTCATATTCACCACGCCCAGCCTTTGAAAGTTCCTTGTCACTTTTGAGGGTACATCCACGTAGACGGTTTCAACTGATGGCAGCAACTGATAGAATTCCCATTTTCTTCAGTTCCATAATGAGTTTAGGTGAAGTGAACCAGTTGTCGAAGAAGCACTTGTAGTTTAGTCCTTTCGGAACATCTGATAAAAGACGAAGCACAACTTCAAAAACCCACACAAGCACAGGGAGAACAAACTCCCTACAAACATACTTAACCATTAATTGCACTACCTTAGTTAAATAAACAGGACGACCAAGATAAACACTTCCTTGACCTGAAGTCACTCTGAGAGAAAGTTGGGTCACAAAACACAAGCCTTGAATTGAATATCATGGCCTGTTGTGTTTTACCAGGATTAAATCAGATAATACCAGGTTGTTGTTGTGCACTGTATCACTGTGTTGCTGCCCGGTTGTGTTTCAAGGTTTCCTCCACACCAAACTGACACATTCCTTCCTGTGGGATGAGCAAATATAGAGCTGGCTGGACAAACTGTACATCATGACTCATGTAGCGAAGTCAGGCTTATTGATTGAAGCCTAAATGATGTACCACGGAGGCTAATGAAATAACCTTTCTATGAATGGTTTGATGGGTGTGAAAAGGAAGGGAATGATTTCCCATGGCCTTCACAGTCAGCGGCACTTAAGGCAATGAAACATCTACAGAAGATTTTGGACTGACATGATTGACAAGACATTCACTCCACAGGGGTTTTCTTTATTGAGGTGGTGTTCAGTTGATCTAGTGTCTATAGGAAAGTTTACATGAAAAAGTCAAGCTTTTCATCCTGGAAATCTTTGACATGTTATTTGACAGCTACCATTCACACACCAACATCAACTTCAGATGCAGAAAAATCCAATACAGGAAATGACTTTACAAAGATAATGCAGTTACTTTAACTACCTGCGGCAAGCAGAATCCATTTGACATGAAGCTGTGCAATAAAACACCAAAACATATACATACACAATAAACATTGTACAGCATGGTTCACATAATGACACATATCCTGTCATGGATCCAAAGTGTACAAAACGTTGCTCTACAGTGCACAACTATAATAAGGTAATGTTTAATGAAGCAAAGATTTGGGCACCAAACAACTATTTTATATTTAATTATTTCTAAAAGAAAGTGGGAGAAGCAGATGCATTGACTAAAACAATAAGGGCTTAGGTTGTGATGTTCCACATATCCGTTCTGGCTTTGCGCCAAAGACAAGATAATATGCTTCTCCACTAGATGGAGATGTTAGTTAAGAAAGGGCTTCTTAATTAAGGCTCCAGATACCATCACATCACCAATGACTATCAATTAGCCACATGAATCTTTAGAGAGTTTTAGGAAAAGAAAAAAAAACCTCCCTACATTTTGTCATTCACTTCACTGATTTAACAAGATATACAAGTGAGATTTGCATGTGTTCAGCTCACATAGGAGACTGGGTAAAAAACAAATTTCTGTACATCATTTCCTTTTTGTGTATAATTTTTTGGGGAAAGACACATTACAATGCTAAATCTCAAAGGTATTAACAAGCCACAAAAACAGAATTTTGGGTGAAGGCTTGAATGAATATTGTACCCAGATGAGTCTTAAATGTCCTTGGATGACAAGCAGTGATTGGATTGCAAGCTTGGTAGCTTTTGATGGCCATGTCTTGTCAGCCTCACCTGCTTTTTAATCAGTAATTACCATAGGGGATTCTCTGGTATTTCTTAATTAAATTGGACCAAATGCAATTAAAACCGCACACCCCATTCCTTTAAAAGGGCTCTGTGGAGTCCTTGTTTAGTTCACACCGTTAAGAGCTTAAGCGGCTGAATGGTCATAGCACAGTTGCAGTGCTGTCTGATCTGCACTTGATTATGTGAGTGGTCAAATTAAGTTTCCCTTTGCATAATAAAACTAAATTAATGGAGTTAAAGAAGGTTAGAGTTGAACTGTTGTCCAGGTGGTAGTCTTAATACACTAGATCAGAGCTCACCAAATCTCTGAAATAGCAACTTCTTGGACTTATGTAAAGAGCTATCAGTTTGATGTACACTTTTAAATTGAATTTAAAGGTGTATGAATGAATGTTATAAATTACCTGCCACCGGCTGTTGACTTGTTCAGAGGGTACCCTGCCTACTGCCCAGTCCTCTGGGATACTCTTGTTCGCTGCGAGTCTCGGAAGTTACTACTAAATTTCATGTAGTGTGACACCAGCATCCAATAGCATACCGTACATAACACGTCACTTTTGCTCATTAATATTCATGACGTTAGCAACTGTTGCTAGGGGGGGTCAAACTTGCGTTTGCCCTCATGCTAGATGCATGTAAATAGTGTACGAACGAGATGTTTACTAAGCTAAACCTACCAATTCTGTCCGAAAAGGATGTCCCTGGTGCCAAATTCATTGGTAAAGATGTGAAAGAACATCCAAATGTTCAGTGAAAGTGATGACTTGAGTGTCGAGGACTGAAAAAGACAGGATAAAGAACAGACCTGATCCAGAGGGAGCTTTTTTAATCGACACCTTTTTCTTGTGTGCATTGCCTTACGCCACTGACAAATGACATTCTCCTGTTTCAACAAGCCATTCTTTACCACCATATGCCCTGTCTTTCTTATATATTATATCCTCTGGTTGTCTTAGGTCTCTGACCGTTCTTGGGGGTAATTTATACTGCTATTTTTGCCTAGCGATCGCAAATGTTACTCAGTGACAGCCAACAAACTTAATTTTTTGCATTAATAAATCCTAATTTATTTACACTTCCTCTTTAAGCTGTGTCTTTACAACAGAAAAGGTAGCATTGGCAGTCAGATACCATTTAAATTTTTTCAGGTCATTCATTGTCAGACAGAAGCAGCATGGCAAAACGCCACACTAAAAAAATAAAAATATCAAAATGGCTTACCTCTTGGAGGCAGCCTGTGGCAGGCAATGGATCAGCATTATCATCTGTAAGACCACTGGCCCCAACAAAATGTTTACTGCATACGAAGGTGAATGGCTTCACCTTGCTGTCGTTAAAGTGGTCTTTTGGACGTCCGCACAAGTTGATCCATTGTTCACATTTTTTTCCCCTCACAGTTGTTGGCTTCAGGAAACGTATGAAGAAAACATCCTTCATATGTCGTAATGTCTAGAGGCATTTCTAGAAATTCCAAAGCAGCGTTTACTCGGCATGTTCTTTTTGAAAGATTACCGGCAGAAAACAAGCAGTACTAACATGGGTTGTATGCGAGGGCGCTTATATGCTGACCCCGTTCTAGTTTACGATGGTGACGTCACGCAGCCTTGTCTAAAAATAACATTCGTGCGGTACGCTATTGCCGAGAAAGCCCAAATCTTAAGGGTCGAAAAATACACAATGTCGCAGGGGAAGAATATTTTGATTTGTGTTTTTGCAGTTTGCAAATCCTTTCCAATGATTACCTTAATCTTTATTCAAATGTCACTGGATGGGAAAATTAGGTCTTCAATGAAATTAGGATAAAGGCGCTGAGGTATTTTCTTACACAGGCTCATCGTATGTAATTTTTAAACACTGAAATGTACTGCCCAATCTATCCTTAAAAAAAAAAAATTTGTTTCCAATTAAGATTCTATCAAACGACTTCCAAGATTTATTTTCTCAATTTTTCTTGAAAGTGCTTTGTGAAGGTTTTAAGCTGTTGAGGTTGATACCTACAGTGGGGCAAATAAGTATTTAGTCAGCCACCAATTGTGCAGGTTCTCTACTTGAAAAGATTAGAGAGCAGGCCCGGATCTAGGTTGACCCACCAGAGTGGGCACTAAGAAAACTTGAGGGGGCACCCACAATGCAGGCTTTTTTTTTTTTTTTACCCTCTGCATTTCTCTGGGTTTGGGACCGGCGCAAGTAGGACACTGGCTTGTGTCCCGTTGAGGCTGCATTTTTTTTTTTTTCCCCTTCATCCAGGGGCGGACTGGGACTAAAAAGCAGCCCTGGACTTTGACTCAGCCCAGCCCATAAGAATCGCTATACGAAGGGAAACACAGACCCATAGGGGGGTCTGGGAACATGCCCCTCCCGGGAGAATTTTTTTTTTTTTTTTACATTTTATTGTAAAATGCACCAATTTCGGGCACTTTGAGAGAAAAATGAAGAAAATGTGTCTAGACTGTGACTGTCTGACTACGGGCACTCAAAGTACTGCAAGGCTGAACTGGAGTTGGATTCATTTTCTGTACTAGCTCTATGATCAACCTGAATAAACAAATGAAAGAATTTATTTTTCAAAGCAAGTTTTACGTATCCAATTGATTATAATATATCTCTATAGATCTCTGTCTATAAAATGACTTCATTGTTTATGCCATAATTCAGTGGTCTCCAAACTATTCCACATAGGGCTGCGGCGGGCGCAGGATTTCATTCCAACAAAACAAGACAAAACCTCTGCACCAATCTGGTGTCCTACAAGTGCAATCAGTTGATTGCAGTCAGGTGCTGCTTGTTTTAGCAGAAACTTCATTGGTTAAACTGTCGGTACTCGATCGGTTAAAACAAAAAACAGGCCCCACAGCGGCCCTTGAGGACCGGTTTGGAGACCCCTGCCATAATTAATCTTGCCATACAAATAATAAATTTCAATGAAAATACAATACACATTTCAAGACAAATCCTGTATACATAAACTTCATTGGAAAGTATTAACCAGAAAACAAAACAATATATAAATGATTAATAATGTATATAACATCAATTTAACTACCTAAACTTTAAAGTAAAACCATTCATTTTATTAATATTTTGTTATATTTCTTCTGAATTAATATTGCTATGCTGCGTGTGCATACATTGTTTTACGGCTAAAATATTTTTTCTTAGGAGAGGGATAGTAGGACTAGCATACTGTAACTTGACACGATTGCAAACGGGTACATCGACTAGCTGGCACTAACCCTTAAATTGTCATTTATTTGATTTAAAATGTAGCTACCTGATGGATAACAATTGCCAGTTTACAGAGCAAGTAACCCTCTTCATCCCAATTTACTTGCCCTGCGCTTGTCTGGGGAACTTCCAACAGTTTATCGTTGCCCCCTCCCTCTTCTTTTCTCTCTCCCAGCACCGTCTGCACGTCAGAGCGGCTGCAGCTCCCTCTCACCATCGCCGGGAGCTGAGCTGTTGTTACCCGACGTGGCCGTTGCAGCCAGACTGCTGCTTGCGAAAATATTTGTCGATTTATGACATTTTAATGCTTCACTCTCCAGTTTCTTTAATTTTTTCTCTCTAACCTTCTCCGCGCCACCCTGCTCTTTTCAGTTTTTTTGCCACCACCATCCATATTGTGCATTAACACTCGTCGCTATTTTGCTTCCACAAGGAAGGAACCAATGAAGGCTACTCTGTACTTTCGTCGTTCCTAGTCTATCAGATTGGCGGTGAAAAACCAGGCGCATTGCTGCCACCTGTCGGATTGGATGCGAACTGTAGATAATCAGAGGATAGGGGGGATAAAAACAGTGATGCATAATGAATGGCGGCCGCCGGCCGTCCAGGGCACCGGCCGTTCTGTGATCCTCCAGAACCCACAGATTACCAGTCCGCCCCTGCCTTCATCTATCAACTTATTTTCGCAGTCGGCATGATGCTATGATGACGTCATCTCGCATGGCAACGTGTCGCCATTTTGAGATGGGGGCACGCACAGGTAAACAGCCGTAGACAAACGCTGTCTAAAATTCATTTTCAGCTGTGTTTTGCGTCTTTTTTCATAAAAACATCTTAAACATGACTTATTATTACCACGAGTCACTGCGGACAGACGCGAGGAGGCAATACTACTTAAAATTAGCGTGTATTGGCCTGCAAATCTGCCCATACAAAGTCGCAGCTGATAGCTGGATAAACATTCCAAAGGAATTGTCTGCAGTGGAGTTCGGAAACATCTACCTCATAAAGAATTGTGGGATTGCCTGTGAAGACAGCTATGAGAGAGGATGTATCCGCATGTCAGTGGAAATTAAACACGCCCAAGTTTTGGCTAAAAGACAACTTATTCTCTGTCAATTCTTCCTACGAATGCAACGTTGAGCTGCAACCACCTCAACACAAAATATGCACAATATATAAAATCGCATATGTACTGCACTATCTTTAGCAAATTTTGCCGACCCTCTAACTCGTGGGTAATTAGCATATCACAAGTTTCATGCTAAGTGAATCTGTCTCACTTTTTTTGCACTGAAGTACACACAGTTCACATATTTACGTTTTTAAACACATTTAAACAATAAATACCGGCGATGCAACTTCAAATTCAAGGCAAAGTGGTCACACAGACGGTGCGAACTGACTGCGGCCGTCGTCATCTGATTCTCTACTGAACAACGTCCCTTCCGTGTTGCAGTTTCATTCAAATAAAGTGCGCATGAGATGCAGTAAATTAAGGCGTCCACTAGATGATGCTAATAAGATGTAAAAGAAACTCAGGTATTCAATCACAAAACCATCAATCTTTTATACATAACAGAACACCGTCAATATGATTGGGTGGGCACGACTCACGTCTGGGTGGGCCGTGCCCACCCTGGCCCCCCCATACATCCGGCCCCGTTAGAGAGGCCTGTAATTGTCAACATGGGTAAACCTCAACCATGAGAGACATAATGTGGGAGAAAAAAAAACAGAAAATCACATTGTTTGATTTTTAAAGAATTTATTTCCAAATTAGAGTGGAAAATAAGTATTTGGTCACCTACAAACAAGCAAGATTTCTGGCTGTCAAAGAGGTCTAACTTCTTCTAACGAGGTCTAACGAGGCTCCACTCGTTACCTGTATTAATGGCACCTGTTTTAACTCATTATTGGTATATAAGACACCTGTCCACAATCTCATTCAGTCACACACACTCCAAACTCCACTATGGCCAAGACCAGAGAGCTGTCGAAGGACACCAGCGATAAAATTGTAGACCTGCACCAGGCTGGGAAGACTGAATCTGCAATAGGTAAAACGCTTGGTGTAAAGAAATCAACTGTGGGAGCAATTATTAGAAAATGGAAGACATACAAGACCACTGATAATCTCCCTCGATCTGGGGCTCCATGCAAGATCTCACCGCGTGGCGTCAAAATGATATCAAGAACGGTGAGCAAAAACCCCAGAACCACACGGAGGGACCTAGTGAATGACTTACAGAGAGCTGGGACCACAGTAACAAAGGCGCATCAGTAACACAATGCGCCGCCAGGGACTCAAATCCTGCACTGCCAGACGTGTCCCCCTGCTGAAGAAAGTACACGTCCAGGCACGTCTGCGGTTCGCTAGAGAGCATTTGGTTGATCCAGAAGAGGACTGGGTGTTATGGTCGGATGAAACCAAAATAGAACTTTTTGGTAGAAACACAGGTTCTCGTGTTTGGAGGAGAAAGAATACTGAATTGCATCCGAAGAACACCATACCCACTGTGATGCATGGGGGTGGAAACATCATGCTTTGGAGCTGTTTTTCTGCAAAGGGACCAGGACGACTGATCCGTGGAAAGGAAAGAATGAATGGGGCCATGTATCGAGAGATTTTGAGTGAAAATCTCCTTCCATCAGCAAGGGCATTGAAGATGAGACGTGGCTGGGTCTTTCAGCATGACAATGATCCCAAATACACAGCAAGGGCAACAAAGGAGTGGCTTCATAAGAAGCATTTCAAGGTCCTGGAGTGGCCTAGCCAGTCTCCAGATCTCAACCCCATAGAAAATCTGTAGAGGGGGTTAAAAGTCCGTGTTGCCCAACGACAGCCCCAAAACATCACTGCTCTAGAGAAGATCTGCATGTAGGAATGGGCCAAAATACCAGCAACAGTGTGTGAAAAGCTTGTGAAGAGTTACAGAAAACGTTTGGCCTTCGTTATTGCCAACAAAGGGTACATAACAAAGTATTGAGATGAACTTTTGGTATTGACCAAATACTTATTTTTCACCATGATTTGTAAATACTTAAATTCTAAAAAAAGCAATGATTTTCTGTTTTTTCCACATTCTGTCTCTCATGGTTGAGGTTTACCCATGTTGACAGTTACAGGCCTCTCTAATATTTTCAAGTGGGAGAACTTGCACAATTAGTGGTTGACTAAATACTTATTTGCCCCACTGTATATGGATGGCATTAACATGACCACATGCTTACAGTTTCACTCCCCATGTGGTTCTATTCACCTTAAGCTCCAGGGAGCAGAGGATAGTGAAGCCCCCACCCCCCATTCAGTCAGTTTAAGAGGGTGTATAGACACGTTTCCGAGGTACTCGAGCTTTACTTTCGCATTCCTCCTCGCGACTTCCGTTTTACATTTTCTCCAAAACATCAGTGGAGCTGGAGTAACATTACTCATTAAAATCCCTTAAAAAAAAAAAAAAAAAAAGGAATTTGGAAATACCGGATCCATCTGCCATCATCACGACCTGGGAGGACATGTTCATGATGGCAGATGTGGAACCAAGCTCATGCCACCACAAAGACCGGGTGTTTTTGTAGCCATGTTTCCACTGTGTTATGGAAGGTATGTTCTTCCTATGCCTGCATTTTCATGTGTCCAGTGCTAAGAAAAATAAAGCTAAAATCTTGCACATGAAACGACTTGTTGCCTTTGATTTTACGATGATTGTAATTATGATCTTTATTATTTACAACTACTGTGGCTGCAACACATGCTATCGGCTGCTTGCCTGTTGCTAATCAGTACGTGTAGGATGGCACATGGCCCATGTTTCGCTCAGGAAACTTGTCTATACATCGAGACACGACAGCAGTGCAAAGATTCTGTTGCAGATTGGCCTCATGTTTAGATGGCAACTGAGAGCAAAGCCACAAGAGCTTTTGATTGAGAGAAGGGTCTGCAGGCTGCAGTTTGCAAGACATGGGTGAGCAACTTCATCACTGTGAACCACCTAAATGTTAATACATTTTAATTGAAGGTGCCTTTCTGGCACTCAAGGTCGTCATACAATCATTTAAAGAAACATTTAAAACAAATTAAAGATTGAGAACACTAAATCCGTATTGACTAATCAGATTTGTGACTCACCTTCTGGTGGTTGGCCGCCCTTACCATGGTGTTTGCACACCTATAGCAGCGCAGCGTCAGACAGTGTAAACAGTAACACGAGCTGCTGTTTGCGACGGGTGGAACACCTCAGGAACGGCGGACAGTGTACTTCCAGATTAGTCTATAGACTAAACCTTCCACACTGGCACATCGTCTATAGCAGGGTTCTCCAAACATTTCCACATAGGGCTGCAGGATTTCATTCCAACAAAACAGGACATCTTTCAACAATCTGGTGTCTTACAAGTGTAATCAGTTGATTGCAGTCAGGTGTTGCTCGTTTTAGTAGAAAACTGGTTAAATCATGTACTCAATCGGTAACAAAAAAAAAAAAAAAAAAAAAAAAAACAGGACTGGTTCAGAGTCCCCCGGTCTTCAGCCAACTCGAACCTCAACACCTCAGTCAATAAGTCATCCAGTAAAAGCTAGCTAGTTGGCCTATAATTATGAACATAGCAGATATGAGGTTTTTAAGAATGCTTTTATGTAACGACCCATGTACGTGTCGTATGCATTTCAGGAGTTTGATCGTTAGCGCTTTGTCCTGACAGTTTCCAGCCTCGCCCCGGTCTTGCAAGATGCAGACTGATGTAATTGCACTTTTGCTGTAATGACATAACCGCATCATGTTGGGCATGCAGTCGCCCCCATCTTGTGTATCCTGCAACATTGGCTCGTTTTGTTTACTCAAAAGCATGGGTTTTTGCCATTGTTTGAAGGAAACTCATGACATCCCAGATCAACTGTAAATTAAGTGCACAGTAATTTGATGCAAGGCCAAATGATGAAGTTGGCATATTTACTAGTCTAATTTTAGTAATGTTATAAATCTGCATTCCTGGTCCTTTAAACTAAACATTTTTAAACCAACAACTTTGTGCCCAATTAAACAACACAATGACTTTTTCATTTTTAATGCAATTCATTCAACAATTACAAATGGAGCTCAGCACTGCCATTTCCTAGAGTTGGGCTGTGGGAGGGGAAAAAAAAAAAAAAGTTAAAAAAAAAAAAAAAAAAGTAAAAAAACAGCATCTACAAAATAGCGTTTTACCAACCAGCCTTGAAAATGTGAGACAGCCCAGGATTTGACCAGTGTATGTGAATGAGGGTCACTAAGGTTTCCACAGATTCCACACAATTTTCCAGAGTACCAAGAAGTTGCGTTGAGTGTGACCATAGTGATGCCGATCTCCATTTCCATTTCTGATTCTAGTCCAGGATCTTTCTTTAGGACCACTACCACTTCAGACTCATCCTGGGCCACGCTTGATGACAGTGTCAGACCTGATGGCAACACGTGAGGCAGAGGTACAAGGTGTCCATTCACCTGTAGCGTAGACAGAGGACCGATTAAGACCAACAAAAGGAAAAGAATGTGCAAAATATAATTTCACCTTAACAATGCCATTCTGGATGACAATTGAGAATCCCACCAGGAAGATTTGGAACACTGTAACAGGCCTGGTGCTGCTCCTGTCACAGGGTCCATTGTAAGAAATTAGGCTAAACCACTCTGGAGTAGTCTTGTTGCAAAGGCCTATCAGCTGATAAGGTGTTTTGGGTGCCAAACTCAGCTGCTGCCCATTGAAAGTTGAGAGCTGAAGGCTGTCTTTGAGTTGACAGACCTCCTGTCCAACACATCTCCAGGAGCCATTCTTCAGGGAGCAAAATTGCCCAGTGCTGCAGGCAGTTTTCTCACACAATGCACCGGCCTGAGGGTGGCACCAGCATCTCTCTGTGCAGTCCTTACTGTACAAGTGCTCATCCATCTTTTTTTAGGAAGTTGTTAAAAAAAAACTGCAGTTACTGCAACATTATTTAACTACTAGAAAGTGTGTAGCTAATGCAATTACCTTGATATATCTACCACGAACAACACACCCACATTGGCTGACTGGTACACACTCGCTCCCATCAAATAAGTTTCCATTTTGGCACTGGCACCCTCCAGAACAGCCAGCTGCTGAGGAGCTAGGCTGCAGGAGGGCAGGACACGAGTTGGAATTGTAGTCAACACATTGACTTGGGCTGCTGCCATTCAGACACTTGAAAGCTAGTGTTACAAATGAAGAAATTCAGAGTGGGTCATATACTGTACTTCTAACTGGATTTTTTTTTTTTTTTTGTCAAAAGGTTCACTCACAGCAGGTGCCATTTTCTCTCCAGGAACGTATTGTTATTCCTGCAGCCTGGCAGGCAGCAGAGTAGGCTTCCAGCGCTAGACAAACAGCTTCAAAATATGCTACTCCACCACAAATGGCCCTGAGGCACACGTCTCTGTAAACTTCAGGTTTAACACCCCAACTCGAGCAGTGATTAAATTCAATGCTTGTGGTCAAGATGTCACACATTGTTTTGGCCTTTAAAGATAGTTTGCACTGACCACAGTACACTCCACAAGTGTCACTGCAATTCTGCCCTGGGGCAACAATAGACCAGCTATGGAAAAAATCTGCAATACTTTGGGCATGGTAACCACTTCTTAGTTCCAGGTCATCAGATTTGTCCCTATTGAAATTACCACAAAGGCCTGAAGCCGAGCGATTGTAATCTTGTGGTATGCTCAGCCTTATATACTTTGTGAAGGAGAGGTCAAGTCTTACTCCAGTCACAGAAGTAATGGTCAGCCTTCCACCATCTTCAAAAGCTTTAAGAATATCATTAGTGTAGGGCACCATGAAGTCTTCGCCATTCACCTGAAATTAAAAATGTTAATTTTTAGAAGTTTATTCAAATCAGCAGCAGAAGCGCCGTCACTTACTTGAATTTTCCATGGAGTTTGTAGATTTATTCTTATTTCTACCAGAGCAATAACAAATATAATCTTGCTGACAAAAGTCGATTCATTGTTCTTCTCAAAGCTGAGCAGTAGACTGTGGCCATGTATATCTTTGGGCGACCGTTCAGACACCAAATAGGTGCAAGCACCGTAGTGAGGCAAAACCAAACCATCAAAAGTCACAAAACCAAACCCTCCAAAAATTTCACAAGTTGCATACTGCCAGGGTCTTGAGTCAAAAAGGTGATCACTTGATGAAAGGCCCTCTTCAGGCCTACATGGTGATGGTCTGCAAGACACTTTTGCTTTATAACAGTAACAAAATTGACAGGTTTTTAAGTCAGAAAAATAACCAGCAGGATAGTGCTTTCCGTCATATAGGCAACCACAGTCTGCCTCTTGAACACAATGACCATTACTGAGGACATAACCACGGTCACACTGGCAACCCTCCTCACAGCCACCTCCGCAGTTAGTTGCAGAGGAAAGTCCAGGACAAACAGCAGGACATCGAGGTCCACACAGTTCATAGTGGCTATTCTTGGGGCATGTCATACCTTAAAGAAGCAAAAATACCAGGTAGACTAGGACAGCTCAATCAGTTGTCAACATGTTACATTAAAATTTAAAGTGATTCTTTTACCCATTTGTTTGTTTGTCTATGATGGGTAATTTGGTTTGCTACCGATTAGACTTTACATTGTGGATAAAAGTTGTCAGATTCCCCAAACCACTAAAGTTAGGAGTAAATTGTTCAACTTATCAAATCACTACACCCACTATCTCTTCCAAAGATTTTTCATTCAGTAAAATAAAAATTTGAAAAAAGGGAAAAGTCATTTTACTCACCACAGAAGGTGTCGCTTCTCCAGTTTCTCACAACCAACTGAGCTGCTTGACAGGCAGCGACATATGCAGCAATGGAACTACAAGTTGCAAAATAATGTCCTCCATAAAAACAGGTGTCTGTTAAACAATTGTGGAAGTATGACTTTGGACTCAAACCCAAAGCACACTCGGCAAAAGGACCAAGTTCATCCTTCAGTATGCCACAAAAATGACTTCCTCCATAAAGCTTCCATGAATCCCTAGGGCAATTCTTAGGTCTGGCAGTGCACCGGGAACTACAAGCCCTTGCTCCTCCAAACATCCAGCTGTGAGCAAACTCTAGTGTACTTTGAGCTTCTTCTCCATCAGGCATGATTTGGTCATCATACGGGTCAAAGTTGGCATTTCCACAGAGACCGTGAACAGATGATGCATAACTGCTAGGGAGGACTACCATCACAGTGCCAGATTTATAGACAATCACCTGCAATCCCATGTCAACATGAATAACGAGAGATGATGGTGTGTGATAGGCATTGAAATGGCCTGTATGGTGTGCGTATGGCAAAGGCTTATGCAATCCATTGACCTGAGGACAGAAAAAAAAAAAAAATCAATTACAAGAATTTGAGAGTTTTGTGGGTGTGGAGATACTCACAAGCAATTTGTCAGGGTCTTCTTTGCTAAGTACTACTTCCGAACTATAAATCGAGAGTTTTAAAGTTAGGCTATGAAACAATCTTTTGTGGCAACTTGCATCAGCGATAGTGATGTAGAATGGTTCAAGTCCATTTAGATTCTTGTTCGTTTCAACCAACACGTATTCACAATTGTCCCTGAAATCAAAGTGATTCCCATCAAAGGATGTAAAGTGAAGTCCATTAACAATGGTACAGTTCTGAGGATCTACAGCTTGACACATCCTTTTGTTAGGAAGCTGCTTGCAGGACATTCCTTTAGGGCACCCAGATGGGTTGCATTTAGTTTCTCCTGGTTTACAGGTGCAAAGTTGTCCACAGTCATCAGGGATCCAGAAGACAGAGTTAAGGCGGTGGTATTTTCCTCTGGAGTCAGCGCAACCACACTGGTTGGGTGGCACACAGCCCTCTGGACTCTGTACGAAACCGGGGTTGCAGAAGCAGCCTTGGACACAAACCAGAATACATAAAATTGGGTTTTCAAAACAGGTTTGGGGACAGGCTGAGCCACAAGTGGTGTAGTGACTGTTTGGCGGACAGCCACCAACTGGAGAGGGTGAGAGAAAAAAAAAATATTCACTTCAAAAGTCAGTAAATTTCAACATATGGACTGTGACAGGAATACTTACCAATGGTCAGGTCGGGAGGGAAGTCACTGCTCATCTCTTTACAAACAGCAGTATAGGATGTTGCCGCTTGCTCAAAAGCAACCTCTAACATTCCTTGAATAAGATCAGCTCTACAACTTTGATAAAATGAGTGTGGGTCAACGTGAATGTGACAATGTGCAAACGGTCCAGTTGGATCAATGAGATCATTACAGTGACCTATTTGAGTGGTAATGATTCCAGCTGGCCCATCTTCGAGCAAAGTAGCGTTCTCTAAATTGCTCTTCTTACAACCAGTGCAACAGCTAAGATCACCATCAAAAATGTGAAAAGACTGAGCCAACTCTACACTTGTTTTAACGGGAGGCATACCATGCAAATTTATGGCAAAGTCATCTTGAGGATCATCATTAAAATTGCCACAAAGCCCATAGACAACATCCTTATAGTTGGGGTGCAGAGTTATAAGAGTTGTATTCCAGTCAAACAGCACATGCAGCCCAAAGTCAGTCTCCAGTAAAGTTTTGTCTTCCTTGTTTGAAACTTCAATCTTACCCCGAAGCAGAGTAACAGGTATATAATTTACTTGGCCATTTACCTGAAAAGGAGGATATTAGTAAAATTAAAAAAAAATTGATAAACACTGGTTTAACAGCTACTTACATGTACACTGTCCTTGTCGGCAAACGTTAAGACAAAGCCATATGCATGTACAGTCACCAGCTGCCTGGAGGACATTTCGCAATCACTCTTCTTAGACACCATGAAAGGTGTCGCTCCACCTGGTGCTCCTTTGCTGCCAGAAAGCAGATAGGTGCAGGTGCCTTTGACATTGTAGTTGAAGCCATCAAAAGTACGATAGTACTGGTTTCCCCAGGTCCAGCAGAGACCTGAACGGTTCTCACAAACTGCTACACCATTTCTGAGGTGGCAATACTGTGATTTCTCACATTTCCCATCACATGAGTTTTGGTCTTGCGCTGGTCAAACAGTTTTAAACATTCAACATTCATCAAGCAAAAAAGGAGTGATAATAGTTTCTGGTCTAGAACTCATCTTACAGTCATTGTGACAGTTAGTCACTCCATTTAAAATCATACAACTGTGCAGTGGCGGACACTTGTGTTCCTCACAGGTAAGCGGCGGCCCACAGGTGCAGTTCAAGGTACAGTTTTGTAGAAGTTTTCTTTCGGAGACCTGCAATTACAATGACAAATATAACCATGTTTTCCAAAGCAAAGTATTAATTATAATACTGTACATTTAAATAAATCTCAACCTTAACCCTCGTTCCTTCATAAATGCAGCCACACTGCTCAGCTGGGACACATGCATGACCATCATAAAAGTATTGATCATCACACTGGCATCCTTCTTCACAGTGTGTAGGACACTGTGCCGCAAAACTAATTTCAGAACAGTAGGAGGTGCAGATGTTGGCACATGGACTGAAATGGCTAAACTGAGGACATTTCTGTGCTGGAAAAGATACACAATGAAAATTAGAAATCATGTTTGAGGGTAGGCATGTGCCGGTATGAGATTTTCACGGTACGATAACCGTGAGCAAAAATACCGTGGTTTCACGGTATTGCAATTATAGCTCCAAAATTTTGAGATGTATGGGTTTAAAAAAAAAAAAATCCATTGAACAGGATTTTTTCAAAACAAATTGGAACATGAATATAATGTGAAAATAAACAAACAAAAAATAACAAATATTATATAAAATTAAAATAAATAGAACCTAGACTATACCCACAGCCACAACTCAAGTTGCTCAATATTAGAGTAAGAACAAAATAATTACTATAAAAAGTAAAAACACTTCTAAATAAAATAAAAAATATATACTGTATGACTTTTTTTTGAGGGGGGAAGCTCAAGTAAAGTTTCGCCATTTTCAGCCACTGTGTCAACTCTAGTCTACATGATGCCATGCCTTTGTGTTAAAAAGAACAAAGAATTGATAAGTTAATAAGTTAGTTAAAAATGTATAAGTTAGTTTTATAAATTAGTTAAAATGTAAATATTGTTGAGGAAAGGTTTCATCTAAAAAAAAAAAAAAAAAAAAAAAAAAAAAAAAATCCATTGAACAGGATTTTTTCAAAACAAATTGGAACATGAATATAATGTGAAAATAAACAAACAAAAAATAACAAATATTATATAAAATTAAAATAAATAGAACCTAGACTATACCCACAGCCACAACTCAAGTTGCTCAATATTAGAGTAAGAACAAAATAATTACTATAAAAAGTAAAAACACTTCTAAATAAAATAAAAAATATATACTGTATGACTTTTTTTTGAGGGGGGAAGCTCAAGTAAAGTTTCGCCATTTTCAGCCACTGTGTCAACTCTAGTCTACATGATGCCATGCCTTTGTGTTAAAAAGAACAAAGAATTGATAAGTTAATAAGTTAGTTAAAAATGTATAAGTTAGTTTTATAAATTAGTTAAAATGTAAATATTGTTGAGGAAAGGTTTCATCTAAAAAAAATAAAAATAAAAAAAATAAAAAAAAAAATCCATTGAACAGGATTTTTTCAAAACAAATTGGAACATGAATATAATGTGAAAATAAACAAACAAAAAATAACAAATATTATATAAAATTAAAATAAATAGAACCTAGACTATACCCACAGCCACAACTCAAGTTGCTCAATATTAGAGTAAGAACAAAATAATTACTATAAAAAGTAAAAACACTAAATAAAATAAAAAATAAATACTGTATGACTTTTTTTTGAGGGGGGAAGCTCAAGTAAAGTTTCGCCATTTTCAGCCACTGTGTCAACTCTAGTCTACATGATGCCATGCCTTTGTGTTAAAAAGAACAAAGAATTGATAAGTTAATAAGTTAGTTAAAAATGTATAAGTTAGTTTTATAAATTAGTTAAAATGTAAATATTGTTGAGGAAGGTTTCATCTAAAAAAAAAAAAAAAAAAAAAAGTGAGGAGTGAGACCTCCTCTCAATTAGCGATCTTTGACGCGATTCTTTTTCTTTCCCCCTTCATTCAAGCTTTTCTCTCACTCAGCGGCTGTGAGACATAAAAGAAGCTGCTCTCCCAGTTTAGCCTAGGCTAACATTCGTCTTTGTAAGTTTTAGTTAGTTTGTATATTGAATTTGAAAGGAAAATGTGTGTTGTTTTTGGCGAACTTTTTAGTGGTGCTACTGCTATGCTGTTGAACCTAATCACACGTGGAAAAATACAATTGTACAACGTTTTAAATGTATTTATTTGTATATTTCACCACGATTTGAGAGCTCAATAAATTGAAAAGTACGCCTTGTGTTTGGAGGATTTGTTTTTGGGTTTGCTGGCTGTTTAGTTACACTCACGGCAACAAACGGGAAGGGGTGAGCGGTGCCGCACCAAGCCACTTCGGCTGCATTTTGGCACATGAAAAATAGTGAATACCGTACTAAGGTATGACGGAAAATTTTAGTGGTTTTGAAACCGCGACGTTTTCACACCACGGTAAACCGTGAAACCGGTAACCGGCACATGTCTATTTGAGGGTCCCCCCCAAATAAATTTAACATCTGTTAGACTTACCACAGCCAGTGATGTTCCTCCAAGGGTCAACAGCCACACCAGCTACTTTACATGCTGCCTCGTACAACTCTAATGGACCACATAAAGCTTGCTTGTGTCCCTTTGCACCACAAAGGTTATTCAGGCACATGGTGTAATATTTCTCAGGGCATGTTACAGTGTGACAAGAGGAGAATGGCCCATTTGGCTGTGTGACAACGCCACAGTAAAGATCAGAACTATACTCTGGCAAAGGGGATTGACAAGGTTGGCAGGTGCTATTTGCTGTTTCCCTGCAGGATTCAGAGCCCGACAACATCCATGACTGCCTAAAGACATCTGGATCAGAGACCACCGTGCCGTTGGGTAGCTGCATATCATCTGTTGACTCGTCATTGTTGTTCCCACAAAGGCCACATGTTGTCCGGTGATAAGTAATTGGTAGCTTGACCTCTATGTAGTTGTAAAGATCAGAAATAATCACTACCAAATTTGCAGTCTTGAGAGTCATCCGTCCATTTTCCTGATGCACGGTTACATTAACCCCCAAGAATGGGAGGTGCTCGTAAACTTCATTTACCTAAAGGGGCATTATGCAAATCCCTTAGATTTACTATAAAATACATGCCTTATGTGAATCATTCCTCACCTGAATTTTTTGGGGATAAGCAGATGACATCTTTAAAGTCATATTGTATACCTGCAGATCGATCTGCTTGCCTTCACTGTGGTCACTACCAATGACAGTGATTAAAAGTGGCTCAACATGCTGGTCCACAAGTGCACATGTGTCAATCAGAGTGTAGTTGTATGAACCATGAAATTCAAAGGCTTGTCCATCAAATGTGTTAAACTGGGATCCATTAACAGAGCAGCGGTCCATTTCAGTTTTGGGGTGGCAACCTTGAATGCCTCCAATAATGGTACACTCTTCATTCAGACTACATGACACATCAACACAACTCAAATTTCCACCAGGATGGCATGAACACTTTTGCTCACATGTAGACAGCTCCTGTCCTGGCAAGACGTATCTTCCATCTCCATGCAAACAGCCGCAGTTTGCTGGAAGAACACAGTTGCTTCCACTGAGGACTAAACCTGCTCCACACAGACAGTTCTCACCAACAGCAGGAATCTTAACTGTCAGATTACGGAAACCCAAGCAAATTTCGACTGGTGATTTACTCATGCTGTAGATGGTACTGGAGTGACATGAATCATCTGCAGAGATACAACAGTGACAGAACCCGAGAAAGTCATGGTTTAAGCGAATAATGATACTTTAGTACCATCTTCTGTGAGGGGTTTAGCCTTATCAAAATGCACTGCAGTTTAAACATTAGCTTATTTGTTTGTGCGTGTTGGGGTAGACATATAGTGGCTAATGGTCATGAAGTTGACAATTATCACACCCTAATTCTCATGCAGGGACAATTGATTATTAACAAAGAAATTAAATCAGGTGGCAACACTAGTGCTGAGCAGTTCAATACTTACCGCAAAATTCAGGGCTCCTCCAGGCATCAACTAAAGCCTTGTGATGAAGGCAGACATCAGCATACTCTGCCAGGGAGTGACACACTGCAAGCCGCACATCTCCATAAAGACACAGGCCACCGATGCAGCTCTTGTAAAAGCTGGAGGGGTCCACTTTGCTATGACAGTGTTTGAATGGTCCATTAACTTCCAGAATCTTTCCACATCCAGCTGGGTCAGAGAGGGGGGCCAAAGTGTCAGACGAACAATTTGGACAGCTTCCACCTAGACAGCCTTCATAACAGGAGTGATTCTGTCCACTTCTCCAAGCTTTTCCAAATTGTTCTGGAGTGAGATGCTCATGTGTGCCATTCACTGAGAGGTCGTCACTAGGGTCTGAATTGAAATTACCACACAGTCCACAAGTAGCATTGGCATATTTACTAAAGAGACTAATTACTATGATGCCTTCTTTACTAATACTTAAAAATCCAAAATCTGAGTAGAGGTAAGTGTGCAGCCCCAATGAAAGCACAACTGTTTCGTTGATGTAGAATGGCAAGCTCCTCTTGGTGCCGTTAACCTGCATGGGGGGGTCAATTATATTCAAGTCAACATCACTAATCCACAACAAGAAATCTACTTAAATATGTCAGGAACAGCATTAAAACTTACCTCTATGCTTTCTAGATTTTTTAGGTCTAGTTTCACAAATTGGTCATTTATGCTGACCAAGACATTTTGTGCCAACTGATTGTATGCATCTGTCAGTACATCTATTTTGATGACATCAAGGCCTTGCCACTGTTGACAAATGCCCAGTAACTGATACTGGCAGGCCCCAAGGAAATTGTACTCACGGTGATCGAAAGTAAGTAGACGATTACCACTATATCGGCACATCTTGTAATTATGCTGCACACAGGTTCTGATTCCATTCTGAAGATCACAATACTCATCAGAATCACAATAAGCCTCATGGCACTGTACTTGGCGGGTGTAGGGATCACATCTACACTGTCGAGTACACGACTCATCAGCCCAAAATGTCTTGTTGCTATGGTAGCGGTCTCCATTGTATGTACAGCCACACTGAGATTTGTTGACACAGGTGTCACCATCCAGAAGAAACCCAGGGTCACACTGGCATCCCTCCACACAACTTAGGTTGCAGGATGAATTGAAGTTTGCCACACAGGTAGGAGGGCAGGCTGTCCCACAGGGTTCATAATGGCTATTTACTGGGCAGACCATAGCTGAGAAAAGGGGTTGGACAATTCAAACAGCTCAATATGCCTCAAGGCAGTCAATGTATTGCATACAGTTGGCTAGTTCAACCTGAAGATAACATCCTCATTAAATAATGTAGGGTACTGTACATACATCACAACGTGTGTAGTAGAAAATAATTTAAAGTGTACTGCATAGATGTAACAATACTTGTGCTAAAATTTTCAAGCCAGGAAGGATGACTTACTTTTCTCTCCACAGTGCCAAGTTCCATTAAATTCACAGTTTTGCCACTTGAGGCAAGAAGCTGCTCTACAACACAGGGTGGCAGTGGAGCAGCAGTTACATTGCTTAGAGCAGTTTACATTCCAAAGATCTTCCCCAACCTAGAGTAATGGACAAAGAATACATTTCTGGAAAGTTCAATGAACAAGAAATTTAAGGTCAACATTTGTGTTGACCATTTTAAAAGGCAGACTGAGGGGGAAAAAAACCCTCATCTGTCATGCATATTAAAAATGCTATTTAAAAAAATGTAAAAATAAAAAAAGTTCACCTTAATCAAGAAATAAAATGCAATTGCTTGCCTCATAGTATTGCCCAAGGTAGAAACATCCACATTGCTCAGGTCTTACACAGCCATTCCCACTTTGCACATATCCAGAGTCACATTGACATCCCTCATAGCAGTGCGATGGACAAGGTACATCAGATAAAGTAGTACAGGACTCAGAACATGCACGGACACATACATTGTAGTGGGAGTGCCCAGAGCATGGAAGTTCTGTGGAAAGAATTGGAGTGGGGGAGTTGTGTGTAGCTTTACAAAAATCTCATTGTTCACAGCCTTGGCTGTGAACAATGTTATTTCAGTCGTTTCACAAAAGCAAAAGAAAGCCTACCACACTTCTGCCCCCTCCATGGTTTGACCTCAGCTCCTGCATCCTGGCATGCAAATGTATACTGTCTCAAACTGTCACAAAAAACGTCAGTGTTATTTGACCTACACAAGCCCTTCATACAGTTCTGAAAATATGGCATTGGGTCCACAATGGAATGGCAACTCCCAAATGAACCTCCAGGTGCAAGCAACATGCCACAGAAGTCATCCGATTTAAATTCTTTAGTGCCATTGCATAAAACACAGTCATGACAGCCAATGGAGCAGTTTGTTCCAGTGGGAGAAAAGCACAGTGAAGAATTATGCATGGAATTATCAGACATCAGACCTCCTTGGTCACCTGTAGCAGCATTCTGACATAAGCCACATAGCCTTTTGTATGTAGCTGGGATAGTCATTTGTATTAGCTTAGGACCGCCAAAGGTGACAATTGTTCCATTATCTGCAGCAATATGCATCAGCGAGCCAAAAAACAGTACTGCAACACCATTCATATAAAGAGGGAGGGTCTTCAAAACACCATCAACCTGCAAAAGCAACAGTATATTAAAGGGAAGTAAGCTGTTGTAAATTTGAAGCCATTTACCTCAATTCTTCCAGTATACTCTATGGGCAGTATCATGTTCATGTCATTAATTCTAAGGTGAAGCTGGCCTCTATGAATAGCAGCAGAAAGTCCAGGTTCATCACACAGCTGGAGTAAGAGATGGTGCAAATTTCCCAAGTTTACATTAAAACGGTGTCCTTGAAAGGTCTGCAAGTGTCTGCCACCCATGATGGTACATTTCATATGTGAGGCATGGCATGCACGGCGGCCTTGTTTGACAACACACTTTGTTCCAGCTGGACATGTGTGCATTTGGCACTGTACTTTATTGTGGCCCACACAGACACACATACGAAAGCAGTTTTCATCAGGATGGAAGTTTTCTTCAAGTTTGTAGTAAATGCCATTAAAACTGCAGCCACATTCAGAAATTTGTACACATTCCCCGCCACTGTGGAAAAATCCAGGCTTACAAAAACAACCTTCCTTGCATCTCACTGAAGGAGGACTTGGGTTTTGGGCACAGGCTAGCATGTGACTGGAACAGAGGTGGTATTCACTGTTAGATGGGCACGTAACAGCTGAGGAAGACAAGGGCAAAACCTATTTAATCCAATTTATAATTATAGTCTTACAAAAGGTGGTTGCTTCTCATTTACTCACAACAGAAACTGGAATTTCGCCAGTCATCCAATAGAGCACCCATTTCTTGACATACTGCAACATAGCTGGACAGCACCTGGCATTGGGTCGTCCAATCCCAATTGCAGAAGTCATGAACACAGTCGTCATAGAATTCTTGTGGATCAACCGTTTCATGACAGTTCTGGAATGGCCCTTTTTGATCAATTAATATTCCACAGAAATTCTTTCGCTGATAAACATCTTTGTCATGTAAATGGCAGCCTGAGGTGGTCATGGGAACATCCCAACATTCATGTTTCTTGCTGGTTCTCCAGTGTCTGATTGCTTGAGTGATATCAAAGTCATCTGTAACCAGGTCATCCTGTGGTTTATCATTAAAGTTTCCACACAGCCCACACAGACTACCAGCGTAGACTTTGGGCATTGTGACTGTCAAGATGTGTGGGCTGTATGTCACAATAACACCAAACTCTGTTTCTATACAATTTGACTGTCCTTTCAAGTAAAGCATTATTTTCCCTTGACCCAAAACAGAAGGAAGGTTCAGCAGCAGACCATTCACCTGGGGGGGAGGAAGAAATATACATGTATATATTAGGGCTGTCAAAATTATCGCATTAACGGGCGGTAATTTTTAAAAAATTAATCACGTTAAAATATTTGACGCATTTAATGCACATGCCCCGCTGAAACAGATTAAAATGACAGCAGTGTCATGTCCACTTGTTACTTGTGTTTTTTCGCCCTCTGCTGGCGCTTGGGTGCAACTGATTTTATGGGTTTCAGCACCATGAGCATTGTGTAATTATTAACAATGGCGAGCTCCTAGTTTATTTTTTGATTGAAAATTTTACAAATTTAGTTAAAATTAAAACATTAAGAGGGGTTTTAATATAACATTTATCTTTTAAGAACTGCAAGTCTTTCTATCCATGGATCGCTTTAACAGAATGTTAATGCCATCTTGTTGATTTATTGTCTTAACAAATACAGTACAGTATTTATGTACAGTATGTTGAATGTATATATCCGTTTTGTGTCTTATCTTTCCATTCCAACAATAATTTACAGAAAAATATGGCATATTTTATTGGTATGAATTGCAAATAATTACAATTTTTAAGCTGTGATTAACTATTAAAAATTTTAATCGTTTGACAGCCCGAGTATATATATTACATACCAATTTGTTGAGATGTGTATAACAACTTACCTTGACCTTGCTATACCACTCATATGACATCTCAATGAAATAACCAGCAACTGACATTTTGACATGCCAGAAAGAAACATTGGCTGCCTTCTTGCCAGGGTTCTGAACTTCAATACTGAAATCTTGCCGGTATCCCCATGTTGGACAGTGTGACGCGAGTAGATAACTACAGTTTCCGTGAACTTCAAACTTCTGACCATCAAATGTGGTGTAGTGAGACTCCCCTTTGGCCACACAAAGGCCAGGCTGATCAGTGTGACATCCATGGACTCCATTTAACACCTTGCAGATTTCTCCAGCGTGGCAGTGAGACTGAATGCACATAACAGTCTTAATGTAAGGCTGGCAGACACATTTCTGTTGACACTGCCCATCCATCCAAAAAGTCTTTGAGGGGAGATAATAGGAACCATTTTGAATACAACCACACTCACTGGGCAAGACGCACTTGCCGTTACTTAGAAGATATCCCCTGTTGCACTGGCATGATTCCAAACAAGGGAGGGAGCAGTTAAGGTGGGCCTCAGGGTTACCACATGTCGGCTGGCAGGCAGACCCACACACCTCATAATGGCTATTTATTGGACAAGCCAGATCTGTTAAAAAAAAACAAAACAACTTAGTACTCCTCACTGAATGAAGTAAACATGAAGTACATCAGAACTTACAGCACTTTGTGACTGCTCTCCAGTGACGGATCCTGCCCCCAAGTCTCTGGCAAATGCTGGCATAAGCTGCAAAGACCTTACACACCGAACTCATTGCTCCACTAAGACACAGGTTGTCATCACAACTACGAACAAAGGGTTCAGGATCAATATATAAGTGACAGTCACTAAAAGCTCCATATTTGTGCTTCAGTAAAGTGCATTTGTTCTCAGTGGAGTTGCCCTCTGGGCCAGGATAAGACTGCGTGGAATTGCACACTTGACATTGGCCAGTGCTACAGTCTTCCATGCATGAATCCGTATTGCTGTCTAACACCCATGGTAAAGTGAAATCTGTGGTTTCGGGCATATTTGTACCATTCCAGGCAATGGTGTCACCTGAGGTGGTTTTATTTGCATTTCCACAAAGACCACACAGAAGTCCCTGGAGCTCAGGGCCTGCTTCAACCAGGATATTATGAGACCAGTCATACTGCAATTTCAAGCCGACAGAGGTGTCCAGAACAACACCAAGACCACTTGGATATATTCTTAGGGTCCCATTACGCAGGATGATAGGCAGGTACTTTTTATGTCCGTTAACCTGTGAATTTTAAAAGGCAAAACACTTACTCCAGAAAAATGAATGCAAATAGTTATTTGTGGTGAGTTTTCTTACCCTAATTTGATTTAGCTCCCCTTTGACCATAGATATATTAAAACCGTCGATTTTTATCTCCACATTGTTAATGCTGGAGATAGTGGCACCATTCAAATAAGCCCTGGCTATATTAACCTGTAGTGGAGTTGAAGCGCTTATGTCTGGACATGCAGTCTGCACCAAGGTATAATTACAATTTCCCAGGAGGACAAAGTCTTTTCCTCCAAAGGTGCGATAATAGGAATCATCCCATGCAGAGCATATTTGAGTTTTTACGGTACATAATGGAGTTCCATTTCTGAGGGTGCACTGCTTTTTGTGACCACAGTGCAAGTCATCACAGGAGGAAATGTCTAATGGGAGAGTAGGTGGGGGACAAAGTTAAAACGCATACCATCAATGAAATAAAAATGATAAAACAGGACTCACTTTTTTCACACAATGATGGATGTGACTCTCTGTTCATGGTGCTTAGATAGTGTCCCACATCTGCATTAATAGACCGGGAAACCATATCGTTGGTCTCATGGAGGAAATTAACAGTATATTTGGTCAGATTTCTTGAGTGAAAAGTGACATCTAAAGGTGTAATATTTTTGGAATCAGACATTGGTCCAGACAGACAGATATCATCTACAGAGAGCAGAGCTGTAAGAGTTGATGCACGTTGCTCAAGGTCATGTCTGTAATAAATGAGCTGAAGTGGAACATCGCTGATGACGTGAACTTCATCAATAGCCAACACTGTGATGGTCTTCATAACTCCACCACTGACAGAAACACTCTTCTTGTCCATGCTTGTGGTGACACGCATGTTAGCGTTTATGTTACTCATAGCCAACAGGAGACTAGGACTCATTCCAGCATTTATTAGGGGAGGAACAAAATATTCATAGCTCCAGAGAGTAACTGGTTTGAGTTCAGCAAATCCATATAGGCAATCCCCTAATAGATGGTTTACACAGGTAAAACCCACCATGACACCTACAGCTTCTTGAGCATAAATCTCTGAACCAGACAGGCTGAAATTACTTTGGAGGTAGACGCTCTCAAATGATCCTAAATGCAATTTAAGAGCTTGCCCCTCAGAGTATAAAGATCCATTAAAGACAACTTCCACTGAAGGGAAGATCTCCACTGATGTCTCTCGATTGGAGTTGGTGACTACAATCTCACTGACAGATGTCAGAGTTGGGATGTTTGGGGTAACTGGATAGTAGTGCGTTCCCCAGGAAGATACATCATGAAGGAGACTATGCACACATCCAGTCCGGGTGCATAATGCCGCTAGGACTGTAACAGGCTGTACAGACGATATACTGAGGAGGGATGAGGAACGAGCACTGGCCATTCCCACAGACGAAGGCAGGAGAATAGTCTGAGATTCAGTGGCATTAAGAGAGACATTCTCTGTGAAGTCACTTTGCAGAACTTTTATAGTGACTGAAGTCCAAACACTTGCAGCTCTTATTGTTACTTGGTGGCCAGCTGTGGGGTCATTATGAGGTGGAAACATCATGAGAAAATTCCGACCAATACTTGCCCCAGAGAGCCCTGAAAAAGAACAATTTTATTGTGATTAGAAAAACTAAAAAGGATAGCCTGCATAAAGACCATATATTATTTAATTTACAACCAACACACATGCAGAAAGCTGATAACATCTTGTGTGCAAAGATATACAGGTTTCCCAGTATTTGAGCAGGGATAAGGTGTGGTGTCAGATTTCAATCAGATGAGCAGCCAATGAAATGCATGTCAAGTTCCTGACTGGGCACACCTGAATAAAATGTGCAGACCGGCTTCTGTAGTTCCCATGATAAAAAGGATTTCTGGGAGAGCAACATACCAGCAGTGCAAACAGAAACGTAAGTTAAAATGTATACATTTATGTGCATGTTCTGGCAGAACAGGGGGCTTTACCAGCATTGGAATGTCTAACATTGTTGACCAACTCAACATATGGGACTTTTTTTCTTCTTTAGGGATAAATATTTTGCATGTCAATTTAACTGTATTGGTAGTGCATGTTAAGAGCTGTAAAAGGTCAACGGTGCTACAATATTCTTAATATGTAAGTGTTTTTACATTGACTCACAAAAACATGCATTCATTTCAGTTGCTTTTTTGTCCAACATTGGCATGGCCCCAAAAACTTCAGAAAATTGCATTTTTTAGATTTGAAAGGTGCTTAAAATGTGGAGTTAAAGAATATTTTCATGTATTTTGTGTGTGTGCGGTGGGAGTACATGTAGCCCAACTAGGCAGGGAAAATGGGGCAAATTAAGCCAAAAAAAAAAAAAAAACAACAACAACTGCTGTGTCTATAATTAGTACACACCAAGGATGATTACCCAAATATTCTAAGACAATCGTGCCAAAGATTTTCAAAGTCTTTATACACGATATTACAATTTTAAAAAACGCAGCTTTTTAATGACTGTCAACCCAAATGTAGTAGCTTTTATGTAGTATAGTTACTTTTGACATTTTATACTGGATTCATTTGCGAAATTTCTCTGTAGTGACGCTTCATTCAATGCAAATGTCTTGTAACTGAACTCATCACATACGTTTTCCAAGCACTTACCTAGGCGCACCAGACACACGTAAAACAGCAGTACAAGCTGCATTTTTCCAGCACTGGAGGGAGGGGAAAAAAAGACGAATAACTATAATGAGCGTGTTCTCAAGGGATACAGCGCTCCATGGGTCACGTCGGGAACGTTCGTCAATCAGCGCACCTGCAGCTGATACGGTTTTATTAGTTTTCGCGAGAAATCCCCAGCTGGACGTCATTTTGATAAGTGCGTGTTGCCTTTTGTCTGTGAGTTAACGGTACAAAATATTACATTAAGCACAAGAACGATGCAAAATGTTCTTCACAAATCACTTTGCTTTTTTTATATGGATAAATTCCAAATGGATCAAAAAAAAAAAAAAAAAAAAAAACCCACAGACTCGATGGTTTCGCTGCCCGCAGTTTAGTGGCGTCTTTCGCCGTAAAAGCAGGAAATGGTCGCGGTTTCCACGTCGGCGACACTACCAGTGCCCAATAAAGAGGCCGTGTTTATTCCCCTTCCACGCTCCTTCCTTAGTAGGTAAGAGTAAATTTTGGCCAAGTTTGATTCACGTAGCAGTGGATTCCGGTAAGGAAGTGGGCAGTAACTTAAGGGAATGTGTCATTCTTAACAGGACCCAGGGCTATAACAAGGATGCACTTCATTCAGATAACTTTGGCGTCTCTTTTGGTATGTATAATGCAGGTATTGCTATCTCAATCTTGGCCTATTCATTGGAATTCATTTTCTTATTCATTAGTTTTTTTTCTTCGTAGTGCAGCAAGAAAAGCATGTAATTTGTAGCTAAATGTCCACTCCGTTTATAAATGTGACATTTTCAGGTTTAAAATAAATTTATAACTGCATAATATTTGTGTGCTGGGCTATAACATTTGTGAAACGTCAACATCTTTACTGTTTGAGACAGAGGCGAGAAAGGGTAACTTTTTCATCTATATGACTATAATCATTATTGTTTGAATGTCTGAAAGCAGGATTATTGACATTATTGAGAATTTTTCATTCATCTTCTGACCTTATCCTCACAAGGGTATTGAGAATGTATTTTTATGAAATCTTTAAGCATTTGGATATGGCCTCATGATCATTCTGTATCAACCCTCATTCTGGTTGATAGACTTTTAAAGCATTCAATTTTATTAAGTTCCTGGCATTTCCCCTCCCTCGAGACTCAAAAGTGTTGTAGCCATATTATTGTTTCCTATCAAATATACTAGTAGCATGCTAAACGTTATTGGTTCATGAAAGATACAGGAGAACTTGTTAGGTCAACCTGCTTCACGTCCTTACTCATCTCTGGTTTATTCACATCTACAAAAAATGGAAATGATGGAAGTGATTTTTTTTCCAACTGTTGTCATCACAAAACCTTTTCTTGTATATTCTATCGTCATGTTATTGGAATTTAACTGCACAAGTAATGTTTTAAGATGCACTTAAAAATCTTTATTTTTCCCAAAAAGTCCTAAAAAAAAGTGACAAATAATCCAATGTGCCTTATGTTTCAATTCTGGTTGTGCTTAATGACCTCAAGCCTATTTTGTTGGAGCATAACTGTACTGTACTGCTCCACTTAAGTGCTGAAGTCATACTTTAACTATTAAAACAAAACAAAAAAAAATGGAGAAAACAATAATTGCAGTGATAAAAGATAAAGAACAAGTGACAGATAAACTTTATTGACGACCTAATGCGCCTTATAATCAAGTGCGTTTCATGTGTGAAAATGAACTTGTTCATTGATGGTACGCCTTATGATTTAGGTTCCTTATAGTCTGAAATATAAAGAATATTAGAAAATATTACTGTAATGGCTATGCAAAGCAAAAACACATAACCATGCAAGTGCAAAGATAAACTAAATATTTCCCACTGGGAAATAAATCGAACACTCCACTTCATATTATGTTATGATTACAATAAAACTGCAAGCTAGTAAACTACTAACAGTTTAACTCAACACTTGTGCAGTACCACCACCCATGTCAGGTTCTGGTGTCTGATTTTGCTGTGTGTAAATGCTCTAATCGTGATGGTATCATTTATGTGCTTTAGGTAAGCACATAAGTTTAGGTAAGATGTAAGTTTTGCATCACAGCATAAAGGATTATTGCACCATGTCAAGGTTTTTAGAAATTTTTGGGCATATTCCAAACTGTAAGGTCATTGGAAAATTCAAATTTTAAATTGGTGTACAATACAAGTGCTTTTCTGCAAATTGTCTCCTTAATATGTCAAATGCTTTATACTGAAGTAAAACTTTATACTAGAATTTGTGCAACGTGGTTGGTTGAATGCTTTAGCATTTTCCAGGTAAATTATGAAAAGCTGAATCCTTGAAGTTGCTCTCGTTAGCATAGGTGTATTGGAACTTTGAGTTTTTGTTTTAGTGGAGTGAATCCAAGGTCTGCATCTCCCGATTGCTTCTATTTTGGGCAGTAAGTTAAAAAAACAGCTTGGATTTATGTGCAGCTATTGTCATGCATTTTCATTCATCCTGGTGTATGTGCAGATGTCTTACATCTGCAAGCACATGCAGGGAGGGTGGGAAGGGGGCAATACAGGATGTATGTGTATCCTCTTAGTGGCTCAACAAACTCTTATGAGTGTCCTTATCAGGCTACTTTATGAAGGTCAGTTCACGGATATGCATTGCATCAATTGACACAATGTGATTCCGCGTTTTCTTCTTCTTTGAAGTCATTGTCTTCTCTTGCCAAAAGGCAACAGCGATAGGCGCCACGCCACACGCAACCAAAATAAGAACAAGTAGTATAGAAAATACATGTACACTCAGGATACTGTATACAATATTTTAATTGTCACAATTGTTATTTCACAATACACTATAATGGGACATTTTAATAGGAATGAAAAACGAATGCTATATTGTGTGACTAAATTTAGCTTTTTCAAAGAAAATAGTATTCAGTGAAATTGTTTAAAATTATTTGTCTTAGAAAAAAATACAACTAGGTTTTTCTAAAATTTCTGGACTGATAGTATTTATAAATTAATCATGACAAAAATGAGCCTGCTTGAATGTAAATGACATTTTATTCTGACAATCGTTCCTCATTGCAATAGACCTTGGGTCTAAAAGTTAACAAAACACAACCACTGGTGCAATTTCAAATCTTTCCACTTTTGCTTGCTTGTCCATTTTTTTAGTTATTTATTTATTTTTGTAGATTTAGCTTGTATGATCTTTAAATCTATGTCCTGAAGGGAGTTGATATTTGTTCTTCGGTAACCAAGACATTGGTTCTTGTACTGTGTGTTGTAAATTAGGTCTTATATTAAAATGGAAATTTCATTTGCCATTCAATTGTACAAGAATATACTACCCAATTTGAAAATGCCGCAGGCATCAGGAACCATTATGCTTCGGAGGCAGTGGACTGGTTGATAAATGCTCCTTAAATTGGACCCGCTTATTATTTCAGGCAAAGCAACTGAGAAAATTCGGAGACAGTTTTATTCATAGATTCTTATGTTGTTTCCGTTAGGATAGCTCCTGCAACTATTCCAGAAGCTCGAACAGCCTCCACTACCCAGCCTCACAAAACAAGACCTTTTGTATGATTAACATCTTTATTTTCCAATGTGGCCAACCTAATCGTTTGTGATACTGTCCTAATTTAGCACATCATCTCAAGTTGGTATCTCCTCTGCACTCGTTATAGTTCAGCCTCTTAAGAGGGACGAATAGAATTCTGCTGATGACAACAACCATGGCAGTCAAATATTTTCAAAAACAATACTCAATTACGTCTATATCTTGTTTGATGCTCATTTTCACATTCATTCACCAGCTTTTCAGTTTGGATTAAATTTCTGCAAAAGAGTATTATCCATCAGAGTTCATCTGTAACTGCAGTCTGTATAATGGGTATAATGAGTTCTACATTGGTTCTTTACACATGGTCATTAAGTGCAAAGGAAACCAAACACAATGTGTACAGCAAACAATGGCGAGTGGGCACAAAGGTCAGTAAGAGAGCTCCTTCTGAATTACTTGCCTGAGTGGGTAATGGTTCCTGAGCCCATGCAAATGTCAATGACTAGGTCTCACCAGAGAGGCTTCATCAGGGACTTCCACTGGAAGAAAGGTTGTTCCCATGTTTTCCTTTTTTAAAAATATCAGTTGGTATTGTATTGTGCTGGAGACAGCTGGGCTTTGTTTTGCAATATGCAGAACAGCTGTGTTTTACATCGTTGTGGTGCTGAGTTACAGTTATTTTTGGGCCCTTGACATCAGGAGTTTGCTTCCAAGATATGTAATTGATATACTAGTGTATATACTGTATATATACAGTGGGGAGAACAAGTATTTGATACACAGTGAATGGGAAAACCCATTGGCAGTGTATCAAATACTTGTTCTCCCCACTGTATGTGTGTGTGTGTGTGTGTATATATATATATATATATATATACTGTATTTTTCGGACTACAAGTCGCACAAGCCATAAAATGCCCAACAAAGAGGGAAAAAAAACATATATAAGTTGCACCGGAGTATAAGTCGCATTTTGGGGGGAAATTTACTTGATAAAATCCAACACATAGAACAGATATGTCATCTTGAAAGGCAATTTAATATAAAAATACAATAGAGAACAACATGCTGAATAAATGTACAGTGTACAGTGCATGAACAACGAAATGCGAATATACTGTCCTCACCATGACGCTACCGCTCGGTCCTGGCTATATACAGCGAACTCCAAAAAGACAATGCTGGACATCCGCATAATTTGCTGAATCAATTTGGTCCTCGATAGCAAACAGGTTCGCATCAACGTAAATAAATGATAATTAGGTACTATTACAGCAATAACGTAACAGGTTAACATGCGTTCGCTAGCATTAGCACACTGTTCAAACAACCACACAACTGGCTCTAAGTGTCCGATCACGGGTGGAAAACACACAACAACAACAGAAAAGCTGATACACGCAGGCGTTGCCTCTGTAGAGATATTTTAAAAGCATAAACAATGAACGTAGGTTCGCAGCCGTCTTTCTCTCTCGCTAACTCGCCCACTCACTCACTCAGAGCTACGTAGGTGTCCGTCTTCTTCTGGCGTGCGAGCGCTCTTCTTCACGTAAACAAGTGCGAGTGCGCTCCCAAGTGGGCGTGAAAGCGCCACAAACTAAATGCATCCATTTAAATATAAAAAAGTCAATAATACAATTGAACATACATTGCCAAAGGCAAAACGCGAACGTGGCCATAGCTATTAAGAGTTATTCAGATAACTATAGCATGCTAACAAATTTACAAAACCATCAGTCCAAAACACCAAAAAAACATGTGAAATTATATAATAATGTGTTAATAATTTCACACATAAGTCGCTCCTGAGTATAAGTCGCACCCCCAACCAAAATATGAAAAAAAACGCGACTTATAGTCCGAAGAATACGGTATATATATATATATATATATATATATATATATATATATATATATATACACATAGTATTTTAACTTCTCCAAAATATGTTAAAAAAAAAAAAAACTAAAACTAAAACGCCCAATCCATTTGGTTGGAATATGATTTAAATGTTACCTAAACAACACGAAGGACGGGACAATGTCAAATAACCTCTTGTTGGCAGCTGACTGTGACGGAATTCTTTTTTTTTTTTTTTGCTGAGCAGTGTGGGAAATAAGGCTCTCCTTCTTTGTCCCTTGCACGCACTTCAAGTTGCAATGTAGCATTGCGTGCATACCCTTAGACCTGGATAAACAGCACAAGTAGGCCTTTTTAATTTTCCACTGTCTGCTTACGTGATGCAGACTCTCAGGGTGCCAAACAAGACCAATAATAGGCATCGTTGAAGCTTTCCATCGCACTCCATGTCTGAACCAAAAACACCTTAAAAAAAAAAAAAAGTTTTTTTTTTTTTTTTAACACGTCAATGGCTTGATAGCAGATATTTTTAACTTGGTTCCTTTCGCTCTCTCCAGCAGCATTGGAAGATGATGCGATTGTTGCTCGTGTGTCTGCTGCTACCAACCGCTACTGGTGAGTTCTGATCTCTGTACTGCTTGTATCCAATAAACATCTAATCAGCTGGCATGTTTTTCCTAACTTAACCAATGTACAGTACTTGATGTGTTCCTTACACAATACTGACACAACGTAAGATTAACATTAAACTCTTCTACACCCAGATTAATTGCCCATGTAATGCCAACATAAAAGATATGCACAGCACACCCCTGCTGAAATTATACTATACAGTGGGGCAAATAAGTGTTTAGTCAACCACCAATTGTGCAGGTTCTCCTACTTGTAAAGATTAGAGAGGCCTGTGATTGTCAACATTGGTAAACCTCAACCATGAGAGACAGAATGTGGAAAAAAAAAACAGAAAATCACATCGTTTGATTTTTAAAGAATTTATTTCAAATTTAGATTGGAAAATAAGTATTTGATCACCTATAAACAAGTAAGATTTCTGGCTGTCAAAGAGGTCTAATTTCTTCTAATGAGGTCTAACGAGGCTCCACTCGTTACCTCTATTAATGGCACCTGTTTTAACTCATTATCCGTATAAAAGACACCTGTCCACAAACTCAGTCACACTCCAAACTCCACTATGGCCAAGACCAAAGAGCTGTCGAAGGACACCAGAGACAAAATTGTAGACCTGAACCAGGCTGGCAAGACTGAATCTGCAATAGGTAAAACGCTTGGTGTAAAGACATCAACTGTGGGAGCAATTGTTAGAAAATGGAAGACATACAAGTCCACTAATAATCTCCCTCGATCTTGGGCTCCATGCAAGATCTCACCCCGTGGCGTCAAAATGATAACAAGAACGGTGAGCAAAAATCCCAGAACCACACAGGGGGACCTAGTGAATGACCTACAGAGAGCTTGGACCACAGTACAAAGGCTACTATCAGTAACACAAAGCGCCGCCAGGGATTCAAATCCTGCACTGCCAGACGTGTCCCCCTGCTGAAGAAAGTTCACGTCCAGGCCCGGCTGCGGTTCGCTACAGAGCATTTGGATGATCCAGAAGAGGACTGGGAGAAGGTGTTGTGGTCAGATGAAGCCAAAACAGAACTTTTTGGTAGAAACACAGGTTCTCGTGTTTGGAGGAGAAAGAATGCTGAATTGCATCCGAAGAAAAACCATACCCACTTTGAAGCTTGGGAGTGGAAAAATCATGCTTTGGGGCTGTTTTTCTGCAAGGGGACCAGGACGACAGATCTGTGTAATGGAAAGAATGAATGGGGCCATGTATCGAGAGATTTTGAGTGAAAATCTCCTTCCGTCAGCAAGGGCATTAAAGATGAGACGTGGCTGGGTCTTTCAGCATGACAATTATCCAAAACACACAGCCAGGCCAACAAAGAAGTGGCTTCATAAGAAGCATTTCAACGGCCTGGAGTTGCCTTGCCAGTCTCCAGATCTCAACCCCATAGAAAATCTGTGGAGGGAGTTAAGTCTGTGTTGCCCAATGACAACCCCAAAACATCACTGCTCTAGAGGAGATCTGCATGTAGGAATGGGCCAAAATACCAGCAACAGTGTGTGAAAAGCTTGTGAAGAGTTACAGAAAACGTTTGGCCTCCGTTATTGCCAACAAAGGGTAGATAATGAAGTATTGAGATGAACTTTTGGTATTGACCAAATACTTATTTTCCACCATGATATTTGCAAATAAATTCTTTAAAAATCAAACAATGTGATTTTCTGTTATTTTTTTTATTTTCCACATTCTGTCTCTCATGGTTGAGGTTTACCCATGTTGAAAGTTACAGGCCTCTCTAATATTTTCAAGTGGGAGAACTTGCACAATTAGTGGTTGACTAAGTACTTATTTGCCCCAATGTATTTTTCCACCAATAATGCAACATTTAAGTTGTATAAGTCAATTAAATTATAACTTGGATCTTCACTGTAGGTATTTAGTGGTATTTTTTTTAGGTTTGATGCTCTTTATGGTGATTAGCAATATTGTGTTTGCATACCCATGGCCAAAAAGTTCAAATTCGATTTCATCAGACAGTACAAAATCTTTTAAATGTATAGAAGACAGCAATACTACATGTCTTAGGTAGCATATATACTATTTAATGATGTATTATTTTTTGTTGTTGTTCATTTAGAGGGGCAACAACCTTTTTTGCACCACGAACCGGTGTGATGTGAGCCTTTTTTCACGGACCGCAAAGTGTGGCAGAAAAATACAGTTATTATATCATTACACGACGGGCTAAGAACTAACATACATTGGAGGAATAATGTAGCTCACCATACACGGAATCAACCTTTTCATAAAAGCATCCTCTCCTAAAACTTGATGGCAAATACAGTATATTTGGTCACAGACGAAATTAGTTATTCTCTAATTGTGAAAGGTTTCTTGGCTTTAGCAAATACGGTTCACCACGAAGTATTATGCTCTCAGTCCATTCGCTTTTGTTGATGTGGTGGCCCTTAGTTATTGTTTCTGTCCTTCGTGCTCGTGCTTTTTTTTTTCCAAAAAATTCCAAAGTATTCCATGGTGCTTTGTCTCTTATCTGTATCGAAGCAGCTTTGAAAGCTTCATTGCCCCGTTTGCGAGCTTTTGGCCTTTTTCGTATTTTTTGACGGTTGCGAGTTTTTCGCCACATATTATGCATCAAATTTTTCGTTTTTTTCACGGTTGTAGGCTCCTCTTCTGGCTCGTCAGGTGGCCTTTTCCCCGTATAAAAGCTGTCGAAGACGTCTGGTTTTCAGTCATCTTCGCTAGCGTGTGGGCTTATTATTTCCGGGACCAATCTGATGCACCTACGATGCACCTAGGATAAGCGCACATAGATATATAAAAAAAAAAAAAAAATCAATGACGACATCTTATCCAATTTTATTACAAAATCTATAGAGTAGATAGGCAGATTGGTGTGTCAAGAAGTACAGGCCAGAATGCGGTCATTAATAAATTATTTCTGTGTAGCCCGGTAGAAAATGCGCCATGGACCAGTACCGGTCCCTGGCCCGTTGGTTGGGGACCACTGGATTAATCGACTAGCAAATAAATTTGACAACTATTTTGATAACGGATTCATCGTTTAGGAACTTCTTCACCATAAACTTGTCTAAATGCTTGAAAGTATAACATATATACATATAACATCTCAGTTGAAACATTATCAGATTTCTTCATTATTTTTTTGTTAAGTCAAAGTAGGACATGAACAAAAATCAGCTTTTATTTTGGCAAACAACAATTCACATGTTTTTGCCAATTTCCAGACATCTTACCGTCTAAACTAGCTTATTAATAAAGCTGCAACAACTAATCGATTTAAATCGATTAATAAATTGGTTGCCAACAAATTTGATAATCTATACAGTTGAAGGAAAAAGTCATCCATTTTGTCTTCATTGCTACTTACAACATGCTGAAAATGACGTAATTGTGATGGTAATGGAAAGAAGTGACATTTATTCAACTAATCGTTAATGAAAATAATAGTTAGTTGCAACCCTAGTTCTTTTCTCTGTTCTTCTTCTGTCCCCCAAAACATTTTCCTGTCCAGCTGCTTTCTCTGAATAACTAATACAATATAAACAAACACAATGGAAGTCCAGCAAACTCCCATGTGGCACATTAAAACTGTTCAGAGAACAGAAGAAAGACTCAGATTCACATTTTCTATGTGCAAGCAGCTGAACAGGACAGGTTAAAAAAAACTCTTAAAAGTGGGAAAACGAGGTATGGTAATTCCAGAGATAGGTTTGACCACCAAAAATCTACTTATCAACAAAATAACACAAACTGTTCATACTATCCATCATGTTTTATGTGCTTTCTTCAGCCGGCACGGTCACCTTTAGTTTACATTCAACACGCAGGTCAGGATGCTAAAATAAACCAGTAAACTAATTTAAATAATCGTGACTCCAACTGAAAATGCAATAGGTACGTGAAGTGATACGCATGCGTGCCAAACAAAGTTGAATGACACTCGCCCGCACTATAAATTAAGTCATGAGAGATATTCCTCAACCCAACCACGAAAAGAAAAAATATTGTGTGATGAATTAATACTTTCTTTTATTTCAGTTTTTTCAGAAGAGTTTGAAGGATCAACTTTTGAAGGTATGTGATCCTACACGTGACATTACATAATGGAGTTATTTTCTATCTGCCTTTAAACTTGGAAGGATTGTGAAATCTATAATAAAAACTACATTTACTTAGCTAATTATTTAAACAACCCTAATAAAATATTAACGACTATCTGTTGGATATCTAATTTGTACGTGTTGTTTATTAATCTTATTTTATAGTCAGTTGATGTTCGTTTTTACTACAGTATGTGCAGTTTTTGGCAGACAGTTAAAATTCTGACAACGCGTGGTTAAAGTTGTACATTGTGTTCGTGAATATACAGTTCATTCATTTTTCTCTAATTGCTTTTTTTCTTATTACATGGATTTAAATAAATAAATAAATAAAAATAAATAAAATAAATAAATAAAATGTATTCTTTTGTTTGTAGATCATTTAATTTTAAATTTTCTCTATGAAATCCATCCCTTATTCAGGAAATCACATGGTGTACTGCACACATTCCACCCTCTTCATTAGATACCCTGGCTAAATGTAAGATGTCAAAATTACACTCTTAGAGAGGTATTAATTTTTACATAATAATAAGTAAATCAAATTCGAGTTTCAGTCTGCATTTGTAGGGAAATGAAACAGGAATACGAGTATGATACAATACAATGCAAACGATATATCAGACATACGATACTCAACACAAATACAATTCGTGATCATCATCAGCATCGTTCGGGTTTTATCCGATACCGGTTACTACTACAGTATGTACTTTTTAAAATAGTAATAGTAATATTACCCTTTAATTTTCAGTTCCAAAGACGACAGAGTCTGAGAATAAATCATTCAAAACTACAAATACAAGCAACATGATATTAATAAATAAATCACGATAACATAAAATTTACATGATTAAATTTGATATTGACATATGTATGGTATGCATAATATACAGTATATGTGAGTTGTCTGTTTATTACTTTCAAACGAGAACCAATATGCAAAATTTCTCATCGTCCTCTATTTCCTTTTTTTACGTTCTCTATTTCTTTATGCATTACCATGCATGAGCACACCTGCTGACGGATTTCCGTCACTACTTCGGAACTTCGAAAAACTCTATTGACATGCTAATACAATGATGATACCCAAGATGCATTTTGCTGTTTTTTTTTTTTTTTTTTTTTTAAATTATGTGTTTTCTTACTTTTCTTAGTAGTTATTTCTGGAGATGGAGTAAATATATGTCATGAGTTAATAATTCATTTTTTAAATATTATTTTAATTTATTATTTACTTAATTTATTTATTGTTAATATTATTTGAGCACCATGATCCCTTTCCCCATTATAATAAGTACACCACTGCAAAAGCATTGCGTCTGTTTTAATATTAAAATGAAAAAAGTTGTATATTAGTAGATCAACTCACAATAATGTAAAACTTTATTAACATTGTTTTGTTTGGAACAGAAGAAGACTTAAAGCGCATCAATTTGCCTGAATTAAAAAAAAAAAAAAAGTGTAAAAATACACTCAAGGTACATTTTTTGACCATTTGATGTTGAAAAATTTCCTTGCGCTCTTTACTGTGTGCTCGTTTGGTTAAAAAAAATACTGCGCACACTCTGAAAATGGAAGCGCCACTGCCAACCACTGAGTAGATGTGCAATTACACGTTATTCTAGTACGGTAAAAAAGTATGTTCTGCGAGGTCACATGCGCCCCAACCGGTATCACTTTGCGGCAGCCTGGGGTGGCACGCCCCACTATTCGAGATGTACTGGTTTAGAGACATATATTCCTTGTGGAGACTGGCAGCCAAAATCTAAGTTTTAGCCCAACCAGATTAAAACCGGATGACTCTTCTGAAGTCACAAAGCACAGAAAACTGATTTTTTTTTTTTGGGACTGATTGAAACCACATATGGGAGGCAGTTTCATCTCAGAAATGGATAAAATTCTTCTCAGTCTGAACAGCTCCGATGGAATTTAACGGTCTGTGACGTCACTCTATGCTGGATGATGCCTTTGCAGCAGCAAATAGCAATATAATTTGTGGCATTAAGCATCATTAGTAAATTATTAGTAATTGTATTCAGCCGTGTGTACCACTACACTCTGTGAACTATTGTAGTGTTTTGCCTCCATTGTGATTGTTTGTAACATCTGCATAACTGTTTTACCCCTATCAACAGGCTTCGATGATGAGGATGCGTTAGAGGAAAATGGTGAGTTGATTTTCAGTTCCCAAGAGTAAATACAGGAAGCAGAACTTTTTGTGGTTTGCGTCACTAATGTAAACAGTATAATGGTAGACATCCAAGGGATAGTACAGGAAGGTTGCGGACCCGGCAGTTATTGTCATTAAGCTTTGTGTGCAGGTCATTGTAGACCAATGGGACGTGTGAACAGCTTTGGCCCCTGTCATCCCAGTTCCCACATCCAATCACCCATTCAGTCCGAAATAGAATCAATTAGCTCCCTATAGGGGCCCAGAGCATTGTGCCAAAAGGCCAATGAACATTTCGACATCCCAGCCATCCTGCCCACAGGTCATCTAATCAACATTGGCATTCTCATTCCCTCGGTGCACCTCTCTTTGCCACTCTTCATTTTGGCTGTGGAAGACATGACGGAATTACAGATCTGTTCACTCAAAACTACCTTCTTGTAAATAGACACTTTTTCCTTGATTACCCTTGCCAAGCCCACTTCTATCATGGTGCCAAATTCTTATTGCGCTCTTCTTTGGAATTATTGCCAACACACATCTGTCTTGTTGACATTCTAGCCCTATTAGGTTTATTACAAATATCATGGATTGGTACTAGACAGGTGCATCTTCCTGTGCTCTCAAAACTTCTGTCTCAAATAATCTTTTCGTAAGGATACAGTCTTTTCTTGAGGTCTAAGTTGAATTCGTTCCGTGAATTATATATTATATTCAAAACATACATTTCAGATGGTCTTTTGCAATTAAAATAGATAGAAAAGCCCTGATGTGTTCCCACTTGAGCCTAAAACTATGCAATCCATGCTTCCTTGCAGCTGCAAATAATCTTGCAGAGAAGTGGTTCCATCATAAAACTAGTGGAATTCTTTCTAGTCATTCTAGTCATGCAATGCACAGGACAGGATTTTGAGTATGTCTGCCTTCGTGTTGCTGGAGAACCATTTGTGTTTTACTTTGCTTTAAAGGGGTACTAAAGTTATATTTATTATTATTATTTATCAGTTTATTTATTTTTAGGGCTGTCAAAATTATCGCGTTAACGGGCGGTAATTATTTTTTTAAATTAATCACGTTAAAATATTTGACGCAATTAACGCATATGCCCCGCTCAAACAAATTAAAATGACACCACAGTGCAATGTCCAAGTGTCCATGTGCAATGTTTTTGGAGTTTTGTCGCCCTCTGCTGGCGCTTGGGTGCGACTGCTTTTATGGGCTTAAGCACCCATTGTGTAATTATTGACATCAACAATTGCGGGCTACTAGTTTATTTTTTGATTGAAAATTTTACTAATGTTATTAAAACGAAAAAATTAAGAGGGGTTTTGATATAAAATTTCTATAACTTGTACTAACATTTATCTTTTAAGAACTACAAGTCTTTCTATCCATGGATCGCTTTAACAGAATGTTAATAATGTTAAAGCCATCTTGTTGATTTATTGTTATAATAAACAAATACTGTACAGTACTTATGTACCGTAGGTTGACTGTATATATCCATCTTGTGTCTTTCCATTCCAACAGTAATTTACAGAAAAATATGGCATATTTTATAGATGGTTTGAATTGCGATTAATTACGATTAATCAATTTGAAGCTGTAATTAACTCGATTAAAAATTGTAATCGTTTGACAGCCCTATTTATTTTACATTATTTGTCATAACATTGGATGCTATGTTACTGTGACGTCACTTTGTGACTAATTTCAAAACCCAACGTTTGCAGAACTTTTAACTTGCAAACATGATTGCCAAATTTATATACATATACTATAACTCTAACTACACAGATAGACTTGAACCAGGGCACACTCCCATTTCAACCTATCTTAAGCATAAAACAGTTTAAAATATTGCAAAATGACTTAACCTGTTTTTGAATACAGTACACAAAGTGTAACTGTTTTATGTTTAGTTTGGCTGTAGTGTAAACATAAGTGGGAATGACAGTAAAAATCTTAAAGCCTCTTTTTTTATTTGTTAACTATTAAATAATATCTGTCCGAAACATGGCCAAAATTGTTTTTTCAATTTCTTATTTTTTTCTTATTTTTTTTTTAATCAATTAATTAATTTCTAAACAACATGGCCTAAAAAGAAGAAGAAGAAAAAACTGTCGTGCTACTTCTCTCCTTTTTTTTCTTGAATTTGGGAGACTATTGGGAACATACAGTTCAGTGGCAAGGTTTTGGCACCCTCTGTTTGCTCTAACTTTGTTATACCAGTTTTATACCAGTGTAGGCTCTGACTGTCGTTTGCGAGAGCCCTAAAGCTTTAGAAATGACCATTGTAACCATTTCCCAACATGTTTTGTCTTGACTTTGTTATCTTTTGCCCGTTCTTTTTATCAGACAGGTTTTATGTGAGTGATTTTTTTGATTTAGCAGGTTTCGAAATACTAATCTTGCTAGGGTGTTTAGTAAATATGAAATCAGCTTTCTGAAAGATGTGAAAAGTCGTAGCGAATTCATGATTTAACAAGGTATTAATTACTATTTCAACATAGGGTCTGGTATATTAGTAGACTGTCTATCAGTAACATATCTCTTAATAAAAACTAAATACTGTAAATAAAAGAATGACCATTAAACAAACATTTTCTGTGTGCATGTTTTTTCCGCCTGATGATTACATTTGTTAGCTGGTGTAAAACATTAAAGTTGGGGAATTTTTTCGGAAAGCAAATGGTTTTTTCACAACACTGTATTTCAGCTTTTGCTTAATGTCTTGGATTTTAAAGCCTTAACAATTATTTCTTCTTCATTCTGTGATGGTTTTGTAATGATTTATATACTGTTTCTCCTAAATAGCAGCAAAAATATTTTACACAAGGTTGATTTCTTATGTTTGTTGAATGAATAAGATGATTCTTGTAGCCTGTAGAGCCATGACCATCCTTATTTGATAACATTTTGAGTTCTATCTTCTCTTTCAGTGATTGAAGGGGTTCTGGACACCGATGACTCAGAAATGATTATTGATAAAAGCAAAGGTCCAAATGACAAAACCGGTAAGCAAACAAGAAGCAGAGAAATAATAGTGTCAATATATTCATCAGTATTTGATAGTCTCTTAGCTCTCATTACTGGCTAATAGACAAATATCAATTTATATTCTTTTAGATCAGTTCACTCTGATTGTCATCATTGGAACCGTGAGTGTGTTGACCGTCTCAGTTACAGCCATAGTTGGTAAGTTTGTGATCTATTGAAATCTCATTGAGAGAAATGAAAAGTGTAGGTGTTTGACAAATGTACTGCTAAAACACTCTTACAATCCTTGGCTGCAATCTTGTGTGCCATATATAACTGTGAACCCTTAAGCACGTCCTGCAGCCCTGACATTTTCCGTTTCTTTCTTGCAGCTGTAATGTTGGTAAGACGCCAAATGCACAAACAACAGCAAGGGTAAGGTATTAAGTTTCATTTTATTGCTGTATTTGCAGTATATTTTCCTTTTTTAGCAGTTAAAGAGTTCCGTTATGGAAAGGCAGTTCAAATAGTGTTGGGGTGGAGAACTATGCCCCATTTTTACTTTTATGTCAACCTGTAGGTGCAGAACCAGTTTGGTGGGTAACAGTCTCCCTGCTGCCTCTGCCAAATTGACACACGTTATCTGACCTTCCAGCATTAAAGCCACTGTGATAAACACTTAGCTTATAAAATGGAACTAGCTACCACCCAACTGAGCTTGCTTGGACTTGCTGAGCAATTATCAGCACAGCCTGAGGTTGTTATGTGTCACCATTTGAACACTTACTAAGTTTTAGTTTTTTCCATCTAGCCATCAAACAATCGTTTCAAGATGGTAAACACTACTGGTCTTGTGTGACCCAATTGAACAAGACTTAACCTGTTCTACCGCTAACCTCATGTTGGATGACCTTCAAAAATTAAGTGTTTACAACAGCATCCCTGCTTTATGACCAAATGGCATTCAAGCAGCACATCAGCCCAACACAGTAGCCTACTTGCTAAGGAAAACAAGTACAAACGGTATGGAAATTTGGAACAAAACAAGTTCAAAAGAAACTACGACTGCCCAGCTTGTCCGCTAAACGTCTCATCAGCACAGAGACATTAAAGGCACATTACTTTCAGTGTTGTTAATAACGGCGTTAGAGTATAACGGCGTTACTAATGGCTTTATTTTTGTCAGAAGTGAGTAATCTATATGATTATTTTTCCATCTTTGCAACGCCGTTACCGTTAGTAAGGAAGTGTAGGCGCACATTACTACAATTTGGGTGAATGACGCGGGAGACAGGAGAGACCAGAGCGGGAGGAGGGACGGGGGTTGTGAAGCCATGGCAAATGTGATGCTAGGTGGCTCGGAGCGTTAGCATAGCGTTGGCGTTCTCGCTAGCATTAGCAATTAGCGTGGCAAGCGTCATCGAAAACTCTCGGGCAACTTTTTTTTTTTTTAACAGTTCATGGCGTTAAGGTGGGTACAATAATTGAAACTAATGGACTGTTTTCCCGTTGAATATGCATTATCATCACCAAGCTGGTGTTGTCTTTGTAGTTGCTACAATATAGTAATAATTTGGTTTTGTTTTGTATTACCAAAATTTGTCACTTGCTATTACTTTTATGTATGACATATCCTTAAACTCTTGTAATTATAAAAAACAAAAAAACAACAACAACAAAAAAACATAATAGAGCAAAGGTCGGAGAGGAAAGCGATTCAGAGCCTCACCTGCATATTGAAAAATATATCTATATAAATTAGGGGTGTCACGGTACACACAAGTCACGGTTCAGTACGTACCTCAGTATGAGGATCACAGCTCGGTGCGGGTTCAGTACAACAGGAAAAAACAAACTTTTTCTCACAGCATTTGAGTGTTTAGGTTTACAATTACACTGTTATAAGGTAAAAAGTCTGACCTCACTTTTAAGTTAATTTAGTTAGTTGAATTCAATCAGTTAATATAAACATATTTGATTTGAAAGACGTTATAGAATCATATAACGACATGTAGAAAAGTAAAAGTAACTTTGCCGAGTAACAAATTACTCTTACACTCAGATTACTGAGTTACTATTTCAATTACTTTTTGGGAGAAGTAATTTGTAACTGTAACTAATTACATTAAGTAAGATTAACAACACTGATTACTTTTTCTTTGAAAGTAACAAAGTTACAATACTGTTTACGTCGAACACTTCCCTTGACCACTTAATGACTACTGGTCTTATTAACTCCATTTTTATTGGCGCAACAACAGAAAGTATGAAAAGTTTAACTTAAACACATTTGTTTTTGATATTTTAAATTTATTTAAAAGAAAAAGTCAGCTTCACATCCTCTTAACTGTATTATTGTGGATTGTTGTTGCTTTTTGTTTGATATATCTACACTTAAATGTTTTCTATGATACTCAATAATAATGATCATGAAAAGCATCATGAAATGAACATTAACTAGGTTAAGGAGACAACATTCTGCAAGGGCTGCAGTCATCCTGGAAACAGTCTTTCACAGCCAGGGTATTCTGCATCAAAACTTCAAGTGTTGGTAATAAAGTCCCATAAGGACAGTACCATTGCAAGAGATGATCTGCTTGATTTGGTCCAAAGAACTGTGCACTTTGCTGCCTATACACAACCTTGGCTTCTGGATTAAATACCAAAAGTCTCTCTACATCAGAATTGGTGATGATGTTTCTTCTTTGGTATGAGAGGGGAGACGGCTGTCTCATTCTCATCTGTGAAGAGCTTTAACATATCGAAAAAGTGACATCGTCGTCATCAGTGGGATTGAACTTGATCTCCTTTGTTTCATTGTCGTCATCAGATGCTGTGACAGGCTGATAAATTTTAAAGCTATGAAAAAAGTTGGATCCATAATCAGTCACTGTTGCAACTACTTTATTGAGCAGTCCATATGCAGAGTGAATGTTTTCAATTTTACGACCAATAACATATTAAGTATAGCAGGAATTCTCCTGCATACCAATGATCCAGTGGAGCATCACTTTCGTATAACTCTTTATTATTTGCTGTCCAGATATCAACATTACAGTAGTTGACACAAGGTCGACCTCATTCATTGCAATCTTGATATTACATTCTGTTTAAGAATACTCCTGCTCCAATTGAATAAAAAGGATATTTTTTGAGGAAGCTTGGCATTGACAGTCATGGGATCTTTTATTTAATGGATAATGCACAACAAACCATAATATTACCGTTTGTCGGACATGAACTCAAGTGACTACATTTCCGCCGAGTGAAAGCTGAGCTCCATCCTGCTGCCATTGTTGTTGACATTCGGCGCCGTCACTGGCAGTTTGGTATGTGAGTAGTCCTCATGTGCCAAATGTGATTACCGTATTTTATGGACTATAAGTCGCACCTGAGTAAAAGTCGCACAAGCCCAAAAATGTGATATGAAAAGGGGAAAAAACATATACAAGTCGCACCAGAGTATAAGTCGCATTTTTTGGGGGAAATTTATTTGATAGAATCCAGCACCAAGAACAGACATGTCATCTTGAAAGGCACTTTAAAGTACAATAGAGAACAGGCTGAATAGGTGTACGGTATGCTAACATTACATGACGCTAGAAGTTAGATCGGGCCTAAAATTTCCAGCCTGACCCGACCGGCCCGCGGGTATTAAAGCCCGACCAGAACCACCAATCAATTAACTTGGTTTGCAGGCCCAAGCCCGAAAACCCCCCGAAATTGTGTTTTATTTGTAGGCATGAGCTCGAAAACCCCCTCGAAATTCTATGTTTTATTTGTGAGGACTCAGGAGAAGAAGGAAATGCAGGGATGCGATGTGTGGTTGCGTTTTGTGTGATCACATTTGTGACGATGCCTCTGCATATATGCATAATGATAACAAATCAAAGCCTGTCTTTTGTAACGATTTCTCCCAGTTAAACAAGACTAAGATGGATATTCAATGAACCTTTATCTTTTATGTTTGTGTGTCTGTTCTAACAGGCGGATAGTGGATTTGACATTTATTTTAATCTCTTCGAGTTGGCAGAAAAAAAAACGCAAGTTTTCTCAATGTTAAATAGTCTACATTTTTTTATGATCATTATAAATTAATTTACACAACATAATAACGCTGAAAAAGTTTAATATATTCCTCATATGAGACCAAAGCGCCACATTCGTTTACATTCAGCGAAGCAGACACAGGTTTCTGTATAGCATCTTCAACAATTTGAATCCTTTCCATACCCCACTCCTACCGCAGTAGTTTGCTTTTCAATTCCCCTGTCTTTAGTTTGTTTTTCACTTCTAGCTGCTGCATATCGAAAAGGAAATACCAGGATGTGGACTCGTGGAGGGCGCCAGGGCGGGAGGGGAAGATTAAAAAGGGAGCAGGGCCACAGCGTTCACGTGCGCAGGCATGCACAGCACCTTCTCTGTTATATCCAAATTATTTATTTGAATTAACATTCATAAATCTTTTTGGTTTAAATATATGAATATATACAGTATATTTATCTAAAAACAAGTTAGGGAGAGAGAAGTCCGGCCTGACCCGACCGTAAATAATCACACATAGGTCGCTTCAGAGTATAAGACGCACCCTGTGCCAAACTATGGGGGGGAAAAAAACAAACTGTGACTTATAGTCCGGAAAATACAGTAGTTCAGTGCGTCACTACCCGAGACAAAATTATAGCTTTCTATTAGTTCAAAAATAGAAACAGAGAGTGTCTGTGGATAAGTGACTTGAATCAGTTCACTGGCTTTGAAATAGTAATGCCCAAGATTACTCGTTCCGGGGGGGGGTGTCATAGGAGAGTACCGCGTAACGTCGTAACGCGTTATTGACAATACTGCACTCTGCATGGTCTAATAATCTTCAGGAGTTACATTCAATTGAATGCTAACACAGAATAAAGGTGTAGGGGATAGACTGTTGGAAATAAATTAATAGAAGTAAAAATGTAGGTCAGTTTCTGTCAGTTTCAGCCAAGAGAGAAGACCCTGCAGGTCCTGACTGAATGCCCCTGGAAAATATTGACAGCAATGAATCAAGACCTTTTGGTAGAAGCAGAATTTTTTTTTTTTATTCATCGGTCGCAGCGGTGCTGGAGCATATCCTAGATAACTATGGGCAGCAGACAAGGTACACCCTGTATTTGTTGCCAGCCAATCCTACGGTACAAGGAGACATGCAGCCAATCACACACACTTATAGGGACAATTTTAAATTGCCTTCAATGCATGTTTGCAGGCACTTTTTTTTGGAGGGGGGGGGTTGGTAGTAAACTGGAGCACCTTGAGGAAACCCTCGGAGACACTGTGAGAACATGTAAACAAAGGAATGGTGGAGCCCAGGATTGAACCCTTGATATCTGAGGCGAACGTGATAACCCCAATTCAGCATGCCACTCACGATTGTTATGTCATTGAAAATCTGATATAATTTTGGGCAAATACAGTATACCAGAACCTTAGTTCTACAGAATGGGTCATTGAGATATTATTTGCTGTGCCGAGTCACAAACATCACCCAAATATGACGACTTCTGAAAGTTTTTACACAATTTACAATGTACCATCATTTGTAAACTATTCTGAGAACACGTCTGCAGGCACCATGTTAGGCACTCTTTGGTTTCTTTTGTTATGGAGTGGTGTAATACTTGATCTACAACTTTTGTAAACTCGATCTTGGAGCATTTGTTGAGGGGTTAAATTACTCTTCAGGATTACTGGCTGCGTACTTGTGCTGTAATCGGTATATGTGTGTGTGTTTGCTTCCAACTGATCGCACTGCTGAGAAGACTCTTAATCTCACAGCAACCTCTGGCTTGTTGGATCAACAATCCCACCCGAGGTGATCTGTGTTTTGACTCGATGCAGCCTCTGTGCACCTGTCAGAACGGTGTTGACGGAGATAGACATGCATTTCCTAAGTTCCGACACTCGGATGTTCCATCTGCTGCTAAACGTAGAAGTAGCCTAAAAATATCTAGAAGATGGCATGTTTGCTTTTGCTCAGTCTCACCAAATCTATCTCATCGTTTGCCCCCCACCTCACACTATATTCCCTTTTATTTGTTGTTTCTAGGATATACTCTGTACCTACAGAGCAGGACCAGAAAGGGGCAGTCTAGTTCCTGAAAAAGAATTCAGTCCGGAACACACATGTATGCAAGAGCGACTCACCAGGCAATATCATCTCATCATGTGGATTAAGCTTTTTTAATAGCTATGCTTTAATTGCTCCACCAAAACATATCAATCTATAAGTAATGCTGTTATACAGTTTTTTTTCGTTGTCCCTGCTGTTTGTTCCCAACAAGAACCCAATTTATGGACATTTGGAACATATTCAAACCTTCTAATTGGATTCTATTTTAGGAATGTGATTCAAAAGGCTATAAATATGGCGAAATGCTTTTATAAAAGCGTATTTATTTGCACTGCCAGCAGTCCCCTGGTGTTTCATTAGCAGAAATAAGCTGAGCAGTGACTGAATGATGAACTTGGCACACGTGGAGTAGACCTATCCATGTGAAATGGTTGCTGACTGAGACTAAACATGCTAATCCAAACTAAGTTAGGAAAGATGTCCGCACTTGCTTCTCTGGGTCACCTGTCTGGCATTTTTTCCCCTTGCCCATTAAGACTGACAGCAGGCTGTGGAAGAGAAGACAAAAAGTACCAAAGAAAAAAAAAGGTACCATCCCCATCTTCTCATCAGCCAGCCCAAAAAAGAGAAAACTGAAGAAAACTGTCTGGTTAAACGCTCACTCTTAAAGCCGCAAATTAATTGAAGGCCGTGAATGGGGTTGTTTCATAGTTTGTTTGTTTTTTTGTTTTGGAAAATTCTCTTCAAAATCCACTGTTGTGCAGCTTGTAAATAGCCATGTGACTGCCAAGGAGGCAGGTTAATGGCTCACAGTCGTTGGAGGAGAAGCTCGGTGTGAAAATCTCATGAATCAAATAAAGCCTAATGGACAATTGGGGAACATAGCAACAATACCTCTATTCCATCTATACAGAGCATGATGTTTCCCTGTTGTCATTTTAGTGGGAATCAATCGTTCCCTGTGAAGCAAAGCTTTCATTTCAACAACAGAAGTCGTTCGTTATTTAGGGAGGGGAGACTTTGTAGCTGAGGTTGAAATGGAAGGGGCATTCCTTTTCAGTTTCCACTTGGGTAATGAGAAAGGTAACATGGAATATTTTCGAAACAAGTTTTCATCTCACATTCCCATTACTCCTTACAACAGTTTGTAGCCGTGTAAACATTTCAAGAGGAACAAAAAGTAATTGCTATACAAAAAAATTTCAGTTTATTTAGTATCTTTAAAACCTTTTCCTCTGATTGCTTGTACAGAAATCCCCGTATTAACACATCATTTGGCCAGACTCCTGCCATTCTTTCCTTTTATTTGGCAAAATCTTAACTTTGTCAAACATTGTTGCTTTGAATGTCTCATATGTGCAAATTTAGTCTATTAATCGCATTGTTTTTTGTTTTTATTCAGCACCCTTGGTTGAAAGCATTTCATTGATGTTAGTTGTAGACTAATATGATTGTAAAATATTTATCAAAAAGATAAAATCAGGACATAAGGGTGAATGTCTGTTTATATGTTTTGTTTTATTTGTGTATGAGTTATTTTGTATCAGCATTTGTTTTTTGTTTTTTTCCAACAGGTAATAAAGTACACGATCCTATAAACAAGATGTATTAAAGGATTAAGAAAAGTTATATTGTTTGTGCATCTGGAATGTGTTTTGTTCAGATATCATTTGGAACATGTCCTTAAATAGTGTTTTAAAATGTGTTCGTGCTCTTTTTGTTTTGTCCTCACCCATTTGCATCGTGTTTGACGTCACGTCACCAAGGTAATGAAGGCAATGTGCCTATCATTCATTTTTGAGCTATCATTCATGTCACACCATTAAAACAATTATGTCTGTATAAAAAAGGCGCCAGGTTTACATCCACGTGTGCTCTGGACGAAATTGCCAACTTGTCATTTGACACGGGTAAATTTGTATCATCCTGTATTTTATTGAAATGAATAAGGAAACAGAGAAAAATATAGTACCACTTTTTGGTTTGTGAACACAATTCAACACAATGTATTGTGTGTTAAACACACATCACAATGTCAATTGGGCATTTGGGACCCAGTTCCATTTTATTGGTTATACTGTACCAGTAGTCTTTTATGACAATAGTATCTCTTGGTTTCTTTGCTTCAGTCTATAAGACCTGGAAAACACAAAACACTATGACTATCTTAACAAACACAATTACTGTACCTCTGAAGAGAAAACCACGCATTTTTTTGTTGTTGTTGCAGTTAAGACTCTTATTATTAGGACCATTTAATCATCACGAACATCATTGTCAGCATTCTGTTGGCTCAAGTGATTGATTGTACGTCGTATCTCATCCAGTGGTGTGATATGAATTACTCAGCCCAGTTAACATTTTGATAAGCAGCTAGCCTTCATACATATTGGAGCTGTATTTTAAACACACACAAACACTATTGGCCAGCACTTTCTTAAACCACTCAGCAAACAGTCTATCATCACATTTTTTCCCTATCATTATAAAAAGTGAAAATGATTAAAGTTCTTACTTCGATGACCTCTTGTGACACTTGGGAAGCCGACATACCTTACCACCTACACAAGAGAGTGAGAACAAAAGTTGAACTATTAATCATTGTAATTTCAAGAAAACGTCAATATTATCTTACAGCCAAAGACCATGAGGCCGATTAGGAAGAGAGCTCCAGCGATGGACAGTCCTACTACTTGCAAAGACCAATAATCTTAAAAAAAAAAAAAAAGGGGGGGGGGTTTAGACATGAATACAGCGGTATGAAAAAGTATCTGAACCTTTTGGAATTTCTCACATTTCTGCATAAAATCATCAAATGTGATCTGATCTTTGTCAACATCCCACAGATGTAAAATAGTACCTGCTTTAACTAAAACAACCCAAACGTTTATTGGTTTTCATATTTTAATGAGAATAGTGTCTGCTAAAGACGTACAGATGTACAGAAATCACTGGCATAGTCCAATATCTCTGCACAATTCAACTATATGTAAAACGAGAATAGAACAATAGAACACAAAAAATTAAATTTGATGATTCACTTACTTATTTTTCCCCCTTCTGTCATTGTTTGCATACTATCCTCGTTAAAATATGAAAACCTATAAATGTTTGGGTGGTTTTAGTTAAAGCACTGTTTTTTCATCTGTGTGATTTTGACAAAGATCAGCGCTCATTTGATGGTGATGTTATGCAGAAATGTGAGAAATTCCAAAAGGTTCAGATACTTTTTCATACCACTTGCATGCAAGACAACATATAAAAATGGTTATGACATTTTAATCCTGTATGCAACAATGCTTAATGCAATTTTGAACACTTGTCCTCATTAGTACCACAAGCTACAAACCGTTAAACATTCATTCTTACCATATGTAAAATCTCTATCCCAAGCTGGATCTACAACAAAAGTAAATAAATATGTCAGAATGCAGGGGAGAATAAACAAGCTGAAGAGCCAGTTGGAGTTAACATCTCATAGCCTAGCTGACACATCGATGACAGTGTATCACAAACGTCTTATCTCCACTCGCAAAATGTCTAATCGAACATTAATCTGCCAGCAAGACAGGAAGTGAGGTGCTCCGTGTCTTCAGTCTGCTGTGAGTTTTGTTTGGAAGGCTAGGAATAGTAAGACTGTCAGTCTGCCATGAGATAACAATAAAAATGTACAGGCCTGGGGCATTTAATGTGTTGATGGAGTAGCAAAATGTTTGGTTACCCCAGGCAAGAGGTTGATAGGTCCCGTTTTTTGTGTTTTTCTTTGTGGTGGTAGGAGAGGATGTCACTGTGACTGTTGGGAGAAAAACGCAGTACATTTTATAAATACATAATATAAGAATGCATCATGTCATTTGAAAAATCCCTTTTACAAGAAGTCCATGTTATTATTCAAAATTCAAAATCTTAATACTGAATTCATTATAATAATGTACTTGTACTGAAATATGTCTGTGTATATACTAGTATATATGACGGAAAACAGACAAGTTTGAAAAAGTGGTTTCTGCTCTTGCATCCCTCTTTTAAACTGCTGTATTTTAAGCAAAAACAACTGTTGTGTTTGATAGAACAATGTGCCTGTATGCTGCCATAGCAGATTCATGGCGCATTATGTCATTTTTAGCTTAGAATCATTAATTGATCTTGAATATTTACCTTAAAAAAAAAAAAAAAAAAAAGTTAAAAAAATTATTCACCTGCATATTTTAAACTTTTAAACAAATTACATCACAATGAAAAAATTGGCGTCTGTAGGAAAGTCACAGATATCACCTAATAACTATCGCTTAATTGTATTTTTTTCGTTACTGTCACATTTCCCCCAATATTTTAGATGATAAATAATCGATCCAAACAAAGATAAGTTGAAAAAAAATGTTTAAAAGGTTAAGTATATGAAAATGAAAATCTCGAACACTCTTGATGTCTGCGATTTCTGCATCGCGACCCTAGTTATATTACATGAATCACCCATAAAATCCCCGAAAAATCTAACTGCGGCCATTCACATCTGTGTCATGACGCTCGATGATAAATGCTACATGGAGTTTTTGGATCGAAACAAGGTAACTACGCGATAATATCTAGTTAAAATCATGAATCATGGCGTCTTTAATTATGCTCTCGTGTGCTTTCAAATCCAGTTAGGGTTTTGCTGTTTAAAAAAAAAAAATTTTTTTTTTTTTTTTTTTAAAAATGCCCTCCTGTTGTAAATTTTTTTCCCCAGAGAATTGACATTTTAAGGTTTCCAATGTTGTATCGCACATGCATATACTAGTAGGATAGTTTCGAAATTTTGCCAAATTGGGGGTCTCAGAGCAGAACTACAAGTCACCTGAGTGTTTTCCGCCATATACTGTACATTTATATAAATACATATTCTATTCAAAATAAATTTCTGGATATTAATGACACCTGCCTAACACTTGCTTACTTTAGTTCCATAGTAATTCTCTAATACATCCGTATCCTTTTCCCACTACTACTCAATGGCTCCACTAGCTGGGTGCACTGAACACATCAGCAACTTCCTGGGTGAAAATTATTACCTGGTGCAAATGTCAGCTCCCTCTCTGTTGTCCCCTCACTGGAAACTACAAAAACACATTTATTTATAATAAGTCTCATCAGGTAAAATAAGATTGATTGATAAATATGTGTGCATTGGCAAATCCAACCTTGCATCAATACTGTAAAGCTACTTCCTTCTGGTCTGGTGGTACTGACATTCTGGGAATTGATGGTGATGATGCTTTGGTTTAAAATAGTCACAAATGGGTCAGCTATACTGGTGAACTCTGGCTCGCCACCTGTTGCACAAGTTTGTTACAACAATTCAAAATGCTGCTGACATGTTAAATCATAGTAAGTCAACATACCAGGCGTTGGAGTGTGAGGTTCTATAGCCTTTGACACTGCAGAGAGAAGACATTTATTACTAGAAATGGTGGTAGACATTTGATAACAAGTCACAATTGTAGTGGACTTCACGGCAAAAACAAAGCACAGACTGTGGCTGCCTCATACAATGTTGTGATGTGTTGTCTTAGTGACCACTTGACAATGAGTCTAGGCACGTAGGGTAGAGAGGCCTCACAGTAAGTCGAAGTAATAGTGTGAGTGGGGTGTAGTTACAGTACACAGACATGGCTCACATGAAAGCGCTAGTGACCACAGAGCTGGAATGTAGTGGGCCACTCAAAGCACAGGAAGGCCCTTGTTTACCCACTCAGGCTCTCAGCACCTTCCAATCACCACCAACGTGCGTCCCAAAACTTGGGAAGCATGGGTGAAAATGGCAATTTCAACCACTTGGCATTATCTGCAATCATCTTAATTAAATGTTGAGCTGAAACCGCTGCTGTCCAATTACTACAGCAAAGACCAAAAAACTTCCAAATACCTTCCCGGTTGGAGTCTTCATGGAAGCTGAACTGTATATTACATCCTAGTAACGTGTTTTTCGGCTAATAAGGCACATTTAAAATACTTTAATCCCCCCCCAAATTGACAGTGCACCTTATATTCCTGTGCATTTTATGTATTAATTCTGGTGGTGCTTGATGACCTCAATGTATACCGTTCCAGTAAAGTGCCCAAGACACAGATTAATCATACATCAAACCGATAAATAAAACAAATAATTTACTAAGTAAAAAAAATCACAATGTTAAAAAAAAACAAATGACAAAGGCAGTACATTGATGCACTAAAGTGCCTTATAATCACGTGTGCCTTAATTGAATAAATAAATAATAATAATAAAAAAAAAACAAATATAAAAATAAATAATAAATAATTTTGATAAAAAAAACTAGTTCGTTGGTGGTGCGCCCTATAATAAAACAAATATGGTATTATTTTCAATTTATCAAGAAAATGGTGCCACTTACCATTTAACAATGCTGACAGCAGAAAAGCAATGGAAGTCAGGTTGATCTGAAATAAAAGGAATCAAATAATTCATAGTTAATGGTTGCTATGGTTAAAATATGATTATGATAACCAACAATATAATCGTATTGAATGATGGCCAACACACAAAACAGGATTTGTGTACATAGTGCTCCCATTTTAATTGTCCAAGCCCTATCTCTATAGAGCTTCCTTTGACGAGGGAGGCAGGAAGTTTGCGTTGCGGTCGACACCATATTTGGCACCTTCCTTCCTCTTTAATGCAACATCCCCCACACTTCTGGCGCGACGTGCGACACAATTGTTCTTTACTTTAAATGTCATTTAAAAAAAAAAGTGCACATCAATGTAAACACATTTTCCCCTCTGAAAGATAAAAAAAATAAAGAATGCAGTTGTGAATCATGTTCACGATCCTCCCACACCAGTCTGAGACAAACTTTGTATCGATCAAACTTGTGTATGTGTTTCAAGTGTGGACCTGTCACCAATTAAAATGTGGAATCATAGAATGTCAACTTTTTTCTTGCAAGTTATTTGAAATCATTTACTTGCTGACCGGATGGATTTCAAAACCACCACAGATTGGTCTTGGTCTTTTTTCTAATGTATAGAAGTTTATTCCTTGGTGTTGTTTTAAATCTGCATTTTCCCCTGAAAGAAAATGAATCTCTGACCTATCCTGGTGGCAGCTCGTCCTCCAGGCTTGGAAGAGTGTGACAGGTGAGCATCAAGGCTGCCATGAGCAGTGACAGCTCACATTAGCAGGTCATGCCAATCTTCATCTTACTGCATAGCATATGTCAAAGCTAAGGCCTGTTCCCCTCAGGGCCCTATAAAGGATTCTACCCCCACATGACCCGCCTGTTTGTCACATCTCCGTCTGTCTACTCATGTTTTTTTGGTCTGTCATCCGCCATCAATCGCCCTTCACCAAAACAGGTCGTTCCAATCAGCCTTCGGAGGCTTTTGTGCCTACCTTCATGTCCATTGTGTAAGCTTGCCTGTGCCAAATCTTCATCCTCTTCACCCTCATCATCCACGAGGCTTTTTCTTCCTCATTGAGAGAGGCTGATGAGGTAACGGCCAAGCGTCCACTCCCATGTGATCCCCGTCACTACTTCCTCATTCAGACATGTCAACCCTGTCTCATTTGTTTACTCCTCCCCACTACAGATCCTTTGTCTCTGACTCTCACTCACGCTTTGTCTTTTGCCTCAGCAACACAAATCATTGTTCCCTTAAGCTTCTTCAGGGACATATTAAGCGTTTTAATCTTTGGTTCATCTTTAGTCATGCTCCTTTGATAATATCACTGTGATACAATTAAAAATAATACTCTTAGGAACACGACTAATAGCGATTTTTACACACTAACTTGCTGAAATTAGCCTAGTTTAGAGGAGAGCCTTGATTCATGCAAGTGCTTGTACTTACATGTTTTACAATAACATGACTACAGCGAGTATAGCTAGAGCAGGTGTATTTCATCTCATTTTTGTTTCCGAGCCACATTCACGGCAATTGGATGTCAAGTGAGCAGGACCAGTATACTTTTGGCCCAGTAAGTTGTAAATAACAATTCATTTTTCCCATCCATTTGTCAAATACTTCTTGAATAAATACACATAATACATACAATATTTACATAAACATTACAATTGACTAATTACGTGGTTGCAATGTTTTAAAACCAATATAACAAAATTGCCTAACAATTAGGGATGGGAATCGAAATCCGATTCCAATTCCGAACCGGTTCCGAGTGCTTTGAGGCCTCGACATCACAATGAAAAAGCCTTAACAATCCCTAAAGACGCATATTGCGTCGTGACGTGTCTTGTTGTCCAGACTCATCAAACTAGCATGGCGCCAAGAACCACTCGCTCTAAAGTTTGGCTACACGTCACCAGGAAAAAGGGTGAAAATGAAATGTTACGATAGTTTAGCACAAGCATTGCCGCCGTAAACATAACAATGACAGCACGTAGGTTCGAAAGCTCGAAAGTGTGTCTTCACTTCAGGAGGAAAAATTACAACAAAGCGACTTGCAGTCATTGCAAGGTGGAGATAACTGCATCGGGAGGGAATAGACTGCACTGTCCACTCCTCACTGAGACGCTAAGGCTCAGTCCTCGCTATACAGCTAGCTAAACTCCCAAATGACGATGCAGAAGACGTTGGTATAATTTGCTGACTTTATTCAACCATCACTTGAAACTAAAAATAGAAATGAAACAAATCAATTTCGTCCCCAATAACAACCAGGTTTGCATCAATGTAAATCAGCTATGATTAGCTGCTAACACAGTAATAACAAACAGTTAGCATGCGTTCGCTAGCATTAGCACATCGTTTAAACCACTACACAACTGGATTTAAGTGTCCGATCGCGAGTGGAAACACACATCAACAACACAGAAGATGATACATACAAGCGTTGCCTCTGTAGATATTTTACAAACATTAAAAAAAGAACGTAGGCTTGTGGCAGTGTTTCCCTTTCTCACTAACTCGCTCACTCGCTTGGATGCGGCATTTCTTCTTCTTCGCCTGTAAGCTCGCTCTTCTTCACGTGAGCGCGTTCTTCTTCGCGCGAGGAAGCGCAAGGGCGCCACCACTTGAGCGTGAAAGCACCATGAAAACTAAAAGGCATGTATTTCAATATACTGGTAAATAAAAACAGGGGTCCCCAAACTACGGCCCGCGGCTCCATATTTGGTCCGGCTCCCTGAACAATTCCAGAGAGCATTTTGAATTGTTTTTGTTTTTTGCTCCCTCAGTAATGTTATTTATTTCCTGGCCTTTTTCAGTGAATAACTCAGAGAGGGTTTTTTTTGGTTATTATCTATTTAATTAATAGTGCTATTCTTACTTATTATTATCATATTATATTATTATTTTTATTTTATTTACTTTTGTTCTGTGAAGAATCCACAGAGGGTTATTTGATTGTGGCTTTCTGAAAAACAATACTTTTTTTTACATTTACTCACTCCTGCAATCGTCACACTTTTTCTGTTACAAACAGACCCCGGCCTCTCATCAGAGAAGGGAAAAGTTATGTGGCCCTCACAGGAAAAAGTTTGGGGACCCCTGCTTTAACACATATTGCCAAAGGCAGAACAACGACCTACATGCCAATATATACCAATATTTCTTATTTCTATTAGAAAAATGTTTCAGTAAAATGTTACACATTCTTGTGCATTTGCCATTTATTGCCACAGTTAACATTGAGGCTCTGGGCCTCTTTTGACCTCGTTGTGAGTTTGTAAGGTTGTGACTTCTGATTAAACAACTCGATGCCAATCAAAATGTTTGTTCTTCTTTTTCCCAAAACTAGAATCGATAATAGAATTGAAAAAGAATCGAATCGTTAAGCAATATCGATAATGGAATTGGAATCGTAAAAATCGTATCAATTCCCATCGCTACTAACAATATGATAATGCTTTATTGGTAACACTTTACAATAAGGGTCCCTTAATTAACATCAGTTAATGCATTTTAGACAATAGTTAATGTTTAAGTGACATGACAATAATTAATATAATTGCTTACCTAACATTTATTTATATATTAATTGCCATGAGTTAATGCATTAGTTAATGCATAACCAGACAGTAACTAATGGTTTGGTAAAATTAAAAAAATATATAGGCCTATATAGTGTTAGGGTTTAGGGTTAGGATTTGTTAACTTAGCATTTATAATTTCTTAGTTAAGGGACACATGTGCTACACTTTACAATAAGGGTCGAAAAAGCATTCAGTTATGGTTAATAAAGGTTGGGGGGGGGGGGGGGGGGGGCATAAGCATTTATAAATTCTTAGTTAAGGGACACATGTGCTACACTTTACAATAAGGGTCCAAAAAACATTCAGTGATGGTTAACTAAGGTTAAGTAATACTTATGAGGTACGTTCACGTGAAGTAATACCATACTTAAGGATATGTTAGCAGCACCCAAGGACTCACAGAGCAATGTTTCTCATTTTAAAATAACATAATCACCTACTAGTACCAGTATACATTAATAACTTTTTATTAATGCACTAATGTATATGTGAATTAATTTTAAGTATATATTAGTATATGCTATTATATATTATAGTGTATATATTATATATTATAACCTAACCTTAAGTATGGTATTACGCATTAAGTAATGCATTACCTAATGCATTAAATAATGCAGTAATCCATGTTGATTAATATATTAATAAATGTTAGATAAGCAATTATATTAATCAATGTAATGTTACTTAAACATTAGTTATTGTCTTAAAATGCATTAACTAATGCATCAACTCATGTTAATTAATATATTGATAAATGTTAGATAACATAACAATAATTCATTTAATCCCTTACTTGAACATGAGTTATTGTCTAAAAATGCATTAACTAATGTTAATTAAGGGACCCTTATTGTAAAGTGTTACCGCTTTATTATATTTAAAGGTACTGCTTCTTCAGGAGCACTTAGGGCCAGTTTACATGGGGAAGCTTCAGACGAATCGATGGAAAGCACACTATTACAGCTTTAAAATCATGCTCTGTTTATGTGAATGCAATCTCTATTCGAATGACGTCGCGAGTCTGTGCAGTAAGGGGCAGTGCATTTTTACATCGCCAGTACACACACTTCCTTCACAACATCCTCCTCAAATCAGATTGTGGATGAAGACAACTGATGTTGTTTTTCAATTCAAGCAGTAAAATGCTAATGGTGGTCTGGTGTATTTTTCTGTTACACTGGAAAACAACACGTTGAAATATCAACATAACATCAATTGGGAATTGTTCCACTCTCAGTCAGATACACAGTAAGGCAGCGGTATCACTGGCTACATTGTTGTTATGGTTTCTGTCAGACCATTATGAATGTAAAAATCATATAGCGTAATTTTCGGACTATAAGGCGCACCTGACTATAATTTTGGACACAAATGGAGTTAGTGACAAAATTTGCCGGATGACACTTTATGACATCTGTCATAAACATTCATTAATGCCCATGACAGTGTCAAGTCATAATTATGACGGTCTTATGACAGTCTTATGACGCCGCTGTCAAATAAAGTGTTACCTATTGACTTAAATAAATCAAGAAATAAGCCGCACCAGACTATATACCGCAGGGATGAGGGTAAAAAGTAGCAGGCGCTAGTCCGAAAACGGTACATGTATATAGTTCGCGTTCCCTTATGACATATGCACAATTTGTCCTGATATACAGTAATGCTCAAAATCCAAATTTTCCAAGAGGTCAGTATCGTAGGTAAGATAGGCAGATTTTCTGACATAATTAAAAAAACAAACCCATTTGACAAGAAACATGAAACGGACATGTTATTTGCTTTATTGAACCAGAAAAAGTGATGTCACAGGCTAGGTATGGCCCCCAAGGGTTTCACCCTTGCTCTGCATTAAATAGAAAAATTTCGAAAAAGACATCGGAGCAGTAATTGAGCTACCTCTAATAGAGAATTGTAGATGATTTTTTTTTTTTTTTTTTTGTGATTATCCGAAGTTACATTATATTGAAAAGTCATCAGACTGTATTTACATGGCAGGATTGACATTCATGCACTGTTCTTTTGAATCACACAGTACCTTACCTTAATAATGTACAAAATTTACAGCTGTTATACAGTGTGTGTGGAGTGGAGTGCGCGTGTATTACTCGAGACAAGACAAAGCCTGCGATTCATCACATGTGCAGAGGAGTTTCAACCTTCTGTTTTTAACGGGCTTTTTTATTTTCCAGCAACAATGAACAATTCATGCAAGCATATGTCAGGTCACGGATTTGGACTCATTATGTCTATTATTACCAGAACTTTGTGTTAGAATTCATTTTATTGTATTTTTGACCTCCTCCCTCTGCTGCTGTGAGTGACTATATTTTGTTATCAGAGAAGATGACTGTTTTACTTATTCTATCAACGCCCACCTCCAAAAGTCACAATGACAAAAGTTTAAGGCATTATTTTTTTTTCTCTGACAATATGATAATCTAGAATAGATTAAACATTTAACTTTTAAAATGTTGTCTTTTATAACATCATAAAATGATTTTTAAATTGGTCATATCTGTACACAAATGTAAAATTTGTGTATATATTGTATGTACTGTACAAGTGAATTTAAACTTTGTTTTGCCCCCCCCCCACCCCCCCACCCCCCCCTTTGTATTGTCTAGAAAACCTCATGATTTACGACAACTAAAATGTATAAATGCTGGAATGGGAAAATGTTAAGGTGGGGGGGTTCCGAAAGATTCACATTAGGTCTTACTAAAGTATTTTGTGTCCACTTAATGTTGGATGGATGCTGTAACTACTAAAGAAACACTGAATTTTTTAGGCTTCACAAAACACAAAAATGTTCATATCATTGTCATGAGGATGTGGGAGGGTACTGGTTAATGTTTAAAGAAAGTTTGTTGGAGCTTTTTGTGTGACTTTGTGATTTGTTTACCTTCCTTTGGAAAATACAGTGCCACTGAATCATACACCTTGAGTCATAATTACAAGAATAAAAGAATATTGCTAGATAAAAAATCTGTTTCCAATAAATCACAGATATTTTAGGGAAATACAGTTTTAATATTTTTAACATAAATGTATGCCTGTTTTATTATAAGCACGGCTATTGATGTTGTAAAATTACACTTAGAATTAATTTTATGAACAATAAAATGCTTTTTTTGCCACATCATTAACATAAATGTGAATACCAGCTTTTATTTTTTCTGATGTTTTTGTCAGTCCCTGAGAATTAACTATACAAATTAAAATCACCTCTTTTTCTGACTATGTTCCATCATTAATTATTTTTTAATATATACAGTAGAGGCCTGAACGATATTGGAAAAAACTATTGCTGCGATTTTTTTGGGGTTGGTGATATTATATTGCGATATTAAAAAAAAAAAGTATATATTTTTTTAAAATGTCCGCTTCTTTGGCAAGATCAAAGACAACCAGCATCGTTAACTTTAATAAGCAAGTGCTGCAGCGACTGTGAGGTTCAAAGAGCTGGGAGAGGGAGGGTGTGAGGCTGTGCAGAGCAGAAAGCAAGGCGTATGTGGATTAGAAAAAATAAAAACTATCGTACGTCCTTGCGATGGGACTATTGCACACGCGCACATCGTGATCGTTCAGGCTTACAGTATGTACAATAATGATGTCACGCAATCACTATAGACAGGTGCAGCTGCTGGCCTATGACTGATTTCATGACATTTCAGTACGAGAATTTTCAGTCACTCAACTTTATTCTTGTAAGATTCATCTCTTTTCCCTTAACTTTGCAAGTTGTTTGCACCTTTAAAACTAGTTGCTAGATTTATGATTCTTTTTCTTTCCTCCTTTTTTTTTTTGGCAATACTTCACTACAAATGCAATGGCATAAATTCGATATAAAATTATATGACAGACCCTTACATTTTCACACATTGTACTATATTTTGTCCAAATAGATTGACACTGCGTCTGCCTTGCAGTTTTAAGGTTTGTATTCAAGCATTACCAACGACCTTGTGTGAATGGCACCTACTCTCCCTCATATAAAAACCTACCTAAAAATATTTCATGCTTCTCTCGCAAAAAAGAAACACCCAATAATGTGCATTTGTGAAGAATTAATCTGCTTGTCCTTCAAAACATATTAACAATTTAGTCTTCCAATGTCCAAAGAAATTTTGTTTTTTAAAATGTAAGCGGAATCTATATCTACAGTCAAATCTATTGAGACACTTTCTCCTCCTACTTAATGGGGAATTATCTCAAAACCTTTGACTGTGGCTGTAGAATACCTGGAGAAAACCCACACAAACATGAGAGGAGGATCTATAAAACTCAGCCTGAAAACCCTGGAATAGAATGGCCAATCTCAGAACTGTGATGCGGATGTGTTAACCACATCCTCCCTGTGTTATCACGGAAGTGATCCTCTTTCATAGTTGTGGGTAAAAAAAATAAATAAATAAAATCTACAACGTTTGCTTTTTTTCCCCCCACATATTCATATGAGCAACATTTTGTGATAGGCAGAACAATTAAATGTCCTATTTCCTATGAAAGGTAGTAAAATTGACCTTTGGATCCACCTGTTGCCAATCATACAACCTAATAATAGATTTGTGTTTATACATTATAAATAGGCACAAAATTCATACTGACAAACCTACATTTGTCAGTAAATTGAGACAAGATTGTAATTACCTCAGTGTGTTGTATATTTTTGAACACGTTTTCTTTTTGATAGAGTGCTGTAAAGGTTTTGGATATGTGACAGAAATTTGTGGCACAGTCTGTTAAAGCCATTGTGAGTTTTTACTCTTGGCTTAGATCAGAATCAGAAGGAGTCAGGAAAGCATAATTAAGGTGGGAATTCATGTTAAGTATTTATTCCTCTTTTTTTCTTGACTGTGTGCTTTTGGGGCATTTGTGTTCAAGTTCTCTTGGTGATTCTTTGCACAGGATCATATCAAAAAGTGCACATGACAGATTAAAACAGACACATAGTATTGAAATGTCAAGCTTTCTGACTTTTGCTGATGATGCGTCTGGTTATTGACTTTGCCACACATGTAGAACAGCTTTTGTTTTCATTGCACAACGAAAGTACAGAGGAACAAATGTCATAATGTATAATGCTTAGCAGCAAGTTGCCTTAAACTTTAAAAATTATCTGCTAAAAGCTAAAAGATTAAAAAGGCATTTTAGGACATTTTTTCAGAACAGCCTAACATTTACATGGTCGCAGAAGACGGAAAAACAAACAAACAAACAAACAAACAAACAAACAAACAAACAAACAAACAAACAATTTGCACCTTTCTTCTTCGGGTAGAATAGCTAGAAAAATAAATGGTTCATTGAGAGGTCAAAAACATCAAGTAACCTTCATAAAATTATTTGAAGGAATCATGTAGACGAGCACATTATACTCATTATGTAAATATATACTGAATAAATTTACAAAAACCTAAATCTTTTATCAACGTATCCTTTTTAGATGAAAAGTGCTTATTCAATCAGATCCCTCGCTCTCAGTAATCCGTGCAACAATTTAGTTGATATACCAGAAAACTGTGCAAAAAGAATGTTTCTTTTTTTAGAACATAACTTACGATTAAAATGCTTTTTTTTTTAATTTTTTTTTTTTAAACTTGTTAAATCTTTTGAGTTTAATTATTGTAATTTATGCTTTACACCCCTAAAATGACTTGCTTAACCATACAAAGGAAATACTGAGCTTTTCAGAAGAATGAAAAAAATAAGACAACTAACACATTTTTCCCAATGTGTTGTACAGTCTCGGTTGTCTGCATATGTTTGCTCAGACAGTATGACTGATGTGACGAATCATGCTGGAGGGAAAAGCAGAAGCTAGCAGGTAAAATATAATGGCCTTGTGTGGACAAATGTGAGCCAGAGTCTCTGTACTGTGCAAAGCCAAAGGGAGACGAAAAAACCTAGAGGAACTCAAAAAGCGACACAAATTCTAAGTGACATATGATGACTGCTTGCTCATTTGAGTGTGTTCTATCAGTATTTTAAATACGGGTCTAGTTTTACCATTTAATCGGTAAGGGACCATATGCGGTTGCTTAACATGAGTGGTGAATAGTCAGAGTCAACAAGCAAATCTAAATTTGAAAATTCCACGACGTTGCATTACTTGTTTATTTTGTAGCATATCCCTTGGCTAAATTGTTTCCAGTGGTTGATGATGATTTTTTATTTTATTTTTATTTTTTTAATACAATCAGATTTGAACCTTGATGTAATGAATTAAACGTATGGGAACCAAAGGCGGGTCCTGGCACAGTCGGGTTAGGCGGTCGCCTAGGGTGGCAAAATCGTGCATGCATGCAAGGTGCATTTTTTTTTTTTTTACTTGAATATTTGACTTAGTTGTATAATGTATATGTATTCTTTCTGTTAAGAATTCTTCAAGCCGATTAATAGTTTAGCCGTTTTAATTCATTTACTTTGTATTTAGAGCGCCACTTTTATTTTGTAAACTGCTCGTGCTTTTATTTCCAGTTCTGCGTTTTCCCTGATTATGTGTCTGCTCCTTCAATAATGATGTGAGTATGCCGTGTAAAGGGAATCGAGATGCTGCTGCACATAGATTTCGAGCATTCCTCATAATGCTAGGTGGAGGAATAGTTGTGTTAAATGTGTTTTTGTGTCCGTTTTTTTTTAATCGTTCACTCATAATTTCATAGTTGTCTGCTTGTTTTTTATAGGCTACGGCAGTTAGTATCATATAAAAAATAATCAATGTTAGCAGGGAATGTAGTGGTTTGAAGGGAGATAGCGTGCAAATGTTCACTATAGTTGGTTTATAGTTAAAATGATGTGGTTTAATAATTAATAAACCAAACACATTGACAGGTCTGTGAACGTTGACTACATACTGTAGGTATCTGCATGCCATTCACCAAAGATTAAATGTGTGTACATGTATGCTCACCTGCACATGAGCCCAAAAAAGTATTTGATTTGGATCTCCTGCGCTCTCTAACATGAGCCCCTTTAGTGGTCAACACATCAGAGATAACTAGTCACAAGTAGAATCTCTTACACTTCCTTTATTATTTTCACAATATATTATAATGTTTGTGATGTTAGATCAATATTCTCTAACACTTATTTATTGTTTTTCAACTTCAACTGGTTTGATAGTGTCAATAAATGTAATATTCTTAGCAAATATTGTGTTTTGATTGTTTGTGCTAAGTATACTTCATGCGGTGTGTTTTGTGGGTCAACTGTAGTTGGTTTTTTGGGAGATTTTGTTTTCTTTTTTTTTAGGGCTGTCAAAATTATCGCGTTAACGCGCGGTAATTAATTTTTTAAATTAATCACGTTAAAATATTTGACGCAATTAACACACATGTCCCGCTCAGACAGTATTCTGCCTTTTGGTAAGTTTTACAGCAAGGCTTTTTGTGCTGTCTAACAGCGAACTCTTGTGGTCGCTTTGCGACATGGTTTATTGTTGTCTTGCCAGTTCAATATGGCTGCAGGATGTCTCGGGCTGACGCCTACGTTGTAATGTTGTGCTTATATGATCCTTGGACAAGATTTGTCCGTAAGTATGGTTGTTGTAAATAATGCACATATTATGTTAGTAAGGGAAATGTTATATTTTTTGTATGAGACGCTTTTTGTTTATGTTTTGTGAACCTGTATAGCGTGCTAAGCTAACGTTGTTGCTAATGCAATGCTTGTTTCCTTTTTTTTTTTTTTTGTAGTTTTACGACGGTCTAAAGAGGACAATGGTTTGAGGCCATTTTATTAATAATACAGATGAAAAAGAAAGAAGTCTGATTATTATGGCGTCGTTCACTAGCTGTCTAGCTTTGGAAAAAGTAGACGCTTCGGAGTGAGGACAGCGTAGACAGATTTAAATGACAGTAGAGTGAAATGCCCACTACAGTCCTTGTGTACCGTATGTTGAATGTATATATCCATCTTGTGTCTTATCTTTCCATTCCAACAATTTATTTTACAGAATATATATACAATTTACAGAAAAATATGGCATATTTTATAAATGGTTAGAATTGCGATTAATTACGATTAATTAATTTTTAAGCTGTAATTAACTCAATTAAAAATTTTAATCGTTTGACAGCCCTACTTTTTTTTTCCTTTAAAAAAAAAAAAAATATATATATATATATATATATATATTGGGATCGTTAGCAAAGCGTCTCGTAGCCTAGGGCACCATGTAGGCTAGGAACGTCACTGATCGGGACTGTTTCTCTATCCAATCGTATTTCAAATTTGTCCTCACAGGACAAATCAGGATTATGACCTCAGCATTTTTCTTGCCCTGTGATTGATAGGTCGGATAAACTCATTATAACCCATTTTTAAAAGAAAAATATGTCATCTGCATAATGCACATCTTAATACATTGTCAGGAAAAATCTCGCCTCTATTAATGTCAGGAATCTCGCCTCCCACCCACTGGGGATTAAATCATCAGGTCAGACATCCACTCGAGTATCTACCTTTTACATGCGCATGGAAAGAAGGAGAGTAAGGCACTTAGGTGATGCATTACAAACCAAGCTCGTTTATTTTCTGGGCACATCCTCCTTTATAGCAACATGGATACATATTCATGAAACAGACTAAACATTCAAACTTGGCAATGGTCTATTGGTTGTATTCAAATCAGGTAAAAGTGAGTTGCCCTCCTCTCCAGCCGTCCTGAGTCACATGTCTCCCTCCTCCATGTGGTATGTGGTGTCAGATAACAATGTTATCTTCCCCTAAGCAGTTTAAGCAATTTAAGAAATACCTTTTGTTCAGCGAACGTCTGTTTCTCGTAAAGTTTTCCCAGGGGAGGTAATGGAATGTGACCTGTGACTCTTTCCCCTGGACACAGTTGTAGAAGAGGGCAATTTAAAAGCAAAAGTCATATACCAACTCAGACTCATAGTGAATACATGGGTTACAATTTAATAAAACCACTAAATAGGGTAAATGCAATTCCCTTTTTCTTCCTAACATACATATAATAGTTTGAATTTCTATTCAGGATGATGCATTTCATTTATATTTCTCTTTGCCTCATTATTCAGTAATTATTGATTCTGAACTTCTCTAGAAAATTGCATACAATAATATTGTATTTATGCCGAGTATAGCAGTGACAGAGATAGAGTGCAATAAAAGGCAGATTGAGACAGGTAAACCCCCACTTAAAGCTCAGGTACCAAACGCCCACCACGCCATTGCTTTACTACGCTCTTAAAATGGACCTTGAAAGCCTTAATCACATATGAAGCAGCACCACCCTATGAAATCTTCCAGGCTGGCAAAGTAATAATTTGAGGGTGTAAATTGAAGTATCCTAGATGTAAAAGCAGCAGTGTAGTGGTGTAATACTGCGAAAAGTTTGCATCGAGGGATGCTCCAGTCAGTGTTTTATGCTGCTGATTTCAATGTCAGCTTTTTGTAAGGGTGTTATATTCCCTAAAGAGAGACAGGCTTGACATAAAGATGCTATTTATTGATGTATTTGGATTGGCGCTAAAAAACATGGTTCTGTGATCACCGATCCCAAGGAAATCGGCCCATGATGATTAGTGGCTGATCGATCAGAGCATGACATGTAGAATATGTTGTTTGAGTGCTAATAATATTACCTGGTTTGACATTGATAACAGTAGGATTTTATGAAATGTGGGTCCCTGGGAGTGACCATTTGAGTCCCTTTAAACTGCTGACTGTTCAAAATAATGTAATAATCATTAATCTGATGCTGAAATGTCAATAACAAGAACAACTGGGAAAAGGGACCAAAACTCAATAATGTAGGACATTCCAAAGCTAAAGGAGCAAAATACTGTATGTCCAAATTGCTGCTTTTAGGAGTAGGTGTTAAAAGGTTAAACTGCAGCTCGGTCTGTAGATGTAACACAGGACATCTTGAGTCCATAGCGTATGCAACAATTGCTAATAGACGAACTAATTTCAACACTTACTGTACAGCTGCGGTTCCTACCATTGCTCCTCGCTATTTGTGGCTTGGACCAGCATCGCCTGTGATTTATATTCTCCCTTTGTTTCATGTAACATGAGCATTATGTAGAACATTTGTAGTATGAATATTTGATTTGTTTACATTATCAGATGCAGTTGCAGAAACGTAACTACATTTATACATTGCTTGCAAGTTGTACTTTGCTCTTCAAATTAACACTTTGTGTTTGACATTATTTCCTAGCGTAGAGAATACAAACGAAACAGTAAAGCCCATTCTTAAAAAAAAAAAAAAAAAAAAAAAGGAAAATAAAAACTATAGGTGCATTTGTGCGTTTTTTTGTCCCCCTAAATGGAAGGGGCAGGATATTTAAGGGCTGTTTACATAGTGACTCTCCGAGAAGACGAAAAATTTCATGTTTGCATCTATATGGTTCAGTCTCCATTTGACCAATGTCGCAATTTCGCATCAAAACGATGTACAGTTGGGCAAATAAGTATTTAGTCAACCACTAATTGTGCAAGTTCTCCCACTTCAAAATATTAGAGAGGCCTGTAAATGTCAACATGGGTAAACCTCAACCATGAGAGACAGAATGTGGAAAAAAAAAAACAGAAAATCACATTGTTTGATTTTTAAAGAATTTGTTTGCAAATCATGATGGAAAATAAGTATTTGCTCAATACCAAAAGTTCATCTCAATACTTTGTTATGTACCCTTTGTTGGCAATAACGGAGGCCAAACGTTTTCTGTAACTCTTCACAAGCTTTTCACACACTGTTGCTGATATTTTGGCCCATTCCTCCATGCAGATCTCCTCTCGAGCAGTGATGTTTTGGGGCTGTCGTTGGGTAACATGGACTTAACTCCCTCCACAGATTTTCTATGGAGTTGAGATCTAGAAACTGGATAGGCCACTCCAGGACCTTGAAATGCTTCTTACGAAGCCACTCCTTTGTTGCCCTGGCTGTGTGTTTGGGATCATTGTCATGCTGAAAGACCCAGCCAACTCTTATCTTCAATGCCCTTGCTGATGGAAGGAGATTTTCACTCAAAATCTCATGATACATGGCCCCATTCATTCTTTTCTTTACACCACTGGTGTCAAACTGATTCCATAAAGGGCCAAGTGGGTGCAGGTTTTCTTTCCAACCAATGAAGAGGACACCTTTTCACCAATCAGATCTCTGACATGGGTAATCAGTTAAACTTTGTCAGGTGCTGCTTGTTTCAACAGAAAATTCATTGGTTAAACTGTTTGCGTGGAATCGGTTGGAACAAAATCCAGCACCCACTTGGCCCTTTGTGGAATTGGTTTGACACCTATGCTTTACACAGTTCAGTTGTCCTGGTCCCTTTGGAGAAAAACAGCCCCAAAGCATGATGTTTCCACCCCCATGCTTCACAGTGGGTATGGTGTTCTTTGGATGCAATTCAGTATTCTTTCTCCCCCAAACACAAGAACTTATGTTTCTACCAAAAAGTTCTATTTTCGGTTTCATCTGAGCATAACATTCTCCCAGTCCTCTTCTGGATCATCCAAATGCTCTCTAGCGAACCGCAGACGGGCCTGGACGTGTACTTTCTTCAGCAGGGGGACACATCTGGCAGTGCAGGATTTGCGGCGCATTGTGTTACTGATAGTAACCTTTGTTACTGTGGTCCCAGCTCTCTGTAGTAGAGGTTAGATTTTGTGCCCGAATTTTTGGGCCCACAATTTGAGTATTGACGTTCGGGTCAGGTCGGGTCGGGCCGCCATGCCGGACTAATAAATTATTTTAAAAAAAAAAAAAAAAAAAAAAATGGAGAGCATGCTCTCTGTATTGCGCTTTTGCTTGTGCGTGTGCACCAACGCCGTGGCGCCGGCCGCTTTTTCTTCTTGTCCTCCCGCTGCACGGCCGAGGCGCCGCCCTCTCCTGTTCCCTCTCCTTGTCAGAGAGACCCGTCCATGTGAGAACAATATCCCACACACTCAGAAATATGTTTAACAAACTTTCCCAGCGTTATTTCGTTGTGTGAATGCTTTGATAATTCCAAAAAAAATATGTAGATTATTTAAACATTAAGAAAACTTGCGTTTTTTTCTGCCAACTCGAAGAAATGAAAATAAATTGCTGCTGCAGCGTTTTTTCCGCGTCATTCAAAAAAAAAAAAAAAAAAAAAAAAAAAAAATCAGGTTTTTCGGGCTCGGGCCTGCAAATCTAGTTAAGTGATCGAGCTCGGGCCGGGTCGGGCCTCAATACCAGCGGGCCGTGTCGGGTCGGGCTGGATTTTTTAGGCCCGAACTAGGCTCTACTCTGTAGGTCATTCACTAGGTCCCCCGTGTGGTTCGGGGATTTTTGCTCACCGTTCTTGTTATCATTTTAAATCCATGGGGTGAGATCTTGCATGGAGCCCCAGATCGAGGGAGATTATCAGTGGTCTTGTATGTCTTCCATTTTCTAATAATTGCTCCCACAGTTGATTTCTTTACACCAAGCGTTTTACCTATTGCAGATTCAGTCTTCCCAGCCTGGTGCTGGTCAACAATTTTGTCTCTGGTGTCCTTCGACAGCCCTTTGGTCTTGGCCATAGTGGAGTTTGGAGTGTGACTGACTGAGATGTGGACAGGTGTCTTTTATACCGATAATGAGTTAAAACAGGTGCCATTAATACAGGTAACGAGTGAAGCCTTTTTAGACCTCGTTAGAAGAAGTTAGACCTCTTTGACAGCCAGAAATCTTGCTTGTTTGTAGGTGACCGAATACTTATTTTCCACTATAATTTGGAAATAAATTCTTTAAAAATCAAGCAATGTGATTTTCTGTTTTTTTTTCCACATTCTGTCTGTCATGGTTGAAGTTTACCCATGTTGACAATTACAGGCCTCTCTAATCTTTTCAAGTAGGAGAACTTGCACAATTGGTGGTTGACTAAATACTTATTTGCCCCACTGTAGTATTCATGCCAAGCCCTAGGCGGCAGTGCAGATTTACAAGGCGACAGCGAATGATGCACTTTGACCCCAACAACCTCCTCAGCCTGGAAGACAACATGCTCGCCCGCTCCAAGCAATGGCATTTTTCTTTTGCTCCGAAAGGCAGAAAAATGGAAACATTTACATATTTCAATTTAAAAATATTATTAAAACAGTAAATTAAAGCCGACGTTCCTTCATTTGCTGTTTATTGTTTAGTAGCTCCGCTGCGTACGGCCATTGTGACATGTGCAAGTGCTGACGTTATCGGCGCGGGAGTTTTCCATTGATATGGATGCAGCGCAAGCCCCCTCAAGCCCTCGCAATCAAATCCTTCCACTTTGGAGGCAGGATTCCAAGGTTTGCGTCTTTGCCTTCCGTCTTCGCCGACACCATATGAAGCGAGGCCACCCCGCAACACAGTCATTGCGTCTTGGTGTCACAGAGTCGCCATGTAAACTGCCCCTTTGTTTAACAAAACGTTGCCATGTGCGGATGAGACTTATATTTGTAAAGCATAAAAGCTAGAGGGCTAGATCAAGCAATCACTCTGCATGCAGTTACCAAGGACACCAAGTGAAGCAGAGAGAAACAAAAGCAAACTAAAATGACTTCGACTTTCGAAATGGGAAGGTAGCCTTCACACAAGACAGACTTTCAGCCTAAGAACCATTCATCTGAAAAGAAATGGGAAAAGAGAGAAGTCCAAATTCACAAAAGAAGTGACATGTTAAAATATTTGAAATAAACAAAAGTTCTCAAGTTCACCTCTTATAACTGGCTGTGTTTTAACAATCTTAAGACAAAAATGTTTCATTGGTGCCAGTAGCCACATTTGGACTGTATCTCGGTTTGATTAAAAACACTTTGAATGATGCTAAAACTTGGATTGGGATGGATTTTCTATTCCTTGACCTTCTCCTACTTTTATATTCAGTGTGGATGAATCTGTGTGGGATGTGTATGTGTTTCTGATGATTACTGTGGTTGGAAGGTTTCATCTTAACCTTGAAGAAAACCACAAGTTCTATGTAGTGATCCGACATGACACTTTTGTTATCCCAACAAAAATTGGCTTTTTCCTGTGCCTTTTCCTTGTTCCACTGTCAATGAATAAAAGATGATGATTTTAACATGAAATATTGGACAGCGTAAGGTGAAACAAGGTCCATATGTATATGTATTGTGTCAAAGCTTGAAAGATGAAAGTTTTTCGATTGAATGCATTCAGTTCATAGAACATTGTTTCTTGGGTTAGATAAGCAAAATTTGCATTATGTTGAGGATATCAATCATTGTAGCTTTGTAAAGTGCAAGTCAACAGATTTTAAATAGAATGACTATCCAATCATATACTAGTACAGTATGTTAGCTACTAGCATAACCTTGCGGACTTCAGGCGAAATCAAGACTACACTCTAATCTGGTCGTCAATCAATCACAGGGTACTTATATTCACACACTCACTGAATGGCTTTTACCAGTCGATCAATGAAAAAGGCAACAGCTAAAGTTGAACTAAATAGGATGAAACATAAAAAAATATTTAATTGGCTTAAAAAGATTGTCTGGCAACCAGCGGAGTCTGTATCCTGGCACTGGCTCACCCGTGTTTTTAATCAGAAAAAGTGAAAAAGAAAAGAAGATGAATGGATCTCTGAATAGGTCAGTCAATTCAAAAATTGTAAGACACTTTTAATATAATTTAGATTTTGAAAAATGGTGAATTTCAGTCTTTGCCCAATAAGCTTTAACACATGTTAACCATATTGCCCTTTGTATTTTGTATTCAATCCGTCATAAACATCAAACCATTAAGGAAAACATTCATCCAGTGTTGCCGATAAGCAGTTGGTAATGAAATGTTATGACCCTGCTAGACAACATTTGAATTTATGTTACTGAATTATTAGAGAAAATATTGAAATAAACAATTTTTGTAAGCAACTAATAGAGATATGGTCCCATATTTGTTTGGTCTAACCTTTTCATTTTCAACAAACTCCCCTCGCAGCTCAAAGGAAAATCTTGCTACATGTGCCTAAGGTCTGTGAAGTCCAGTGGACCAAATTTGGTCCACAGTATAGTTATATTTGGCCAACTAAATGATATCAAATGTGTATGTAGATGATTCATCGGTATTTACATAGTATAAGTATAAAGTATAACTACCTGAAAGCTACTTTGCTGTACAAGTCTGAAAAGTGCCTTAGTCTGTCAATAGCTATTTTTCAATATGCATTGTCCCTATTTTTGTTCTTGTGGACATGTAAAACATCAGCAGTATAAGATCAAGTACTGTATTATTCAAATTTAAAAGTTCATATCTGGTCAAATACACTGGATGTGTGTTGCCCCTCATTTTACCGAACCGCCAACGCTTTATTTACTAGGATACAAGTCACCAACAGTCGATGGTCACCACACTTTCGCTACTTCAGAGTTCATACTTGTTAGAGAATCTAAAGCTGTGCTGGCCAAAAGTATCAGCACCCCTGCAATTCTGTCACAGAATGCTCAATATCTCCCAGAAAATGATTGCAATTACAAATGCTTGGGTAGTAATATTTTCATTTATTTTGCTTGCAATGGAAAAACACATAACAGAATAAAAATAAATAAATAAATAAATCATCATCATCTTACACAAAACTCCAAAAATGGGCTGGACAAAAGAATTGGCACCCTCAGCCTAATACTTGGTAGCACAACCTTTCTTCTTTGGCCAACTGCTCCAGGTCTCTGAGATTTGAAGGGTGCCTTCTCCAAACTGCCATTTTCAGATCTCTCCACTGGTGTTCTATGGGATTCAGGTCTGGACTCATTGCTGACCACTTTAGAAGTCTCCAGTGCCTTCTCTCAAACCATTTTATAGTGCTTTTTGAAGTGTGTTCTGGGTCATTGTCCTGCTGGAAGACCCATGACATCTGAGGGAGACCCAGCTTTCTCACACTGGGCCCTACATTATGCTTCAAAATTTGTTGATAGTCTTCAGACTTCATAATGCCATGCACACGGTCAAGCAGTCCAGTGCCAGAGGCAGCAAAGGAACCCTTAAAACATCAGGGAACCTTTGCTACGTTTGACTGTGGGGACCGTTTTCTTTTCTTTGAAGGCCTCGTTTTTTTCCTGTAAACTTTATGTCGATGCTTTTTCCCAAAAAACTCTACTTTTGTCTCATCTGACCAGAGAACATTCTTCCGAAACATTTTTGGCTTTCTCAGGTAAGTTTTGGCAAACTCCAGAATGCCTTTTTTATGTCTCTGAGTCAGAAGTGGGGTCTTCCTGGGTATCCTACCACAGAGTCCCTTTTCATTCAGATGCCAACGGATAGTACGGGTTGACACTGTTGTACCCTCGGACTGCAGGACAGCTTGAACTTGTTTTGATGTTAGTCGAGGTTCTTTATCCACCATCCACACAATCTTTTGTTGAAATCTCTCGTCAATTTTCTTTTCCGTCCACAGGTTAGCCACAGTGCGATGGGCTTTGCACCTATTGATGACACTGCGCACGGTAGACACAGGAACATTCAGGTCTTTGGAGATGGACTTGTAGCCTTGAGATTGCCCATGCTTCCTCACAGTTTTGCTTCTCAAGTCCTCAGACAGTTCTTTGGTCTTCTTTCTTTTCTCCATGCTCAATGTGGTACAAACAAGGACACAGGACGGAGGTTGAGTCAACTTTAATCAATTTTACTGGCTGCAAGTGTGATTTAGTTATTGCCACTACCTGTTATGTGCCACAGGTAGGGAACAGGTGCTGTTAATTACACAATTTAGAGAAGCATCACATGATTTTTGAAAGGGTGCCAATACTTTTGTCGGGCCCATTTTTGGAGTTTTGTGTAAAATAATAATGATTTAATTTTTTTCCCCATTCTCTTTTGTGTTTTTTCATTGCAAGCAAAATAAATGAAGATATTACTACCAAAACATATGTAATGTCAATCATTTTCTGGGAGAAATTGAGCATTATCTGACAGAATTGCAGGGGTGCCAATACTTTTGGCCAGTAGTGTATGGCCTGGCAAGGCAAAAATTGTGTTAATAGGGTGCTGAACGTGAACTCGTAACTCATTCAAGTTCAGATCTGACACTTGAATAGAATTGCAGTACACAGATTATCAGTAATGAAATGTACAAGTATGCAATAAATATATTGGGAAAATAATATTTTTCCCACTGTGACAATAATAAAAAAAACTGATTATTTCCTTAGGCCAAATGTCTGAAACAACTCATATTAGATCTTATTTTACACTGGTGACTGGTTTCCGTTTTATTGTCTGGCTAATTTGGTGCTTACTGGTTTTCTCAGGATGTAGACTCAGTGGGACCGTGTAGTCTCCTGTGGTGTAATAATGAAGGTGACTTCTTGAAATCAGAGAAACAAAAGCAAGAGATAGCATCACAATGTCTCTGACCGAAGACCCCCTGCTCATTCCAGGTGTCTCATAGATTTCTCCCAAAGAAGACACAGACACAGGCATGCTGTGTTTTTTCTTTTCATTTATGTCTTAGGGGTGTGTTTTTATTGATTCACCTTTCAAAAATCTTTAGTAAATTGCTTATACTCTAAACAAGTGTACAAAAAGACAAAACAAGCACAATGGCTATGCCACTGTTAGACAGATAGCTAATATCCAAGTTGTTTTATAGTCATTCTAGAATACAGAGATTTTTCAGTGTCGACATTGGTGGGAGAATTTTTGGGATTCCAAATGTCACACATCCGTTACGTGTCATAGGAGTAAATAAAAGTTGTCAAGGATATTTCACTGACTATTGCATATTTCATAAAGATTTGTAAGGGCCTACAACTACAACTCTGACCTTTACAGTTCAAACACTGGCCAAAATTAGATTTTAATTTGTAAAACCCTGTCTTTCCTTGGTTTTTACTTTTTTTTTGTATTTCACAATTGTACGAGTACAAATATGTATCGTAATTTTCGGACTATAAAGCGCTACTCTTTTCCCCCATTTTGAGTCTTGCGGCTTATCGTCCAGTGCGTTTTTTGTTGTTGTTGATTTATTTGAGTTAATAGGTAATACTCATTCGACAGCAGTGTCATAAGACTGTCATAAGAATGGCATAATTATGACATGACACTGTCATGGGCATTTATGAATGCCTATGACAGATTTCATTAAGTGTCATCCAGCAATTTTTTTCTACATTTATGTCTATCTCAGATCTTTTACATCCGTTCAAAAGTGAGATAATTTGCCGGGTGACACTAAATGACATACTGAATGTCATAAGCATTCATTAATGCTCATGACAGTGTCCTGCCAGTCTCATGACAGTCTTATGACGCCACTGTCAAATAAATGGTTACCGGTCAATATCTTTTGGTGTAAATACTACTAGTCCCCGGGTTATGACGTAATCGACTTACGCGATTTCGACATTACGATACTGGACTCTCGTCTTCCATTTTGTTTTTGTTTTTTTAGTCACATAAACAGTACCTTATTGTATTCACAATAATTTATTTTTTACTTTACTTTATTAATATGACGTGATCTCTCCTCACTAAATGTGAAGTTGTTCAGCTTTACAGACAGCAAACAAGGCAATTGTGGTTTTTGAAGGATTTGCTTCCTTCACTTTTGACAATTTGTAAAGCTGTAGTGCACATATGTACACTTGTGTTCAAAACGACACATATTTTAACAATAAAACACTTGACACAAAATAATTGGTGTTCAAGCTTCCATCTAGTCTGATTAATATGTAAATTGAGTGGATTAATTAGCCTAATTTGCCTAACAAAAGCTCACTAGCTTAAATGCTACGAATGCTAACGTATTTACAATTCTTATAGCAAATCGCTCATGCATAACTCCACAAACCGTAGCTCTAAACTTAACTACAAATGCATGCACAAACATATATTAGCTGAAACAACTTACAGCCTTATGTGGTCCAAACCAGAGCACAGTTTATGTCCATGTCAGACGTCTGAGTCTGTTCCTCAGTCATGCAAGGCGACAATTCAGCCAGACCCAGCGCTGCTACCAGAGGGCAGTGTATCCTCCATCATTAAACAAAATAAAATATTTTTGGCCTTTTTGGGTTGTTATTTTGAGATTTAGGGGTACTTAAAAGGTTAATTCTGATTTACGCAGAAATTCGGGTTACTCGCCAGCATAGGGACGGTACTCATTCATAACCCGGGGACTACCTGTATCCCATAATACAATGAAGACAGCTGCAGTTTATAGTCTGGTGCGGCTTATCTATGGAGAAATGCTGTTTTCATGTCAAATTTGGTTGGTTGCGGCTTATATTCAGGTGCGTCTTATAGTCCGAAAAGTTGGGTAAATTAACGAGCATTTTAATTTAAAACAAAAGTATTTGCTAGTGACTGTTACCAATGTGTTGCCGCATTTTCAAACTTATTTTCATGTTTGGTCTCTTAATGTATGTCTTTATCATCATTGTTTATGTAATTTTTACCTGGAAAAATGTATAATATACAGTATAAACGACACAAACAATTTTGGGGGGAAAAAATGGTATTGACTATCCTTAAGGTAGGAAAAACACATGGGCGTATAGTTAGTAGAAAATTATAAATCCTCAGAAATCAATGTGTTTTGAATGCTAACTGGACTGGAAGTTATTGATCCGTGCTCCATCAGTGTGAAGAGCTAAGGGTTTCATTAGTTTATCTATCCATTCCCCCCAGTATAGATGGATTCTCCACTGCAGGATAGCATCACACCGTCACTCCTCCACCAAACCTTTTTATCCTCTACTTATCTGTTTACTCAGCCCTTTCTGCACCTCTGCATATTTTCGAAATTGCCTCCTACTCCCATCAGTCTCCCGTTCTCTTCTCCTGCTCTTACTAGAGTAAAGTCCCATTGATGTTTCTGCCTCTTCGATACAGAGTCCAGGAGGAGGCTGCAATGGCCTGTGACGTTGAGGTTCGATGGTTTCATACTTAGTAAGCTGTCACACAGTTCAACGACTGGACCTGTGAGGAGATCCTCAGACATATCTTGATCCTAAACATTTTAGTTAAAGAGATGAAGAAGGGTAATTGGTTTCCTGAAAACATAAATGATAAGCATCATTAAGTTTGGAACTTTGTGTTGTCATGCTGTTTATTTTAGGATGAGTTCGCCTAGTACAGTGGAAGCATGTTAAGAGTAACCCAGATTTGTTCTAAGGGCATTGCATTGGAGCTTTCTTGTTATTGACTTGCGACTAGTCATGACCAGGGTGTACTATGCCATCTTTCTCCCAAAGCGAACTGTGATAGGTTTAAACTCACCATAAGAATAATAAGGATGGAAATTTCTTCTGGTGTGTTTTCCATCTCGTGTCTGAGGCCAGGCATCATTTTATGCAAGGTTTTCACATTTTATTTCATTCTTTCTTTCTTTTTTTTTTTTTTTTTAAAAACTCATATTTAATGTCATGTATCGCATCTTCATACTCAAATTACATTAACTGCACATTTTATAAAGGTTTTATGACCACAACAGTTTTAACCCAAATGAAATAAGGAAGGAAAGAAAGAAACAAAAATATAATTTAGGAAAGTGTTGAGTTTCGTTTTATTTAGTGTTTAGGTTCCTTGAACTTTGTGCCCTAGTGTGTCTTGTCCTTACCCATTGATTTCACCTGTAGTACCTGCTCCTTGAGTGTCGACCAATCCGTTGCCTCTTGTGACACTCACCTGTTCCTCAATGTCTCGTCGCCCCCTGTCTATACAAGCCCTCAGATTTTGTCTGCTCCTTGTCTGATCGTCATCCTTATTTCATCTGGTTTCCACGTCCAGTATGTCCCTGTAACAATAAGTTTCTTTTGATTATAAATTTAATTTGTTAGTTTGTCTTTTGTTTGCAGATGTTTGTCAAAGAGTGAACAAGTTTTGCCTAACAAATTCTTTGAGTTTACACCTGTTCCTTTTGCTTAGCCTGACTTGCTTCTCTGGACAATGGGACCTCCTCCGTTAGCCAGTCGGCCCAGACTTAACAGAAGATAGATGATAGGAGGGAGGGAGGTTGAGAGGGTAAGACTCCATCCATCCGTGCGTCCGTCCGTGCGTCCGTGCGTCCGTCCGTCCGTCCGTCCATCCATCCATCCATCCATCCATCCATCCATCCATCCATCGTGAGCGTGGCACCAAATAAGCCACGTCCACAAAACTACCCTACCAAATCTAATTACCAGGCAACTTGGCACCCGGCACCAATTTACCTATTATAAATGAATAAACTAAGCGATGCCTACGGCACCAAATAAGGTACAAATTTCACACCAATATTCAGACCAGAAATCCATGTTTTTGAAGGACCCCCCAACCCCTTAGAGCAGGGGTCGGGAACCTATGGCTCTCGAGCCAGATCTGGCTCTTTTGGTGACTGCATCTGGCTCGCAGACATATCTTTAATTATTTAAAAAAAATAAAAATAAAGTTTTGTTCTACTCCTTTGCACATTGCGCGAAACGGCGACGGTCACCAGTTTGCAGTAATTTTAGTGGGAAAGTGGCAAACTTACATGTCATTGTGTCTGTCTCGCCATCCATCAATCGCATAGGCAACGCAGATGATTCAGAGACACTGTTCAAGTGGGGTTGCCTTATTTTGCTTTCGAAAATAGAGGCCAATGTGCGCATGTGTGTGAGATCAGGAAGTAAACTTCCCTCGTTTTCACATTTGTTTTCTGCGTTGTCAGCTAATTTTAGAAACCCTTTGGAGAAGATGGCAAAAAGAAAAAAAGACAAGGAGTATCGTACATTTCAGTAGGACTAGACAGGATAAAGACAATAAAGATAATTAAACGGATAAAAGACATGCCTCTGTTGGCAAGAACTGGTCACGATCATACCTTCATGATGTCAAATCAAATTGAGGCAACGCAAGTGAAGGACTTAAATGCAGCACTGTTTTTTTCTCTCACTTTGGATGAGTCAACAGACGTAAGCAATTTATCCCAGTTCAGTGTGATTGCAAGGTTTTGACTATAAAAGGGACAACAAGAGGGGAGGATTTATTCAAGTCCTTCACTGAGTTCGCTAAAGAAATAAAAAAACTACCGAAGGATAAACTTGTTTCGGTGTACACTGATGGTGCTTTGTGCATGGTGGGGAAAAACAGAGGATTTGTGGCGCTCTTTCGTGAACATTAAAAGAGATACATCCTAAGTTTCTCAATGCCTGCATGAAGCTTAACCTCACCAAGTATCAACTAGACTATAAAGCCATCAGCAAAACCATGCAGCACCAGAAGTCGCATTAATGGTGAGAAATAATCATCATTGATTAGCAACAGCACAAAAATGTTATTAAAAAGAATTTAGAGACTTATTTTACTTTAAAATTGTTGAAATAACATAAAATGCACACATTACTTTTAGTTTTAAACATATTGTGTGGCTCTCACAGAATTACATTTAAAAATATGTGGAGTTCATGGCTCTCTCAGCCAAAAAGGTTACAGACCCCTGCCTTCGGGCGACAGGGTAGGGCGGCTTAGAATAGTAGTATCAAGGCTAAGCCAATGTGTCAGAGTAGTATTACCAATTTAATGGACCAAATCAAGCTTATGGCATCATCATAATAAGCATGCTCATAACAACAAAGTCCAAACCAACACTCAGACTAGAAATTGGTGCCTCTGAAGGACAATCCCCCCTGGGGGGACTGACGGAGGGTTACAATTTAAGTGTCAAGACCGAGTCAAGTTGCCAGTGTAGTAGTGTGTAGTGTGTTATACCAGTCACTTCGACATCTGGCACCACTTTCCCCATTGCAAATGAATGGAATCAGCCACACCCACAGCACTAAACAAACAACATTTAAACAAACACTCAGAACAAAAATTCATGCTTCTGAAGGACCAACCCCCCTTGGGAGGGTATTGAGGGGAGGCATACAACCTGAGTGTCATGACTGAGACAAGGTGCCAGAACAGTATTACAAGGCACCTTGGCACTCAGCACCACTACATCCATTGTGAATGAATGGACTAAGCTACGCCTATGGTACCAGAACAGCTCCAAATAAGCTGAGGCCACAAGTACAAACTCAAACTAAGACTAAATCTATGCTTTTTAAGGTCCATCCACCTTGGGGGAACAGAGGAGGGGCAAACAATCCAAGTATCAAGACTGAGCCAAGGTACCGTTAGTATTAATCCATCCATCCATTCAGTTTCCAAAACACCAATCAAAGGCAAGGATTTTAAGTAACTCACTTTAAATCAATTTTTACTTTGAAGTACTTTGGAAGTTCAAAATCAATCAATGGATTGTGTTTTTGACGACTGTTTTTCTTCTTATCTCACATCCTTTCGTTCTTAACACCTTTTTGTGGCTACTCCTTCTTTTGGAGAAATTGTAGCAAATATTCAAAGAAAAATCAAACATAGACATTAAATCTTTAGCCGAGCTGACTGAAGGCAAAGGCAAATTTATTTATGTAGCACAATTCAACACAAGGCAATTTAAGGTGCTTTACATCACCTGAATCTCATAAAAATCACATTAAATCAATAGAACGTTAAAACAAATACAATCGAAACAGGAAATAAAATTATACATAAAAACCAAATTTAATCATGAATAGAATAAAAACATAACTAAATAAAAAATAACTGATAATAAAAAAAAAAAAAATACTAATACATACAGTACTACTACTACTGATAATAATTGAAATCAGCAATGGAGATAGAGCGGAATAGAAAGCAAATAAATTGAAATATATAGACAGTTGTGGATACACAGTGCTAAACAAAAGCGTTTTTAGCCCTGATTTAAAGGAGCTAACAGATTGAGCATATTTCAGACCTTCAGGTGACTTGTTCCAGAGGTGAGGAGCATAATAACTGAATGCTGCCTCACCCTGCTTGGTTCTTGTTCTTGGAACATACAGGAGACCGGTTCCAGATGACCTTAGGGGTCTAGATGTTTCATAGGAATCTAACAAATCAAGCATGTATTTTGGTCCAAGGTCATTAAGTGTTTTGTATACGAGCAGTAGTATTTTATAGTCTATTCTTTGACTCAATGGAAGCCAGTGTAAGAATTTTAAAACCGGTGTAATGTGGTCAAGTTTCCTTGTATTTGTGAGGACTCTGGCTTCAGCATTCTGTACTAGATGCAGCTTCCTGACTGATTTTTTTATCAAGAACTGTACATATACCATTGCAATAGTCCAATCTGCTGAAAATGAATGCATACATACGTTTTTCCATGTCTTGTTGAGTCAGAAGCCCCTTAATTCTGGCTATATTTTTTAGGTGCTAATAAGCATAATTCATGATTCTACTTGACGTTGGAGTCAGTCGTCTCCCCTATATTGTGTTTTTCAAAATGTATGACCTGAGGGACATTTGATTTTAAAGGTTCCACCTTAAATTGGATGCTTGCCTTAGTGCAGCTTCTCTCTCTACACTGCACATTTCTCTCAGTCAGCACGCTGGTGGGTATCGGCTTAGTGTTTGCGAGATTAAAGTTTGAGAAGACAAGCATCCTGAACTTGATCAGTGTTACAGCAAGGTCAGAGTGAGGTAAGAACAAAGAAAAATAAACACCAAGTGATGGGAGGTATGACGATCCTGGCAGTTTGTTATTTTTTTGAGACTCTTTCAGTCAGCTGATCGTCGCCTCTGCCAGCTGGCTGCTTCCCCTCCCACTGTGACGTAAGCTGATCGACGCCTGACGGGCTGCCGCCGCCGCCGCCGCTGATTAGCCACGGCGAAAGGGTGCTAAGCTTCAAAAACCTGACGCTGTCAACACTCTGGGAGGTCGCATTTGACAGCAATTGTGCCGCAGTCCTCCTCGGCAGCTGTTTGCTTGCCATTCACTCTCGTGTGCTTTGATCACTAGTTTGATACACTCCCGCTTTTTCGTCGAGGTCTTTTGTGTTTAGTCATTATTGGATCGTTTTTGTTTACCACTGTAAATGAAAGCACTGAAGCAGTAGGGGTAAGCTGCCATTTCTATCCAACCCGTTTTCTCCTGTTTTGTTTAGTGTAAGAAGCTAAGGTAGTGGCTGTCTTTTTGTTCTTTCCTTTTTACGATCAGGGTTTAGTTAGCGGGTGGGGTTAAAGTGTAGATTCCTTTTGTTTGTTGTTTTGGCCTGGCTTACCCTGAAGCCGCGCTTCATCCAGATTTTGTATATATTGTTCATTGCGAGTTTGACTGTGTAAATAAATTTGTGCCACTTGTAAACTTGTGTGGCTCGTTTTATGTTACGTCCTTAGCGAGCCATCCGTGGGACGTAGCAGAGAAAGAGAAAAGACATGTAGCTAGAATATGAGTCAAAAGCTGTGTCAGCAAAAAAGAAATTGAGGGATGAATGTTTCCCAAGGAAGAGGTGTAGGGTGGCGAGACAGTTGGAAGAGAGGCGACAGATGAGAGGGCCATGAGGTTGTGTACTGACAATTGCATCATATTTCTGAGTCACAGCTTTATGTCTCTGCGTTGGGACTGAGTCATGAAGGAAGGTAATTGGATAAAAAGCTCTTCAGGTCCATGGCAACAAATATCATCATCTTTTTCCTCTGCTAACTTATTTTTTTAACCTAACAATGAGAAAACGGTGTATGGTAAACTACCGTGCTACTCTAGTAACACCTTTAGGTCCAACCATTAGGCATCGGTCACGTACTAGTTGGCTAGTAGCACTAAATGTGGAATACAGTTATATACAGAAGAACTGAGCGAATATGAACACTCACAAATGTTCCAAAAGAGATTGAAACATCATCTTCAAACTGTGTGTCAGAGGCTTTAACTAGTACCCACTACGTCCACACATAAGCCATACAGGATCTAGACATGGTGGACCTGTGATAAACTATGCCCACTTACTGTATCACATATGGGGGGGTGGCTCAGATTTAATCCATGTCCATTTAGTTGGTACCCAGGAAGCTCTTCTCCACATGGGGTACAGTTAGATATGTTGGCTAATATAAAAATATTTATACCCTGTTAATTTATTTTGTTAACCTACTGCACATTATATGACCAAGTATTGGAAAGTAATGGAAATCTACTGTCTCCTTTTTACTGTCATTTTTTCAATCTATCAATCAGTCTAAGCCGTCAAGGCAGTTGGTGACCTTGGACTGAATCTTGGTTCTGTACGGGAAGCAAAGTGCTTACAAAATTCATCTGTGTCATAACATCATGCCCACATACTGTATGTACAGTTGGTATAACAGAATTGCCCTGGAAACAAATCAAGCCACTCTGCAATACCAATTTGACAGCTATTACGCAAAGGGAAAATGCTAAAACTGCTACTTTGATGCTTTTAACCGCCTTTGCCTGAATGTTTATTTTTATTTTAAACCTACTTTTAGTATTCTGCTTATGGTCACCACTCAGTGCACCTTCAACAGCGTCAGTTCTTTACGGGGAGAAATAAAATGTCATTCTTAATGCATAAATGGCTTAGGTTTTAAAGGGTATTATAATACTAAGGGGCTGTGAGATATCAATAGAACCGTTATGTGGCAAGATAACAAATATTAATAAAGTTAACAAAAAAATAAATCACATTCATGAGCAATTATCGAAAATTAGGCTCGAGCGTTTACGTCACAGCAGCACGGGATCGTGCGAGATTTGCAACAACGCAGCCATTGCGGAAGCACGTCTGCATCACGGGACATTTAAACTTAACGGCAAATACAATTCAACTACGAGTGCCAAAGATGGAAAAATGTGGGGAAAAATTGCCAGTTCGATACAGAGACAAACTTGTTACCACGGCGAAGGACAGATATGTGAGCAATTTTAAGGATGTGAACAATGTTGACCCTCACGAGCAAGCCGAACACAAATGGTATAAAGATGTCGACAAGCTTCCACCACTACGCGAAATGGACATCATGCTGTATTTAGTGTTTGGTCTATGTTACTACACTCATCAGCAATTCCGAAACTACAAATCGCTACAAAGCTACGAACAGTTTTGCTGCGGATGGGTGCAGGATATTCACATTATGACCAGAGCAAACGGCAACAATTCTTTCTAGCAAAGGTAGGCAATGTGTGTTTACATTAGTCTGTGACCACAGATGTACACATTTTTTGTTGCCTAAAATGTAGCCTGTGTACAAATTCTTTGCCACTCTCTCACATCAAAATATTACAGCTTTTTCATTTAGCAACAACAGGAATTATGTCTTATGAAGACAATGCACATGTATGCATGCTAGTTGTTTAGCTGTAGCTATAGCTAACAACAGGCCGACTTAGGGCGTAAAGTTACTGAAATTTGCGTAAACAAACGAAATTAACTTACCGGAGTGGAAGTGCATAGAGCAAACTCGGTGTGCAACTGGAGAATCAAACGTTATGCCCTTCCTTCTGATTGAGGCCACCCATGCCATTCTTCGACGTTTGGTAAGTTCAGATATGACCTTTCCCTCGCCTTTTCTCCATGTAGGGATCCGGAAGAAATTCAATGGTGTTCCGTCGAGCTGTACATTCTCCTTTCTATTCGATCGGTTGTTGCAATTATTTACCGCACAATAATTTCCAACCATTTTTAAAGAGCGACCTGTGTTGAAATGCCTCACTGTTTATGTTTCTCGCTTCCACAATGGCGATAGCGGGTGCCACGTCATACGCTCGAGCCTAATAGATTGAAAATTACAAACATTACCGAAAGTATTCCGGAAACAGCCGAATGGGGCGGAGACGTCACAACAAGGAAACAAAAGGTCGAGGCAGGTGCCATCGTTGTTTATCGACGAGAGAGTTGCGTTCGTGTTTTATCAAAAAATTGCTAAAATGGTTCAAATCTGTCATGCTATGTGGTGTACAAATAGCCATTTGTCGCAATGCGAGAAAAAGAGCTGGACTACGCAGACAATGAGTAAAGTTTGTCCGTGCTAAGAGGGCTAATTTTGCAGACCCAGCCTCCGGCACGGTTTTGTGTGGTGCGCATTTTACACCTGAAAGCTATTCGAACTATGGACAAATGAAATCAGGTTTTGCTAAGAAATTGCGATGAAAGCAGTTGCGGTGCCCGCCATACACGCGCAGCCACCTAAATGTCCCGAGATATCAAGAAAGAGGACGATGACTGGCTCTGATGAGACCACCCAAGCGGCCAAGCTCGAAATGGCCAGAGTGAGTGCTCTTTTATAATAAAAAACATATCACACATTGGATATAGGACTGGACACATGTATAAATTATCGCTTGTAAAATATATAGAACAAATCCTGTAATCCCATTCATATTTGTGTCTGTTGGCAGAGCAAAAACCTATGATAGCACAATAAATGATAATTATTCTATACATTACTTTATTTTGCGGTAACGGCTTCACAAAAAGAAATGCAAAACAAACCATTTGGTGTTTCCCACATGATATGTTGCCGGTGTTGCATCAGTGTGATTGCTCCCCTCAATGATCCTGTCATTCGGCTGCATTGGCTTTCGTTTGGTCTCAAATTGATAACCCAAAACACCAAAGAAAGGTTCATACCGCTCCTCATCACCATTAGAAGAATGTTCGTTACATCGGATTCGTTGCTGCAACTAGAAACAAAATTGTCCCCCATCATCGCCGCCATTCAGTATTAAGCACTGAGCCGGTTGTTTCCTTGTAGTGACGTCACGCACACAATATGCTAGATTTCCGGGATCTCGGGGGCGGGTCCTTTTAGCTTCACAATCGATCCAAATTTCTATCTTTTTCTTGGTGTTGTGGTGTGTGTAATTACACGAAGTGGCATGATAGGAATCCAAAAGGCATGCGTTTATGGATAAAAGATAGAATATTAGCATTTCCCCAGGTGTTGTAATACCCTTTAAATTCAATATGGTTTTCATAACATGAGTACAGATGAATTGGCGGTACACAAAACTGACGCATGTGGCAATTGTCAACACTCTTACCAGTACAATGGAGTGCAATGAGTGCATTAACAGAGAAGATGGGGGTTCATTGAGGGCTGATCAGAGTAAATATTAAGGCTTGGGGAGGAAAAGCGTTCCGAACAGGAAACTGCTCGACTGTTCCAAATGGTATTGTCAGCCAAAAACAAGCAATTTTCTGATGATGAGAGGGCAGGGCACCATAATCAAGCTTACATCCTGTTTTGATGGTTTATCTTGTGCTGAATCTTTGGCGCAAACCCCTGTTGAGGGAATCAACGGCTGGGGAATTGAATGTTGGGTAAGAAAGACAGTGGATGTGAGAATAATTTTTTGGATGAACGATTTTCCCCCTCAATAGGACACTAATAACTCTCTGCTAAAAGTGACTTGTGTGACCCAAAATAGTCCGATAATTACATTTTTCATTTCTAGATCAACACGTTTTTAATATAGAAAATTGTAGCTTCTCATTGGCTCTCAATCTCTTAAAAGAGGTGATATTTGGAGAGAGCAGCTGATGCTCCCGAATAGATAGAAGGTGAATTAAGTTATGAGGTATTTTGTGTTTCCTTCTTCTATCAAATACACTACCAGATCCTGTTATTATTTTCAATTTTATATGCCAGGTTGGTAATAAATTGTGGTCATTTTATAACTCCACCAAGAGCAAAGTATGAAGAAGAAGGCTATGTATTATTCACAAGCAATTGCCATTGTATCCTGTAGGGTAACAGAGGTATGACTATGTTGATATGTTCTATGGGAGCATATTTACTGACGCATTTTGAATAAACAGAAAACACCTCATTACAGAGTTGCTTGCACACGACCAAAGCTCGATTTTGATCTCCGTTAGAAGGGCGCCACAAGTCCATGTGAAAACGAGGTAGTAATTATGCCATGCAGTAAGGCCTAATGCAGGTTTACAACGAGACAGCCAATACACACACTTTCTTGACAACATTCTCCTCAGCTTAGATTGTAGGTGCAGACAACCGACATTATTCTTCAATACTTATAGCAGCGGAATGGTAATGTCAGTCTGGTGGTTTTTCGTTCGAATGAAAAATTACAATTACTACTTTGTTACACTGGACTATAAAACATTAAAATATTAATGGAATGTCGAATGGGAGCCATTGTAATCTAACTGAACAAATATCCCTGAAGGAACATTTTCTGTATTCGTTGAGGAGGCACCTGAAAGAGCCACCAGACTGTAGACATTCAAAAATGTTCTCCCCTCGTCTTTTTTTATTCATTCAGTCAATTACCTAACCTAACCTATGACTATTAACCTATGCCACTAACCTGTGACTATTGTTGAAGCTTATAGTATTTTTCAAATATTTTCAATGCTTGGCTACTGACAATATGTAGGTTCCGTTCTAAAATATGGAACAACGCGACCAAATGTTGCAGGGTACACAAGACCAGGGTGCCACCCTTAATTGTGACTGCCCATGTCCGAAATGAAGTGAGACATGTGGTTATGTCAGCGCAGCCAGTGAGTTCGCTGAAGCTTCTGCGTAGCTAGCCCTGTAATCAAATCGTTCCATTTTGGAACCCGCCATTGTCAGCTTTGCTCTCTGGACTCACCGTCGGCGTCAAAGTGCAAACCCAATTCACTACGATTCGCAACGTCTCAGTGTAAACGGCTCCTCAATGCATTCCCGTCATCTCAATTGTTAATTCAGTCTTATTCTCGTTTTGGACAACATCAAATTTGTGTTGAATGATGTGACACCATACACTTCATAATGATATTGATGGGTCAGATTCGACCTTCACTGCGCCACGCCTTCAAGGAAGGGGCCATCCGACAATCCGCTTCAGTTATTCGCAGTCGGTCGCAGCGACACATGCAACGATCCAACGCCCGATTTATGTTGAAAAAGTACGAAAGCTGTACCGCATACAAACAGGAAGGATTGTCTCAGGAGTGATTTGTTCGAAGATTCAAGGTAATTATTATTATTTTTCGTTTTTTTCACAAGAATATTCAACGTAAAACCCTCTTTGTTGTAAGGTGGCCGCCACATTGACTGACAGACTAGCAACATTGACATATTTACATAAAATAAATGATAGCTGTACATTTTATTTTTGCTTTTAACCAATAATCAAGACTGGTTTATGTCCATATCTATAAAGAATTCAGGGATTTAAGCATTTATTCACAAGAATTTTCATCGGAAAAGCTCTGTTTACATATGGCGGCCCCCACATTGACTGACAGACTAGCAACATTGACATATTTACATAAAATAAATGATAGCTGTACATTTTATTTTTGCTTTTAACCAATAATCAAGACTGGTTTATGTCCATATCTATAAAGAATTCAGGGATTTAAGCATTTATTCACAATAATTTTCACTGGAAAAGCTCTGTTTACATATGGTGACTACCACATTGACTGACAGACTAGCATCATACTTAGACATATTTACGTAAAATAAATGCTAACTGCACTTTTTTTTTTTTTTTTTGCTTTTAACCAAGAAACGAGACTGTTTTACGTCCATATCTATAAAGAATTCAGGGATGTAAGCATTTATTCACAAGAATTTTCACCGGAAAAGCTCTGTTTACATATGGCGGCCGCCACATTGACTGACAGACTAGCATCGTACTTTGACATATTTACGTAAAATAAATGCTAACTTTTTTTTGCGTTTAACCTAGGAACAAGACTATAAACATATCTATAAAGAATTCAGGGATTTAAGCATATATTCACAAGAATTTTCATCGGAAAAGCTCTATTTACATATAGCGGTGGCCACATTGACTGACAGACTAGCATCGTACTTCGACATATTTACGTAAAATAAATGCTAACTGCACGTTTTTTTGTGCTTTTAACCAAGAATCAAGAGTTTTACATCTATATCTATAAAGAATTCAGGGATTTAAGCATTTATTCACAAGAATTTTCAACGAAAACAGCTCTTTGTCTGTGATTCCACTGGGTCAGCTTTGATGGCCATGCCAACAATGCAGGACCCCCATTAATCGGCCCCGCGCCCCATGTCCCGTCAATATCATTATGAAGTCTATGGTGGCACAATCAACAACGCATAGATGAGCTCTAACAAACAGGCAGTTTGTGTTGGTTCAGTTCCCACTTAGTGGCGATGTTACCTTGAACAGGAGATGTCCTGTTGAAAATGAATGGATGGATGGATGGATGGATGGATGGATGGATGGATGGATGGATGGATGGATGGATGGATGGATGGATGGATGGATGGACGGACACAATTCAAACAATCACATTTTTAATTATTTTTGGACAGTGGTCTTGGTAGTTTAGATGGTATGCCAGATTTTTTTTTTCTTATTTTAATTTCTTAGTAACATGTTTTATTTGAAAGTGAAGGCAGGTGTTTATTGCATACTCTCAAGTGGTGCTTTATTTTATTGGTAGAAGATGAAAAAAAATAGTGAAATCAGCCAGGAGAGCATCATCATCAAGGTCAAAACTTGTCTACGGGCCTTCAAAGAATCTCATGTGTTTATCTCATGGATTATTGCAATAGCTTTGAATGAACATGTTTTTGACAGCAAATGCTTTACTGCATTACTTATGGGCTTACTTTATTCATTTGTTGCCTTTGGTTGGAGCTTTGTCGTTTAAAATCCTCAGGAAACACGGTCAGCAATGGTTGATCTTCCTCACAACAAAGTGGATCATTTGGCGCTCGTTTCTGAGACTGGAGAGTTACTCATAATCAACATTGTTGCCAAAGATAAGAGGAGTCATGGTGGAGGGGAAAAAGTGGATTACTTTACATTTAGAAAAAAATAAAAAGATTGTTTTGAGGGGCAGAGTGAGAAATAGGGAAGACATTGAGGAGGAGCAACACAAGAGGATGATGCTCAATCAACTGCTCTCTTGCTGCAGGCTGCACCCCAGTTTACTGAATAAATAATTTCCACTACCACCTCTTCTCATAACATTCTGGAGCAAAGAGGTCAGTCTTATTTGGCTCTTTCCTCTTTGGAATAATAGTAATAAAAAAATCCTCTTCCTTTCCCTCCTCTTGCATGATAAGCTAGCATTTATTTATTTATAATATATCATAAATGCATGACATTAATTATGTATATTTACATCCCTAAGAAAATGAATTGTAGTGGGGGCCACCACTTGATCATATTTCATGGGATTTATAGTAAACATTAAATGTGTCCAATGGTGGCTGCGGGCCATGACTTAGAGCAGTAGTGTGATGAGAAAGGTGGTGGTGAGGGAATAGAGTGAAGACTTGCAGCTTTAGGCTATAAAAGCCACTGCACATATGGAGTGCAAAGTATATCTGAGCAGCATTATCTGAGCGAGGTTGAAGTAGCGCTGTGAGCTAAGTGATAAGGTACAGATAGAGCCAAGGAATAAGTTCCTGAAAGTGTTGATACTCAGAAGTAGCAATTCTCTTCACTTCACACTTTTGTAGCCTTCATGGCCCTCCCACACTATTGTAATGCTGCTGCAAAAGGCTGATAAAGCTCGGACAAAGCTGGAGATACATTTTTTTCTCAGATGCTGATAAAATGAAATCAAAGGAAAAATGTAACTTCTACTGTCAGATGCGTGATATGCTTAATCCATTAATGTTTCGTATGCGCTGACCATTGACTTTGATAATTTCATATGCATTTATACCGTAACTATTGAAGTTGATTTAAAACCACTAGGGGGCAGAAAGACTCCAACACCATAGTCCTAGAGACATTCTGGTTCTATTGCTTTGGTTTAATAAGCAATACTTGCTGGCAAGCTCATTTAAGATCCACTTCAGGCTGACTTTATCTTTGGTTTACTAGTTGCTTGACTCCCTTTTAATAGACCATTTTAAACTCACTGCTATAATTAACTTATTCGAGGAGTTTTAATGTTTTCGTCACAGTGCATTTTAATTCAAATTCTGGTATGCAAACAAAGTGGCCCCACTTTAACACGACATTACAACACAATGCATATTTCACAAGGATAAAAATGGTACACTGCACTGTGGTTTTCACAACACAATACGAATATTTTAGACACATAGCAACACTTCGGTGCTCACTGATGCACTACATGTACTTGTACTGAGGAGATCGGTGTCTAGCTTCTCCAGCGATGTTACCAAGCACACATACAAACACACAAACAAGCATTATAATATATTCTGGATAGATTTGTAACACATTTTGTAAAACGATGGCTGTCGGAAGGGGCTGAAATGGCAATACCACACGTAACACGTCACCTTTGCTCATTAATATTCACGACGTTAGCAACTGTTGCTAGGGGTGTTAAACTTGCGTTAGTCCCTCATGCTAGATGCATGTGAATAGTGTTAGAACGAGATGTTCACTGACCTACACCTACCAATTCTGTCCGAAAATGATGTCCCTGGTACCAAATTCACTGGTAAACATATGGAAGAACATACAAATGTTCAGTTAAAGAGATGGCTGGAGTGTCGAGGGCTGAATAGGACGGGAAAACGAGCCGACCTGATCCAGAGGTAGCTTTTCTATCGACACCTTTTTCTTGCGTGCATTGCCTTAAGATACTGACAATGACATTCTCCCATTTCAACAAGCTATTCTTTACCACCATATGCCCCGTCTGTCTTAATATTATATCCTCTGGTTTTCTTACGTCTCTGACCGTTCTTGGGGGTATTTTATATTGCTATTTTTGTGTAGCGATCGCTACTCAGTGGCAGCCAATGAACACTTTAAATTTTTTCATTGATAACAAATCTTAATTCTGTTAATTCATTTACACTTCATTTAACTAAAGTTGTTTCTTTACAACAGAAAAGGTAACAACAGTGGCAGTCAGATACCATTTTAATTTTTTTCAGGTCATTGTCAGACAGAAGCAGCACGGCAAGACGCCATGCTAAGAAATAAGTAAAAATATCAAAATGGCTTACCTCTTCGGGGCAGACTGTGGCAAGCAATGGATCAGCATTGCTATCTGTAGGACCATGGCTACCAACAAAATGTTTACTACATATGGCATTAAAACTGGTCTTTTGGACGTCCGCACAAGTTGATCCATTGCTCACATCTTTTCCCCTGAGTTTTTGGCTTCGGGAAACGTATGAAAAAAACATCCTTCAAATGTGGTAATGTCTACAGTTGTTTCTAAAAGTTCCATTACAGCAGTGTTTACTCGGCATGTTATTTTTGAAAGATTACCGACAGAAAACAAGCAGTACTAGCATGGGTTGTATGCGAGCGCGCTTCTATGGTGACGTCATGCAGCCTTGCGGTCTAAAAATAGCATTCGTGCGGTACGCTATTGCACCTTTTCAAAAATTGTAAACAGGATTAATCCCATTTCTGTGTAGTTTGGAAAAGATAAGAAAGATTGGGGTTATCCCATGTCAACCACAATTGGGATAGCCTACACCAACTCAACAAACAATTTAGCCAAGAATCCATTTGTAGAACCCATAAACTGACCAAGAATATGGCATAGCAATGCTGTGAATGGCAAAGGTGGCTTACAACTTGCTGTCTGTATTTCATGTGAGGTGGATTTTAAACAATGATAGAGCAGTGTGGCAAGATCATAAAATGTTCAGACTTTGTTTTCTACAGCCTTGCACAACGATTCAGTCTCATTGACTGGCAAGCTTTAATTATTTTGCTCCTTTCAGATGGTTTGATTGTAGAGGGTCAGGTAGTATGTTGGATAGAAGGATACATAACAGTGCACATCAATCCATTAATTTGCATCATCTGAGAAATTGTGTTGAAAATATATGGTGAAATGGAGATACCCCTATTCCTATGCACAGCCATCACCTTTAATTCTGTGGCTTTGAAACATTGCCCCTTCTGTGTGTCTGCCTGAGGCTTCCTTCTGGGTTGCACATGCATGGAACATGGAGTGCATTGTCCAAGTGCACACTTTGCCACATAACCAGGGAGGCATCCAGAAAGGATGGCAGCAGGGGGAAGGGGGATAACACCAAATTCGGGGCACTGTACACTCCCAATATCAGTGGACCTTGATCCATGCCAGTGAAAAAAGAAGAGGGGAGTGTATTTATTATACAGAAAAGCATAAATAGGCCACCCTAAAGTATTTTGTGCCTCCAAGAGAGGGCCCCTAGAATGTCCAATATTATGGAGGGCTGTGATTTTAATTCTATCAGTTTGTTATCATTAGGAGCAGGGCTCCCTACTCCTTTCTCCTCTCCGAACATGCCTCTTATAGTCCTCAATCATGTATTTTTCCACACTAATTTAATGATTGAATCTTGCCAAAGAGTATTCAAAAATCAATAATCAAGACTCATACAGATCCATTACTATTGAAATTGTGCTATTAAAAATAATTTTTTAAATGGTTTGCCTGTGCAATGCTGAAACCGATGGCACAGCAAGGGCAAGGATTCCAGCAGATGCATCTGGACTCAATATAAAATAGCAGTCGAGACCAGCAATCGTGCAATGGGTCACAATACAAAATTGAAACTGGGGAGATTTTACCATAAGTTCAAACCGGAGGCAGAAATTCACCATAACACGGCGCGATATGGCGAGCAAGTGGGCAGCAAGGGATGTCGGGAACTCATCCCAAAGCTCTCTAATAGAACAATCTGACCAGCAGCAGAATGTGACAAAATTATGCCAGTCGTCCTACTAGTATCGAGCACAGCTATTCTCCCAGTAGCCCACAACGGTGGCATCGCCCCCATCGTGCATTGTGCACGTAAAACCTTAGGTCAAGCATGTACTAAATAATATAGATTTTTAAACCAGTAGCAAATTTTTATGTGTTTCTTATACCATATTTCAGTTCAAGACAACGATTGTGACTTAGTAGGGCCGACAAGTCTTTATACTCTTGGATCCCTTTAAAACCAAGATTTTTTTTTTACTGGTATCGATACCGCTATATGCGGTCGTGAACTAATTATATTGTGATGCCTACCTGGATGCCTTACTAATGAGAAATGTAACAACTTCAAGGTATACTGCACCACTATATTTTCTTTTTAAATCAAAATAGTGCTAACATCAATTTTTTGGATCAGGTGCAAGTACATGTGCAAAGTGCCAGTAAGGCACTTATTCTGTCCTCAATGTGTGTGTGAGTACTCAAATAGACAGATAGCGAACAAATCGAGCTCTAAAGAGAAGTCTGATTCTGCCGTAAAGTTTAATTGGCTTTACTGTGGTTATCTGTCTCTTGACAAGAGCACTGATACTTTTTGAAAAACTGAAAACAAAAAAACATTGTGTCAATAGTATTAAATAAAGTCACAAAATAAAGCAAAGTATACACCACGTGTCAATTTGAATAGCAACTGATACTACTGTTTGCAAGCAATGAAATAATATAGCCAAATTTTACTACAAAAGCAAACAAAACTAACATCAATAGACATCTCCAATATACTCCGCAACGCTCATGAATAAAAAACAAATGAAGAGTATAACTTACAAGCGATGCTTGTATAAGGCACAAAGACCATGGTGAGATGGCAAGAACTACTATGCTCCATTGGCTGCAGACATTACCTCATCTATTTAGCTCTTTGTATTCGCAATGAGCTCGCGTCAACATATGATTATGGCAGCAGAAACTGCAGGAACTTACTAATTGCACCTAAGCACCAGCAGGGGGCGAGAAAAACACAAGAACCACAGGCAGACGTGGACATGACAGTACTGCCATATTTATTGTAGGAGCCTAAATAACATTTAGTTAATTATTCATGTTCATTTTTGTTTATTTGATTTCGTGGACTACTACGTGACGTCACGTTTGACGACGTTCTATTTAGACGGAAGTCACGGTGTGAGCTGGCAGTTGGCGCTAAGCAGGAAGAAGGAAGCATCGAGCCAGAATAGGTTTTGACGTCTCTTTCTCTCTCTGTCTCTCTCTCTGTCTCTCTCTCTCTCTTCCTATTTGGATTAACGTCTCTCTGTCTCTCTATCTCTCAGTTTCTCCTCTGTTTATATTTTTGGATGAAAAGTGTTTGGATTAATTTTAGTTGGATTAAACAAATGAACTGAGAACAAGCGGGGTGAGACTTTTTCTTGGCCATTGTCCAGCGGTGCGCGAGGGGGACGAAGTGAGGAGATCGTCAGAATTTGGCTGTACCTTGTGGATTCTACATTCAAATTGGCTCAAAACCATTAATGAAAAACAATATCGATGTTATCCGATATTCTTTCAAAATGCTTTCATCAGCCGATATTATCGGTTACTCTAATATTAACCATTTTTACAATTAAAACGATTACATTTCTTGGAAAAACAACTAAAACGCTTGCCGCCACAACAATGAAACTAAATGGATGAGGGCTTTAATTGCATCTCTTCCAGTTACTGACGCCGGCTTCCTGGCCAAAAGCGAAATGGGATTAAAATTACGTTCCGTGTGTTTTTTTCTTTTTTTTTTTAGTTCATTTGACAAACAAAATGACTACAGTTTGTAGCTCAGTGAAGGACCATCTATCAAATTTCTCACTGTTAATACTAGTGTTGCACCGATACCATTTTTTGGGCCCGATACCGATACCTGGCTGTGCAGTATCGGCCGATACCATTCCGATACTACTGTTTGCAAAAAAAACATATATATACTGTGTGTGTGTGTATATATATATATGCATATATACATATATATAAATGTATATGTATAAGGGATGCAACGATACAGTTAAGTCACGGTTCGGTTCGATTTTCGATACAATTCAATATATTTAATGCTCTGAAACAGAAAATACAAGTTTTGTTGTTGGTTTTTTTTTTTGCTAACAAGCAAAAAAAACAGTGCCATCATATAAACAAGCATTTTAGTGCATAATATTTATGTGCCCACTTCTTACTGATCTGAAGAAATTTTGTATATAAGTGCTGAGAACAATCTTAACTGTTTGTAAAGTGGGGCACACTGTTGATTGCTGCAGCTCTCTTAGCAGCTATATTTACCATATAAGCAAAATATCCTATTTGTGGTCCGAGTCCATCTGTAACATGTGCTGAATTAACAGTATTTGCAGCATTATCTATAGACCCTACCCACGTGACGTCACAACTCCGCTCTCCTGACTGGTGCCGCCCACTTGTCCGTCAACACATCGTGTTGACCTGTTACGGCTACGTACATTCCTCCTATTTACGGCGTGTTTTTCTGCTCGTTAACGTTAATAATCAAAATGGTGAAGGCGTGTGTGGCGGTCGGTTGCAATAACAGAGAAGATAGACGGAGAGACTTGAAGTTCTACCGGATTCCGAGAGACACGGAGAGGAGAGAGCGAGATGGGCTGCTGCAATTCGACGAGAAAACTGGGCTCCAAACGATTACCACAGATTATGTAGTAGTCATTTTATATCTGGTAAGATGCATTTAATATATATTTAGAGGGTTTTGGGCTGACAACCACAATTAAGATCATTGCTAGGCTAATCGCCGACAACATACACGTATGTATGTAGTAACGTGCTATCGCTAAACCATATAAACATTAAAAGCCCTAGCTCCATTGACAAATGACATGAAATACATTAGACTTGACAGTGGATGTTAGCAAGAACAAAAGATTTTGAATTGAAAATTTCGTAACTCACCTTCCGAGCACAAGATTCCTGCCGAATTTTCGAGTACGAGGACCTGTTTCACCCAACCAGCAACGTAGCATTTATAAGCCCCCAAGCTCTTAAGTTTTTCAAACTTTCGTGAGAATAGGCTGATTTTGTGTGGACAAGATAGTTGTAAATATCAGAGCCAGGCAGAGACGGCGAAGGCAGCCGGTCAAAAATCATCGACTTAGGCATCAAATATGGATCTGGCGACTGTATAGAACGAAGCTTTTCCACATAACGCCTTTTATGCAACACATCCAGTGAGTTTACGGCATCAGAAAGCACCGGGTCTTCCATGAAATGCATTTTAAATTCCTCGATCAATTGAAACCAATGCTAATACAGAGACAAAATGATGGACAAGTGGGCGGAACCATACAGCGAGCACGTGGTTTTGTGACGTCAGTGGGTAGGGTATATAGTCACTGGTATGGATTGATTTGGCCTGCTTAACTTCCATTCAGTCATGGCGGTTTCTAATTCATCAATGGACAATATGGCGTCGCTCTGGGCTCACGCAGCTAATGGCATGGGATCTAATGTAGCACATCTAGGTTGCTATTTGATGATATCTAGTGTGTGCGCGCGAGAGTTAGCATGGGATCTAACATAGGACATCTAGGTTGCCATCTGATGATATCTAGTGTTCGCGCTGCGCCGCTTGAGTGTTTTCTGGCCACAGAAGTCGATTCTGCTCATTACTGCATAACACCAGCATATGAGAATCGACTTTCATAAACAAGACGAGTTTGAAGTACGGCGCTCTTAATTTGCCACTCGTTGTTCATCATGAAACCATGAGTTTGCTTAGTCTCTCACGGTCTTAACCTTTCTGATCCCATCGGCGCTCCAACAGCTGGCGTTAGCTTACGCATGCTAATCGTTTGTGAATGTCATGTCAGAAAAGCAGCGCAACATCGCGGATATGCGTTGTAGTGAACATCCTGAATATTGAAGACGAAAATATTTTGGTGTGGTAATTTCGAGTCAAAAACATACAGATATCATGCATCGGGATTTGGGAAGTTAGCTCACGTGGGGAGGATAGTTCATTTACGCTCAAGTGACGCCAGTTGATGGTATCGGAGCCCTAAATGTTGGTACTCGTCGATACCGATACCACCAATTTGGGCCAGATCGGCACCCCCTGCCGATACTGGTATCGGTATCGGTGCAACTTTAGTTAATACTGTATGTACACTGTGGGCACCAACATTTTTTAGGGCGTTCAGAGGAGACTGGAATGGCGCTTACGGTTCAACGTTTCTAACCCAAAATGAAAAATACAATGATCAGCCAAAGGACTGATCTAGTGGAAACACAGCTAGAGTTTCAGCATGACATGTTAGAATTTTTTTTTTTTTTAAACTCTCCAAAAGTTTCTCCTAAATTCAACAAACAGATGGAATCTAATCTCCAGAAAGCTGGAATAGACTTTCCACAGGATGCTAAGGGATGATTGCAGATATTGAATTTACTCACTGGTACATGATCTGAACTCACACTGCATTATAAGATGCACATCTACACTGCTAGAGGGAGCAATGACATTACTGGCTGTTCACTGGTAAATTCCAGCGTGAGCTCGAGTCACATTATAGATGGTGAGAAGGCCTGATTCATCTTCCCAGATCTCCTCTCCCATCTTCACCTCCTATTCTCCCTCAAAGGACACGAGAGATCTCTCCTCCTACAGACAGAGGACTTGTGGTGGGCGGCATCAGGATTTAAGGTAGGGATAGGAAAGGCGTCAACAAGCTCAGTGGAAAAAAAGAATAACATCACAGGCTGGAAAGCCTGTGATTTAAAAAATAAATAAATAAAAGGACGGGCTTTACAGGTAGGATACAGGAATCTCAAAACTGCCAAGGGGCGGGTTGGACTGGAGAAGGCAATCAGTAGATACAGAGCCCCTGCCACACTGACAAATGTGGCCTTTAGCCACGCGATGGTAATGAAAGCCATTTTTCTGGATTTGGGCTTAGTATGCGGCTGCGAGAAGTGGCGTAGAGGGATAGTTATAATCAGTGAAATATGTTGCAACTGTGTGTTGATAAAGGTCAGTGATAAATGCTGAGAATAGATCAGATAATAAGAAGACAAATAAGAAAATGAATGTGGTGTCTGACTATGTAGGTGGACCTCACCAGCCTTTTTCATGTGAAGTCGGCTGTAATGGTGCTGGCATCTGCAGCATATCGGGTGAGCCGTTTCCCCTAGAGTCAAAGACAAAAGGCTTTGCTCTAATTCAACAGTGGGAGCATCTGAGGTTATGAAAAGGGGACACAGCATACGCATAATCAAAGGTTAACATGCCAACTTGGGACACATCATTTGCCAACCCATTAAACAGGTACGTTGAATTGCTATAATTACTCTTGCTCTCATTTCAATCTGAATGTGTTTGTAACCCTGCCCTAATTGGCTTCAATGCTTATGTTATCACGCCATTAACCTCTTTATATGTTGCAGCACCGTTGATGCTTTCACAGCTCAACTGAGACTTGGTCCGGTGACGCGTTCAAAATGTGGCCAGTTCCCGTCTTTCATTCTTCCATCTATCTAAATAATTCTCACTGCTTGAATCCTGCACGGTCCTCGTCTGTTCAGATCTAGTCTTTATTGTGCTTCTACCCCAGAAGCACTTTATACTTCCCGTGGGTGCCATGTACTTGAAACAATAAGGCCATTAGCGCCTACTTGTCTCAACCTATGTTCACACTTGAAGAACAGTGCCAAAAAATAGCTTAAGAGACACAAACCTCTGGGATTGTTAGATCTTCTCGCGTTGGCCTTCTAACAAAGACTGACATTGTTAAGTGTGCTACATCACCAGCCATAAAAGCTACTACAATTTCCCATACATAATGAATATCTACATCTGTCAAGCGCATCAGATAAGGATGGCAGATTCCATTAGGCTTATACCATGGGCTTTGGTGAATTAGGCAGACCTACATTTTCAACACTTGCATTATTTAATCATCAATGCCGGGGCAGAGCTAGGGCCTGAAGCCCGAGGCAGGACCTGGGGCAGCAGTGGAGTAGTGTGGCCTTGTACGGAGCTGTAATGAGGGAATGTTTGCTTGGTTGTGGCTGAAAGTCGAAGCTGTTTTGGCTGGATTTGAAATGGTCTCCCACTTACACGTCACTTTACTAACATGACATCGGTTTCCTTAAAAGTGCGATGCAGGAACTGAAGTCTTTATTTGCCGTGATTAAACAACAGGATCAATAATGCATGAGCGAAAAGGTATGCTAATGCTAATTAGCATCTCGTGAATTTCATTCAGTGTGTTATTCATTCAACTTGTGTGTCCTGGGATACACTGACTAATGCGAACTCCACACATAAGTGAGATCAAATGTTATTAAGATTTCATAGTTTATCTAACCAGTATAATCATAAAATCCAGTCGGCAAATTAAGTTGAAGATTCACTATAAGGACAAAAGTTTATTTTCTATACGATTACGTCAGTGGGAGTTTTATTCCATGTGTGCGTTATACACTGGAGCAGAGTCAGAGTCATGCTGGACCGGAAAAGGGTCAGAAAAGGGATAGAAGAAAATATTATATTATTATGATTCAGGAATCATGTTTAAAAAATACTCAAAAATAGTACATAAGGACATCCAGCAGGATGGAGGTCTGGTTGAAACCCTCATCATTTGGACACGGAAACTGTGACCTTCTTTCTCACATCAGTAGAAAAAGTTTGGTCACTGAACACTATTTTAAATTAAGTATTCATTCCACACTCATCAAACACATGCCCTTTGGCCACTGGTTGCTGGCTATGTGACATCTAATCTTGCATTATTGATTGGGTTGACTGGAAACCCACGACCAGCCAACAATGGGCTTTATGAGAGATACTTTAATTACCACTGCCCTCAAAGATAGTATGTAGGTTCCCACATTCAGGAAAGTCTTATTTTATGGTGAGTATGATAGTGCTAACAGAGAAAAAGAAGTGAGTGCAATAGGGTGACACAGGCCTGGAGGAGAAAAACAGGGTTAGAACTGTTGCTCTTGTATTCACGGAGACAGAAATCCTCATTTAGACTGCATACATTAGAGCCATAATGAGAATCACATTTGGCAGGGTCCCATGCTGACTAACCTGCCATGTTTTATTCAGACCCTAAATGGCAGCACTGAGTGCTTACTTGCTAGCTCAGCTCAACTAGGAGCTGGTTTTATAGAGCCATCACCTTTGACCTGCTTCTTCTTGCGTTACAGCCAAACACAGTAGACCTCTTCTGGGTTGGCAGTGATGAGCAGTGGGATGGTTGCCATGTCATCCTCCACCACCTGGACCTGTGTGGGCTGGTCGTGGCTGAACTCTGGTAGGTCTGACACACACGGCGCAGAGTTGGACCTCAACCAACTGCACATGAACAGAGGCATGGATACACAGAGTATGTAGGTCCACATAATGACAAACCCATGTATTCCGTACATGTGTATTAAAGGTGTGGCGAAAGTAAATAACAACAGTCAACCGTTGGAAAGTCAAGGTCCTCCTAATAATTCCAGATTTAACCAAATGCATGCACGTTGACAATGGGAGGAGTAAAAAAAAAAAAAAAAAACGTGGGCGGTTGAGAGACAGGCATTAAAATAACTAGTGACAGTGCTGTTGTCCGACTGCTGTTCCCCACAAACACACAGTGACATTCCTTCATGCTCACGCACATTGCCGAGCTTTGAAGCTGTGGCGAGCTGCTGCCTGTGAAATGGCATCAAACACAAACACGGCCATGCGGCAAAGCAAATGCACAATTAGGACACTCTGCTGCAGCGCATTGCAGACCCACAAATCACAACAAAGGTTTTCAAGCAAAGCCAAAAAAACATACACACAGAAAAAAAGAACACCAGCAAAGCAGTTTACATCATTATGCATCGTTTGAGAAGCGTGCAAAACTCGACTATTGGACACAAGGCAAAACAAACCAAGGAGAGCAAAAGAGTTCTTCCTTTACAGTGCAATTGAAGTGGAAGAACGTATTGGCCCTCACATTTAACTCTAGAAGTGGAGGCCTGGCAAATGACTTGGTTGTTGTGATTCAGCGAGTCGATATTCAGGGATCAAAAATACCCACTGGTACCCCGCCATACTAATCCTTCCTGAGGGGCGCTGCATCCCCTCCAACCTCGGGCCCAAATCCTTTTCAAGAAAATCTGATCAAAAAGGAAGTCACCTGAATAGTCGTACAGATTTAAAAGGCTAATTTTTCACTAAAAGTGGGATGACATTAGCGCAGAAGAGATGTCACATATCTAACACATTTCAAACACTTTTTGCAAGGAAGGGTGGGCAAATATTGATAATGATAACAATCAAGGAGCTACTTTTGAAAACACTATAAATCCTTATTGATTATTCAGACTTCAGAGAAGGTAAAATTTCACCCTTCTCAATTTTGATCAATTTCATTGCTTCGGCTGTCTCAACATTGTTGATTTGAGTGCACACACACGCACAAAAAAAAAACCTCACGGTAGAAAGATCCACTGATGCAACACGGTTATTATATTATATCCCAGGATATTTGAGCATGAAAAAAGGCGGATAAATGTACTCCCCAACTTTCTTTGACTACACAACCAGTCAGAAATATCAAAATGATGATCTGGAGACTGTCGTCACTAACTGGTGAGGACAAATGCAATAACTGCCACTGTGTTTCCCTGCTGTATTTCTCTTTTGTTTGCACATTAGACATAGCTGTGTTTCAGATTTAAAAAAAAAAAAATCTGCACACAGCCAGCTGACCTCCAAAATGAAGCTGTACATGTGCATTCTGATGTTAATTGAGTTTTAATTGGGAAATAATGCCAGTCTAACAGATTGATCTTTACTAATTATGTTAAAAATGTGTTTACTGGTTACAACACACCTATTTTTCACGTTTAAATAAAATGTTATAAATATGCCTGACCAAGGAACAAGGAATTTTAATCTTTGGGTGTCTTATAATGTTTCCATGACTGGCATCACAAACAACTAATAATAAAAAAAAAAAAAAAAAAAAAAGCATTTTCTTCTTCAGTGTGGGTAAGGTGATTAACAAGCACGTCCAAAATTAGATCCTGTTGCGTTTGCTTTGTTTAGTGTGCGAGAAGAAGTGAGGTGGCAGTACAACTCCAAGCTGTTTCACTATGACAAGAATGATATGGGCATCAAACAATGGCTGAGAAGAATAATTCCCCTCCCAATCTTTCGATTTTGGCAGCCTGGTCATGCAGAACCAAATATCTGTATATACCGTATTTTTCGGACTACAAGTTGCACCTGAGTATAAGTCGCAGCAGCCATAAAATGCCCAACTGTTAGGGCCTCCGCTCCTCCTTCCTGAGCCCTGCCTCAGGTGAGGGGATTTTGCCTGATTACAGGTCTGATGTCAGATGGGTGGAGCGGCCACAGCTGTGGGCAATTACCATCAGCCTGCTTTAAAAGCCCAGCGGACGCACCACCACATCGCCCGATCAACTCGTCTGTTTCCCACGTCAGTTGTATCTCGCATTCGTATATGATATCCTTGCTCACTGGCTTACGACTTCCTTGCTCTCGTCCCAGGTCCTGTTTTCTGCGCGCCCCTCGTCGGATTCCACGCCTGCCTTCCCTCCGAGCCTCCTCGTTTTATGCCAGCTCATCTACCACGAGCCAAGTCATCCACTCCAGCCACATTCTCGTGATCGCCAATAAACGATTGCTCCTCTCACCCCTGTGTGTCTGCTCTGGGATCCCCTCTTGCTCACGCAACCTTAACACCAACGAACAGAAAAAAAACATATATAAGTCGCACTGGAGTATAAGTTGCATTTTGGGGGGGATAAAATCCAACACATAGAATAGATATGTCATCTTGAAAGGCAATTTAATATAAAAATACAATAGAGAACAACGTTGAATAAATGTACAGTGTACAATGCATGAACAACGAAATGTGAATATACTGTCCTCACCAGGACGCTACGGCTCGGTCCTGGCTATACAGCGAACTCCCAAATGACGATGCTGGACGTCCGTATAATTTGCTGAATCAATTTGGTCCTCGATACCAAACAGGTTCGCATCAACTTAAATAAATGATAATTAGGTTGTTTTACAGCAATGACATAAACGGTTAGCATGCGTTCGCTAGCATTAGCACATCATTCAAACACCCACCCAACTGGCTCTGAGAGTCCGATCGCGGGTGGAAAACAAACAACAACAACAGAAAAGATGATACACACAGGCGTTGCCTCTGTAGAGATATTTTAAAAGCATAAACAATGAACGTAGGTTCACAGCCGTGTTTCTTTCTCGCTAACTCACCCACTCACTCAGAGCTACGTAGCTGTCCGTCTTCTTCTGGCATGTGAGCGCTCTTCACGTAAAGAAGTGCGAGTGCGCCCCCACGTGGGCGTGAAAGCGCCACAAACTAAAAGCATGCATTTCAATATAAAAAAAAAAAAGTCAATAATACAATTGAACACATTGCCAAAGGCAGAACGCGAACGTGGCCATAGCTATTAAAAGTTATTCAGATAACTATAGCATAAAGAACATGCTAACAAGTTTACCAAACCATCAGTGTCAGTCCAAAACACCAAAATAACATGTGAAATGATATCATAATGTGTTAATAATTTCACACATAAGTCGCTCCTGAGTATAAGTCGCACCCCCAGCCAAAATATGAAAAAAAAAAAAAAAAAAAAAACCGCGACTTATAGTCCGAAAAATACGGTATGTATGTATATAGTGGAAAACACTGAGACCCCAAATTTGGCCAAATTTCAAAATTGTCCTATATTCATGTGTGATACATCAATGGAAAGTTTAAAATCTCAATTTTCGGAGGGAAGAAAAATTTTGAACAGGAGAGCATTTAAAAAATAAATAAATAAACAGCGAAACCCTAAATGGAGGTTAAAGCATGAAAGAGCATAATTAGAGACGACATGATTTTAACAAGATATTATCGCATACTTACCTTGTTTCGATCAAGAAACTCCATGTAGCATGTGTGAAAGCATGAAAGAGCATAATTAAAGACACAATGATTTTAACAGGATATTGGGTAAAGTTTTCAACTATCGCATACTTACCTTGTTTCGATCAAGAAACTCCATGTAGCATGTATCACCGATTGTCAAGACACAGCTGTGAATGGCCCCAGCCGGATTTTTGGGGTATTTTATGGGTAAAACATCGAAATATAGCAAGAGTCGCGATGCGGAAATCGCATACATCAAGGAGTGCTCGACATTTTCTTTTTTATATGTTTACCCTTTTAAAACTTTTTTTTTTCAATTTTTATTTGCTTGGATCGATTATTTATCATCATTATTTATTATTATTATTATCATATTGGGGAAAATGCAACAGTAACAAAAAAAAAAAAAAAATACAATTAAGCAATAGTTATGAGGGAAATATCTGTTACTTATTTACAGACACTATTTTTTTCATTGTGATGTAATTTTTTAAAAAGTTTAAAATATCAAATATGCGAATGAATAATTTTTTAAAGTCGTTTTTTTTTATTAACTAAATGTTAGACATCAATTAATGATTCTAAGCTAAAAATGACAGCGATTTTGAATGATAAATATAATTACTTAGCTTCTTTTTATGGCTTGGTTGAAACAAAAGCGGTTGCACGGTGTCTGTAAACGGGGGTCTTCAGGGTAAAACGGACAAATTAAGAATAGGTCAGGGGCTCAATGCGCCATGAAACTGAAGTGAACATGAAGTTCTTTTGGCTTAAAATACAGCTTTTGGCTTAAAATACAGCAGTTTATTTTAACAAGGGGTGGAAGAGCAAAAACTGCTTTTTCAGCCTTATCTGTGTTTTCCGCCGTATATGTTATATAATATTTCTCTTTGAAGAGATCGAGAAAAGCGACAATCTCACAAACTTTAAGGAGACTACTTCGAAGGGGGAAAATCTGGAGTTTGTATTTGAAATACAGTGGTACCTCTACATACGAAGTTAATTCATTCCAGGACCTATCTGTAAGTCGAAACGGTCATATGACAAGCAGGATTTTTCCATAAGAATACATTCTAATTCCATTAATTCGTTCCACAGCTCAAAAAACCTACACTGAAGCCATAATAGATACCGCTGGTACTAATACAAATGGTAATTACGCATAGCAAAACAAATAAATTATAAATTAAAATCGGAATAATAATATAATTGTTCTTGTAACAATATAATGAATCGGATTCTAATGTGGTGGACATGTTTTGTGTGCTGTACTTGACCGCAACGAGTGGCTGAAATGATAGAGAGAAAAAGGTGCGGTAGAGATTTTACTTTCTCTTTTAATGTTTTGTTGTTGTTGTCAACTGCGGCGGAGAGTAGGCGTGTTGCACAAGTTCTGAAATAAATTATTAAAAACCTGACGAAGATGGCGATTTCTTTGGCGATGTTACCAAAATAATAATAATTGTATAAAACCTAAAAAGACTGGCGAACGGAGGTCGGAGGAGGACCGTCGATCGTAAACATTTCCTGGCCATGTTGTCGGGCCAGTTCAAGGATGTGCACACCACGCTTATAATTTTCTATCATTTATATCTTTGTTTCAGTGCTAAGCATCACCTTTTTTCTTTTTTTTCACCACCTGCACTAACCTTCTTGGAACCCGTATTGATTTCTCTCACAAGAAAATCCGCCGTGCGTCCGTCTTGCGGCAAAACAAAGAAACTGTGGGGCTGTCATGAATCGTTGTATTTCGAGCATGCCGTCAGATGTAGAAACAAACAGCGAGTCAAATTTTACATTGGATGTTGAAAACGTGTGTCGAAGCGATCGTATGTCGAGGTACCACTGTATAATAATTCCTGTAATAATGTAACGAATCGGATTCTAATGTGGCGGACGTGTTTTGTGTGCTGCACCTGAACTCAACGAGTGGCTGACATGGCAGAGAGAGAAAGGTGTGGTAGATATTTTACTTACTCTTTTAATGTTTTGTTGTTGACGTCAACTGCAGCAGACAGTAGGCGTGTTGTGTTGCACAAGTTCTAAAATGAATGATTAAAAAACCTGACGTAGCTGGCGATTTCTTAGGCGGTGTTACCACAATAATAATTGTCACCTTAACCTAAAAAGACTGGAGAACAGAGGTCGGAGGGAGGACAGTCGAGATCGTAGACATTCCACTGCTATATTGTTGAGCCAGTTCACGGATGTGCACACCACGCTCATATTTTTCTATCATTTCCATCTTCGTTTCAGTGGTAAGCGTCTCCTTTTTCTTTTTTTCACCACCTGCACTAACCGTCTTGGAACCTGCATTGATTTCTCTCACAAGAAAATCTGCCATGCGTCCGTCTTGCGGCAAAACAAAGAAACTGTGGCGCTGGCATAAATTGCCGTATTTCGAGCATGTCGTCGGATGTAGAAACAAATGCCAAGTTAAATTTTACGTCGGATATCGAAAAGATCGTGTGTCGAAGCGATCGTATGTCGAGGTACCACTGTGTATCTTTTGTCGCATTAGCTCTGGGATGTTTCTGGCACACATTGTATTTTTAATATAACTGGGAGAGTGAGATAATAATTAACAGCAATACATCATTCACATGAATGCATTATGATAATTTCATGTGCTCCAAGGAATGTCAGGCTTTAAATTAATACTTTAAGACAAGAACAACAGTGTTAACGTCTGATCTCATCATAAAGCAGGTCCCCCTGCATGGCTTTGATCTTTTTTACTCACTGTTGGAATATAGGAAATCCAAATACTTAGATTGAAGTCAGACAGTGTCATTCACAATGAACTTTGAGGTTAGTATAGATGATAAAAGGTCATCTTTGCAACATTTCTGGCATGACAAAGGTAGTCAGTGTGGTTGTCGCTTGCATTCGGGATAAAGAAGAGCTTTCTGATCATACCTGTATCAAAGGATGACTTTGACTTTAGACAACAACAAAAAATACTCACTATCCTATACCAACTAACATGGTAATGAGTGTGTCGTTGTTTGTAGATTAACTGACTTTAGAGGAGTTGAGGGTTCAGAGGGCTTCGGAGAAAACGTAACTGAGCTGTGTATAGGTGATAGAGATGCTATCCACACTTTTATAATATGGGTGTAATAAAGGAGAATGTATATTTGTTGTAATCGCTCGAAGGTCAGGGTCATGCAGCAGCTGGCAGCAATGCTTGACCTCATCTTGGACTTGCACAAAAGGAAACTTGTCAAGGCGTCTTGTGCCTCACTGTGTAGCCACAATTTGCTCTTTAAATCCCATCAGTGTCATTTTCAATCCATTTTAGTCCGTCCTTTTTTCTGCCATTCTGCAAAATCTCAATTCTCCTCAATATGCAGCTGACTGGATCCCATTTGAATCAATATTTAACTTTCGACTCTTTGCTCTGATTAGCTGTCGGTGGGAAGCTCATGGGCATTGGCAATGCATGTGGTGTAGTGACTTGACAAGCAGACTATGTGTTACAAACCAAGATGCTGATGGGTAACAATTGTTCTTCAATGATGCTAAGCTTAGCTATGTCACAATTACACAAAATATTCACTCACCTGACCTGAGCGGGATTCTGGGCGCGTGTACAGAGAGAGAGGCGTATTTCTGTCAGAAGACAAGCTTTCACTTGGATTCCCTGGCTCCAAAATGCTTTGATATTCATTATTTTTACCTAAATAAAACATTCACTTATTGGAAACCCACCCTGTGCGTCAGAGCTGTAAATCATCGTCATGGAGCAGTCATTCAGAGGTGACAGACATGAAGATAAAAAAATTGACATAGAACCAGGCAAGCTGCCGGCAAGCAAGCTGAGCAAGGGCGTAAATTTGGTCTCAACATTGTTAGGGATGATATAACAGCATAACAAGCAAGTACACTTTTTGCTGGGGACGGGACATTAGTAAGACCAAACAGATTGGGTGGACAGGGGGCAGGGCTACATTTCTCACAAATAGGTACTAATTAATTGATCGGCAAAATGATCAATGCAAAATAAATCTTTATTAACATATACTAAATTTCACATGTATTGGTTCAGGTGATAAACCGTTCGATTCAAACTGTCGTTTTCAAAAACTACAATACAAACATTTAGAAACCTTGCAGAATAAAGGTCTGGATTTTGTTAGCAAATTTAAATTACAATATCTGAACATAATTTAAATTACATAATATACAGTGCCTTGCAAAAGTATTCGGCCCCCTTGAACCTTGCAACCTTTCGCCACGTTTCAGGCTTCAAACTTAAAGATATAAACTTTTAATTTTTTGTCAAGAATCAACAACAAGTGGGACACAATCGTGAAGTGGAACAAAATTTATTGGATAATTTAAACTTTTTTTAACAAATAAAAAACTGAAAAGTGGGGCGTGCAATATTATTCGGCCCCCTTGCGTTAATACTTTGTAGCGTCACCTTTTGCTCCAATTACAGCTGCAAGTCGCTTGGGGTATGTTTCTATCAGTTTTGCACATCGAGAGACTGACATTCTTGCCCATTCTTCCATGCAAAACAGCTCGAGTTCAGTGAGGTTGGATGGAGAGTGTTTGTGAACAGCAGTCTTCAGCTCTTTCCACAGATTCTCGATTGGATTCAGGTCTGGACTTTGACTTGCCCATTCTAACACCTGGATACGTTTATTTTTGAACCATTCCATTGTAGATTTGGCTTTATGTTTTGGATCATTGTCCTGTTGGAAGATAAATCTCCGTCCCAGTCTCAGGTCTTGTGCAGATACCAACAGGTTTTCTTCCAGAATGTTCCTGTATTTGGCTGCATCCATCTTCCCGTCAATTTTAACCATCTTCCCTGTCCCTGCTGAAGAAAAGCAGGCCCAAACCATGATGCTGCCACCACCATGTTTGACAGTGGGGATGGTGTGTTCAGGGTGATGAGCTGTGTTGCTTTTACGCCAAACATATCGTTTTGCATTGTGGCCAAAAAGTTCAATTTTGGTTTCATCTGACCAGAGCACCTTCTTCCACATGTTTGGTGTGTCTCCCAGGTGGCTTGTGGCAAACTTTAAACGAGACTTTTTATGGATATCTTTGAGAAATGGCTTTCTTCTTGCCACTCTTCCATAAAGGCCAGATTTGTGCAGTGTACGACTGATTGTTGTCCTATGGACAGACTCTCCCACCTCAGCTGTAGATCTCTGCAGTTCATCCAGAGTGATCATGGGCCTCTTGGCTGCATCTCTGATCAGTTTTCTCCTTGTTTGAGAAGAAAGTTTGGAAGGACGGCCGGGTCTTGGTAGATTTGCAGTGGTCTGATGCTCCTTCCATTTCAATATGATGGCTTGCACAGTGCTCCTTGAGATGTTTAAAGCTTGGGAAATCTTTTTGTATCCAAATCCATCTTTAAACTTCTCCACAACAGTATCTCGGACCTGCCTGGTGTGTTCCTTGGTTTTCATAATGCTCTCTGCACTTTAAACAGAACCCTGAGACTATCACAGAGCAGGTGCATTTATACGGAGACTTGATTACACACAGGTGGATTCTATTTATCATCATCGGTCATTTAGGACAACATTGGATCATTCAGAGATCCTCACTGATCTTCTGGAGTGAGTTTGCTGCACTGAAAGTAAAGGGGCCGAATAATATTGCACACCCCACTTTTCAGTTTTTTATTTGTTAAAAAAGTTTAAATTATCTAATAAATGTTGTTCCACTTCATGATTGTGTCCCACTTGTTGTTGATTCTTGACAAAAAAATAAAATTTCATATCTTTATGTTTGAAGCCTGAAATGTGGCGAAAGGTTGCAAGATTCAAGGGGGCCGAATACTTTTGCAAGGCACTGTATATACAGTAAACTTGTTAATAATCTCTTAACTATCCAGGAATGTAAAAATAAACATTTATCACTATACCATTCAACATGGTCTGCCTAAATTAAGAAATTAAATATAACCGAAAAAACTTCTGAGTCAGGGGATAACAAAAATAAATGAATATGGAGCCTTCCTTCAGGTAAAACTACTGCTTTTGTCCAGAAGCACAGCCAAACTCAACAAAAAAATGAAAGCTCCTTTGGGCTGCTTTGAGACCACATAAATATAATAAAAATGAAAATTGTGGAGAAGGGGGTAAACCTTGGTTTACTACATTTTTCACCGTTTAATTCACTTAAACAGTAGATAACACATAGAGCAGGACACTTCTCTATAGCTTCCCACTCGAGTTTTTTAGGTTAGCAAATTCACACAATTTAATGTTATGCTAACTCTTATGCAGGTTGACTTTTGGTAACAAAATTACCGTAATTTCCCGAATATAAGGCGCACCCGTGTATAATGCGCACCCCAAATTTACTTGTAAAATTTGGGGAAAATTATTGTACCCGTTTATAACGCGCACCCTAATTTTAGCACCAATAAATAGAAGAATACAAGAAAACAGAGCTCGTGTACAGATACAGAGATGTCATTTTACTGACTGGTGAAACACAGCACAAGCATAGCACATTGGTAGTTCAAAACATTACCGTAAACTGACAATATTTACGGTAATAATATGATTTGACAACTTCTCCAACTTACCAGAATCTAGGAGAAAACAAAACGGATGTGACTTTTCTTTTAAAGGCTGCTGTATAACTTGCTCGTTTCCTCATGATGAATAAATGTTTCTTCCATGGATTGATACGGTAAAACTACTGAACTATTGTTATTTGGGTTTGAGTTTCCCGAGGGACCGATATAGTTGACGGACACAGGAAGTGTGTGTCCTTACATTTGTTATGCTCCGAATTGTGGAGCTGCAATAAACGTCGACTCAAATGAGTTCAAGAAACTAAATTCTGTGCTTTATGAAGAGTGAAAAAAGCAGAATTTAACACAGACGAAATCATTCGGCCGATTAGTGTGAAGTATTACCGAAACAAAATGGTGACGTCACGTACCGTAATGGTCGGCAACGGGTCGCCGCATACGTTTCTTCAACACAACGTGGCCGTGTCAATGAAAAAAAAGCGGTTTATGTATATATGTAATACATATATATTTCTGTCTCCATCCATGTACCCGTTTATAATGCGCACCATGAGTTTACAAGTTGATTTTGGGGGGAAAAAGTGCGCGTTATATTCGGGAAATTACGGTAGTGGTGTGTTCCCCACTAGGCGGCATGTTGTTGACATGATGTATGTCTGCCAGGGTTGTGAGTTCGTGGGTGTGTATGTTCAAGTCATCAGCCAATCAAACGTGTGTTTGAGGAAAAAATATGGACTGGCACATTCAGCAAGTGAAAAAGGATAAATGTAAGTCTGAACAAAATGAAAATAATTTACTTAATAATGGTAGTGTCAGTTCTATCCTTACAACATATGAGAAGACAATCTAAATGACCTACAGTGCCTTGCAAAAGTATTCGGCCCCCTTGAATCTTGCAACCTTTCGCCACATTTCAGGCTTCAAACGTAAAGATATGAAATTTAATTTTTTTGTCAAGAATCAACAACAAGTGGGACACAGTCGTGAAGTGGAACAACATTTATTGGATAATTTAAACTTTTTTAACAGATAAAAAACTGAAAAGTGGGGCGTGCAATATTATTCGGCCCCTTTACTTTCAGTGCAGCAAACTCACTCCAGAAGTTCAGTGAGGATCTCTGAATGATCCAATGTTGTCCTAAATGACCGATGATGATAAATAGAATCTACCTGTGTGTAATCAAGTCTCCGTATAAATGCACTTGCTCTGTGATAGTCTCAGGGTTCTGTTTAAAGTGCAGAGAGCATTATGAAAACCAAGGAACACACCAGGCAGGTCCGAGATACTGTTGTGGAGAAGTTTAAAGATGGATATGGATACAAAAAGATTTCCCAAGCTTTAAACATCTCAAGGAGCACTGTGCAAGCCATCATATTGAAATGGAAGGAGCATCAGACCACTGCAAATCTACCAAGACCCGGCCGTCCTTCCAAACTTTCTTCTCAAACAAGGAGAAAACTGATCAGAGATGCAGCCAAGAGGCCCATGATCACTCTGGATGAACTGCAGAGATCTACAGCTGAGGTGGGAGAGTCTGTCCATAGGACAACAATCAGTCGTACACCGCACAAATCTGGCCTTTATGGAAGAGTGGCAAGAAGAAAGCCATTTCTCAAAGATATCCATAAAAAGTCTCGTTTAAAGTTTGCCACAAGCCACCTGGGAGACACACCAAACATGTGGAAGAAGGTGCTCTGGTCAGATGAAACCAAAATTGAACTTTTTGGCCACAATGCAAAACGATATGTTTGGCGTAAAAGCAACACAGCTCATCACCCTGAACACACCATCCCCACTGTCAAACATGGTGGTGGCAGCATCATGGTTTGGGCCTGCTTTTCTTCAGCAGGGACAGGGAAGATGGTTAAAATTGACGGGAAGATGGATGCAGCCAAATACAGGAACATTCTGGAAAAAAACCTGTTGGTATCTGCACAAGACCTGAGACTGGGACGGAGATTTATCTTCCAACAGGACAATGATCCAAAACATAAAGCCAAATCTACAATGGAATGGTTCAAAAATAAACGTATCCAGGTGTTAGAATGGGCAAGTCAAAGTCCAGACCTGAATCCAATCGAGAATCTGTGGAAAGAGCTGAAGACTGCTGTTCACAAACACTCTCCATCCAACCTCACTGAGCTCGAGCTGTTTTGCAAGGAAGAATGGGCAAGAATGTCAGTCTCTCGATGTGCAAAACTGATAGAAACATACCCCAAGCGACTTGCAGCTGTAATTGGAGCAAAAGGTGGCGCTACAAAGTATTAACGCAAGGGGGCCGAATAATATTGCACGCCCCACTTTTCAGTTTTTTATTTGTTAAAAAAGTTTAAATTATCCAATAAATTTTGTTCCACTTCACGATTGTGTCCCACTTGTTGTTGATTGTTGACAAAAAAAATTAAATTTCATATCTTTATGTTTGAAGCCTGAAATGTGGCGAAAGGTTGCAAGGTTCAAGGGGGCCGAATACTTTTGCAAGGCACTGTATATACCTGAACTCTGTAATGCAAATAAGCTTGCTTAAACGTTGGTGGGGAAAATTTGAGCATCCTGAAAAGCTTGTAGTGTTATGTTCCTACTGTCCCTATGCAAACCTACGCCCTTGGAGCTGAGCGAAGTGCCTTTCGCCCGGCTTGACAACGAACAGTGGGCTTAGAGGATGCAAAAAAAAAAGTGATAGGAACTGATAGTGTGACAAAAGTATTGTAATCAAGAACAAAATGCACATGTGTATATTTAAATAATGCTTTCTTTATATACTGTATCCACAATAAGAGTGGGTGTGGAGGAAGAATGAAGAGGGGCTCTGCTTAATGAGGCACGGTGTGATGTCAAACTGTGACCAATTTCAAATTGTCATTTGCAGTGTAATTATACGTACCAAAACTAGGCATGTGCCGGTATGAGATTTTGACAGCATGCAACAAAATTCAAGCAAAAATACTGCGGTTTCACGGTATCACAGTATTGCAATTTTTGCTAAAAAATGTGTTATTTTGAGATGAAAAAAAAAAATATATATATATATTTTTTCCATTGAACAGGATTTTTGACAACATATTTGCAAATTGGCAGATGTTTACAATGGCTAAATACTTCACAAGGAAGGTTAATGGTAGAGAGGAAACTAGTTAGCTGTCTTGCCATGGTAACTATCCACGTTATCTGCCTCGTTAACAAGCTTATGATATAGTATTTGTTTTACCATCGCTAGACACACTAAACCAGCTTGAGTGAACTCTTGTCGCTGGTGGGAAACCTTCACGGCGGCATTTACTTACCTTAAATTTTCTGTAAAGTGACGGATGATGATTACGTAAATGTGAAATCATGTTGGAGGTTTTCACTGCACAGCCGCTGTCCTTCCTCCTCTTAGCTGCGGCCGTCTGTTACTTTTTGGTAGCCGAAGTACTCCCATACTAACGACTTTGTCTATTTTTGAGGCAGGAAAAAGCTCAAGAGAAGTGTCACTGACAGACACAGGACAGAGCAACAACTGGAAGGAGATGGGTGAGCACTGCCGCTGCAAGCCACGGCTTTCTCGCTACATTTTTGGGACCTCAAAAATAGCTAATACCGTAATAACGGTATGACAGATAATTTTAGTGGTTTTGAAACCGTGACGTTTTCATACATCAGTAAACCTTGAAACCGGTAACTGGCACATGCCTAACCAAAACTAGTAGTACGAGAATGTTTCCATTAGATGAGCGGATGTGACGGGAGGGGGTGTGGGGACAGAGAAGGTCCGTGAGGTAAGGAGGAGTTAAGTTATTGAGTGCTTTCAGTAGGGGTGTACCATCTTAGGCACCCCACGATTCGATTCGATTACGATTTAGGGTGCTACGATTCGATTACTGAACGATGATTACGGTTATCGCGATTATCACGATTATCGATGCATTGTACATTACTATTTAATACAGTAGCCAAACAAATTTATGTCCATTATTTATTAAAATATCCTAAAGGGAGTACTAATTTCTCTCAACAAACAATAACATTTACACAGGTGGAATGAATCGCACATTTTCTGGAAACAAAGTGTCTTTAGAAATAGGACTTCTTTTAACCAATATACTTGTTTTCACAGATTTATGTACTATTTAGCATGTTTGTACTGTTACCGCTGTACTTAATCATGGTTTTACACGTTCAGCATATGAAATACACGTTAGCGAATTAGCTAATTAGCTTAGCGCTCAGGCTAACTATTAACATCTCAAAAACAACAACAATAAAGGCTAAACAGTACAAGAGGGTTTGTGTACTCACATCTTTTAGATGCACACGGGTCTTAGCAACACACTCAGGACATTTTTCAATTGAAATGTCTTAAAACTACTGCTGGACATCTAAAAGACAAGGAGAAATCTCTCTTCCCCTCTTGCTCTAAAAAATAACTTGCACACAAAAGCTATACCTGCCTGTCTCATACACAAATGTATTTTCCAGTTTTTTAAAAAGGAATAAATCTCTCCCTCAGTAACCGGCAGCATCCATCATAACGCGTGTGGGCCCGTTAACGGTGCCCGGGCGGCAAACGTGTCTTGAATTTCGTTCTGCTTCGAGCGGCAGCCACGTTATGAAGGAAAAATCATCGTTTTTGAGCCTTTATGAATCGTAATCGAATCGTCACGTGTCGAATCGCAACGCATGTAATATTCAATTTTTTTGGAACTCCTCTAGTGTTTTGTATGTGACAAGGATGATTTTGAACTGTACCTTGTGTGAGATGGGAAGCCAGTGCAGTTTGTGGAGGACGGGGTCAGTCAGTAGGACTGTAAATCTGGGAAAAACTGGTCCCTTTAACCATATCAGAGGTTAGCATCAGCTTGTCCTCCCCTTTTTTCTCATTTGCCTGGGGAGAGGAAGGGTGGTGATCAAACACAATAATTCTTATGTCTTGGTGAATACAAATGGCAAATTAGCTAAGGTATAATCACTGCATACGAGCTCTTGCACATATCAAGAATATTAAACGTTCCTCCTTTGTACACTTGAATATATTGTGCAAAGCATCGTTTTGCCCCTCTCTGTTTGTGACCATGCCAGTGCAGCACATCTAGATATTAACGCTCTTATTTGGGCGATTACAGAGCAAGTCACAGTCAAGAAAGACTAATCCAGACACAATAGAGAAAGTGTCTGTCTTAATTAACCTCACAGTGTTTCCGATGCATTAGCGCTCATACACCAGAACACCGAGTACCTTGTTTAGATCAAACAAGGATGCGGCTGCCAGACAAATAAGAGCTTGGTTAATAATACTCCTCGTCTATGTCAGCTTTTATTCACTTTGATCTCATTAACATTTGCTAAAGACGAAGTGAGAAGGGACACACTGCCTTTGGGAATCAGCTGCTTATTCAACGTGAAGGTGCAGCGCTCATGGTCAAGAGAATTTCTTTTCACAGTGCCGTCTTACACGAGGTCATTTTCATATTGTTGTTGGTTCTGAAAAAAAATGGTTGGACTGTAAAATAATCCTTTTACATTTCATCTTATGTGTTGTGCTCGAACAACACAATAAAAACATGCCCTTCCTCAAATTGAATTGTTTGTTTGTCAGTCAAAAACAATCTTGGTGGTTGATAAGTAGAAATGGGAGAAGATGTGCAGCTAAATTTTCTGTAAACTCTCCATTTGAAACACTGATTTAAAACAGGTCCCTGTCCTAAAAAAAAACCCAAAACAAAACAAACAAAACAAAACTGACAACAGACCTATAACTTCTTTCAAGTTGCCATACATTCAGTGGAATTATATTGTGCTGTGGATTTTTTTGTACCTTTTTTTTAAGCACATTGATTCCTGTCAATTCAAACATTCAGTACTCACTCTCTGTTCTTGTTCATTGCAATGGAGCTTGGTGAACTTGAGGGCAGTGTTCCTTTGAAGTTTTTCCTAAATTATTTGTGTGCAAATAATCAGTTGTCTGTAGTATCTTCAGGAGGATACAGTAGTATGAAAAAGCATCTGAACCATTTGTAATTTATCACATTTCTGCATAAAATCACCATCAAATGTGATCTGATCCTTGTCAAAACCACACAGATGAAAAAAAAACAGTGTCTGCTTTAACTAAAACCACCCAAACATTTATAGGATTTCATATTTTAATGAGGATAGTATACAAACCATGGCAGAAGCAGGAAAAATAAGTAAGTGAACCATCACATTTAATATTTTATGCCCCCCCTTTGGCAGCGATAATTTCAACCAGACGCCTTCTGTAGCTGCAAATCAGTCTGGCACATCAATCAGGACTAATCTTGGCCCATTCTTCTCTACAAAGCTGCTGTAGTTCAGTCAGATTCCTGGGATGTCTGGTACGAATCACTGTCTTTAGGTCATGCAACAGCATCTTAATAGGGTTCAAGTCTGGACTTTGACTTGGCCTCTCCAGAAAGTGTATTTTGTTCTTCTGAAACAATTCTGAAGTTGTTTTACTTCGGTGTTTTGGATCATTTTCTTCTTGCAGCATCCATCCTCTTTTTGGCTTCAACTGTCCGACAGACGGCCTCAGGCTTTCCTGCAAAACAGCTTGATAAACTTTTGAATTCATTCTTGCATGAATGATTGCAAGTTTTCCAGGCCCTGAGGCAGCAAAACAGCCCCAAATCATGATGCTTCCTCCAACATGCTTCATGGTGTGGATGAGGTGTTGATGTTGGTGAGCTGTTTCATTTTTCCTCCACACATGATGTTGCGTGTTTCTCCCAAACAATTAAACTTCATTTCATCAGTCCACAAAATATTTTGCCAAAAAATCTGTGGCGTGTCAAAGGGCATTTTTGCGATCATTAAACGAGCAACAGTGTTTTGTTTTTTGTTTTTTTAACAGTAGTGTCTTCCTCAGTGGAGTCCTACCATGAACACCATTTTTGGCCATAGTTTTACATATAGTTGATGTGTGCCAGAGATATTGGACTGTGCCAGTGATTTCTGTAAGTCTTTAGCAGACACTCCAGGGTTCTTTTTTACTTCTAGTATTCTGCGCTGAACTCTTGGCATCGAGAGAAGCAACAGTGGCAAACTTTCCATTTGTAGACAACTTCTCTGACTGTCGATTAATGAACATTCAGACTTTTAGAGATTGTTTAGTATTCTTTCCCAGCTTTATACAAATCAACAATCCTGGATCGCAGGTCTTCAGACAGCTCTTTTGACCGAAACATGATGCACATCAGACAATGCTTCTCATCAAGACATTTCTTACCAGGTGTGTGTTTTATAGTGGGCAGGGCAGCTTTAAACCACTCATCAGTGGTTGGGCGCACGCCTGACTTAAAATGTTTTGTAAAAATTGGTTTCAATTGATGTTTAAGTCTGTTTAGGCAGAGGGTTCACTTACTTATTTTTTCCCCCTTCTGTTATTGTTTGCATGCTATCCTCATTAAAATATGAGAACCTATAAATGTTTGGGTGCTTTCAGACAATGTTTTTACATCAGTGTGATTTTAACAAAGATCAGATCACATTTGATGGTTCTTTTAGGCCAAATGTGAGAAATTCCAAAAGGTTCAGATACTTTTTCATACTACTGTATGAGACTGTAGTGTGGGTTACGGAAAATGGCACAACATTCAAACTACATTTTTGTCCACGGTCAACTGCAAACGTCACAACAGGTCAGGAAAGAGAACAAACACAAATAATTTCAGGGGTGGCCTGATCAGCACAAAAATAACTCAGTGCCAGCCAGCTTTCTCAGGAGTTTTTCAATGTAGTTAGTAAAAGTCTGCTATATTTCAACCACAGCGGGATATTGTGTGCAGAAGCCTGCAGGCAATGTGCTGCACCTGCATGATGGCCCCAAAGGAATATAAAAACTGGGGGAGACTGGGTCATGTATGTAAATCTCAGTGTCTACCCCAACTGATATAAAAAGTGATGCAATTCTGCATGCCACACTTAAAGAGTGCAGAAAGTTTATTACATGGTTCACAAGTAAGACTAGTTGATGCCCTAAGGCAAACTTGAAAATTCCCAACATCATTGCGTTGCATGAAAACAACATCTCAAATCAAAGTATATATTTACATAAAATAGGTGCTTATCCCTTAAAATGGATTTGAGGCTCTGTCTTGGATGCTCTGTAGTGGAAATCGGTGTAAAACTCAGTGCAAAAAAGACTGTGGAATATTAATTCTCTATTTGTTCTATTATAGCTGAAACAAACATTTTCTATTCAGAGCGAAAAGCATAATCTATTAACCAAAGGAATTGCAGTCGCAAAAAGTGTAGGCTTTATAGCCTACAGACTGTACACTGAAGCAATTCAGCTCAATTAGCATAGTCGCTATGAAAGTATATGCAGTGATACTAATCTGGAGGCAATTGTGGAAAATGTCTGATAATCATTAGTTTCAATAATGATGTTAATAAAAGAATTTATGCTGGGACTGCAGAAGTCTTTGTTTTGGAGTTAAGACTAATTTATCCCTCCTCTGAGCTATTAAGGCAAATATTCTAAATAATGTAAGCCCCCTTATATCTCAGGGGATACATTTCAGACCCATAAAAAGGTGAAAGTCCCAGGTACAGAGGAACCTTACAAAGTAATTAAAAATAATAAATAAATAAACGGCATAAAAGGCATGTGATATTAGCGACTCCATGTGTGAGTGTTTGGGTATGAGCTGTGGCTATCAGTACCTACCGCATGAGTGTTTAGTATTTTTGTGGTATTCCATAAATGGCTGAATATTGAATTACCACCTGCGGCAGTGCTTTCAAAATTGTAAGAGCATTATAATAACTGTTGCACTTATAAAACCACCAACCCCATTTTTTTTTCTTATAACACTGACACCTGCTATGGCGGACACATACATACTCACAGTTTGCTAAATCTACCTAAATTTGGATTGTAAAGTGAACAAGAGATTATTTTCTTCTAATGGCAAATTATAGTTTCAGGTACAAATTTGTATTAACACATGAGATTAATTCAGACCCTAACCCTAACCCCTAAACCCTAACTATTTTTTAGCTAAACACACCTAAACATAAATCTAGCTGTCAGAAAGCTGTTGTCTGTGTAATGGGGTGGTCCCAAAATAGATTCATGCTTGACATAGCAAACATATCAGGGTTTCCCCTACATATAAAATATTGTGGCACACCGCCACACCAAAATAAAAGCCGCCACGCCGTGCAAAAGAGATTTTTTTTTCTTTCTTTTTTTTAAGGCTGTTTCAAACTAGCGGCAGCCTAGTGTGAAGGGTTCTGCGGAAACCTATTCATTGTGTATTATAAAGACTGTAACTATGCAAGGCCCCCTTAAGAGAGAGGGACGGGAGCTGTGACGTAGAAGGAAGCGAGAAGGAGAATTGGCGAGATAACGGTTGCATGTCGCAAAAGCCCGCTGTTATTTTGTTATTGTTTTTCTTTATTATTGTTGCCACAATAAAGTGGGTAAGCCAATAGAAACTTGTGTCCTTCTTCTCCCCATTCCCATTTTGGATTGGAATTTTCAGCGAAAGTGAGCGGTGGACGGCCGTCTTGGACGGAATGGCAAGTTTGAATGAAATTGCGCCGAGAAGCGGGCAGAGCGCCACCGCGCTAATGTCAACAACGCATTCAATAGCAGAAGGGCAGGCGTACTATGCTATTAGGCTGTTTCGGCGGACGGATATACGCAATCACGGCTGACGAAACCTTAATAAATGCACTTTTTTATGGCTTTGCGAGCTCTGAGACACTCGAAAAATGACTCTCATACTTCTCCTTGCTGAGCTAATTTGGTAACTCGATGTGTGTTTGTGTGGAAATTTAGTTCACGAACAACAACAAAAAACTATTCAACTTCTCACCGAAACTAGTAAATCTCTTTACACGGCAATTAGAATTTCCCCCTACTCCTTGAAATGGGTCCATTACAACGGCGTAGGTTTGGTCTCAATATTGGTAGGGACGATATAACAGCATAACCTGCATATACACTTTTTGCTGGGGACGGGACATTAATAAAACCAAACGGGGTTCAGGGCTACTTTTTTCACCAATATGAACCTAATTAATTGATAGGCTAAATGATCAATGCAAAAATAAATCTGTATTGACTTGTACTAACTTTCACTCTGCAAATTTATAACGTTTTAATTTGATTATTTTTCTTAAATCTATTCGAATAATTTCCTCCATTTTATTTTGAGTGTTAAAGACTAGCTAACAGATTAATGGGTCAGATAATTCAATTTACTTTAGGTAAATATTACCATTTGCTCTTATTAACCCCATACATCTAAAGGTTGGTCATTTTTCACTAAAATCAAGGGGAAAAATGCTTTCAAATAATGTTTTCAACAATATCACTTCTTGAATTAAGAACATTTCTGACGAAAAAAAAGTTTGTTTTTTTTAGATTAAATATACTCACTTTTTGCTTAAAATAAGTGTGTCAAGATTATTTTCAGATAGCTATTTTTCTTTATTTCAAGAAATCTGAGTAAAATTTACTTGAAGCGCAGGCATACAATTTCACTTATTTAAAGTAGATTTACACTGAAAACAAACAAACGTGCGCTTGAGGGGAAAAATTGTGTCATTCCAAGTCTGAACATAATGAAAGTAATTCACTTAATAACGGTAGGGTCAATTCTATCCTTACAAAATATGTGAAGACAATCTAAATGCTCTCTATAAATGAACTCATTATATAATGCAAATAAGGTTGCTTAAAAGTTGGTGGAGACAATTTGAGCATCCCAAAAAGTTCCTAGTGTTATGTCCCTAACGTCCCTATGCAAACCTACACCATTGGTCCATTAACAGAAGGACTTTTGTTGTGTTAATGTAGTACATATTGGGGCCAAATAAATGGAAAAAGAAGGACTACGAGATATAAGTCGTACTATATCTACGAGAAAAAAAAGTTGTATTATTACGTAGGGTAATGTAGCTGTAATCAGTTACGCATTTTACGTACATGTACCGTAGCTGAGAGCTACGACAATAGCCTGGCTAATGAAATATTTCAAATATATCTTTGTTATGTTTCTTTTTGGGAAACAAAATGTGAACAAAAAAAATTAATTTGTCATGATATGACGCAATTTTGCCGTGGCACGACGGGGTGAGGCGGTCCAACTCCGATGCAGCCCACCACCGCAGCTTCAAAAAATCCTAGGAGAAACCCTGCATATGTCTATTTTTTTATATTTTTCTATTTCTTTTATTGAGACAATAATTGTCGACCATAAGCCTGGTAAAACAGTATCTTTTTGTATAATTACTGTGAAATCAAACCTTCACTCAGTCAGACTTGTTTGGGTAAGCAGAAAGTCACCATTCTCACATCTTACAGAAGCTGCATGGGATTTATAATTGACATCATGAGTGGATAGATAAGATGACAGCACCCATGTCTACGGTGTCTCAAAAGAGTTCAATAAAACTGGGACTAAATAAGACATCAAAACCAGTAACCACAGTTCTGTGCAACATGGATAAAACTCTACGACCTCCAGAATTTAGTAGTTTTGGTTCAGTAAAAACCTTGATGCTAAATTAGCTCTATGTTAGCACCTACAACGCAGCAATGTGTCCAATTGTAGTTGCTCCAGGGGGTTTCGGTAACATCTCACATTAGTAAACTCAACTCAGTGTTATTTACGTATATAGTATTTTAATACCAACCACAGCTGCAACAATGATCAAACATGATTGGGATTGTGCACCTTAGGTGATTGATTCACCAAACTGAGGCTTTCACAAGGGTGACCATATTTTGATTTCCAAAAAGGAGGAGACTCGGCCCGGCCTCGACATACCTGAATTTTACTCAAAGTTTACTCTAAGATGCATACACCACGTTAATATATTTAAAGTGTGCCTCCTCTGTCAGGATAGAAAAATTCTGTTATTTTATTTATTTATTTATTTTTTTTAAATTATAGCCATATAGTATACACTCTCAGAGTCTCAGAGGTTACTCAACAGGTTGATTATTCCTAGAAAATAATCAAACAATAAAAACACACAAAAAAAGTAAAATAATGATTAAAAAAAATATATATATATATATAATGCAGACCCATGGAAATGTAGTCCATTCAATACACACACACAGTAGGCTATGTGCCAACCAGAAGTTGCGCTAGACATTTTCGTTGTCTGTCATTTTGACTGACAGGGTCATAAAAATCCAGTCATAATTTATTTTTACCCGTCACTTAAATTTTTAAAATGATAATGATGACATATTCAATAGTATTTAGTTTTCATTCATTTTTAATTAATATTGTAACGCTTGCTTGGCGGCGAAAAATTAGACACGGAAGTCGTGGCATTTTTCTCCCTCTTTTTACTCTGCTTACCGCCAACACCACCAACAAAACAACAACTCCACCCCCCAAGAATAAGAGGCAACTATATAGACCCCAATCACCAATGTCACAGAATGATCTTAATTGTGGTTGTCGGCCCAAAATCTTCTAAATATATATTAAATGCATCTTACCAGATATAAAATGACTACTACATAGTCTGTGGTGATCGTTTGGTGCCCAGATTTCTTGTCGAATTACAGCAGTCTGTGAGATGTGCTTTAATGCTTTTGCACAATAACAGTATTAACAATATTCACAATAATAGTAAATGCAATAATGTGTGTTTAAAACTAGGTGTTATGATTGTTTTCTCTATTCACTTATGCTTTTTAGTGTTTACACAATGGAAAGAGTAAAGTTTCTGTTTTCAGTAAATGTCACCATAATGTTTCATTCTGGTTTCTGTTCTCAGTAAATGATACAATCTCGATAAAACAAAACTTACGCATGTGCAATGAATGCTCTCCAACTCCTTAATAAAAGGCTGGCGCTTCTCAGGGGAGGGTTTAGATAAGCTTGTTGCAGCTACTCGCTCCGCATCAACCTTCTCTCCTGACGGCCGTCAGTGTAAAGCCTTATCATTGTCTCCTATCTGATCCTTGCCTTCGTCCTCCTCTAGGTCTTTATTATTTTGCTAGATACAAGTATGTTTAGACCTAACAAGTCCATCTCGCTCTCCTCTTCGGGTCTCTCAGAATACGGTAGAACTTCAAGTCTCTCCGTCTATCTTCTCTGTTACTGCAACCAACCGCCACACACGCCTTCACCATTTTGATTATTAATGTTAACGAGCAGAAAAACACGCCGTAATAGGAAGTTAATAGGAGGCATGTACGTAGCGGTAATGTGTAAACACGACGAGCTGACACACAATATGGCGGCTCCAGTCAGGGGGGCGGAGTTGTGACGTCATGTGATTGGGGTCTATACACAGGCGGCAATCTAGTCCACCAATTGGATGACGTGCTGGCACACCGGGTGCACCAATAAGAACCTCGCTTTGATGTGTCAATCACGGTGCCGCCGCCAGACCCCGGTGACGCTACAATATTCTGACAGAATAGCCAACGACGTCATGCATTAAGAGAGACAATAGCTAATTAATATGCTCACTCGCCACCCTGTGGTCCTGGGTGTGAATTGCAACCTGTCAAAATGACGGACGGACTTCAGTTTTTTCCCTCACTGTTTTAAAAAACCGGTCAACGACGGAAAATATTCGGTTAACGCGACCCCTGGTGCCAACTAAACATTTTTATACATTTCTATTGCGACAATTGGCGTTGAAAAATTGTTATTCCCACTCGATTGTTATTCTCATTCAATGTCCTAGATTGCATGTAAACAATAAGCAAAACAAATTGACAAAGGATTCATCTAGCATGTTTTAACAGTAGTTCAAAACTACATTTCTAATAATTCCTAGCGCGGCTTTGCTCACCGACAGCTACCCTATTTGCGAAAACCGGTAACCGAGGCAAAACCACACATTGCTTAAAAGCTAACAATCATTGGCAGTGCAACAATGCGACACCCAATGGGATTTTACAGATCACACCGGTACAAAGCTCCGACAGAAGTCAACAGTTGCCGAAAAGTACGTTTAGTAAGTGTACATACCGATAGCCTGTGAGCTCCTGTTGTGACGAAGGTTTGTTTGTGAATGAGAATTGACAGTTGACGCCGTGATAAAGCCAGTCTTTGACTGCGCACGCATGCGCAAATTTGTATCCAAAGTAGAATAACGGTATTTTCGACTTAATTACTGTTTTGGGTACATGAGCATTTGATTATAGACGTATTGTTTGTAATAAAAGTCTTAACAACCGGGCAGGCTCTCTAGGAACACGTCACAGGCAGCACAGTATCGTAGTATTCTGTGCAAAGCGTCAGTCAATTTCAACACGTCCAGGACAAGATATGAGAAGTGGACATGTCCGGGGAAAAGAGGACGTTTGGGTACCCTAGCTTTCACAAAACCCCTACTTGAAATGCTTCAGGCATTATCCTTTGCAAGATGGTGCTGCTGGACTCTTAAGTCCTTCCCCCACGTTTGGGAAGGAACCTCAGCATTCCGACACATAAAAAAGATAAGCATGAGTGTGATGATAAGATTATACTCCCAGATGGTGTGGTGCAGAAGGTACTGACAATTTGATGCACTCACAATGCAAGTTCATAAAACAAAATGACTCCTTTTGCCAGCATGACAACGTGTACATAAAATTAATAACAGATGGTGCTGATGATTTACCTTGGTCTACTTGAGAGCGGCTAGAGGGTTTCCCCACATAAGACACACATGTACTCAGACAACACACACACACACATATACGCACAGCAGCCTACCAACTGTCGCATTGTGGCTGCTTTGAGTCCATCTTTACCCAGATTCAAAATGACTGAAGGCTGGTTGACGCCTGCAAGGAAACCAACATGTAAATGTAGGGTGAATGAGGTCAAAGGACAACCGAAGGGGAAATGATGTGAGGGGAAGAATGAAACAGAAAGAGTGTGAAAGCACCCATCAAGAGACACAAAAAAAGAGAATGCTTTATTCTAGGAGCACTATCAGAAATGGATAAGGAAGCATCCCTATTTGCTGAGACAGCGCCAATAGATTGGACACATTGAACATGACTGTGGATAAGACGTCCAGTTCTGATGAAATAATTAAAGGGGCAGTGAGATACTGTAGATCCAACCCATGAAACAAAATAACAAATGTTTAAACCGTTATAAGATGACAGAAAGTACAAATAAATTACACTCTTCCGTGAATAAAGTATATGAGTCGAAGATAAATTAAAGGAGGGCAGCCATTTATTATCGCTGTAATCAGTTTCAGAGTGCAGACGGGACCAAAAAGACAAATTACTCATTGCTAACAATCAGGGGGGCTGAAAATGGTCAGCACTCTTGCTATGATGGGTTTGCACTCTGAATGCACCTGCGGCCTGGCAAGCGCTGCAAAATTAGCACTAACCAGCAAGCCATTATTCTGAAGAAAATCAAGAAGTGGGTTACTGGGAATGGATAAAACGCAAATGATGGCAACAACAAAGTGGCCACATGGAGAGCAGTACAATTGTTCTCCAAACTAATCTTCAGTGTGATTTGCCACAAGTGGAATTTGAATGGCTGACAGTAAAATGTAAACAGAAGGTTACTTTAAACACTAAGTATATTAAGAGACACTGAAAGCCAATTTTAAACATTTTAGCAACAGCGTCAAAGTTGCAAATATGAGATAATCAATATAGAGTCTAAGACCACATCAGCCACATCAAATGGCTGCCAATTTGTTGGATGAGGTGCAGCTAATGGCTGGCATTAACATGCTTGTTTTCAAACCTGCAATTCCACAGACAACAATGTTGACAGTCACATTCTTTTTTTATTTTGCTGAAAGATCGTTTAATCTTGTTTCTTCCTGAAACAAGGATGCCACTAAGTTCATTGACAAAACCCGCTTTCGACCATTTTAAGTTGTGTGATGTTGAACAAATGGCCCCATGACTCTGTAGTCCAAATATGCTTGCTTGAATTTAAAACATGCTATATGAAAAACTCCATGTAGCATGTATCACCGAGTGTCAAGAGACAGCTGTGAAAGGCTACAGCTGGATTTTTTGGGGATTTTATGGGTGAAACATGGTAATATAACAAGTGTCGTGATGCAGAAATTGCAGACATCAAGGAGTAATCCAGATTTTCTTTTTCATGTATTTACCCTTTTAAACGTCTTATTTTTATTTATTTATTTATTTTTTATTCTTTTCTTTGTTTAGATCGATAATTTATCATCTAAAATATTGGGGAAAATGCGACAGTGACGAAAAAAATACAATTAAGTGATAGTTATGGGGCAGATATCCGTGACCTTTTTACAGACGCCATTTTTTTCATTGTGACCTAATTTGTTTAAAAGTTTAAAATATGCGAGTGAACTTTTTTTTTTTTTTTTTTAAGTCTTTTTTTTAAACTAAATATTAGACATCAATGAATGATTCTAAGCTAAAAATGACAGACAGTTCGAATAATAAATACGATTACTTACCTTCGTTTAATTGCTGGTTTGAAACAAAAGCGGTTGTGCGATGTCTTTAAACAGAGGTTTCCAGGGTAAAACGGACAAATTAAAACTAGTTCGGGGCTTATTGCGCCATGAATGTGCTATGGCAGCATATAGACATATTGTTCTATCAAACACAACAGTTCTTTTGGCTTAAAATACAGCAGTTTATTTCAAAGAGGGGTACAAGAGCAGAAACCTGTTTTGCAGCCTTGTCTGTGTTGTCCGCTATACAGTGGAGCAAATAAGTATTTAATCAACCACTAATTGTGCAAGTTCTCCCACTTGAAAATATTAGAGAGGCCTGTAATCGTCAACATGGGTAAACCTCAACCATGAGAGACAGAATGTGGAAAAAAATAATTTATTTGCAAATCATGGTGGAAAATAAGTATTTGGTCAATACCAAAAGTTCATCTCAATACTTATGTTATATACCCTTTGTTGGCAATAACGGAGGCCAAACGTTTTCTGTAACTCTTCACAAGCTTTTCACACACTGTTGCTGGTATTTTGGCCCATTCCTCCATGTAGATCTCCTCTATAGCAGTGATGTTTTGGGGCTGTCGTTGGGCAACACGGACTTTCAACTCCCTCCACAGATTTTCTATGGGGTTGAGATCTGGAGACTGGCTAGGCCACTCCAGGACCTTGAAATGCTTCTTACGAAGCCACTCCTTTGTTGCCCTGGCTGTGTGTTTGGCATCATTGTCATGCTGAAAGACCCAGCCACGTCTCATCTTCAATGCCCTTGCTGATGGAAGGAGATTTTCACTCAAAATCTCTCGATTCATGGCCCCATTCATTCTATCCTTTACACAGATCAGTCGTCCTGGTCCCTTTGCAGAAAAACAGCCCCAAAGCATGATGTTTCTACCCCCATGCTTCACAGTGGGTATGGTGTTCTTCGGATTCAATTCAGTATTCTTTCTCCTCCAAACACGAGAACCTGTGTTTCTTCCAAAAAGTTCTATTTTGGTTTTATCTGACCATAACACATTCTCCCAGTCCTCTTCTGGATCATCCAAATGCTCTCTAACGAACCGCAGACGGGCCTAGATGTGTATTGGCTTCAGCAGGGGGACACGTCTGGCAGTGCAGGATTTGAGTCCCTGGGGGCCTTTGTTACTGTGGTCCCAGCCCTCTGTAGGTCATTCACTGGGTTCCCCCGTGTTGTTCTGGGATTTTTGCTCACTGTTTTTGTTATCATTTTGACGCCACGGGGGGAGATCTTGCATGGAGCCCCAGATCGAGGGAGATTATCAGTGGTCTTGTATGTCTTCCATTTTCTAATAATTGCTCCCACAGTTGATTTCTTTACACCAAGCGTTTAACCCATTGCAGATTCAGTCTTCCCAGCCTGGTGCATGTCTACAATTTTGTCTTTGGTGTCCTTCGACAGCTCTTTGGTCTTGGCCATAGTGGAGTTTGGAGTGGGACTGATTGAGAATGTCGACAGGTGTCTTCTATACCGATAATGAGTTAAAACAGGTGCCATGATTACAGGTAACGAGTGGAGCCTCGTTACACCTCGTTAGAAGAAGTTAGACCTCTTTGACAGCCAGAAATCTTGCTTGTTTGTAGGTGACGAAATACTTATTTTCCACTCTAATTTGCAAATAAATTCTTTAAAAATCAAACAATGTGATTTTCTGTTTTTTTTTTCCACATTATGCCTCTCATGGTTGAGGTTTACCTATGTTGACAATTACAGGCCTCTCTAATCTTTTCAAGTACGATAACTTTCACAATTGGTGGTTGACTAAATACTTATTTGCCTCACTGTATATTAATTCCGAACAAAAAGCATGCCGTCCTCTATCAGTGGACACATAATGCATATTGGGTTGATGACGTCCAAAACAAGCCAAGCCTGGTTGATTTTATGAGATTTCCATCTCTGGGTGCCTTCGCTGTTAATGGCTGTGCTTTGGACGTTGATGATAAATTGTGCTATTATGCTCTTGCTTGGTCTCATACCAGAATCATTTATATTGGATAATATTTGGAAAATGTGTTTCATCAGTGAAATGTATAAGTAAGGTGCTTTGTTAAAATTTGCCATATTCAGTAATATTCCGTATGGCTCATCCTGTTGATGGTTATAGACCCTACTCACGTGACGTCACAGCCACGCCCCCGCGCCATGATGTCCGGATACTAGTCATGTTAATGCATTAGCGCTTCGTAAATTCCTCCTATTATGGTGTGTTTTTCTGCTCGTTAACATTAATAATCAAAACGGTGAAGTCGTGTGTGGCGGTCAGTTGCAAAAACAGAGAAGATAGACGGAGAGACTTGAATTTTTACCGTATTCCGAGAGACCCGAAGAGGAGACCGACATTGACTGCTGCAATTCGACGAGAAAACTGGGCTCCAAACGACTACCGCAGATTATGTAGTAGTCATTTTATATCTGGTAAGATGCATTTAATATATATTTAGAGGGTTTTGGGCTGACAACCACAATTAAGATCATTGCTAGGCTAATCGCCGACAACATACACGTATGTATGTAGTCAGAGTGCTATCGCTAAACCATATAAACATTAAAAGCCCTAGCTCCATTGACAAATGACATGAAATACATTAGACTTGACAGTGGATGTTAGCAAGAACAAAAGATTTTGAATTGAAAATTTCGTAACTCACCTTCCGAGCACAAGATTCCTGCCGAATTTTCGTGTACGAGGACCTGTTTCACCCAACCAGCAACGTAGCATTTATAAGCCTCCAAGCTCTTAAAGTTTTTCAAATTTTCGTGAGAATAGGCTGATTTTGTGTGGACAAGATAGTTGTAAATATCAGGATATCAGATGTCAGGCGAAGCCAGCGGGTCGAAAAACATCGATTTAGGCATCAAATACGGATCTGGCGAATGGATAAACTGAAGCTTTTCCACGTAACGCCTTTTATGCAACGGATCCAATGAGTTTACAGCGTCAGATAACACCGGGGCTTCCATGAATTGCTCTATAACTTGCTCGACTAATTGAAAACAATGAGAATAGGTCTGAAAAAGAGGTACAATATGGCGACCGGAAACAGCGCCACGCCCATTTTGTGACGTAGGTGAGTAGGGTCTATTGGGAGCTAGAGCCTATCCGAGCTGATTTCTGGAAAATGGCAGACTACACCGAGAACTGCAGTAGTCAAGCAAGCAAAGTAGAAAGTAGAGGCAGACAACTATTCACACTCATCAAAGAGTGGCAATTTAGTTCCTACTTTCTGAGTGTCGGGTGAATGAATCCTTGCTAACATGATTATTTTGTAATGGTGTCCAAACAGTATTGCGTTGTTTTAATTGTATTAAGATATTGACGACCAGTGTTGTTAATAACGGCGTTACAATATAACGGCGTTACTAACGGTGTTATTTTTTTCAGTAGTGGGTAATCTAATTAATTACTTTTCTCATCTTGGCAACGCCGTTACCGTTACTGAGGACGGAAAGGCATGCGTTACTATGCGTTACTATATTGGTCGAAAAGTCTGAGGGAGACTGACTCACCGAGACGACAGAGCAGAACAGGAGTGTGGAGGAGGCAAGAAAGTTGTGACGCCGAACAAACGCGATGCTAGGTAGCTCCAATAATACATGTTGTTGCCGATAGCCTTCAAACTACGCCCGCATGTTATGGTAGATATGGTAGACATGGTAGATATCACATGTACTGTATATAGATATAACAAGATGCAAAATGACAGACACTAAATGCGTTAGTAGACAGCCGCCATCTTGAAGCAGTAGACTTTTTAGGATGTCTCTGTTGTAGAGAACCTTCCTAGCAAACCTAAGAAACTTCTTATATAAAATACTTCTAAATCGGCAAAATCTTGACTTGAATCCATCTTTAAATGATGAAACAGTTTTAAAACTTTCATATGTCGAAAGTAGAGAGAAGGGAACTAATGCAATAATGGGAGCAATTCTAACAACTTTTAACAGTTGATTCAGGGTAAAGAGTAAATTAGGGTAAAGAATTGGGCTCGGGCCAATTGTACCAAAAACCTTCACAAAAAACTTCACATAGGGTGGCCAATGTGTTTTTTTTTTTTTTTTTTTTTTTTTGAGGGGAAAAAAAAAAAAAAAGTAATTATCACCAATTACTTTGCCAAGTAACTAATTACTCTTACATTCAGGTAATTGAGTTACTAACGCAATTACTTTTTGGGAGAAGTAATTTGTAACTATAATTAATTACTTTTTTTCAGTAAGATTAACAACACTGTTGACGACTTCTTAAAATATTTGCCAAGGTATTTTTTTCCACATTTTTTAGGGAGCATGAAAACGGAACCAGTCGTTGAATTTTTTTATATGTACGAACAATTTTAATATTTTTTGTTAAATAAATTAATGACTTAAAAATAATGATAAAAATGACATTAGCACTTATTTTAAGAGGTTGACAACATAGTTATTACATACTGCATTTCATGTATAATCTGAAAAATTTTATTCTTGTTGTTTATGTGTTTGTTTTATTAGATTTATTTATATTCATCAATTTAATGCCAACAACAAGTTCCAAGAATGAGCAGGTAGCATGTTTACCATGCACAAACCCATGCTGTGGTAACGTGCAGAATTTTTTTTTGCCATTTTCTTGCTTGAAATAAGCAAGGGCATCTGTGAAAAATACTGCTCGGGTGGTAGCATCTATAGCTCTAAAACCTATTTGTACCTTTCACCAATAATGGTGCCTTCACAAATAGTTACCCATAACATGAGCACCAATACACACCCATACCATCACAAATGCTGGCTTTGAAATGTTGTGCTGATAACAAACAAACAGAGCAAGCAAATAATGAATAAAAACATAAACATTCTGAGCCAGAAAATATAGTTTTTTTTGTGTTTTTTTGCATAAACTGCGTCATTGTCTGAGAATATTACTCCCAGTTTTCCAGTTAAGTAACAACAATAACTGATTTCAGGAAGCAGATGATTGTTTGATTTCAAGTTGAATGTTTTTCCTTGCATTCTGCAGTAGACCGGTTGCGTAAAACCTAACACTCCAAGGTATCCTGAGGGTTAAAGGGCAGCTGTGTTTATGTGTTGTGTGTGTTGTTTTGACTGTTTCATTCACAGACAGAATAGCTCACAGTACACATTCATCGTGATGGTAGTCTTCACATGCCAGAAAACATTGGGAGTCTTGGCGCAAAATAACAGCGGTAACCCATTGTCAGAGCCATTAGGTGACCCCTTGAGGAAGAAGTGCTCAGTCAGGATTTTGTGAACAATGAAATGTGCTTTTAACATTATTATTAGCTTAGCTATTTGGCAAGACCTGCCATTTAAAGAAGTAAATCCATTCTATTTTTGGACCAAATATCATTCTGTCCGTGATTGACTATTTCTCTGTTCATCAGTTTTGATTCCCATCAGCCCATCCATCCATTTGGACAACTGCCCATCCACCAATTCCATTTTTGTCTTCCATCCATCTGGTAACCTATTCATTGGTATTTCCATTAATATTAATACGTACTGTACATACATCAATATATTCATCCCAATTCCCGTCCATCCTTCTATCCACCCCCCTTCTTCTTGCATCTTTGAATTAATTGTGTGACAATGCAATATTGTTTCTAATTGTCTTTTGTGTCCAAATTTGTTACCACCAGTGTTGCCAGAGTCGATGGGTTCCCGCCCAATTGGGCAATTTTCGAAGTCTCCAGGTGGGAAAAAGGTCGGGTTGATAGAATTTGGTCTACTTTTGACAAAATGATGTAGTTTTGGAAGGGACCATTTTGTTTAATTTGAAGAGCAAGATTTGTATGTTTACACTTTGAAGTTCAGCCACGTTGCTTTCTTAGCATCTTGTGTCCTCTAATTACTGAGACTACTACATGAGAGCTGTGAGCATGGGATTTCTGACAGTCAAATTCAACAAAATAATGCAAAAAAAAATTTTTTTTAAAGCATAAGATTAAAGCGGAAGTTCAGGATTTTTGTCAGTAGGCTTAATCTTCGAGTTAGCTGGGTTTAGTTAGTTGGTGGAGTTGATTTCAACAAATTCCGTTTCATTATTTGTTAGTTTCAGGGCTCCAGAGTGGCTAAGCTAGCGCGAGTCAATGGCATTATTATAGCATGCCAATAAAAAACGATACAGATCTACAAATAGATCCAACTTATTCAAATATATTCAAAACACAGATCATTGTTTCAAAACACCCATGCGGCCAAAACAATGTCACACCAAACTGCCGTAATTCATTTCATTGTGCAGGACTATTTTTTAGATCCGTAATATATACGACCCCAATAAAGAGGAGTTCTGCGGTCACTCCTTCTCACGCTGCATTTGAGGAAGGTGGGAAGTCGGACTTATCCTGCTCGGAGGGTACCAGTTGTGACCATAAAGCATTCCAAGCGAATGTAAACAGCAAAGATGCCTGATCGCTACAAGTTGTTTTTCATTTTGGACTTCAAAAGACATTTTGACCTCCAGCAAACCTGACTGATCAAATAGTGGAGGCGTACTCATGATATTTTTCCAGATCAGAGGTTGGAAACTCTGACTTCCCACCTTCCTTGAATGCAGCATCAGCATCCGGAGCCCTGAAACTAACAAATAACTTGCAAATGAAACAGAATTTGTTGAAATCAACTCCACCAACTAACTAAACCCCCGCTAACTTGAAGATTAAGCCTAATGTCAAAAATCCTGACTTCCACTTTAAAATGCCTTACACGCAGTGTTTTCTTGCATATTCTGGTATGTTTTGAATCAATTCCTCGTGGCAGGTGTATTTGCGTCTGCTTTTGAAAACAACCTCTATAGAAGTTATTTTCCAAGAATGCATTCGGAATCCACTCTTGAAAAGACTGTGAAAGTTGTACTTCGACAGCGATTTCCTCTGACAGATATGTATTTTTTACGTTAAATATTCAATAATAATAATTGATCATTCATTATTGTTTACTGGGGTGAAATTAATACAATAGTTTTAACTTTTTCTATGAAGTACTACATCTCCCATGATGCTTATCATTCAAACAGCAAATATTCAACAACATTCTGCCCCCCACAAGTTTCCGAGGTACTTCTGCTTTACTTCCGCATTTCTGCTCGCGACTTCCGTTTTACACTTCCTCCATCCAAAACAACAGTAGAGCTGGAGTAACATTACTCATCAAAATCCCTCAAAAAACCAATTTGAAAATGCTACATCCATCTGCCACCATCACGACATGGGAGGACAACATGAAGAAATGGCTGAGAGTTGCCACAACCAAAATAGTTTTGTATTTTATTGATTTAATAGCAGTGGATGGAAACCAATCAGGGACCTGAAAATCTCCGAAGCATCCACTTGAATGTGTCCTAATACATGAATATGGGAATTTTGTCTTCATGAGGGAAAACATGGAAACAAGATAGTGCCACCACAAAGCAGTAACAGGTACAATAATGTTAAATTTTATTTTCCCAATAATTTTATAAACTGATTTATTGACCTGTTTTGCACATGCACCAATTGTTTTAAATAAAACAAAAAAATGGAATCATGTTGTCCAAAGGCGTTATTGCGATCAATACCTACAATAAAAAAAGAATGACATACTATTTGTGTTTAAATGTGCGATGAACTCATACCATAACTATAACCCGATGAAAATTACCTTATAGTACTTCCTTGTAACAACATAATCCATGTCAGCCCTTCTGCATTCGGCAACTGTAATATTATTTCTAATTTCGCCTCATTTTGGTCACTGAAGTGGCAGCCGTATCAATCTAAACCCCATGTTAACACAGGCTGCACAGATTGTTAGAATTTTGTCCACAAATGATCAACGAAGTGATACGAACAAACATGCAATCTTTTAGGTGGACCATTTAGGGTTAAAGCTGCAGGTAGATCCAAGTTGGACGCTGTTCAAAACATTTTATTTCCAAGCATATATATGGCGGAAAACACAGACAAGACTGAAAAAGCAGTTTCTGCTCTTGCATCCCTCTTTAAAAGAAACTGCTGTATTTTAAGCCAAAACAACTGTTGTGTCTGATAGAACAATATTTCTATATGCTGCATAGCAGATTCATGGCGCATTAAGCCCCCCAACTATTTTCAATTTGTCCGTTTTACCCTGAAACCCCCATTTACAGACATCACGCAACCGCTTTTGTTTCAACCCAGCCATATGATGAAGGTAAGTAATCATATTTATTATTCAATATGTCTGCCATTTTTATCTTAGAATCATTAAGTGATGTCTTAATATTTTGTTAAAAAAAAAAAAAAAAAAATGATTCACTCGCATATTTTAAACTTTTAAACAAATTACTAGTGTTGCACCGATACCATTTTTTAGCCCCGATACCGATACCTGGCTGTGCAGTATCGGCCGATACAATACCGATACCACCCCGTTTATATATATATATATAATTCCCCCCCCCCCCCCCCCCCCCCCCCCCCCCAAAGAGCTACATAATTGGATGTGAAATCATTGCTATCAAGTCTTTGTCAGGCTGTTGCTTACCTTTGCAAAATAGGAAAAAGACTTGTACAAAGTATAATACTAGCCCAACAGTAAGAAAGTAAAAATAAGTTCATAATAATAAACTCTGAATGAACTGAGTAAAACTTTTTAAACCTCTCAAAGGCCAAACAGTGCAACTTTCATGAAATTATTGTCACATTCTGCTGCTGGTTAGATTGTGTTTTGTTGCTGGGCTGTTAGTGGGGGCGTTCCTGATGTCGCACCTGAATCCAAAGCGGGCTCATCAACGCAGCATTTAAGCACGGGTGAGCTCAGAGAAGGCTGCCGAGATATTTGCTTTGCTGATCGCCATTTAACATCTCGCACTATAGTCTCGCTACATTTGCTTGTTACGCCCCTGCATTGGGTTTTTTCTGTTAGTGTGCTGCACTCGTTTGTAACCTCTACCCTGTGCAGGTATTTGAGTGTTTTTATTTTGGCTTTTTGGCTCGCTGCCTATCGTCTTAGTCAACCTTCGAGTTTGTAGTATTGAGCTCCGTCGACCTGCTGTCACGGACTCCTTTTGTTATTTCTACTATCCCGCGATCGCGTGTAATTTTTTGTTTACAATTAAACCCTTGTACGTATCCCCCGCTTGTTGTCCGCTTCGAGGTCCAACCTTGCTTCCGCATATGCGGACGCTAACAATTATAAGTAATAATAATTGACCACAGCATCCCGCCTCCTTTTTTCGGGGGGGGGGTGTCCCTTATTTCTAGTTCTGAAAGGTGGCAACCCTACTTTGGAAACAGTTCCCAAATTACTGCAGCATTTCTTTAAGTAAAAGACAAAGTAAAATAGACGTAGTAAACTGACCAGAGATTGTTGCTCTGGTCCTGCGCCCTTCCTCTGGATAGCAGTCCTGCTCTTGCAGGCTCAAACTCATTGTGTTTGTTCACGTTTCGTCTTCAAATGTTTTATCAGGTTCGAGGTATTGAAACTGGCCGATTTAACTCCACATCTCGAAGCTTTCAGGCCGCAAATCTTGCCTGCAGCCATTGATTTTAATTGACGGGATTTCTATTTTGAAATATTTCCCAACCGCCGCCATGTTGGCGGCGCCGACATAGCGGCCTTGTCATTGGTCAGGAGTGGCTATTGGCCCGTTCTCATTGGTCTGGAGCAGGCCAATAGCGATAGCTGCTTGGTGTTCACGTGTCATCACACAACACAGAGACAAAGTGTAGTGAGCGCCAGGAGAAAAAAAAAGGCTGCAGCCAAATGTTATAATAATGGACTGGTAAATGGTATCGGCGCCATCTTTGTTGGTACTCGCCGATACCGATACCACCATTTTGGGCCGGATCGGCGCTCCCTGCCGATACTAGTATCGGTATCGGTGCATCTTTACAAATTACGTCACAATGAAAAAATTGGCGTCTGTAAAAAAAGTCACGGACATCTACCTCATAATAACTATCGCTTAGTTGTATTTCTTTTTGTTACTGTAACATTTCCCTCAAAATTTTAGATGATAAATATTCAATCCAAACAAAGAAAAGTTGAAAAATAACGTTTAAAAGGGTAAATACATGAAAAAGAAAATCTCAACCACTCCTTATTGTCTGCGATTTCTGCATCGCGACCCTTGTTATGTCACCATGTTTCACCCATAGAATCCCCCTAAAATCCAGCTGTGACCATTCACAGCTGTGTCATGACATTCAGTGATACATGCTTCATCGAGTTTTTGGATCGAAACAAGGTAATTACGCGATAATATCTCGTTAAAATCGTGGCGTCTTTAATTCTGCTCTTGTGTGCTCTCACCTCCAGTTAGGGTTTTACTGTTTAAAAAAAGAAAGAAAAAAAAAATCTTCCCCCAGAAGATTGAGATTTTAAACTTTCCAATGATGTATCACACATGCATATCGGACAATTTTGAAAGTTGGCCAAATAGGGGGTCTCAGAGCGGAACTTCAAGTCACCTTAATGTTTTCCGCCATATATAAGTGCTTCCAGGAGTTCATACAGCCAAGCACAACAAAGAAAGTTCTGGAGTCTCAACTACGCCATGCTGAATCCATTTTTGGAGATTCTGTGGGTTGATCAGGTTTGATTTAGCAGTTTAAAACTTTGTCTACTTCAACCACAATTCATGGTGTTCTTTTTAAACCGGAAGTCCGTAGCAGAACATGTCAAAGATGGCGCCGCCCTATTTTTGCTCAAAAAACTTGTCTATAATAAGAAATTATAGAGAGTTGTATAAGGGACACATCTTATCTTATAAAGAAACATTTTAACTTGGGCTTTAAAAAAAAAAAATAACAAAAAAAAAATATATATATATATACAGTGCCTTGCAAAAGTATTCGGCCCCCTTGAACCTTGCAACCTTTCGCCACATTTCAGGCTTCAAACATAAAGATATAAAATTTTAATTTTTTTGTCAAGAATCAACAACAAGTGGGACACAATCGTGAAGTGGAACAAAATTTATTGGATAATTTAAACTTTTTTAACAAATAAAAAACTGAAAAGTGGGGCGTGCAATATTATTCGGCCCCCTTGCGTTAATACTTTGTAGCGCCACCTTTTGCTCCAATTACAGCTGCAAGTCGCTTGGGGTATGTTTCTATCAGTTTTGCACATCGAGAGACTGACATTCTTGCCCATTCTTCCTTGCAAAACACCTCGAGCTCAGTGAGGTTAGATGGAGAGTGTTTGTGAACAGCAGTCTTCAGCTCTTTCCACAGATTCTCGATTGGATTCAGGTCTGGACTTTGACTTGCCCATTCTAACACCTGGATACGTTTATTTTTGAACCATTCCATTGTAGATTTGGCTTTATGTTTTGGATCATTGTCCTGTTGGAAGATAAATCTCCGTCCCAGTCTCAGGTCTTGTGCAGATACCAACAGGTTTTCTTCCAGAAAGTTCCTGTATTTGGCTGCATCCATCTTCCCGTCAATTTTAACCATCTTCCCTGTCCCTGCTGAAAAAAGCAGGCCCAAACCATGATGCTGCCACCACCATGTTTGACAGTGGGGATGGTGTGTTCAGGGTGATGAGCTGTGTTGCTTTTACGCCAAACATATCGTTTTGCATTGTGGCCAAAAAGTTCAATTTTGGTTTCATCTGACCAGAGCACCTTCTTCCACATGTTTGGTGTGTCTCCCAGGTGGCAAACTTTAAACAAGACTTTTTATGGATATCTTTGAGAAATGGCTTTCTTCTTGCCACTCTTCCATAAAGGCCAGATTTGTGCAGTGTACGACTGATTGTTGTCCTATGGACAAACTCTCCCACCTCAGCTGTAGATCTCTGCAGTTCATCCAGAGTGATCATGGGCCTCTTGGCTGCATCTCTGATCAGTTTTCTCCTTGTTTGAGAAGAAAGTTTGGAAGGACGGCCGGGTCTTGGTAGATTTGCAGTGGTCTGATGCTCCTTCCATTTCAATATGATGGCTTGCACAGTGCTCCTTGAGATGTTTAAAGCTTGGGAAATCTTTTTGTATCCAAATCCGGCTTTAAACTTCTCCACAACAGTATCTCGGACCTGCCTGGTGTGTTACTTGGTTTTCATAATGCTCTCTGCACTTTAAACAGAACCCTGAGACTATCACAGAGCAGGTGCATTTATACGGAGACTTGATTACACACAGGTGGATTCTATTTATCATCATCGGTCATTTAGGACAACATTGGATCATTCAGAGATCCTCACTGAACTTCTGGAGTGAGTTTGCTGCACTGAAAGTAAAGGGGCCGAATAATATTGCACGCCCCACTTTTCAGTTTTTTATTTGTTAAAAAAGTTTAAATTATTATTAATTGTTGTTCCACTTCACGATTGTGTCCCACTTGTTGTTGATTCTTGACAAAAAAATTCAATTTCATATCTTTTATGTTTGAAGCCTGAAATGTGGCGGAATTTTGGTGTTATTGCCTGGACACTCCACCGTATTATAGAGCATATTTTATATTCTACAAGTCACACCCGATTAGAAAGTGCACCGTCAATTTATCAAGTCCATCAATGCACTGCTACTGCATTTGTCATCTGTTCAACTTTTAACATTGTACAAAGTGATTATTAGAGGTTGGAATCTTGGGGAACCTAACAATTCGATTACAATACTCAGAGGCTACGATTCGATTATAAATCGATTATTGATGCACCCCCGCCACCCCGCTTTTGATGTTTCGTACATTAGTTCCAAACTTGTTCAAAAATCCTCTAAGGCTAAACCAAACTACTATTTCAGTATCGAATTAACAGTTCAAAACAGTAGATAAAATACTCAAGTCCCCATTCTGTAACAGCAGATTTAAACTATTCATTTATTCATTTTTCATGCCGGTTTTCCTCACGAGAGTCGCGGAGGTGCTGGAGCCTATCCCAGCTAACTACGGGCAGACGGCAGGGTACACCCTGAACTGGTTGACAGCCAGTCGCCGGGCACAACGAGACATACAACCATTCACGCACACATTCATACCTACGGACAATTTACAGTGTTCAATCAGCCTACCATGCATGTTTTTGGTATGTGGGAGGAAACCCATACAGGCAAGGGAGAACATGCAAACTCCACACAAGAAGGCCGAACCCAGGATTGAATCCTTGATCTCAGAACTGTGAGACAGATGTGCTAACCACACAGGCACCATGCCGCACAGCTTTAATTTGTCAATTTTGGGAAAAAAACAACAGATTTCAAGTGCGCTTTATAGTCCGAAAAATACAGTATTCAGCTCATATGTTTTTTTTTTTTTTTTTTTAAACAAAAAAGTAAATGAGAGATACTTCATTAACCTAGCAAAACATGTTGCAAGGCAACGAGAGGAAGCTGCTGCCTTCACGCTATATAGTGGATCCTTTTTATTCTGGGCCTTGTGTACTTTTTCTCTTGATATTTTCTGTTTGAAACTGCACCTCATCGCCAAGCACAGCCATCTCATATTGCCCGCTGCTGTATATGTGCCGTGTGAATATGAAGAAGCAAAATCAATATTGCTTAAGAGTTTGGCTGCAATAGCTCTGAACAATGTTGCACATCCTCGGGACCAATGTTATCTCAGGATATGACACCAAGTTATTATCTTCGACACAGAGGAGACAAGCAGGATTAAAGCAATCTCTGTACCCTGTTTAATGTAAATGCACCTGGCGAATGGGTGACGATCGGATTTGCCTCCCCACTGGAATGTAATTTTGTGCCTTTGACAGAAGCTAATTCATTCGCACAGTGCCAAGTAACAGTGCGCTGTGTGCCCAAATTCATTGTGCTCACTATAAGCGAATGTGAAAATAAGAGCTTGGTGGAAAAGAATGGAAACAAGAGACAAAGATAGACTTGGAGCAGAAAGGCTGCTGAGGAGAATGAGTCTGGCAGGCGGATGAACACATACGTTACTTCAGCGTGCGTGTTCGCGGGCTTATCCTTTGAGCCAGATATGCAGAAAGACTGTGCACCTGTCAGCTCCACTCCATCTGAAAGACACAGTGAAATATAGATACACAAATCGTGTATACACGTGTTTACATGGGGGTGATGTGTCTTCAAATTCCATTCAGTAACAGGATTTAAAACAACACTGCAACTCAATCTGCCATACAACACTTTATTCAAGGCCAGATTACGGTTGCCGACGCGGCACGCTCGCAATTACGGAAAAAAAAATTCTGTATAGAATACATAAAACCTAGAAAATTTTGAAAGGTGACTCTTGCAAGTTAATACGCACTTTCTGTTCCTTTCTTGGACACTTCACATTGAATTTAGGGAGGAGGGGAAGCTGGACAGTTTGAACAATAGGTCAAAATATATAGAAATTAGAGTAAATCCCCCTAAAGTTTAAATGTGTGCTTTTACTTTTAAATTTGTAAAGAAAAAAAAATGGCAAGGCAAGGCAAATTTATTTGTATAGCACAATTCAACACAAGGCAATTCAAAGTGCTTTACATCACATGAAGATCCACGAGCAGAGATAAAATGATTCATAAAAATCACATTAAAGCAAAAGAAAGTTAAAACTAAGACAATTGAAACAGGAAATAAAATTCTAATTAAAATAAAAAAAGCAAATAGCTTGAAATTTGAAATATATAGACAGTTATGGATATGCTGTGATAAACAGAAGCGTTTTTACCCCTCATTTAAAGTGCCTGTGACACGAAAAAGCATGTTTATTTCATAATACACGCGGTATTTTATGCCCCTGAATGATATGGACCGCTTGGATGTGTGTGGAAGCGATCGCTATATTTATTTAGTTTTTTGAATCCCGCGCCATGAAAATGAGTGACTTCCGGCTTCGGTCTTGCATTGAGGAGGAGGGCGCTGTGACGTGTACGGTAGAAGACGTCCTCTTCACTATACAGTGTACTGTTGTGTATGAGGACGAAAGATTCAGCTGATTTTGTGGATTAATACGTTTATTTTTCGCATCACGCCAGCCAAACGGCTGCAGAAAAATCATTCTGTGTGCGGGAGAGGCGTATGCGCCTTTTTGGAGTTTCAAAAGGTTCCCATTCACCGTGGATATTTACTGTGGGACCATTGGACTTACGAGGAAGTGAGTAAACATCTTGTTTTGTATTATGTCAAATACGAATACAGTGATTACAAAGTAAACACTACAAAATTCCTTTAAATAAAGGACTACTTAGGTTTGATCATTGATAGGCATGTAAAAAGCTCTCCTCATGCTCATTAGCAGTTAGCTGTTAGCACGTTAGCTGCACAACAACTCCAGCCACCCTCCTCCCGGGAACGAACTGTAAATTGCTCTCCGCCGGGCGGTTTGCCGATCCGCGAAGACATTCGACAACCGGGTCGTCATGTCAAATAATCCAGGCTAGTTACGTGTGATTTTCCACTTCGAAGACTTTGAAACATCCCTCGGTTCGGGTTAGCATGTCGGCTAGCTGTCACTCCTTCTGGTTTGTTTACATTCTCCGAAGCCGGGGAAGGGAAATAACATATGTCCGATTTAGGTGTCATAAAATATCATTCGGGAGGTGCGACAGTAAAGGTGAAGTCGACAGTTTTGACCATTATGGAGTAATTTTGCCATGTCGTCTTGAATAAATGGATTTTTATTATTTCATATTCCATTTATCACAAGATTGTTATTTGTCATGACCATGCCATTTATTTAGCAATTGGGGAAAATACTTGGATAAAAAGAATATCCGGTAAAAATATGGAAGTAAAGGGACAGAAACAATGACATTTTGCAGCTCTCTTTGTCGCGTTTTCCTCGTTGTGAATAGTTCCCCCTCGACGGGCTGACTGGTCCTTCTCAAGCCATTTATATAGCTATTGGGGAAAATTTTCTCGTCATCTGCGCTTTGCTAAATTGTTGTATATAGTCGAATCGTCTCAAAATATGATTCTAATTCACATAATAATGCCATTTAAGACTTTTTTTCTGGTGTCATATGCTCTTTAAAGGAGCTAACAGTTTGAGCACACTTCAGACCTTCAGGTAACTTGTTCCAGAGGTGAGGAGCATAATAACTAAATGCTGCCTCACCCTGCTTGGTTCTTGTTCTTGGAACATACAGGAGACTGGTTCCAGACGACCTTAGATGTCTAGTTGCTTCAAAGAGATTCAACAAATCAACCATGTATATTGGTCCAAGGCCATTCAGTGTTTTATAGACGAGCAGTAGTATTTTCTAGTCTATCCTTTGACTCACTGGAAGCCAGTATAACGATTTAAAAACTAGTCTAATGTGGTTCCGTTTCCTTGTATTTGTAAGGACTCTGGCAGCAGCATTCTGTACTACCTGCAGCTTCCTGACTGATTTTTTATCAAGACCTGTAAATATTCCATAGCGATAGTCAAATCTACTGAAAATGAATGCCTGCATACATTTTTCCATGTCTTGTATAGTCAGAACCCAGAACCCCCTTAATTCTGGCTATATTTTTTAGGTGGTAATAAGCAGATTTAGTGACGGACTTTAGATGTCATTCATATTTTAGGTCTGAGTCAATAATTATGCCAAGATTTCTGACTTGATTTGTAGCTGTATGTGACATTGTGCCAAGGTGCGGGTTTATCTTTGACCTTTCCTTTTTTGATCACTTCTGTCTTCTCCACATTTAGCAGGAAAAAAAATCTGGCACATCCATTTATTGATTTGATGAATGCATTTACTCTGGGAGACTATAGGACAATAATCATGCGGGGTCACAGAAATGTAGAGTTGTGTGTCATCTGCATAGGTGTGATAGGAGATGTCATACTGTTCCAAGATCTGAGATATGGGAAGCATATAAATGTTAAATAAAAGTCGTCCAAGAATGGACCCTTGAGGGACCCCACATGTGAATTTGGTTTGTTCTGACTGATGGTTTCCGGCTGACACAAAGAAATCCCTATCATGTAAATAATATGTGTCCCACTGCATAACAGTGTCAGTGCGCCCTACCCACTGTTCAAATCTGCTGAGTAGTATGTTGTGATTAACCGTGTCGAATGCGGCACTAAGATCCAACAGTAGCAAATCATCTGGCTTTGCCGGCATCAGCATTTCGACGAATATCGTTTAGGACTTTAATAAGCACGGTCTCGGTGCTGTGTTGTGGCCGAAATCAAAACTGAAATGGGTTGAAAAGATTGTTTTGCATCATAAAAACCTGGATCTGTTAAAAAACAACCCTCTCAATAATTTTCCCCAGGAATGTCAGATTTGATATTGGCCTATAATTACTAATGTTTGAGGCATCCAGATTAGGTTTGAGAAGGAATGAGATTAGGAATGAGCTAAATAGTTTATAGAGGGATGGTTTGAATCAGTCAAAAATAGCATGGAGTTCTGTGTTAGATTTTTATACTGAAGTCGAATGGAAAAACATTCTCGATACAATTTCCCCATGAAGTGGTTTGTGCTTGATGCACCCGCAAGGTCCACATGGCAAAAATTGCATCATTTCAGTAACCACACTCCTCCATGAGGTGTCCACGTGGTCCAAATTTTCGGCACCGTGCACATACACAATTAATGCAAATACAAATCGATGCATGGCAAAAACATACCACGTCATAAAATTATTGTCCATTTGTCGGCCCTGCTTAGAGTTGACTGTATAGTGCTCATGATGTACAGTACGAAAATGCCGAATTTTTCCTTTTCCTTTTCTGGGATGAAACGAACCACTAAGCAATGGTATTGGTTGACTTATTATCACAATGTCCATGTTATTTATTCTTTTTAAGTCAACCTTGAAAACTAATTTTTAATCAAGTCCATGGATCCACTATTGTTATTCAAGCTTTGGTACCCAGCTCAACCAGTTACAGCAGTACACACAAAAATACTATGTAGCTTAACCAATTAGAGGGTGGGAAAATTCTATTATCACTCAGATATTAAATATATATTTTTTCCATAAAGGGTACCATACTTTTTTTGTAAACTGTAAATTGAAGTTTGTCCTATACAGAGCGGTGTGTGACACCTGTCAGTGACAGATTCTCACGTGATACAACTCCCTATGTTTTTTTTTTTTTTTTCTTCCAGATACTAGAAAACAACATTGCACTGTCAATTAAATAAGTGTGACTGAGGGAGGGAAAGTCCAAAATTGAGAATGGGAAAGCTTCAGGGTGGCTTTATTAACAACTCAGAGCTTGCAAGTGATCCACTGTTCCTAAGCGTACTTTAAGTGAAAATTGGAAATTCAAATGTTCAGAGTATTACCTCCCACACAAAGTCTGCTTCATTTTTATTTCGAAGATAAAATATACATATATATATATATATATATATATATATATATATATATATATATATATATATATATATATATATATATATATGAAAAACTATGTTTGTGAACCTGAATTTCATCCTTCTTGAAGTGTTTTTATAGTTAAATTATCGGGTTGTGACCCAGAGGACTCAGAATTGAATTATTGGACAGACTGTATTCATGCTGTCTGGCTGGCCACCTCTGTTACCTTTGAAGAAAGGACAAAGGTCTTTTCAAAGTTTCATTTCTGCCACTGGCTTTGCATCAATGGCGACACAGGTGACAGTATATTTCATTCCTGCCACCTACGGCGTCGTCATGTCCGCTTCACAGTAAGACTCGGATGTTGTAACTGCATGACGTAAACAAGTCAGCTGTATATTATTCACATAGTGACAGGAAACTATTCACAGTAATTTACTTTTTCAAGATTTTATCAGGTTACAGCACTTTGCAAAAATTAGTTTAATTTTCTATTCCTTTTAAACATCTCGGGAAAGGAAGGCTTATCCGCCAATGCTTTACTTCCAACCTATTGGGGCTTGAGAAGCACAACAAAGATGACTAGTCAAACTGCCTTGGATAATTGTGCAAGGCTTGTGGCATCTAAGGCAATGTTCATACCAGAATGATCCCCTATTTGGACTTTTTGTTATTTTTTTGTGTAACCGTTCACAATGCAAAAGCAAATGTGACTTGAGGGTGGACAGACTGAGTCTGTGATATAACAAATGCACAATGTAAAATCAGGTCGTTATGTGTCGCAGTGTTGACGGAAGTAATTACGCTCACTTCGGGAGGAGTCCTCCATCACGCTTTTGTGGAAATTTTAAGATTTTCAGTAAATACTATAATTGAGTGCTTATCATAACGCTGTCATAAGACTGTCATAATAATGAGAAGACACCTGTCATGATCAGGAATTAATGATTATGTCATTAAGTGTCCTAAACCCTAACCTAAGATATATTTGAAATAGTGTCAACTTTGCATCAGAAGTGACATCATCATTTACTAAATGGCACGTAATGACATCTGTATTAAGCATTCTGTTAAGAAAATCATTAAAGGTTTATTAAATATTTGCTTTTGTCAATCATTAAAGGTTTATCAAATATTTGCTGATTGATTGCTAGAACAGGATGCTTCTTGATTGACTGCCATAGAAAGATATTATTGTGTTTGATTACCTTAGACATGTTTAGCTCATGATGAAACTGCTTGTCTCTCCGACCGGTTCAAACCGGCCTAGGTTGCACAGGTCAACTTCCAGGACAAGCCACAGACATTAAGAAACTAAACTGTCTGGGACAATTAAGAAATCATATTGTTGCTTTTTATTACTTGCCACATGTCATTGCTTCATGAAATGTATTAGCACACATGTACATAATTCCACCTACAAGCACATAGTACATAGCCAAACAAATACAAGGGGTGTCGCCAGCTTTCTTCCCTTTCCCTTTTAGGGCAAGACCGTCTGTTGCCAGGGCCAACCTCCAAATAAAAAGAAAGGGCGTGGGAGGGTTAAGTTAGAGCATTTTTGGTGACTGCATAGTGTAATTTAGAATTCCACTGTTTAGTCCCTCCTGCTCTCCTTGCGCAAGTTCACAAAAACTGAGTGCCTTCTCTCCTTATTTTGGGTAATTTTAAAAATGTCTGCCTAAGGATTATTGTTTGAACCTGAGACATTCACTAATATTTATGACAGATGTCATCTCATGATTATGACAGTCTTATGATAAACATTCAAATAAAGTGTAACCACGTTTTTACCCGGGCATCCTCATTGGGTCCCCGTGCCGGTCGCCAGTGGGTTGGTGTAGGGGCGATCCGCTCCCGGGCGTAGTGGGCTGTGGGGGTCCCGCGGTGTGCAGTTGGGGGGTTGCAGTGGCGGCTGGTGGTCTGGGTGGGCGTGCTGTGATGGGGGCAAACTTGAGGGGCGGTGCCGTGTCCCCTGATCCCCTTTCTGAGGGCCGGTTAATGGAGGCGCGGATGGTCAGGGGGAATGGCGGTGGCCCCTTTTGTCAAGCAGTGATGACGTTTTTTTACCTGTTGATGATCAATAGGTCGCATGCATATGGATTGTGTTCATACTGCAGAAGCGTTGGACAGTGATCCGATTTATGTCTACATATGAACGAGCTGAGGTCAGATTCCAGAAAATAGAAATTAATGCAATTCACACTGCATGAAAAACCTCTGTTACTTGTTGCACATAGATAAAGAAATCGAAGTTGGCCTGCAGTGTTAACATAGCCTTAGGGGCGAGACACTCAAGAGGCGACGTCGCGCGTGTTCAATACATTTTCTATTGAATGAGCGCGACGAGGCGAGAATCGCCAACCCTCTTGCAGCGAAGCGACATTCGTGCACGTGAAATTTCGCGCGTGTGCACTATACGTGCAGCGACGCATTATAAAAAATCAGGAAATGGTTCTATTTCTTTCGCTATCGCCTGGCACTACAACCACAAAGCAACAGATTTACCTCAACCCGCACCAGTTTTCAGGTTTCATTTAAGCTCCGCAACGGTGACGGTTGCCATGATTAGGATTTAGGTAATGGGGATACTTCTTTTAACTCACTGGCTGCCATTGACGGCGATGGATGTGCTATCCAGGCACTGCCGTCAATGGCAGCTATTCTGGTGAATACATAGGGCAGGGATGTCCAAACTTTCTGCAAAGGGGGCCAGATTTGGTGTGGTAAAAATTTGGGGGGCCGACCTTGGCTGACGTCCTTTACGTAGAACAATATATTTAAGCATATCTTAGCAAGCCTGTGTGACACTTTTGCTTTATTATTTTTTTTAAATTAATAATTTCAACAATCTCGCAACTAGCCTTTGTGGCGTTCTCTTTCGACTCTCGTGCTGTTGCGAAATACTGCTGCTGCGAATTTAAACTAGCTTCAAGTTGCTTCAATTTCTCACTGCATATCTTCCCTGTAATCTTGTCGTACATGTCAGCGTGTCTTGTTTGGTAATATAGCCTCACATTGAACTCTTTAAAAACAGCGACTGTCTCTTTGCAAATGAGGCAGACACAGTTGCGTATTTTGGTGAAGAAATAGTCCAATTTCCACCTATCCTTGAAGCGTCGGCTGTCGCAGTCAACTTTCTTTTTTTTTGTTGATTGTCGCCATTTTATAAAAATTGGAAGTCAAGGGTCACACGGGGTAATGTTGCTTAGAGTGCTGCTGCTTTTTAGTGGGTAAATGAGGAGCAGCATTTAGTGTGTAAGCTAATTCATATGCTGGTAGCAATACTGCTGACCAATTTATTGAGCCTGTGTGTGGGCCAGATGTTATTGATCTTATGACAAAGGCTGGGGGCCGGATGGAATTCGAGCACGGGCCGCATTTGGCCCCCGGGCCGCACTTTGGACATGTCTGACATAGGGTTTATGCACAAGACCACATACAATGTGAAAAACAATCCACATGTGGCTTTTGTTCTCATCGATGTCATGACTAAGGGGCCGTTTACATGGTGACTCTCCGAGAATACAAAAAATTTCAAATTTGCATTTGCATTTAAACAGTCGCAATTCCACATGAAAACGATGTAGTATTCATGCCAGGCCCTAGGGGGCAGTGCAGATTTACAGGGCGACAGAGAATGATGCACTTTGACCCCACCAAGCTCCCTCAGCCCGGAAAAATATATGCCCGCTCACTCGAAGCAATGGCATTTTTCTTTTGTTCAAAAAGGCACAAAAATTGAAACATTAAACGTATTTAATTTAAAAACTATTATTAAAACAGTAAATTAAAGCCGACATTCCGCCATATTTGTTGTTTTTAATGTTTAGTAGCACCGCTGTGCACGCCCAATGTGACGTGTACGAGTGCAAGTTACGTAGCGGTCTTGCCCCTTGGGAGCCTTTGATACGCATGCCGAGGAAGCCCGCCTCAATCCCCCGCAATCGGATTCTTCCACTTCGGAGGCAGGATTCAGAATTTTTCGCTGACACCATATGCATGCGAGGCGAGTCCGCTACTCAGTCATTGCGTCTTTGTGTCGCAGAGCAGAGTCGCCATGTAAACTGCCACCTATTGTTTGGATAGCATTATTTTGTACATTTTCTGTTTTTCCACAATGTGACATCCATGACTGAATACACCTGAGTTTTTTCTCTTGTCTGTACAGGAAAAAAAAAAGATAAAACACTTTGTCAACATGGAGAAGCATATCAGTTTAGTAGCTTGCGAACAGCACATATTTAATGATATCTCTCGACATGATTTCCGGGACATGAATAAAAAAAGAAGTAGGATGGGAAGTTGTTAGCTTTAAAATGCCCTCCAAATTTATAGCCAATCAGAGACGAGCGATGACGCACAGGCAGAGGGCGGTGTGTGTTGCTTGCCGCTGCAGTCCCATCGTGCACAATATGTTGGCTTTCAGCTCAACGGCGATGACTTTCGCATTTCGCCATCGCATTCCGAATGTTTTGCCCCTTAGTGCTTTCTTAGTGAAATATTTTTACTATCATGTGGTTTTGTTGAGAGGGAGAAGAGGGTTCATCGGAAAGTCAACCAGTCTACATGTGTTTTGTGGACTTGCAGAAGGTGTTCGACTGTGTCCCTCGGGAAGTCCTGTGGGGGTAGCTCAGGGAGTATGGGGTATTGGAAAAATCCCTGATACTGGGAGTCCACTCCTTGTATGACCGGTGTCAGAGTTTGGTCCCTGTAACCGGTTGTAAGTCGGATCCGTTTCCAGTGAGGATTGGACTCCGCAAAGGCTGCCCTATGTCACCGGTTCTGTTCATAACTTTTATGGACAGAATATCGAGGCGCAGCCGAGGCGTTGAGGGGGTCCGGGTTGGTGGCCTCAATATTGCATCTTTGCTTTTTGCAGATGACGTAGTGTTGTTGGCTTCATCAAGCCGTGACCTGGACCTCTCACTGGAATGGTTCGCAGCCAAGTGTGAAGCGGTTGGGATGAGAATCAGCACCTCCAAATCCAAGACACATGGTCCTCAGTTGGGAAAAGGTGGAATGCCCTCTCTGGGTCAGGAATGAGGTCCTTCCCCAAATGGAGGAGTTCAAGTATCTCGGGGTCTTGTTCACGAGTGACGGAAAAATGGAACGGGAGATCGACAGGCACATGGGTGCCGCGTCTGCAGTGATGCGGACTCTGTACCGGTGCGTCATATTGAAGAGGGAGCTGAGCCGAAACCTACGGTCATGAGCTGTGGGCCGTTGGAGTAAGGCTGCAATTATAATAAAATGTGGGGAAAGCCCAGCAAATACTTTCCAGATGCACCATTTCCAAAAACGGTCTTTTCCTGGTGTGGAGCTGCGAACCACAATATGGCTTTTAATATGCATTTTGGCATAATGGCTTATATTGTACCCATCACCTAGGAGAATGGCTTTTTAGCTCATGTCAGTACTTGTTCTACGTTGGTGGATAATTACACTCTTACAAGCTTCAGCAAGCATCTTTATAGGGCAATTTGTTTCCGTGTTATGCTAAATGTAAGACTATTTATAGTAGTAATTTGTTGTCTATTGTGTACGTAAAAGTCTGTTTTAACCTTGATATGAATGGTTGGAATTTAAAGATAAAAAAAAAATGACAGTTACCCCAGAATATGTACTACAGGCCCTCCTTCTCATATTAAAAAGTCTTTACAGTGGATTTAGTTGAATTACTATGGGGAGATTTTATGCTCTGTTCTTGCTAAAATACAAATCGCGAACAAGGAGCGAACACAAGAGATGAAATAGTGATCCAATACAAATCCATCATGGCAAACACCAAACACTTCTCAGATCAACTCTGAGCTAAATATGTGTTTTCTAGACTGATCAAAGTGCTTTTCCCCTCCCCACGCTTGTATCCTACAGTTTACAGTCCATTTATTTGACCATAAATAGTTATTCCAGGAGGAAAGAGAAAACAATGTATTCAACAGGGGACATTTTAATTATTTGTCGATAGAGTGATTCATCTTTCCCCATTTTATTTTTATTTTTTCTAAAGACTATCATCTCCATTAAACTATCAGTGGAAGCTGATAGTCTTCTGTGCCAGCATTGGGCAAGTCTGACGAGTCAGAGCACCGTAACTATTATTAAGCTTGTCTTTGTTTCAAGTGAGATCAAGTGAAAAGGCAGACTGTGTGAGAGAGACAGTCAGGCGGGAATGAAGAGTGAGTTGTTGAATTCAGAGATAAAGCTTTCACTAATGCTGGCTAAACAGCTGGACTCAACCAGACCTCACATAAAAATACCCCCTTAACCACTAGGGGATGCTGTTGCTGTGTCCATAGTGGCTCAGCTCTGCAATTGAGACAGATGAGATGTGGCTTTAGCCGCAAACTGATTTAAGAGAAGCAATTGAATCTGCGTGGACTGTGATGGGTTACCCAGAGCTCTGCAGAGGCGCACGTCCAAATAATGAGATGCATTTGTTTACCCCTTGGCCCCCCCACCACCCACACGAACCCTCTTCCCGGAGAAGCATCTATTGCCAGTGCCTCTGCTCTCAATCTACTCAAGACTGGACCATTCACATATCACTTGTTGTGCTCCTGGCAACCAAACAAATCTTAAAATAAGAATAATGATATGTACGCAAATGAGGCAGGCAGGTATCTAATTTAAATTTCTTTCTCACTTGCCAAGCCATCATTCTTATCTCATTCTCACTCCATCATGTCTCCAGTGGTTAACCCCCACCCCACCTCCAACTCCCAGCTTGCAGGCTTCTCCCAACGCAATCCTTCTTGACCACTGCAGCTAAGTGAAACGGAAGGTGCGTTACAGCTCGAGCTGGAAATGAAGGCCCTACATCCGTCATATCGACTCGGGCAAACCATGTGACCTCATCAACCCAGCCAAGATGAAGTTTGATGCGCACACACTTGCATCTCCCCAGCACACACACACACACATACGTTTGTACAAATGTGATAGCAGGGCAGCTCACATCCTGTTCAATTTAGCAGACATGCACTCAGAGCAAATAAGAGAGAGCAAACATGCTGTTCTTTTAATTAACTCTTTCTCTCCGTTCATTGTCAACTTGCCTGTCTTCTTTTCTATTTTAATCCGGTCGCCTGCGTTTCAATTCCCAGCTCTCTTATTAAGGTGCACATGTGAAAAGAAATATAGAGAGGCATGCAAAGTCTGCTCAGACGAGAAACAGTGAGCCGCAAAATTCAATTCATTACACAAATACAGACGGATGGATAGATAAGGCAGACAAGAAGCAGATTAACAGGCACACATCAGTATGCAAAAGCAGCTTTTTACCCAATCCATCTTTGTCCCTTTCACATACAGACACACTTACTGCATTTTTCCTGCAATAGACACAAACACGGAGATGAACCTAAGTGGACATTGCGAGCTGGTCGGCACACATGAACACACTGACAGTCAAATGATAATGAACCCATGGTTCCATTTATTCTGCTCTTCTCTAAGAGCAGCCACGAGCATGTCAAACTCATTTCCTCTGAGACATATTACGGAAAGATCAGAAGTAATTTGGCCTCTAAAATCACAATATGGTAAAATTATAGGAAATAATAGAAAAGGCAGACACAAATCTGCAGTCAATGGCGAATCACCCCTGTATGCACATTTTAGTCACGTGTCCATTGTGAAGCAAACACATAATTGAGACACACAAGCCAACACTCACACACTTGCACTTCAGTTTCAGTTAAATTTTGACTTCCTTGCACTTTTTCTAATTGGATGTTGGAAGCTTCTGATTTCCAAATTTCATTGGAAATCAGTGCTATCTGCATTACTGTACTGCATTACTATTCACATTGAGTGTTAAAATGTGTCTTAAAAGTGCATATGACACCAAAAAGCATGTTTATTTCATATTTCACGCGGTGTTTCATGCTCCTGAATGAAATGGACTGCTTGGATGTGTGTGTAAGCGATCGTTTTATATATTCAATTTTTGAATCCCGCGTCATGAAAATGAGTGACTTCCGGCTTCAGTCTCGGGTTTAAGACAAATGTGAATGTGGCGTCACCCGGGTCAGCATCTAACAAAACAGCATTTCTTTATAGCATGCAGATGGACTGCGGATTCAGCTGATTTTGCGGATTTGTTTATTTTTCGCATCACGCCAGCCAAACGGTGGCAGAAAATTGTTGCTGCACCAGGGAGAGGCGTGTAAGCCTTTTTAGGTCTCAAAAGGTTCCCGTTCACCGTGGATATTGGCCAAAACAAGCCCTACTACTGTGGAACCATTGGACTTACGAGGAAGTGCGTAAACATCGTATTTTGTATTACGTTTTAATACGGAGGTGGCTTGCATTTTGTGGCTGATTGTCCACCGGTGGCTTGTGTGCACCCTCTCCTTTATACTCGGCTTATTGCCCTCTTCGTGTGCCCGGTCTTCTGTCAAATTTTCAACCCCATCAGAAATGGCAACATTGCGTTATAAATGGCCGTGAATACAGCGATTACATCGTAATCACTAAAAACTTTCTTTAAATAAAGGACTATTTACTTGCGTTTCATCATGACTGACATGTAAAAAAGTTCTCCTCAGACACATCCTGCTATGTTAGCTGCAAAACAACTGCACACCCCTCTCTGTTTACGTCTTCACCCTGTACTAAAGCATTATTTTATGCCATATTCGTATTGACCATGTGGCAGCTACGCGCTCCTCCGACGTCGGCCAGTGTTTGTCTGATGAACTCTCCAGCTGTTTCCTCGGCGAGCTCTCCTGTCCGTTGCAGGTGAACGAGCTGTAACTTGCTCGCCGCCAGGTGGGTTGCCGATCGGCGAAACCAATCGACAACCCCGCCGCCGCGTGACATTATCCCGGGTAGTTCTGAGTAATTTTTCGCTTCATAAAGCAAAAATAAAACTTTGAGACGGCACTCGGTTCGGCCTAGGATGTCGGCTAGCTGTCACGCCTCTTCGTTTGTTTACATTCTACGAAGCTGGGGCAGGGAAATGATAAAAGCCTGGCTAAATACAGTGGCATAAAATATTGTTTGGGAGGTGCGACAGTAAAGCTGAAGTCGACAATTTTGATCAGTATGGAGTAATTTTTTCATGTCGTACTGAATAAATGCATTTTTATCATTTCATATTCCATTTAGCACAAGACTGTTATTTTTCATGACCATACCATTTATTTAGCAATTGGGAAAAAAAATACTTCGATAAAAAGAATATCCTGTAAAAATACTGGAGTAGAGAGACTCAAGCAATGACATTTTGCGGTTCTCTTCATCGCGTTTTCCTCATTCTGAATAATTCCCCCTTAATGGGCTAAATTCTAAATCAGATGAAACCATGACCCTTCTGACGTCATCCTGCCGTGGGTGAGGCTAGAGCCCTATAATCAGGGGTGCACATAATTTTTTTGCCCAGGTTCTCAGAGGAGAACCTGGAGATGTGACTTGGTCCTCATTGAGCTTGAGAGCCAACCCGCCTGATGCGATAAATTTATGACAAGCTTTACTTAGCGCCAATTAACTTTAATTAATTATATTAACAATTAATGCTTGATTAACATCAACTGGCACAACAAAATTGCCATTACTTTGAAATGTAAAGAAATAAAAAGCACCAATTCAGAATAAAGGGCATTATGCGGCTCCCACATTAACTCCAAGCCTTTTTAAAAGTGGGATGTCCTCCTCATAAGACCTTATTGAACGTGCATGTTTAGCTTTGTAAAATGCGAGCAAAAACACGTTTGTCAGTGCATGTCGCTGTTCATTACCTTTATTCCGCCACTTGTCCATAGGGCGAGCGGGGTCCTGTTTGACATTGATAGTTTGCTTAATTGCCACATGCTCTCTGTTTTTTTCGTGCTTTTCAAAGTTTGGATGGCTGAAATTCTTTGACCCTACATAAAATGCGCTGCTCTTATCGGCGACATTGGGATTCTCACAGCAAATTTTGTACCGCATTTCCGTGCGAGCATCATTTGCTTCTAGCCATGGTACCTCCTACTTTTCAGCAAAAGTCCTTTTTTTCAGTAGCTCCGGTGACGTCTCTGTCGTCTGTCTGTCTTTTGATGGGGGTGGGGGAACACGGAAGTAATTACTCAGTGTGGCCTGCCTCTTTGATATTTTGAGAAGTTATTTTCTCATGTCCGCCGCAAATACGGTGGTCAGCCATCGGTACGCAAAAGCGTATGGGAGTCGTTGAGGGCCAGCGCGTTTGTCTACGTCCGGTACGCATGCGCGCATGCGGACCACTTATGTGCACCCCTGCCTATAATGGTAGGCGTGGCTAAACAGGGGATTAAAAGACTAATTTCTCGTCATCTGTGCTTTGCCAAATTGTTGCATGTAATCAAATCGTCTCAAAATATGATTCTAATTAACCTAATAATGCTATTTAAGATTTTTTTTTATCCTGTCTTAAGCACTTTAGAATATTTTATATGTGTGCCATACCAATATTTAGACATAGATATATAGAAATACTATCTTTTGAATACTTTCAATGTTACATGGCATGTGCATGAAGGGTCCCGTATGTCTAGTAAATAGAATAAAAGGCCGACTTAAAGGGCAGATAAAGAGTTTGTCTTATTTTGGTGTAATTTGACAAATTTAATCTTTGGACGAGTTCGTCGAAACGACTATGTCATTACTAAGAATTTGCGTTTTTTGAAACATTTTTTAGCACTCCGTTAATACTGCCTTGCAAAACCCGGAAGTGTGACGTTATTTTCAGAAGGCAACAGATGACACGGCGGACTTTATACATAGAAGCACCAGCGATAGTGATATTTCCAGCAAAAGTACCCGGTCAGAATCGCTTTTTCGTGACATTACCGATGACGAGGGCTCCCTGGAACAATTATCTACAATTAATCCTTAGATGTTTGAGCCTGATGCATCAGATGATGATTTACTCGGCACAGCAGACGGTGGTGATGACGCCGAATGGCGGCTCGACACTTCACGAAAGAAAGAGTGATAAGCCTATGTCTAGCATCGAGATTTCTCTCAGAACCTTTCTTTTCCCAGTCATTATGTGATATAATTATCAGTAATGGCAAAAACAGATGAGTAGTTATATAGATCTAGTTATATACAGTATGTATCAAATTCACATGAACAGACAATCTGTCAGCTCTCCTATCTACTAATGACAGGCCAGCAACAACAACAACAACAAAAAAAAACCCAGGTCGCACTTCAATGAACAGGCAGTCAGATTTGCCCTCCTATATCAACAGAATTGCATCAAATGTTAGAAAATTCAGTAAGGGTGTAATTATGTCTTTGAAAAACCAAGGTTGTATTCTCCTCGGCTTTGAAAGCTGTCGTCACTGAAATGTTGAAAATAAAGAAGCGATCAATGAGCCAGGGAGAAGTTCTTCCACTTGACTCTCACAAACGATGTCCAAATCCTTGCAGAGGAATTCTTTTTTGGCCGCTGATAGAGTCTCGAGCCTTTGTGTGAGCAATTCATCGCTACACATCGAGATGGCATGATGATCGAGTAAAACCCAGAAAATCTTTGCAATACAGTTATGGCGAGGATAGCGTACTACTATACTTCTGTAATTAATGGAATGCTGGCCATGTCTTCTGTAAATTACGTCATCAGGTAGTGGCCAGCAGAGAGGTGCGTCCCTCGTTGCTTAGATCCTGCTATGGCAGTAACCTCAAAAACTTTCCGGTCAATTCAATTTTTTGGGGTAATACGGGTTTTGACACAGCAAGTGATGCATTCAATACAATTTAACTAACAATTTAATTTTAAGTAAGATGCTCAAGAATTAAACTTTTCATTTATCCTTTAACATATCCAGGGGTCTTTGTCCTAACGGAATAGCTCTGACCCTTGTATTGATATGCAACAGAATCACATTTCCGTATTCACAACCAGATCAAGAGCAATCTGTCCAAAACAAAGTTGACAGAGTCAAAAGTTAAAAAGAAATTATTAACTGCTATTCTTGAATTAACTTTATTAATACGGCGTTATTAATTATACATTGAAAAGTTGTTACTATTGCCTGCCTGCATGGTAATTGCTGACTCAACAAGATCGCCTTAGACTGGTGGTCTACTTTGGACTGGTATATTAACGTGCCCCTCCGGACAAAATTGTCAAGCCCAGTTTACTAGCCCAAACTTACTCTCTGTAATCACCTGAAATAAGCCTGAACGATATACAGTATTGTTTAAACATCGCCATCGCGATGTGCGCATGCGCAATAGTCCCATCGCAAGGACGTGCGATAGTTTTTTTGTTTTTCTTTCTGATCCACAAACCCTTGATCTGCTTCATTCGCTCGCACAGCCTCTCTCACCCCCTTTCGCAGCTCTCAGTCACTGCGCACTTGCTTATTAAAGTTAACGATGGCTTTGATCTGGTCAAAGAAGCCGGGCAGCAATCTGTCAATCAAACTGTTTAACTTGTTAAACAGTTTCTGCAAAGGAGCGCGGGCTGGAATGAATGTGTGTGTCTGTGGGAGGAGAATGTGGAGACGTTCGAGACATATAAAATAAACGCCAGAAGTGATTATGAGGAGTTTGTAATTTCTACATGTTACTCTAAGAGTCACAGCCATGTTAGGTAAACAAAAGCATTTAATAAAGCCAAGCATTTTTCTACTACATTACTTTATTCTTGTTTAAAAATGATTCAGTGGGACAGTTATGTTTAAAGCTGTTCATAATTATTACATTTAAAGTGCTTAAAAAGCATTAAAAAAAAAAAAAAAAAAAAAAAAAAAATATATATATATATATATATATATATATATATATATATATATATATATATATATATATATATATATATATATATATATATATATATATATATATATATATTTTTTTTTTTTTAAATCATACTTTGGGGGAAAAAAGTGAAGAAAAAACATGTCTTATATGTATCTCTTTCCAGTGCTAGATCTGAATAAATACATTGAGCACACACACACACACACACAAGAAATGGGGGGGCGTTTATGCACTACTTCGCGGTTTTTCACTTATCGCGGCGGGTTCTGGTCCCTATTAACCGCAAAAAACGATGGAATACTGTACACTGTGGTCATGATGAGTCATCCAAAGCCTTTCCAAAGAGCCATTCAAGTCATCTAGTAAGAATGTCTTTTTAAAAAATATATATATATATTTTTTCTAATATCGCAATATACTATCGCAAACCCTAAAAAAATCGCAGCAATAGTTTTTTCCAATATCGTTCAGGCCTAACCTGAAATAGAACTTCCAAACATTAGTCCCAGAGTCCGTCCGTCCGTCCATCCATCCATCAATCCATTTTGGCTTTTTTCATGAGTCATTGCGTAAAACAGTATACACGTACCGAATGTATGGCTGTACTAAACCGTCGAAGCCTGGTGTGAGACCACTGTACAAATTTCCAAAAGATACCGCAGTAAAAAATGCATGGTATCTTAGTATGGTTAGTGGACACAAGATGAATGGAGAGGACTACTCTCTGCAGTGGACATTTCACCCCAGACTACTACGAAAATTGGCCACCGTGGCAAATGGGTCGTGTGTCGAGGTTGGAGTTGAAGCCTTTAGCTACTATTATTAGTCAATAAATACTGTATATCTCTACTAAGGCTGTGTACCACTCACTAGGTATGTAGTGTTATGTTGTGTACTGGCACCTGGGTCTGCCACTGACCAGTGTGGCGTCTCGTACTTTCTACTTCACAGGCACACATCGGCAAAATACATTTTAGACCTTTCAAAAGCATATTACTAACTACCTTTACTGTTGATGCGCTTTTCATCCATCAGTTTCTGTATTTTCTATTCCTTTTACACATTTTAATTGTTTTTGTGTCTACCGGTCTTATAAATTTAATGTGATGTAAAGCACTTTGAATTGCCTTGTGTTGCATTGTGCTATACAAATAAATTTATTTTGCCTTCAATCACAATGCAAAATGTCATTGACTAAATACCAACACAGTGGTACCTCTACATATGAATTTAATACGTTGGTTTGTATCTCGAAATGGTTGTACAGTACAGGCCAACAGTTTGGACACACCTCATTCAATGCAACACGAATAAAGGTCCTAACCCATTGATAAAGTAATGAATTTCACTAATCAACCCTGAAAAGCCATACTTATGAATTAAAAAAACATTTTAGGTGACTCCCTCTTAAAGCATACATATACATATTTTTAGTTATTTTGCCATTTTTTGCGAAGTACATACATTGAAGGAAATAAGTATTTGAACACCCTGCTATTTTGCAAGTTGTCACACTTAGAAATCATGGAGAGGTCTGAAATTGTCATGGTAGGCGGCGGCGCACATCCACTGTGAGAGAGATAATGTAAAAAGAAAAATCCAGAAATAACGAGTATGATTTTTTTAACGATTTATTTGTGTGATACAGCTGCAAATCAGTATCTGAACGCCTGAGAAAACGAATGATAATATTTGGTACAGTAGCCTTTGTTTGCAATTACAGAGGTCAAACCTTTCCTGAGGGATCTTGGCCCACTCCTCCACACAGATCTTCTCAAGATGTCGCTGGGAAACACGAAGTTTGAGCTTCCTCCAAAGGTTTTCTATTGGCTTTAGGTCTGGAGACTGGCTAGGCCATGCTAGAACCTTGATATGCTTCTTACGGAGTCATTCCTGGCTTTTCCTGGCTGTGTGCTTCAGGTCATTGTCATGTTGGAAGACCCAGCCACGACCCATTTTCAATGCTCGGACTGAGGGAAGGAGGTTGTTCCCCAAAATCTCACAATACAGGGCCCCAGTCATCCCCTCTTTAATACAGTGCACTTGTCCTGAGCCATGCACAGAAAAACAACCCCAAAGCGCGATGCTACCACCCCCATGCTTCACAGTAGGGATGGTGTTCTTGGGATAGTACTCATCATTCTTTTTACTCAAAGCAAGGTTAGTGGAATTATGACCAAAAAGTTCTATTTTGCTCTCATCTGACCACAAGCCTTGCTCCAATGACTCCTCTGCATCATCCAAATGGTCACAGGCAAACCTAAGATGGGCCTTGACATATGCTGGTTTAAGCAGGGTAACCTTTCGTGTCATGCATGATTTCAAACCATGACATTTGAGTGTATTACCTACTGTACCCTTGGAAACGGTGGTCCTAGCTCTTTTTAGGTCATTGGCCAACTCCTATCGTGTAGTTCTGGGATGTGTCTTCACCTTTTTTAGAATCATTGGGACCCTTACATCTTACATGAGGCTCCACTCCAATTGAGACTGACCGTCATGTTTAGCTTCTTCCATTTTTTAATGATTGCTCCAACAGTGGACCTTTTTCACCAAGCTGCTTGGTAATTGCTCCACAGCCCTTTCCAGCCTTTTGGAGGTAAACAATTTTGTCTTTGGACAGCTCTTTGTTCTTGAGTCTTACTGATTGTATGGGGTGTAGAGGTGTCTTTATGCAGCTATCGACCTTAAACGAGTGCATCAGATTCAGGATAAAACATGGAGTGGAGGTGGACTTTTAATAAATGGACTAGCAGGTCTTTCAGTGTGAGAATTCTAGCTGATAGACAGGTGTTCAAATATTTATTTGCAGATGTATCTCCCAAATTAATTATTAAAAAAATCATGCATTGTGATTTTCCTCCATGATTTCTAAGTGGGAGAACTTGCAAAACAGCAGGGTGTTCAAATACTTATTTTCTTCACTGTAATTCCACATCTGTTCATTCATAGTTTTATTACCTTCAGTAAAATTTACAAGGTAAATAGTCATGAAAATAAAGAAAGCTCACGAATGAGAAGGTGCGTGCAAACTTTTGACCTGTACTGTATGTGGAGCGAGATTTTTCCAAAAGAATACATTATAATTTGATTCATTTGTTCCACAGCGCAAAAACCTACTCCAGATCCTTAATAAATACTGCTGGTACAATAACAAATTCCAATTGCACATAGCAAAACAAACAAATATATATAATAATGTAACAACCTGGGTTCTAATGTGGCTGTTGTGTTTTGCATGCCGCTCCTGAACTCCTGTGTGACTGTCAAGAGACTGAGAGAGATGCGGCAGAGATTGTACTTTCTCTTTCCATGTTCTGTTGTTGTTGGCGTTGGCTACGGTGAACACTATCTGTGTTGTGTTGCACAAGTTCTGAAATGTATGATTCAAAACCTGACGCAGCTGGCAACTTCCCTGCCAATTTTACAGTAACAAAAATAATAATAATGAGAGTCGTCTTTCAGACCGCAGACATATTGCGGCCGGCTTGTCGAGCCATGTCACTGACGTGCACATCACGCTTATAGTTTTTTATCATTTCCTTTTTTACTTCAATGGTAAGCGTTACATGCACTAACCTTCTTGAGACCCATGTTGATTTCTCTCAAAAGAAAATCCGCCATGCAAGAAATTGCTACGCTGTCATAAATCGTCGTATTTCGAGCATGTCGTCATATGTCGAGACAAATGACGAGTCAAAATTTACGTCGAATGTTGAAAGGACCATATGCCGATGCGATCGTAAGTCGAGGTACCGCTCTAATTCAAATCTTGTCGCCAGTGGTGGCATTTTGACTCCAAACTCCTCTCACAGTGTACAGGACGCTTCTCCACAACACCTCTATCATCATCACTTGAACAAATTTCCTTCAAATAGTGTGATGTATTGCAAGAAATATACACTGACTATATACACTGACTCACATGGGTGTTCACCAGGTTGTTTCAGTCAGCTGTTCGGCTGGGTTCACCTCGAGTGACGCAACAAGATTTCCAGGATGCCCTGTTTGTTCTGCCCATGCCTTCACAGTAATTGACTTTTTGAGCTTACGATGTACTAAAACAAGGAGTGTGTTATCATTCATATACATATATTTGGGGTGTAACGGTACACAAAAATCTCGGTTCGGTACGTACCTCGGTTTTGAGGTCACGGTTCGGTTCCATTTTGGTACAGTAAGAAAACAAAATGCAAAATATAAATGTGCTAGTTGTTCATTACACACCTAGTGTTGCACCGATACCATTTTTTTGGGTCCGATACCGATACAGATACCTGGCTGTGCAGTATCGGCCGATACCGATACCATTCCGATACCACTGTTTGCAAAAAAAAAAAAAAACTACAAAAAAAAACAAAAAACAAAAACAAAACAACAACAAAAATATATATATACATATACACTGTGTATATATATATGTATATGTATAAGGGATGCAACGATACAGTTAAGTCACGGTTCGGTACGATTTTCGATACAATTCAATACATTTAATGCTCTGAAACAGAAAATACAACTGTTATTATTATTATTTTTTTTTTTTTTTTTTGCTAACAAGCAAAAATAACAGTGCCATCATATAAACAAGCATTTTAGTGCATAATATTTATGTGCCCACTTCTTACTGATGTGAAGAAATTTTGTATATAAGTGCTGAGAACAATCTTAACTGTTTGTAAAGTGGGGCACACTGTTGATTGCTGCAGCTCTCTTAACAGCTATATTTACCATATAAGCAAAACATCCTATTTGTGGTCTGAGTCCATCTGTAACGTGCTGAATTAACAGTATTTGCAGCATTATCTATAGTCACTGGTATGGATTGATTTGGCCTGCTTAACTTCCATTCAGTCATGGCGGTTTCTAATTCATCAATGGACAATATGGCGTCGCTCTGGGCTCACGCAGCTAATGGCATGGGATCTAATTTAGTATATCTAGGTTGCTATTTGATGATATCTAGTGTGTGCGCGCTAGAGTTAGCATGGGATCTAACATAGGACATCTAGGTTGCCATCTGATGATATCTAGTGTTCGCGCTGCGCCGCTTGAGTGTTTTCTGGCCAGAGAAGTCACTTCTGCTCATTACTGCATAACACCAGCATATGAGAATCGACTTTCATAAACAAGACAAGTTTGAAGTACGGCGCTCTTAATTTGCCACTCATTGTTCATCATGAAACCATGAGTTTGCTTAGTCTCTCACGCAGGCATGAAAATGGGTCAGGGGTTAAAAAGGTGAGAAGGGTGTGGAGGAAATATGTTCCAGTACACTGTACACCCCAACAAAATATTGAGCTCTGTCGACCCACACTGTGTTTCAGCAGGGCCGTGCAGAGACCGGTGGAGGGGCGGGTGCTCGTAGATCAAAAGGAGCACATGAACAAGTATTTAATACACCTTAAAACAACATAACTTCAATTTTAACCAGCTTTAGATAATTATTGGCTGCGACTGTGACATAATTTAATTGGGAGGGGGCAACAGTGAATAGAAATCAAAACTGTCATCAACACTTTCTGGCTTTGACTCAGTCAGTCTGCCTATTTTCTTCCCTCAACCTCTGCATCAAAACTTCCTTCCTCAACTTGTTCATCTGAGAACAAACCACATTAGATGGTCACTGAGCCACCAACAGCAGTTTTCTTAAAACTATTATTTCATTATTATCCATACTTAACAACTCTAGCACCTAATGATTAATAAAGCAATGACATAAAATCTTATAGAAACATAACATTGTAATTGTGTTTATAATTGTATTTAATACCCGACTATCCTTGCAAACTTGTTCTTACCAGGTCTGCTATTCACCCAGCTGATGAGGTATCCACTGCCTTTAGCAGCCTCATCTAACTCCTTTTTTTATCCCTCAATCTCCCTTCCCTATGAGGCATGTCTATGTAATGAAATATAAATATTAAAAAAAACAGACTCCCCGGTGGCTTTTAGTTTTAAAGCTTTCTTAATTTCTTTCTCTCTCAATAACGATGGAGGTAGATTTGTGTTTTTATTATTCAATCGTGTTTTTATTATTCAATCAAAAAACAAAGTTACTTCTATCAAAAACAAAGTTGCTTCAATCAAAATACAGTATATACTTTTAATCCCCAAAAAGTCACTTCAATTAAAAAAAAATGTTTTTGATTGCAAAAATAAATTTGAGACAAAAAAAGCATTTGAAAACTATTTTACTTGATTGAAACAAATTTTTCCATTGAAGTAATGTTGTTTTGCGTTTGGGCCACATTTTGGCTAGGACATTTGTGTCTTTATTATTCAATCAAATAAGTTGCTTCAAACAAAAAATATATATAAAAAGAAACACTTTGCACACGTGTCAATCACCGTTTACCAAAGCCTGAGAGGGTTTGAGTAGACTCACTATGAAGCATTTAATAAAGCCAAGCATTTTCTTACTACTTTATTCTTGTTTAAAAATAATTCGGTGGGGCAGTAACATGTTTAAAACTTATCATAATTCTTACATTTTGAAGTGCTTGAAAACCATTTATAAATGATACTTTGGTGAAAAAAGTGAAAAAACATGTCATATATGTATCTTTTTTCCAATGTAAAATCTGAATAAATGCATTGAACACGCACAAAAAAATGGTGGGGGGGCTACTTCGCGGTTTTCACTTATTGCGGCGGGTTCTGGTCCCCATTAACCGCGAAAAACGAGGGATCCCTGTATTTCTGAAAAGCTTTAAGAAGCAGGACTCATTCCCACCACTCGTCGGGCCGGTGTTGTGCCGACACCGGCCGTCAGCTCAAATCCAAGCCGAAAATAACGCGTCTCCGGCGGACAACGGGAGCGATGTCAGGCGCCACCTCCATCCGAGAACATGCCGCTTAATTTGACTCAACAGTGTGTTTCTTCGTTTATATTACCGCTAAAAACACAAGCTTGACGCCAATTTAACGGGAGCTATTTTTTTTCATGGGAGATTTGGCTAGCTCTGGCAGTGTTCAACGCAAGCTGCAACGAATGGCAGTAACTTTTTTATATTGCAAAACGTGAAAACGATTGAAACCATTACTCACTAAATTCAATCTGCTGGCAAATACAGGCAAGTGTGTATGCTGCGCTCTGGTCTGACCCGGTGTGGATAAGGCCTGCTTTTTGTTTTCGCAGCTATGCAATGCCACCCAAAGGCTCTCCGAGCACTCCATGTACAGCAAGGAGTGCGCGCGTTTGGAATAATGGAACGCACCTTGGGCCGATGATTGGTTCTCGTCAGCGAAGCATCTAGAAGGATTTGCTGACTGTCCAAGTTTGACATTTTTTAAAGAACCGATTTCTTAAGTGCTCAGTTTACGTACTAAGTTAATCACATGATGATAATAATAATGTAACGTTGATAATAGTCAACCGTTTTATCAGATTGAAATTCTTTATTTGTGGAAACTTATTGAACAACACGACTGCTATCTGCCGCAGCCAACGCACATATCTCCCCCGCCAGAACAAACGTAAACACGGAAGGCACGTCCCTCGCTCTCCCGCACCTCCCTCACCCCCCTACGTCATGCGGTGCATTCAGGAACACATGCTAACACCTTCGCCATATTATAACTCAATTCGTTACAATAATAATAATAATTAAATAAAACCTCCCGACCCCCCCTCCTCCTCCCAAAAAGAATTTCTCCTCGGATCTACGCAATTCACGTAGGTCGCCATTTTTGACTTCAAAACGGCGAATTTCGCCGAAAGGTGAGAGATTTTCATGCCTGCTCACGGTCTTAACCTTTCTGATCCCATCGGCGCTCCAACAGCGGGCGTTAGCTTACGCATGCTAATCGTTTGTGAATGTCATGTTAGAAAAGCAGCGCAACATCGCGGATATGCGTTGTAGTGAACATCCTGAATATTGAAGACGAAAATATTATTGTGTGGTAATTTCGAGTCAAAAACATACAGATGTCATGCATCGGGATTTGGGAAGTTAGCTCACGTGGGGAGGATAGTTCACTTCCGCTCAAGTGACGCCAGTTGATGGTATCGGCGCCCTAAATGTTGGTACTCGTCGATACCGATACCTCCAATTCGGGTCGGATCGGCACCCCCTGCCGATACTGGTATCGGTATCGGTGCAACTTTACTTTCAACAATAGGAACATTAGCTATACAAAGCTAGAATTCTGCTCAAAAAGTAGCGGGTATTTAAAGATAATCCAACAACAATTTGCCTTTCAGACCACGCGTATTGGTCAGCTTTCTTTCTGAAAGAAAGGAAAAAAGAAGTCCCGTGCTAAAGAGAAAAGCAATCCCAATGACAAAGATTTTAACATGTATTTTACAAATGAAATGCCTCACTGAATCATTTTTTTTTTCTTATGAACGGTTTTCAAAAGCTTTATTGGTGGATTTTCTCAAGTTAAAGCGCCACACAGAAATGAATAAATTTAATTGTGTAAGCAGGATCTGTGTATTATTCTTATTATTTAATTATAGGTGTTGTAGCTCATTTCAATTAATTTATTTAAATGGGCTATTATTTATTTTATTATGTGTTTATATTTTACAAATGTGATGTAGTATTCATTTATATTGTATATTTTATGTTGTATAACTTTAGTTCCTATGTGAATATTAGTTTCTACTTGTTTTGTTGTGGTAGGAGGGTTTTGTATTGAACACGGGGCCGTGTTGGTTATTAGTATAGCAGAGAAGACAGCGGTAAATCAACAGAGACAAATCAACTGTGCCCCGATCTACCACTCAAGAGATCTGATGGACCCAAAAAGTGGGTTACAATTGCATATTAGTTTGAAAATCGACCGTATCCACCGTATTTTTACACGAGTGTCGTGCGGTCTGCCAATCCTAGCTACCGGTAGTAGTATTGACGCGTCTCGCGTCAAATAATAAACTCTGCCGTTCTTTTCGCGTGCATCGTGTTGAGCCGCTTCTGGGACGCGTCTAACACGCGGACGCACAGCAACTGGTGTGCATTGGCTGATTGACTTTAACGCCCGCGTTTCACTGCATTCTCGCGGCGGCCACGTTGTCGTGCCGTTGACGTTTCTGGGTTATACTGTCCTACCGTGTTGGTCCTCATTATAGTAGAGAAGACGGAGTATATATAATCTACACTAAGAAACTGTAACCCGATCGACTCACAGCCTCGAAAAGTAAGGGTTAAATTACGTCAGAAACTCGTTCGGTACGCCTCCGTTCCGAACCGAGCACCACGTACCGAAACGGTTCAATACAAATACATGTACTGTTACACCCTTAACCAGGGGCGGACTGGGACTAAAAAGCAGCCCTGGACTTTGACTCGGCCCAGCCCACAAGAATCGCTATACAAAGGGAAACACAGACCCTCTAGGGGGTCCGGGGGCATGCCGGGGACCTTTTTTTTTTTCATTTTATTGTAAAATGCATCAATTTCGTGCACTTTGAGAGAAAATGAATAAAATGTGTCTAGACTGTGACTGTCTGACTTGGGGCGCTCAAAGTATTGCAAGGCTGAACTAAAGTTGGGTTCATTTTCTGTACTAGCTCTATGATCAACCTGAAAAAACAAATGAAAGAATTTGGTTTTCAAAGCAAGTTTTATGTATCCAATTGATTACAATATATCTCTATATCTGTCTATAAAATAATTTCATTGTTTATGCCATAATTCAGTGGTCTCCAAACTATTCCACATAGGGCCGCAGCGGGTGCAGGATTTCATTCCAACAAAACAAGACAACACCAATGCACCAATCTGCTGTCTTACAAGTGTAATCAGTAGATTGCAGTCAGTTGCTGCTTGTTTTAGCAGAAACTTCATTGGTTAAACTGTCGGTACTCGATCGGTTGAAACAAAAACCAAGCCCCACAGCGGCCCTTGAGGACCGGTTTGGAGACCCCTGCCATAATTAATCTTGCCATACAAATAATAAGTTTCAATGAAAATACAATAAACATTTCAAGACAAATCCTGGATACATAACATTCATTGGAAAGTATTAATCAGAAAACAAAACGATATATACATGATTAAAAATATATATCATATCAATTTAACTAACTAAACTTTAAAGTAAAACCATTCATTTTATTAATATTTTGTTATATTTCTTCTGAATTAATATTGCTGCTGCGTGTGCATACGTTGTTTTACAGCTAAAATATTTTTCCTTAGGAGAGTGATAGTAGGACTAGCATACTGTAACTTGACACGATTGCAAACGGATTACTTGGCACTAACCCTTTAATTGTCATTTATTTCATTTAAAATGTAGCTACCTGGTGGATAACAATTGCCAGTATACCGAGCAAGTGACCCACTCCATCCCTTTTTACTTGCCCTGCGCTTGTCTGGGTAACTTCCACCAGCTTATCATTACACCCTCCCTCTTCTTTTCTCTCTCCCTGCACCAGCTGCACGTCAGAGCGGCTCCCACTCCCCCTCTCACCGGGGGCTGGGCTGCTGTTACCCGACGTGGCCGTTGCAGCCAGACTGCTGCTTGCGAAAATATTTGTCAACTTATGACATTTTAATGCTTCGCTCTCCAGTTTCTTTATTTTTTTTCCCTTCCTAACCTTCTCCGCGCCACCCTTCTCTTTTCTTTTTTTGCCACCACCATCCATATTGTGCATTGACGCTCGTCGCTAGTTTGCTTCCACAAAGAACCAATGAAGGCTACTTTGTGCTTTCTTCGTTCTTCTATCAAACTGGCGATGAACAGCCAGGCGCATTGCTGCCACCTGTCGGATTGGATGCGAAGTGTAGATAATCAGAGGCTAGGGGGGATAAAAACAGTGATGTGTAATGAATGGCGGCCGCCGGCCGTCCAGGGCACCGGCCGTTCTGTGATCCTCCAGAACCCACGGATTACCAGTCCGCCCCTGCCCTTAACTAACCTGTATATACAGTTGTTTTGTGCAAAAAAAAAAAAAAAAGGTCAGGAGTAACAATTAAAAACAAGAGCAACTATTATCTACTAAATTTTCTTTTAGTCGTCTTTAAGGACACACCCTTTTCTACATTGGTTCACCAAATTTCAAAACATGTTTGCTGATTGTTGCGCTTCCATCTAAATCCACTTATACCAGAACAGCTCTGAGCTGTCTACGAAAATAGAGCCCATTGTCATGGGGTTATAAATGAAGAAACTGTCAGATCTTATGAACACATATCTATAAAGAGTCTGTGTTGCTTGCGCCACAATTTCTAAGTTGTTCAATAATTAATAACAGGGAATCCTGGAATGAAGCCTCATTATATTCTGTTTTTCTATTAGGCAGTGCTAAAATGGAGAAGGGAAAAAAACCAAAATGTATCACAGCCTTAGTTCCCAAAATGGTCTTCGACTGCAAAATACAAGAATATATCTGATACTCAACATATGGGGTCATCTGCATTCATAATTCGAGAGAGAGAGGGGGAAAGCGAGAGAGAGCATGAGCTCTTCATTAATAGGATTAAATTCTTGGGCTAATGGTATAAACTGAGACACAGGATGTGTCAGGTGTGTGATTGGTAAAGTGAAGGAGAACTTTAAACTGAGGACAGGGTTTCAGTGGATGGGCTCTAGGTTGTTATTGTCATGGATTACTCACTGGCACTTGATCTGCCTATTGCTGTAATCCTCCATCTAAGCTCTACAGGAAGGCAAAACACACAAGAGTTGTGTTGCAGTGATAGAAATGTCTTGAAAAATCACTTTGTAAGCCTATAGACAATGCCTATTGACATTTTTGCCTACTATAGACTGCCTGTAGTGATCCATCTTAAATTAGCCAGTCATTATGCCACTCCTGCTGACCCAAGAATCCAATTATACAACCAGCAATCTCCTGTTTTTTTCCACACTCCTTACGCCTTTCTTTGCCACTGTACATTCTCATTTAGTGCTTATAGTGTTTTGATTTGATGCAGAGCTTGATGGGCAACAGCCATGGTTGACTGGCCAGAGGTGTGGGGCCTTGGAATCTTTAGTTCAGTGACGGCGAAGGCCATGGTGAACTCATCAGAGATGGTGTGCTTCAAAAGGACGCATGGTTTTCCTAGTCCCAGTTCAGCACTAACACGAGATTGGATTCATCAGCTCATTATCAAGGCTCAGATTAGTCATGTATTTTGAATCAGACGAGTCTCTGAGGTGGAACAAATGACTCTTTAGGAGCAAAGCTGCACAGTACATTTTGAAGTAGTTCCCTTCACACTGTTGCCCTTTGTAAACAGCACAGCTGCAAATGTCTATCCTCAACAATCCACAGCTGGAAAGAGTTCCCAAGACGGCCAACTAAAAACACCAGAGAACCATAGGAGTGTGGAGAGGATTCTAAATGGAGCATCGGAAAAACAGAGCAGATGTTGGCTTCAGCCCTCGTAAATACTGTACATCTACCAACAATGCTTGATGCAATTATCCATTTTTTATACCACAAATCTTGTTCATGGTCATGCGGAAGCTGGGAGTCCCTCCCTGGTGGCTTATGTAGAGAAGCATGGTACACGCTGGAATGATCATCAGTCAATCACAGGACTGATACATAGAAACAGACTACTAATTATAATTACACCATGCGGACAATCCTGACTCTTACTAATTTAATATATATTATCCTGGACTGGGTAACTAATGCATCCACCCAAGCATACTGTAAGGTGGACATATAAATCACCCCCCCTAAAAAAACATCTCAAACTTGTACCAACTTACCTACCACTGCCAATCAGCTCATTGATTGACCTTCAGTCCATAGGGTTGACAAATACCCCATTGTCATAGCCACATTGTTTGATTGTTGAATCGCTGACAACATGCAAGCTCCACACATCAAGCACTTAGACAGAACCTTCTTTCCAGATACAACACAGCTCACCACTTTACCTCTGTGTTGCCCCTGATGCAACATGAATACAATTTTAAACATACTTTGCCATTTGTGACCAGTCTGAAAAGCAGTGTGTGGGAGTCAAGCCTGCCAGGGCTGCAGGTGTAGGCCTACTGAAGGACACAAAACAAAACACAGTCATTCAAAAGGAGATGCCGATCTGCACTCTATATGCCTCTTTATATTCCACACTGCTACCACCACATCTTTCCCATGGGCCCATTGATGTCAGGAAAATGTGCTCTCTTCCCAGGAGGAATAGTAAAAGGAGGCTGCTAGAATCGCCACGGCAACACCCCCAACTCTGAAATAAACCCAGTCTGTGGCCAGAAAAGCCTGGAAGCGAGGCAGCAGGGGAGAAATGGGGAGGGGAAAATAAACAAATGAACTTGGACTGGACAAAAAAAGCATCTCGTCACATATGGGCTTGCTCCCACAAGCGCAAGTGGGCATATGATGGAGATGTTGTTCCAAGGCTCATAACAGGTGGTCCAATATTATTGTATTTTGGGAACTTTGCAGTCAGTGTGGCAAAATTTAGTATTCTCTAAATGAAGTGGGTAGCTTGCTCTTAGGCATCTAGTGAAAGAAGGACATATGGAAAACTAATGTAGCCACTGACTGCATCCAAGTACAATTTATACGCTGGAACTTAAGGTAGTGGAGAAATACTAGTTGGGGAAATACAATAAAACAAAACTAAATCAGTGTTATGCTCTCTCATAGTCCCAGAAGTTGCTGGGGTGCAAGAATATTATACATAAATGAACACCTGCCATCACAAAACATCTGTTGCAGCATTGAGACCAGATTCATGTTATTATGCCACAATTAGCAATCATCTCACATTGTCAAAGCTTGCTATATATACACAGACCTGTACTGGATCACTGTCACTCTTACATTGTTGTAAAACACGGGTACCCATATGTATATCGGTACAGCTGTCGCTTGACTAAAGAGAAAGTTTCAGAGAAAATACAGTACGAGTTAAATTATTATCCTTCCTCGCTATGGGATTAATCTTTTGAATGACATGTTGGTAAACCAGTTGCGCCACCAGGGGGTGGCCAGGGGTGGCCACGGCCCCCCTTTTAAATTTGGTGGCCACCCCACTGGCCACCCAGCTTGCCAGTATATCGTTAGATTGTTGTAGCATCAGTTATGCATTTCATCCCAAATGCACAGCCAGGACTATGGGCTATGGATTATGGACTATGCACATTAAATCATTAGTTCTATGGATTATGGACAGGGGTGCACATAAGTGGTCCGCATGCGCGCATGCGTACTGGACGTAGACAAACGCGCTGGCCCTCAACGGCTTCCATACGCTTTTGCGTACCGATGGCTGACCACTGTATTTGCGGAGGACACGAGAAAATAACTTCTCAAAATGTCGAAGAGGCAGGCCACACTGAGTAATTACTTCCGTGTTCCCCCACCCCCGTCAAAAGACAGACAGACGACAGAGACGTCACCGGAGCTACCGAAAAAAAGGACTTTTGCTGGCAAGAAGCAAATGATGCTCGCACGGAAATGCGGTACAAAATGTGCCGTGAGAATCCCAATGTCGCCGATAAGAGCAGCGCATTTTATGTAGGGTCAAAGAATTTCAGCCATCCAAACTTTGAAAACCCACGGAAAAAACAGAGAGCATGTGGCAATTAAGCAAACTATCAATGTCAAACAGGACCCCACTCGCCCTATGGACAAGTGGTGGAATAAAGGTAATGAACAACGACATGCACTGACAAACGTGTTTTTGCTCGCATTTTACAAAGCTAAACATGCACGTTCAATGAGGTCTTATGAGGAGGACATCCCATTTTTAAAAAGGCTTGGAGTTAATGTGGGAGCCGCATAATGCCCTTTATTTTGAATTGGTGCTTTTTATTTCTTTACATTTCACTTCAAAGTAATGGCAATTTTGTTGTGCCATTTGATGTCAATCAAGCATTAATTGTTAATATAATTAATTAAAGTTAATTGGCTCTAAGTAAAGCTTGTCATAAATTTATCGCATCAGGCGGGTTGGCTCTCAAGCTCAATGAGGACCAAGTCACATCTCCAGGTCCTCCTCTGAGAACCTGGGCAAAAAAATTATGTGCACCCCTGATTATGGACTATGAACATTAAATCATCAGTAACATCAAATATTAAACAATACACCAAAGTATATCAGTAGCCGTGTCCTTAAGTCTTTCTGATATTTTTCCCCTGACCTTTTTACAGCAATAATATAATCAAAACCTGAAATTATGGCTTTTAGTTTTGGTGTGCCACCCCAAGATTTTAAGTGGCCCCATCTGGCCACCCCTATGAAAAATTTCTGGAGGCGCCACTGTGTGGTTGAGGTTAGGGTGATAGCGTGACTTGCAAGGCGCAGTTGAGGTCAGGTCTGGTCCAGCTGTGGCCCGCAGTACTCACCTTCCACGTCATGGGACGTGGAAAAGGAGTTAGGAGTTAGAGCAGGGGTGAGCAAACCGGTCCTCGAGGGCCGCAGTGGGTCCTGGTCTTTGTTCCAACTGATTCAGCACAGACAGTTTAACCAATGAGGTTTCAGCGGAAACAAGAAGTACCTGACTGCAATCACCTGATTGAACTTGTAGGAAACCAGATTTATGAAAGGCTGTCCTTATGATGGGTTTGAACAAAAACCCACACTGCGACCCTTTGTGGAACAGTTTCCCCGCCCCTGAGTTAGATTTTTTGGTGCCTTCCGCATCCCATGACACATAGAATAGGTTTGAGTTTAAAGTTAGGTATTTGTTATAGTAGTAGATGGGCGACCAAAGTACGGTTAGGGTCATTGAAAGCAAGGGGTGTGGTTGGCGGATGACGAACCCTTGATCTGGTTTCTCGTTGAAAGCAGGGGGCGCGGTTGGCGAGTACTGCGGGCTGCGGCTCAACCCTTCCTGTTGAGCTTGGGGTAACCAGAGGGGTAACGAATAGGGGTCGACCATGCTACGCCCCGTTGTCAGTGAAGTCCCGTCTTGCAGACCGCAGTGGCACAACCTGGAAGTGGCCACACCCCCCCTAAATTTCTTGACCACCCCGCTTGCCAGTATATCTTTAATTGTAGTAGCATCATCCCAAATTCAATGCCAGGCCAACCTGAAATTATGGCTTTTAGTTTGGTGTGCCACCCCAAGATTTTAAATGGCTACATCTGGCCACCCCTTTGAGAAATTTCTGGAGGCGCCACTGAGGAAAACCAGTCAATCTTTGCGGAGTATCCAATATCCGAACCATTTTTGGACACTCTCTGGCCTTTGATTGACAAACAGCAAGTCCGATCTCATTTTTTCCCTTGTCACAACACATACATACACACATCCAACCCTATCCGTTCGTACAAAAGACTGGCAGCATGCATGCAGTAAACATGAGGTGGGTGTCGACTCAATTAAAAACATTTACCACTTTTACACTTTTATTCCCATGATGCGGCACTTCCAAGACTCCTGAACTACTATGAGTCACTGTTACTTTATCTTCCCTCTTGTATGTACATGTGAAGTTTTTGAGGGAATTTTCTGGTTTCTGTGCTTCTCAGCGTACCATTCTGTGTTGTTTTTTTTGTCTGATTATTGTTGATAACACTCTGACTTTTGCATTTACATCTCTCGAGAAGCTACCCTCTGTAGCCATAAGAAGAAATGGTGATGATGATTGTGGCCCTGTTGCCGGGCTGTGGGAGGAGAGATGGACTGCGCTGGCTCGCCCCCCCGCCCCGATTGGCTGAGGAAGGGCTGAGGCCCTGGGGAGGCTCCCGCCGGCATTTCCACTCTTCTGCAGGACTATCACTTGTCTGATGGGATTCACGCATGACTAGGTGTAATTAGACACACGCAAGTAGTAAAATGGTGTCAGGATTAACGATCAGATAGCATAGAATAGGATACCAGCATACTTAGGCTACGTTCATACTACAGGTCTTAATGCACGAATCCGATTTTTTGTCATATCCGTTTTTTTGGCGTGCCCGTTCAGACTGCCTTTATCCATTGAGACCGTTCAAGTATTACGCATGCGCACTAATTCGCAGTCGGACACGCGCTAAGCAAGAAGACCCGCATGCGCAGAAGCATCAAAACAAATGACAGACGTCATCCGTCATTCCAGGGATATCATATTTTGCTTTTCAAAAGGTGGACACAAATAACAGACATAAATAATCCCCGTTTAGGCTTATATTCAAAGTTTATATGGATCGATAGCATGCACGCACTGTCCGTGCACGTCACACATACATACGGGCAGTTTGTCCCGACTCTCGGCCGTGGAGGCAATGTTGAAATATTGCTCACTTGGAACAGAGAGAAAACTGAGCATTCTCAGGCTTATCCTCAACCCATTTTTATTTTTTATGACTGTTGTGAAGCCCAGCCCTTCCCCGAAAGCCGTGTTCACTGCAAGCTAGGCGCTAATAACGCACAGGTGCATCGCTACAGTAACGACTCTCTCGCTATTTGATGACGTAATTGCTGCATGAAATCCGATTTGCGGGACTGGACAGTACAGACCGCCGCGACAGTCTGGAAAAATGTGGCCCAGATCGGATTTAGACCACAGACGAAAGTGACCCAGATCGGATTTGAAATGGTCCCGTTCTATGCGACTTGTCACGTTCAGACCGTCAAGTTAATGCCTCACTCGAGTCGGAAAAACACGAAAAAATCGGATTCGTGCATTAAGACCTGTAGTATGAACGTAGCCTTAGACTCACAAGGGATTCACACAAATACTGGGTTCTACGCCTCACATGGCTGATTTGTGTACACTCTAACCCACCTAATTACTTATCTCTCTTACCCCCCCCTTCTTTTTTCCCCTATGTCATCAGTCCCCCACATGGTGTCAACTGGAAATACAACTGGCTGACGATAGCACCAACATTTTTATAGTTAGTGTAGGCGTTCAATGTATTTTTTGTTGTTCGTACTTCTTCTGTATCTCTCTCTCCTTCTTTTCTTTTGTCCCCCATAACTCCTTCCTGTTCGCTGCTTTCTACTAATAAACGAGGCGTGTTGAATGATCACAATGGGAGTATGTCAAACTCCCATGTGATACATTAAAGCAGAAATGTGAAGTAATTTCATAACATGCCAAATAGGGTCACAATTAAAGTAATTAAACATTGTCCAACAAATAAAGCATGAAAAAAATAATTTATATGTTGTATATTTGACAAAATAATCGCGTTTCCGAAGTTCGAGCCTGAAAGGGGACGAACCCAGAAGTGATACGTCACACCGGGAACAGCGATGGCAGCTCCATACATACGGCCGCCATACAAAGCCCTTCAAACAATGATTCAAACAGCGATATAAGCGATAGATCGAGCGCAAGGGAGGAGATCCAAGTTTTTGAAGAGTTGAAGGAAGAAGAGGAGTTTGGAATTTTATGTTGGACCTAACATGTATGAGCCAGACGCTAATCAGGATGCAAACAATGTGCCTAGACTACCTGACATGGAATGGATACAAGACCCATCGAGATTACAAGATTGGTAAGATATAGGTTGTTGTTATTTTCATGATTTGAAGATGCAGGCATTTGCACATAATTTTATGTTTTTGTCTATCTGATGACATTGTTAAAAAAAAATAATAATCAGACTTCATGTTCATTTTGGCAGATCCGACAGCTCTCGTGCATATAAAATAAAAATATAAAAACGTTGGGGGGAAAGAAGGAGATGAGTCGTTGATGGCTTTCTCCACTTTATTGTGGCAACAATAAGAAAACAAAATAATAGCGGACTGCCGCCACATTCGACCGCGAAGTTTTGCTTCTCACTGATCTCCTCCTCGCCTCCTACTACTCTAGCGTCTCTTAAACGGATCGTGCATATTGTCTTGTTATGAGCTTTTTGTTTACAAATGTATCGAACACACGACGTGCTGATAACTTTGTTTCTTTATTAACACATGGAGCTAACAGTACGAGGCTCTTGGGGCTGGGGCTCTCGGCAGGAAGTGGCGTCTAATGGCGTGAGGAAATGTAGTTTTTTTACACAAGCGAACAGATTACAAAGCACCACTTCAGTGTTGTCCCGAGCAGGGGTCGCGTTAACCGGTTTTTTAAAACGGTGACGGAAAAAACTGAAGTCCGTCAGTCATTTTGACAGGTTGCAATTCACACCCCAGACCACAGGGTGGCGAGTTAGCATATTAATTAGCTATTGTCTCTCTTAATGCATGACGTCGTTGGATATTCTGTCAGAATATTGTAGTGTAACCGGGGTCTGGCGGCGGCACCGTGATTGACACATCAACGCGAGGTTCTTATTGGTGCACCCGGTGTGCCAGCGCGTCATCCAATTGATGGACAAGATTGCCGCCTGTGTATAGACCCCAATCACATGACATCACAACTCCGCCCCCCTGACCGGAGCCGCCATATTGTGTGTCAGCCCGTCATGTTTATACATTACCGCTACGTACATGCCTCCTATTACGGCGTGTTTTTCTGCTCGTTAATATTAATAATCAAAATGGTGAAGGCGTGTGTGGCGGTTGGTTGCTGTAACAGAGAAGATAGACGGAGAGACTTGAAGTTCTACCGTATTCTGAGAGACGCGAAGATGAGAGCGAGATGGACTGCTGTAATTCGACAAGAAATCTGGGCACCAAACGATCACCACAGACTATGTAGTAGTCTTTTTATATCTGGTAAGATGCATTTAATATATATTTAGAAGATTTTGGGCTGACAACCACAATTAAGATCATTGTGTGACGTTGGTGATTGGGGTCTATATCGTTGCCTCCTTTTCTTTGGGGGCGGAGTTGTTGGCGGTAAGCAGAGTAAAAAGGGAGAAAAACACCACGACTTCCGTGTCTAATTTTTCGCCGCCAAGCAAGAGTTACAATATTAATTAAAAATGAATGAAAACTAAATACTATTGAATATGTCATCATTATCATTTTAAAAATTTAAGTGACGGGTAAAAATAGACTATGACCGGATTTTTATGACCCTGTCAGTCAAAATGACAGACAACGAAAATGTCTAGCGCAACCTCTGGTCCCGAGACTACATTTCCCATGATTCACTGCGTGACCTGCGCGCTCGCTGATTCGCTGCCAGACATTAAAACCAACACGCTTGTTGTTGTCACCTGTCAGCGGCTCTCGTCCGTAAAACACAAACTAGAAGGCTATCAAGCGATCACCGTGAAAGAAACGCTGAACCGTACAAATGCAATGCAATGCTTGAAGCATGAAGGTGGAAATACATAATACAAATACAAATAAATGTGCACAAACTCACCGGCGGTGTGTGCCTCTTACGGCAGGGGTCCCCAACCTTTTTTGCACCATGGACCGGTGTTATTTGGGTCTTTTTTTCACGGACCGGTGTTCTGACAAATTTTGCAACCCATCAAAAATTGCAACGATGCGGTTCTGCGCATGCGCGTAATGTTAAACATAGCTGCAAAATGCGCAAGTGCAGCGATTCGAAAGTAAACACTACAAACTTTCTTGAAAGAAAGGAATATTACCTTACGTTTGATCATGAAAGGACTTGTAGAAAAGTTCTCCTCTGATACATCCTGCCATGTAAGCTGCACACAACAACTTCACACCGCTCTCACCATTAACGACTTCACATGATACGATGTTGGAAATTGTAGCAAGGTTTTCAATGCTCCTGTAGCAATGTCAGGATATTCCAGAATGACTTTAATCCAGAGCCTCGGTAGAGTTGTTGTCTCAAATGTACGTTTAATAAGGTCGCCGTCATTTGCGATCTCTACAAGTTGATCTTCTTGTTGCACAGACTTGCTCGAATCACTCGTTTATTCACAAACGGGTCACGAATCACAGTTTGTGGTTCTTCGAGGTTGTAGGCTCGTCAGGTGCCCTTTTCGCCGTAAAAATATATCAAAAGACGTCTGTTTTCCAGTCATCTTCGCTCGTGTGGGGGCTAATTATTTCTGGGAACAAATGTGCTGCGCCGGCGGCCAAGCAATACGTTATTATCCAGGACAAGCGCACATAGATATATTATATACACAAACAAGATGTACTACTAGCAGTCCAATCAATGGATTTCTTTGACTACAGTACATTCTAATCTATCCCATAGTATTGTATCTAGAGTAGACAGGGATATTGGTGTGTTAACCAGGGGCACAGGGTTAATTCAGCCAGAATGCGGTCATTATTAAATTATTATTACTGTGCGGCCCGGTAGCAAATGCGCCACGGACTGGTACCGGTCCACGGCCCGGCAGATGGGGACCCCTGTCTTACGGCAACGTGACCGTGAATTACGGCGACGCCGACCCCCTTATATGCACATCCACACCCCTTTCCCGATTGACAGTGGATTAACCCTTTCGGACAAGATCGTAGATGACGCACAATTTAAACACGCTTAACCTAGCGAACACAACAACAACTATGCCCCGACTATTACCACGAGTTGGCTTTCGGCTAACGTCGCTAGTTTCTACTGTGCATTCCACAACAGTTGGCAGCTCTGCTTTGATAAAGTCATCAGTCATCTATCCAAAAATCACACTTACTTTTTGGCAAATCCTTGATCATAAGCAGACTTGTTAAGGAAGCAGGCATCTTCAAAGTGTTTGTAGCAGAGAACACTACTGGATGATGGCGTGAAATTCATTCGCTTCGTGAGAACGAAAGATGTCCGTTTACGTGCCCTGCTAGCCTTTGGCCACTCAAACAACTTTTCGTTAGAGTGAGAACAAAACATCGCCACACACCGCCGTGGCATCTTACCGAGAAACAATGCAACAAACAATACTGTTCTATGGCGGACTTCCCTCGCACTTCTAGGTGTCACGTCATTTCCGAAGATTTTCGAAGCTTGCCGAAGAAAAGCACTTTCGTTGTCAAGGGCGTTGCTATGGGTTAAACAAAGAATCTGGAAGGGTTACGTTAAAAAAAAAAATAACGAAAATATGCTTATAATTGTTTAGTTATTGATATTATTCAAAAACATGGTTGGCCAACCTTACTTCACATTTCCGCTTTAAAACTGTTCAGACCAATCGGACGCACAGATTTCCATTCTCCGTGTCAAGCAGCTGAACAGGACAGGTTAAAAAAAAAAAGAATCAGGGCATCTTAAATTGTATCAATGACCTTTTGAACATGAGCCAAATGTGTTAAACCATTAATCCGAATTGCTGCAGTTCAAATACTTATCAAAACAATTACCATGGTATTGTGGCCAGTTATAGCACAGACTAAACATTCGACAGGACACCATGAGCTCAAAACCTTTCCATTAATATTTGGGAATGGCTTTAAGCTTTTATGTCTAAATTATTGTGTTATTCCCACAACTGTTATTACAACATTTTTCTTCCACTTTGAAAAATGCTGAAGCTGTGTTTTGGTTGGAGGGTGTCAATGTTGTAGGATTAGTTGGAATGCAAATAAGAACTTCTGTAGCAAAGAACAGACTTTTAGTGGCTTATCTTAGGTGTATCCAGCTTCAGTATACATACCAACCCTTATCTTCACTCATGCCAAGCTCTTTATCAACCGAATATTGAACAGCTCTTCATAAGCCGATTGTTAGTTAAGATGAGGTGTAATGTTACCGGTGGGCTGGTGTTCCTCTCTTAGCCATTCATTAGATTGTTGTTCTGAGATCTTAAATATTTATAAGAACTTATTAGAATCTAAATGCTAATAACTCACATTGTATATCCAATCAGGCGGTCATGGCGGTCATTTGTACCATTGGTCATGCTCTCAATTGGTTTGTTTGACATTCAAAAAGGGTGATATCTTCCTTCTGAACATTTATTTTCAATCTGGACATGGTATTAGCCTAGAAAAGATGGAGGGAGTCGTTAAGTCACACCAAGTTGTGATGGGGACACTAAACACATGTAAATTATTCATATTTCTCCTCTTTTTAGGTCAGTCTGTCAAAAAGTGAGCTAAGAGAATGAACCGCAAAATCAATTTGTACAATGACAGTCAGACTTTTTATTCCGGTGCTGAATGTGACTAATTCTGGGTCTTGTTTGATATGATAAAAATAGACAATCTACTCATTTCTGTGGACGGGAAATGTAACACTTTCAGATGATTAATTCAAGCAGGAGGTTTTGCATCACTTAACAAGAACGATAATGAAAAAAGAAGTTCGTAATTTTTTTCCTGATTTCAATTAAACAGTTAAAACCTTTAATTACTCGATGAAGAAGAACAACAGAGAGTAAAGTATTATTTAGCTACACTAATTTGCCAGTTGTTCAGGTAAATCTTTATCACTATCTGAAGTGTCCGGTGAATTTGAGTACTTGTGAACGCCAAGTTCAATTGCAGCCATTCACAGCCTTTCCCTATAGGCTAGCATGAACACCCGCTCGAGAGTGTAGGTTCACAATGTGTTGGAGGAATGTGATAGCCATCAAGCTTGTGAAACTGGTGCTGAAATTCAGTGTTGGACAGGCAAACATATCACCATGTATTTTAAATTTCATTTGTTTTTTTCTCAGCTTTTTAATGTACAGAAAACTACCACAGGCATGGTAACTTTATCCTTAACGAAACCCTGAACTGACAAATACTAATACAGTGATCCTCACAATTTCGTGCTTCAAACTTCACGCCCTCAGTCCATCACGGATTTTTTTTTCAATTAAAAAATTGAATAAGTACAGATAAGCTGTCCTGAGCTGATCACGTAGTCTCACTCTCTTAGCTCTCTCCCTCTCCCTGCTCTTTGTTGGTCAGGCAGTGCTCTGGAGTTGCTTATTAAAGTTAATGATGATTGACAGATGTTTAATGTTTGATCTTGCCAGAGAAGAGACCTTCAAAGTGCCGCATGCGTCAATCATCATTGAACTTGTTAAACAGTTGCTGTGGCAACTCATTGTGTGTAAGGGCCGAGTTATGCTTCCACGTCAGACCTGCGCCGTCAAGGAAGACCCGATTTACGACCCTGCGCCGTAGCCTCTCTTAATCCTTCTCAATTTTGACGTGTGACGTAGTGGAAGGACTGTGATTGGTCCGCTCAGACTGTTGTTTCAGGTTCAGCGAGAAATCACTGCCATTGTCAAACATGATTTTTCTTCACACGCAAAAATGGCCAGTTTGAAGCTAGCCTCCACAGGCGAGGTTAGAACTCTATGCGGCATCAAAAGTCGGACAGGCCACCTCGAAACCGTCTTTTGCGTCACCTGCGGCTCAACATTTATATGATCAACATTTATTCAATGTTGATGAGTTGAAAATCCACATTCAAGCGTTCCATCTTGCATTGTTTTATTTTTTTTTCCATTAAACAAGACAAGAGGAAGTCAACAAGCATGCCCCAAAACGTACAAACATAATGCCAAACCCCTCTAGTGGCTTGGCGGTGCGCAACGCGTTCTCTCACCACTAGGGGTGTGGATCTCCATTACTGTGGCGATTAGATATGCATCTCGATGCCCTGCCAGCGATACGATATAATTTGTGATACACTGAATCCCTGCCCGATACGATACTTGTGATTAATCCGTTTTCGATACGATGCAATACGATTCACCCTCCATTCCAATTTGATATGATACAATACAACCTGTTCCCGATACCATGTGATGCACTTCGATAAAGTGCGATACACCTATTTGTGATGCTTTTTGATAAAATAGTTCAATCAAATGCGATACAGTATGAAGCAAAAATGATATATCGTATTTTATCTACTAAGCAAGCAAACAAACAAAAAATAATATGGCAATTAAGTATGTTACAAAAGGCTTTGGTTTATTAATATAAGAGTAAAAAAAAAAAAAACGAATAAAGATAGCTTAAAGATACTGTACGTGTAAACGTTACAGTAACATTAATCACTCTCAATGAGTGACTTAAAGTAACACTTTGCAATGTCTACATAGTACATACCTGTCTGCCTGACAAAACCTAATATGAAATGGTCGAAATAGGTGCCAAATAAAAACTGGGAAAGAGGTTAAAGCAGTAATGTGAAGTAATTTCTTCACATGCCAAATAGGGTCACAAGTAAAGTAATTAAACATTGTCCAACAAATAAAGCATGGAAAAATAATTTATATGTTGTATATTTGACAAAATAATCGCGTTTCCGAAGTTCGAGCCTGAAAGAGGACGGACCCGGAAGTGGTACGTCACACCGGGAACGCGATGGCACCTCCATACATACGGCCGCCATACAAAGCCCTTCAAACAATGATTCAAACAGCGATATAAGCGATAGATCGAGCGCAAGGGAGGAGATCCAAGTTTTTGAAGACTTGAAGGAAGAAGAGGAGCTTGGAATTTTATGTTGGACCTAACATGTATTAGCCAGACGCTAATCAGGATGCAAACAATGTGCCTAGACTACCTGACATGGAATGGATACAAGACCCATCGAGATTACAAGATTGGTAAGATATAGGTTGTTGTTATTTTCATGATTTGAAGATGCAGGCATTTGCACATAATTTTATGTTTTTGTCTATCTGATGACATTGTTAAAAAAAAATAATAATCAGACTTCATGTTCATTTTGGCAGATCCGGCAGCTCTCGTAATATATCGAACACACGACGTGCTGATAATTTTGTTTCTTTACTAACACATGGAGCTAACAGTACGAGGCTCTCGGGGCTGGGGCTCTCGGCAGGAAGTGGCGTCTAATGGCGTGAGGAGTAGTTTTTTTACACAAGCGAACAGATTACAAAGCACCACTTCAGTGTTGTCCCGAGACTACATTTCCCATGATTCACTGCGTGACCTGCGCGCTCGCTGATTCGCTGCCAGACATTAAAATCAACACGCTTGTTGTTGTCACCTGTCAGCGGCTCTCGTCCGTAAAACACAAACTAGAAGGCTATCAAGCGATCACCATGAAAGAAACGGCGAACCGTACAAATGCAATGCAATGCTTGAAGCATGAAGGTGGAAATACATAATACAAATTCAAATAAATGTGCACAAACTCACCGGCGGGGTGTGTCTCTTGCTGCAACGTGACCGTGAATTACCGCGACGCCGACCCGCTTATGTGCACATCCACACCCCTTTCCCGACTGACATTGGATTAACCCTTTCGGACAAGATCGTAGATGACGCACAATTTAAACACGCTTAACCTAGCGAACGCAACAACAACTATGATCAGGGATAGCCTCGGCTAACGTCGCTAGCTTATACTGTTCATTCCACAACAGTTGGCAGCTCTGCTTTGACAAAGTCATCAGTCATCTATCCAAAAATCACACTTACTTTTTGGCAAATCCTTGATCATAAGCAAAACAGTTAAGGAAGCAGGCATCTTCGAGGTGTTTGCAGCAGAGAACACTACTCGATGATGGCATGAAATTCATTCGCTTCGTGCGAACGAAAGATGTCCATTTACGTGCCCTGCTATCCTTTGGCCACTCATACAACTTTTCGTTTGAGTGAGAACAAAACATCGCCACACACCGCCGTGGCATCTTACCGAGAAGCAATGCAACAAACAATACTGTTCTATGGCGGACTTCCCTCGCACTTCCCGGTGTGACGTAATTTCCGAAGATTGCCGAAGAAAAGCATTTTCGTTGTCAAGGGCGCTGCCATGGGTTAAACAAAGAATCTGGAAGGGTTGCGTTAAAAAAAATAATGAAAATATGCTTATAATTGTTTAGCCATTGATATTATTCAAAAACATGGTTGGCCAACCTTAGTTCACATTTCCCCTTTAAAATCCGCCCTTTTGAGTCATGTTGAGGGCAGTGCTCTGTGTCAAATACTTCATTGTTTACGGTGCTTTAAAGACGCTACGTGATTGAACAGGCTGGCGTAGAAGAAGAAAAATATAATGACTCTTGTGTAGCCCAAAGTAACGGAGTAAGATTAGCGTTTTTTTCTTCACAAATCTACTCAAGTAAAATTAAAAAATATGGCTTAATAAAACTACTCTTAGAAGTACATTTTTCTCAAAAAGTTACTCAAGTAAATGTAACGGAGTACATGTAACGCGTTACCACTCACCTCTGACCACGGGCATTAGGGTGTCCCAGGCCCCCTATATAAAATCACATATTAACAGATTCGGACTCGCACACCCTTTCATTGTATTCCACTTGCTAAAAGAACCGAGCACACGAAATTTCACTCCCATAGCTGGTTGCTAAGGCTTCCCTCATTGACAATCCTACTGGACTGGCAGATTGTCTACCTTGCACAATTCACATTGGCCAAGGTGTTACATGCACTGGTGCAATACAACTGAAGTGCAATACAACTGGATAGTAGCAATACAACTGAAGACAGGGAAGTGACAGCTGCACTACTGGAAGCTGGCCTTGTCAGCCGTGGGGAATTGGCGGCGGTGATGTTCGACAACCTGAAAGATGAGCTGCCGCTCGTCTTCGTCCTTCGTCAGGCACTGGTTGAAGTCGATCACCAGCTTCACCGCTCACTCGGCAACATCATTCACAGACTTCAGCTCGGACACAACAACTGGAACTTCCTGCAGATCCGCGACTGTAGCTGGGAGAGGCAGCTTCAGGCAGTGGAACAGGTTCTGCGACCTCCGGGTGATGGAAGTCGCCCAGGTCAGCCGTCTTGAATGTAAGGGTCCTCCTTCCTTCCAGCCGCCGCAGTTCCTTCCCTTTCTCCTGAGCCTCGTAGAGGTTGTGCAGTATCTTGGCCTTCTCCTCTTCCTCGGTCTTCGTTGAAAACATTGCCAGGGGGGCCAAGTCTTTGCTCAAGTACCAGAAATGTCCATGGAACTTCTTGAGAGCAGCCGAGCTGACTTCACTGTCAACAGCTGTGTATCTGTCCAGCTCCTCGCATATTTCCAGGTCGTTGACAGGTGCATCGACGGTCACTGGAGCTTCGAACCACCGCTTGAGGTAGACTGTCACTGCGAACACGTTGATCTTGCGCAGAGCTCTTGCTTCATGTGGAGTGAGTTGGAACTGCTTCCGAAATATGTAGATTTTCAGCGAGTAGATGCCTTTGGCCATCCATCGAGCCCGGTGGTATGCCCCAGGCCGGTTGAAGCGGACAACTTCTGTCCCGGAGCCCATGAGGAAGAAGCGGGCGAGGAGGAGGAACTCGCGGTAGTCGTCCCTGTGGTGGGTGGTCTCCAGCTGGCTGTCGATAAACCCGACGACTTCGTCCTTCTTGAGACGCACCCACTCGGAGAGGTTTTCGCTCGGATCGTCGTCAAAGGGAGATGCCTTCGAGTGGTCCAGAAAATTCCATTCTGCTTTGAAGCGGACGAACAGGGAAATATCAGGGCCAGAGGATCGGAAGAAGAGGTCGAAGACAGCCGCGATGACCAGTTCCATGCTATGATGGCGGCAGGCGAGGAAAAGGATGTGGCGGTCCAACTGTGCCTGCTGTGGTATCGAAACAGGCCCGTGACGCATGGCAAGACCTGAGGCCAGTCCTCCAGCAGTTTGAGTATCGCCATCGCCATGGACTGCCCGGAGCTCTTCGGAATCTTGGGGATGGCGAGGAGCCAAGTGTGATTTTCTCGAAGTAAAGTCACATTCTATCAGAAAAAGACTTGCTTAAGCCACCTCCCACATGGTAAGCTTCCCAAATCCGATGAGTTTTTCAAAATCGGTGATATTTTGGGGGGAACCCCCCCCCCCTTCGAGTTTCAGATAGCTTTTCTGGATCGGCCAATGTCAACACCAGGTCAACGCAACACCGCATACATTCTATGCATGTGAGTGCAAATGGACAGTTGAAAACGGATCAGGATGACGCCCCTACCCGGCTGGCCCCTGTATACGGCATAGCAGACATTACATGTGCTCTGAGGGAACCCTAAATATTAAGCGATCATTGTGAATTTTTTCTCACAGTACTTTGGCAAGAAGTGGAATGCATTGAGAGGGTGTGCGAGATTAGTTTCCTGGATTTACTTTTTTGGGACACCCTAACGGGCATGGTAACTTTATCCTTACGAGTCCCTGAACTCACAAATGCTAATAGTTTAAAATCTTTCAAAGGATACAAGAAACATAATCCAAAAAAAATGAGAGCAAGGTGACTTGTTAGACATCCGGAAGTAGCAATTAACAGGAACAAAATACAATCAATTTATGGCAGCTTTTAAATTGCTAAAAGGTGAGCCCAACATCTACTGCAGGTAATTTAATACATGTTTATTATTGATTTACAATGCGTTTGAAATACTCTAATGAACCTGTTCAAATCAAAATCATAACAAGTATGCAAAAGGTTGCCTACGCATAAAAGATGTACTGTATTTCATTTCCTAATTAATTTCCAGAATGGTAAATGAAATCCAATCTAAGATTCACAACACCAAGTGAATAAACCGTCTATTAACTAATGCCAGGAGGGGCCCTTCTCTAAATATCTCTCATATGATAACCTGGCATGCCAACAAGCCATGATTTGTTTGATGCGTTGCCAAAACCTGTGGGGATTAGATGGTGTGCAGTGTGGCTTGTGCAGCTCCCAATTCTCTGGCTCGCAGCCTGCTAACATGTGCAAAACTGCATTTTGGTCTGACAAACGTTCAACCTCAAACACATATGTCAACTAAGCTGGCAGGATAATTAATGCCAACCTGAAGCAATTTTCACATCTAAGTTATCATTGAGTGAGGAGAGAGCAAGTTATTAATCATATACCTCTTTCTTAAATTACTCACAAATAGTGTAATCAAGTTGGAAGATATGTGTATTTATAGCATGGGAGATGGAGGATGGCTGCAACGCAATTTGCTCATTTGTCCATTAGTCTGTATTTATATCAGTGAGGGCCTTCACATTTTGGAGATACAGTATATCTTCATGGCCACTACGTCGCTCCAGGTGGATTTATTGCTGCTCAGTGCACACATACGACCACGCATACGTTCTCCCACAGAGGGACTCCAGTTGTTACGATGACGAATTCTGCCGTCTTTTTAGTGCTGCCATAATCAAGTGGTGTGACTAGCGACCTCTCACCCAATGTCATCTGGGATTGGCTCCAACCTCCAGTGGCTCTATACACGATTAGTGCTATACATAATGGATGAGGAGCTCATTTTTCAAGGGACTGCATAGTATTTTAACAGCTATAAACAGCCCATGAATATGAAAAACACGTAAAATATTTGATGACAGTTGAAGGCAGTTAAATGCTCCTGTTGTTAATTTCCTGCACACTCAGCACAACTATAAAGTTTCAAAATTGTTGTTCACTCTTTAAACAAGTCTTTGTTTTCCGAGTTCTGAAGTCAATTCATATTCCTATAGAAGTAGTTGAGCTTATAGAAATTGAGTGAGCTACATTTTTAACTTAAGAACATGTTGAAATCAGTGCTGAGATCCCTCACATGTGTGATTGGGTAACACAAGCTCTTTTAAGCATCGCTAAATATCGCTGATGGCCACAATCAGAGAAATCAGTGGGATATTAAGTGTGGTCAAGTCCTATCCTGAATGATTTTCTTCTTTCTCTGCTGTGTAAAGTGATTGTACACATCCGTTTGTCGGCTGATTTTTTTCTGGCCAAGAGTACCTGCACTGATGGCCGTTTTATGACTGAATAATTCAAATTTATGAATAAAGCCTTAATCATTTGCATATATGGACGTCTGTTGCACACACCTCCAGTTTCCTTCTTTCTACATTTTCCTTTTATTACCCCTTTGCTGTGTGATTTTCCGATAATAACAAGTAACGTAGATTATTTGGTTGATCCTTTGTTATTTTTAATAGATTTTGGTAGCAGTTACTCTAGCACGTTTAGACTTTTGTGATTAATAATCAAATTGAATTGAATTAATGGAATTGGAAGTATTGTCTGAGATAATTATCGTATTTTTCGGACTATAAGTGGCTTTTTTTTTCATCGTTTGGCTGGGGGTGCGACTTATACTCAGGAGCTACTTATGTGTGAAATTATTAACACATTACAATATCATTTCACATGTTATTTTAGTGTTTTGGAGTGACACTGATGGTCTGGTAAACTTTTTAGCATGTTATTTATGCTATAGTTATCTAAATAACTCTGAATATCTATGGTCAAGTTCGCATTCAGCCTTTGGCACTGTGTGTTCAATTGTATTATTGACTTTTTTACATTGAAATGCATGCTTTTAGTTTGTGATGCTTTCACGCCCAAGTGGGGGCGCACTCGCAGTTGCTTACGCGAAGAAGAGCGATCACACGCCAGAACAAGATGAACAGCTACGCAGCGTCTGAGCGAGTGGGTGATAGAGAGAGGAACACGCCACGGCTGCGATCCTACGTTCATTGTTTATGCTTGTAAAATATCTCTAAAGAGGCAACGCCTGTGTGCAACATCTTTGTTGTTGTTGTTGTTGTGTGTTTTCCACCCGTGATCGGACACTTAGAGCCAGTTGTGTGGTTGTTTGAACGATGTGCTATTGCTAGCGAACGCATGCTAACCGTTTGTGTCGTTGCTGTAATAGCAGATAATTTGGTATCGAGGACGAAATTGATTTGTATTATTTCTGTTTTTAATTTCACTTTTCAAATGATGGTGTCATAGCGACAGCCAAAATAAAGTCAGAAAATTATACGGACGTCCAGCATCGTCATTTGGGAGTTTAGCTCGCTGTAAAGCCAGGACCGAGCCGTAGCGTCCTGGTGAGGACAGTATATTTGCATTTCGTTGTTCATGCATCATGTAACATTATAATACTGTACACTTATTCAGCATGTTGTTCTCTATTGTATTTCTATATTAAATTGCCTTTCAAGATGATATATCTGTTCTATGTGTTGGATTTTATCAAGCAAATTTCCCCCAAAAATGCGACTTATACTCTGGTTTGACTCATATGTTTTTTTTCCTCTTCGTTGGGCATTTTATGGCTGGTGCGACTTATACTCAGGTGCGACTTATAGTTCGAAAAATACGGTAAATTATGTGGTTTGTGAGGGTATAGATTACTAAAAGACTGCAGACAAAGAGTTCATCTTAATATAGAACAGTTAAAGATATTATGGGTATTTTTGTGTTTGTTTGAATGATGCTGACGTTCAAGGGAATGTGTTCTTACAATTCCATCGACTTCCTGCCCCTGGCTGCATCCTACATAGAGAGCCAATTGCTATAAGGTTATATATTTGTCTGTTGTTTTTGTTTTTTTACCTAGCACTTTGAAGCCATGGCAACAACAACAGTAGTCCTCATGAATTTGCCAAGTGCTTTGCAATAATATTGGGAATAGGAATTAGAATGGCTTTTACAAATTGAAGTGGTGCTCTTCCATTGAATTGATCATACATACGTAATGACCCTCCATTGGCTATTAGGTAGCATTTACAATTGAAATGCAGTGGAAAAACTGTACATACTAACTGCACCTTACTGCTTGCTTGGGATTTAGTGGTTTGGTATGAAGAAGTTGTAGATTTATGCAAAGCATGACATGTGATAACACTGGGTAACACTCTTTTTATTATTATTTTCAGTCTGCAGCTGTTCATAATTAATTTGTGCATAGTGAAGCCATTTTTTTCCCTATCATGTCAAGTTCTTGAACTATTGATCCCCATTAAAATATGAAACACAACTTATGAACATTTTAAAATAAAAATGGTCAAATATTGACATACATTGTCGAATTAAAGTATGGAAGTAACAGGCATGACTACAATGTTTATCATCATTACACATTAACACATTAATGATCACTATTATCACTATTATGTCCTTACAAAATGATATGGCTAGCTTTGTGCATGTAGTAATAGCATAGTATGTAGGTAAACTGGAAAAAATATATATATACTTGACATCAGTGTTGTTAATCTTACTTTTATAAAAGTAATTAATTACAGTTACAAATTCTCCCAAAAAGTAATTGAGCTAGTAACACAGTTACTACTACAGTTACCTGAATAAATGAGTAATTAATTACTTGGCAATGTAACTGGAGTTACCTTTCATGTTTTCTTTTTTCATTAAAAAAAAAAAAAAAGAATAAATAAATAAAAACGTTGTAACCTTTGCTATGTTTGGAAGTCATTTAATGTTGTGAATCAACTGTTCAAGTTGTTAAAATTGCTCCCGTTATTGCATTAGTTCCCTTTTGTCTACTTTCGATATGGGAAAGTTTTAAAACTGTTTCATCATCTAAAGATAGATTCAACTCAAGATTTTGCCGATTTACGAGTATTTTTGATTTTTTAAAAAATTACTTAGGTTCGCTAGGAAGGGTCTACTGCTTAAAGATGGCAGCTGTTTACTAACACCGGTGAGTCGATCATTTCGCATCTAGTTCTCTACACATGTTCTAACGCAGCTGTGTCTGTCATTTTGCATCTAGTTATATATACATATCATATCAACCTTAGCATCATGTGGGCGTATTTTGTAGGCTATCGGCTACAGACAGGTATTATTGGAACCACCTAGCATCGCGTTTGCAAAGGAGTGATTTGTCCGAGGATTCAAGGTAATTATTATATTTTTCGTACCATGCATGCCTTTTGAAATGTGAAAAAAATCAATAAGAGAAATTAGCCGCTACTGCATTGGCATCATAGTTCGCGATATTTATGTATAATAAATGCTAACTGCACGTATTTTTTTGCTTTCAACCAAGAATGGAGATTATTTTACGGCCATATCTATAACGAATTCGGGATTTAGGCATTTATTCACAAGAATTTTCACCGAAAAAGCTCTGTTTACATAAGGCGGCCGCTAGCTACATTTACTAACAGACTAGCATTGTGCTTTGACATATTTATGTAAAATAAATGCTAACAGCACGTTTTATTTGCTTTTAACCAAAAATCGAGACTGTTTTACGTCCATATCTATAAAGAATTCAGGGATTTAAGCATTTATTCACAAGAATTTTCAATGAAAAAAGCTCTTTGTTTGTGATTTCACTCGGTCAGCTTTGACGGCCTCGCCAACAATGCAGGCCCCCTATTTATCGGCCCTGCGCCCCATCAATACGTGATGAGGTCCATGGTTGATGTTACAAACAGTACTGACCCTAAATGGTGATTTTGTTGGGGTGGATGACTGTCTTCTAGTATGGTGGCTCATGCCATGCTCTACCTTACAGTATGACAACTTTCCTCTGTTGGAGTTACCAATCGTGTACAATAATGTGGCAAGCCTGGCAATCCCTGGAGGAAGCCATCCTTCACCCAGTGCGCATTCCCTGAGGCTTGAAGCACCTCACATTTTAACACAGCTGTGACTCACATGCACACAGTGATGTTCCTGGGTTCTGACTGGAAGGCTTGCAGGGTCTGAGTGACTGAAGACAAGAGAGGAGGATGGGACAGCAGGAGCAGGAGGAAAGGGGTAGGGTGGGGGAGGTCGGAGCTAACGGTTTAATGTAAATGGATGTAGAACAAAAGGTGTTGTTGTGCGTGTGGCGACATAAAAGGAATGACAAAATATGCACTGCAGGAATGTAGTCCTGTGGTCTTTTGTCTGAGAAGTCTCCCCTCCTGTTGTGTCTGCCCACATTATTCATCCTGGCATATGTTTTATTGATGGCCAACCACAGTCATACGGCCTTAGAAATGAGTCAATAAAGTAATTACTGTGAATTAAATCCCCCCCATCTTCCCTGTAGACAGGATATTGGTGTGAGGAAAAGTCATGGGGTATCAGAGATATCCTTCACCTCGGTTTTTCAATGTCGATGTCCAAACAGCTAATACCTCCTGGGAGGTGTAATCATTATCACTTTAATCCCTCTTGTTTGTCATAGGCGTGGATGGTCACTGTTCAACGGCACTCTTTTAATGACCCAGTGTGGTTCTATGTGCATGAATGTGGATGCTGATCTTAAAAAGGACTGCCCGTGAGCCTCAAACACTGCGGTGTGGATTATATGATTAGTAGTTTATGAATAATTTCGAACCTAGGATCCAAATGCAAAGGCAAACTTCAATTAGACGGCTGGCTTCATGGACGGGTATCACATTTAAACAAAAGCACATTGAGGAAGGCATCCTGATCGGGTAGGGCTCCTGGAATCATGACCTTGATACGAGCAATGACCAAGTTGTTTGTGAAGTGCATGCTCTGTTGCATCTGACAGCATGAGTGAGAGACAGAGCTCACAGATCAAGGCTGAACCAGTCACCTCACGTCAAATATGAAGGGCAAGATTGGCCATTACATGGGATGCATATAAACAACCAAACACAGGCGAACATTTGCATACAGTTTACATAAATGAATATGCAACTATGCTGAAATGCTTATACAGAGGAGTAATGTGCGACATAAAACCGCTGTATCAAAATAACGTAGTGAGTTTAAAGTTATTTCAGTGTTTCGAAAGTTTCTTTCAAAGTGATGGGGGTTTTAAGTGGTAAAATGAAAGTTCTTTAACAACCATTACATAATTCAATGCAATCAGGTGCTGAGGGAAAAAAAGACGACACAAGTGAGCAACTCATTAATCTTAGAGTGGGAGTCGGCAAATGGCGCATGAAATTAGCCTGTAATTGAACCTAAAATATTTGATAATTAGCATTGATCTTATTGTTCAAACTAACCATTTCACATGTTTCGCATATGTGTGTGGCTGATTCCCGTTGTAGTTAGTGTATGTTAGACAAAGCCAAAAAATACATTTTTTATATGTCATATCTTTTATAACAGTTAGCCTACATTTCATCAGATTGAAGTTGAATAAATCCCACTAACAGATACACTTGACAAAAGTCCCCAACCAAGAGACTTGTTTTTCGCGTCTTATTTGTGGCCTATATTTTTTTCCATTTCCTTGCAGTAAATCAGTCTATCTGATGATGACATCAGATTCAGAACACCAAAAGGCTGCATGAATTATTCGAAAAGAAGTTCAACTTTCAATGATCCCGTGATTGTCTTTTGAGTCCGCCGTGCTTGCTTTGTAATACATACACAGGCACTCATGGCACCGCATTGGCTGCATACATCAGGTTTAAAGGAAACAACTAACCTCCACCTAACTGTATGTCTTGTTCGTCGTTTACAGACAGAAACAGGTTAAAATACACTGCAGTATGTTTTGTGTCTATTAAATTAAAGTATCTAACTGTCTGCTTGGAGATTAAAAGGGATACTTCATGTACATACTGTATGAATTTGCAAGCTTCCTTCCCTGTATTTTCTTTCATTTGGGGTGGGTAATGAGAAAGGAAGTTGGCCAGGCTGTCTCCTTCTGCTTCTAGTCTTAATGCCAAGCTAAGCTAATAGCCTCTTGGCACCGTTCACTCACTCCACTTAGCACGCACAGCGGTATCTGTCTTCCTATCGAAGTCATGGCGTACAAATTAAATTTGGCATTGTCAGGATGGAATCCACGTTAATGAAGGCCATAAGTACCACAAGTGAAAGTGGGTATAAGAGAAAGTAAGTGTCATACAGCTTTGACTTCACATGCCTAGCGAAGCAAAAATGTACACTGCCTTCCTGTAATGGCTCTGTCGTTGGAATAAAAGTAGCCTATTTGAAACTTATATTGTAAGTTACTTTGATAGTACATTTTAGTCACATGATTAAAAAGAAAAAAACTATCAAACTACCTGATTATCTCTAAACAGATGTGTATCTTAAATTGGATTTATTTACCTTTGTATAAGGAATTGGTGCCGGAAGTCCAAGTCTGAACTTCCAGCGTGGCGCGTTCCTCAAATCAAGGTATTAGATGACTCACTGTGCATAACAACAAAGACTATAAGAGGCACCACCCTGGTTAATTACTATAAACTCGTGCCCTGGGAACTCTAACACGGTATCGATTCAAAATCTATAGTCATCACTACATTAATAAGCGTTAATTACTCGGGTAACAGTGACATAGGAAAAACACCACAAACACAGAAATCACAGAAGCATTACTATGATCTGAACAAATAGATACAGTATATAAACAAATAATAATAAAAATCCCCGTAAAGAAGACAAGATGAACGCGCCAGCCACATTGTAGTTAATGTTTACTTCAGAATGCCAGTGTGGCTGCCAACCCGTATAAATGTACTGTATGTTGACCAAGTATTATTACATATACAAACAAAAAAAGATACCAAGGACTTACTGGGAGCACTGCATCCTTAACCTTGAATTGTAGAGTCACAAGGGAAAAAAACAATTAGGGTGCCCAATGTAAATCAACTTTCCACATAAGCGTTCACACAATTACTAATAAATACTTTTAGCAGCTCATTTATGAATCATTGACAACAACTAGGCTCAAGTGTGGCGCAGTTTTTCAGCATCAAGACAAGATTAAAGAATAGTTTTTTATTATTATGATTTAAAGGAAAACACAAAGTGAAATCAGCAAAATTAGTGGTTGAACCGGCATGCATAGATGAAAAATTGACTTGAGGTTTGAAATTGGAAGCCAGTAAAAAACATTTGAAATGGGGGTTTTGAAACAAAAACGCGTTGCAACAGTAACATGAAGTTGATGCACATAATTTGATTTGGCAGGCCACACAATCTGACTCCTAGACCTTGATTTTGACATCTGTGATCTGAATCAGTGATCCCCAAACACCGGGGAGCGGACTGGTACCGGGCCGTGGCGCATTTGCTACCGGGCCACAGAGAAATAAATAATTAACGACTGCAATCTGGCCTGTGGCTCTTGACACATCAGTATCCCTGTCTACTCTACAAACTAATCCGGGTAAATTGTATAGGTCACCATCTAGTGGTTGGCCGCAATTATAAGGGTGTTTTCACACCTATAGCAGCCCAGTGCCAATCAGTGTAAACAGTAACTTTAGCTGCTGTTGGCTGTGTGCTGCGGGCGGCGACGTCTTTGGACAGCTTTTTTATGGGGAAAAGGCCATCTGCTGAGCCAGAAGAGGACCCTATAACCAAGTCCATTCGGCATAATATGTGGCTAAAAGCTAGCAAACGAGGCAACAAAAGCGAATGCTCTAAGAGCATCATACCTCATGGCGAACCGTATTGCTAAAGCTAAGAAAGCTTCCACCATTGGAGAAGAACTCATAATGCTTGCGACCACGGATATTTGCCGACAAGTTTTGGGAGAGGCCGCTGTTGAAAAAAGGTTGATTCAGTGAGCTACATTTTCTCTGCATTTAATATTCGTTTTTAGCCTTGACGTGTTATTTTAAATTGACTTTTTTTTGCCATACATTGCCGGTCCCTGGAAAAAAAGGCCCACATTACACCAGTCATCTATATATATATATATATATATATATATATATATATATATATATAGATGTATATATATATATATATATATATATATACACAGTGCCTTGCAAAAGTATTCGGCCCCCTTGAACCTTGAAAACTTTCGCCACATTTCAGGCTTCAAACATAAAGATATAAAATTTAATTTTTTTGTCAAGAATCAACAAGTGGGACACAATCGTGGAGTGGAACAAAATTTATTGGATAATTTAAACTTTTTTAACAAATAAAAAACTGAAAAGTGGGGCGTGCAATATACGCGGATACGTTTATTTTTGAACCATTCCATTGTAGATTTGGCTTTATGTTTTGGATCATTGTCCTGTTGGAAGATAAATCTCCATCCCAGTCTCAGGTCTTGTGCAGATACCAACAGATTTTCTTCCAGAATGTTCCTGTATTTGGCTGCATCCATCTTCCCGTCAATTTTAACCATCTTCCCTGTCCCTGCTGAAGAAAAGCAGGCCCAAACCATGATGCTGCCACCACCATGTTTGACAGTGGGGATGGTGTGTTCAGGGTGATGAGCTGTGTTGCTTTTACGCCAAACATATCGTTTTGCATTGTGGCCAAAAAGTTCAATTTTGGTTTCATCTGACCAGAGCACCTTCTTCCACATGTTTGGTGTGTCTCCCAGGTGGCTTGTGGCAAACATTTAACGAGACTTTTTATGGATATCTTTGAGAAATGGCTTTCTTCTTGCCACTCTTCCATAAAGACCAGGTTTGTGCAGTGTACGACTGATTGTTGTCCTATGGACAGACTCTCCCACCTCAGCTGTAGATCTCTGCAGTTCATCCAGAGTGATCATGGGCCTCTTGGCTGCATCTCTGATCAGTTTTCTCCTTGTTTGAGAAGAAAGTTTGGAAGGACGGCCGGGTCTTGGTAGATTTGCAGTGGTCTGCTGCTCCTTCCATTTCAATATGATGGCTTGCACAGTGCTCCTTGAGATGTTTAGAGCTTGGGAAATCTTTTTGTATCCAAATCCGGCTTTTAACTTCTCCACAACAGTATCTCGGACCTACCTGGTGTGTTCCTTGGTTTTCATAATGCTCTCTGCACTTTAAACAGAACCCTGAGACTATCACAGAGCAGGTGCATTTATACGGAGACTTGATTACACACAGGTGGATTCTATTGGATCATTCAGAGATCCTCACTGAACTTCTGGAGTGAGTTTGCTGCACTGAAAGTAAAGGGGCCGAATAATATTGCATGCCCCACTTTTCAGTTTTTTATTTGTTAAAAAAGTTAAAATTATCCAATAAATGTTGTTCCACTTCACGATTGTGTCCCACTTGTTGTTGATTCTTGACAAAAAAATTAAATTTCATATCTTTATGTTTGAAGCCTGAAATGTGGTGAAAGGTTGCAAGATTCAAGGGGGCCGAATACTTTTGCAAGGCACTGTATATATACATATATATATAAGGGCATAGGTTTGCATAGGGACGGTAGGGACATAACACTACCAATTTTTCAGGATGCTCAAATTGTCCCTACCAACTTTTAAGCAAATTTATTTGCATTATATAATGACTTCAGTTACACAGGTAATTTAGAAAAATCCACCTCCTTAAAACTGGGGGTAAAAAAACTAATTCCCTTGTTTTCAGTGTAAATCTACTAATAAGTGAAATTATCCGCCAGTGCGTCAAGTAAATTTTGCTCAGATTTCTTGAAATTAGAAGATTTATTTTAAGCAATAAATTTGCATATTTAATCATGAAAAGCTTATTTGAAAACATTTTTCTTGAATTAGGTGAGAAATCACCAACTTTTAGATGTTTGGGCTTAACAAGAACAAATAGTATTATTTACTTACACTAAATGGAAGAATCTGACGCATTAATCTGTTAACTAGACTTTAACACTCAAAACAAGATGGAGAAAATTATTCGACTAGATTTAAGGAAAATGATCATATTGAACTGTTAAACAATTTGCAGTGTGAAAGTTAGTATAAGTCAATACAGATTTATTCTGCATTAATCATTTAAACTATCAATTAATTAGGTTGATATTAGTGAGAAATGTAGCCTTGACCCCTGTTCACCCAATCTATTTGGTCTTATTAATGTCCCGTCCCCAGCAAAAAGTGTACATGCAGGTTATGCTGTTATATCGTCCCTTCCAATATTGAGACCAAACCTACGCCCTGGATATACAGCATAGAAATACATATGCAAACCAAATTTAGCATAAATCAACTTGGCTTCTGAAACAAAATTATCTAAATCACAAATGAAGAGATACAGTTAAGCCATTTATTTTAAAGGACTGCTACAATGAAGTACCACTTCTGTAGACATGTGTTATTAAAGAAGCCAAGACGGAAATCTCACTCATGTAAAAGATTAGGAAAATATGTGTTTGTGGGAATTCAATTAAGGCCCTTAAAAAGTCAAGGTTGCCACTGCTCAGGTGAGCGGAACGAGGATGTGACTTGAAAAGGCCACAGTTACCATAATGATAGCTCCGTGGTGACATTTGAGCCTCTTACCCCAGATGAGACCGAGAAAGGGTAGCACAGAGGGAGACACAATCCGTCCTGACAAGAAGTCCATTTTCCCACTGACACCTGACCTTCAAGAATCCAACAAAATATAATACACCATGCATGACCTACACATTCTTTTATTCAAATAAAATGCAACCAAACAAAGAAAAACCTTTTCACATGGTGTTTGAGATATGTCAAAATGACCTAGTTTCAAGGATTAGGGTTAATTTTGCTTCATGGGGCTTGTTTTCAATTTATTATTAGTAGCATACACAAATTTCCATTCTATCAGATCTCAGATTAGACAGCTTTAGACCATCTCAAAACATGATAAAAGGGTTTTGATTAAGGATGACTAAGACTAAGTGACAAGGTAAGCCTCTCTGGTCAAATCAATTAAATCGACAAGGGGGCACATTGGAAAATGAAAATGGGCATAAAAACACAAAAATGGGAGCAATAACAAGTTCTCTGAAATAACATCAACAGACGGAAAAATACATCTGTACTGGTAGCGTAGAGGTTAATAATACTGCCTATCTTGAATAAAGCAAGAGTGAGATTCCAGAAAGGTGCCCTAAAATGTTTCGACAAAGGGTCAGTTGTACAAACTGTGGCAGTGGTGGTGAAGGAGAAAGTCAATGTATACTTAAATGAATCTTTTGCAGGAATGGAGAAATATAGAATCTACAAACAAAATATTTGAATAGCTTGAATGAACTGGAAACGGCCAACAACAAAATTGTCAGTAAACATGTTTTTTTACGCAATCTCATTACTCACACGACTTGCAGATATGTGAAAGCTGATTTCACTTTACCACATACTTTATAAGGAAAACCCACAACAAAGTTTACTGGTTGACATAGATTCCTATTTTACAACAGCTGCAAGGGCATCAAAGGCAGCTGTGCTATTGCGCATGACCTTGTCAGGTAGATCTCCGAAAGCAGGAGCCATGACATCATCAAACGACTCGCTACACCCAATTTTGGACCAATTTAACGCAAAACTCCGTGAAATCAGTCAATGTGCAGAAAATGAAGTTTCAACGCCAATGCAGTCTGACGCCGACCTCCCCCTTATTACCACCATAAGAATCTACGCCACGAGCCCGTGGCGCCAATTACATGAGCTTATGGAGGCAGTGTTGTGAACCATTACTACTTCAATGCTAAAGTGCTGCTGGTGAGGGTTTCTTAAAGATGCAGATAAGATTATCAGCAGAATCTAATCACTTTAAAGTATGGCACTCTTTTTGTAGAAGCCATATAAAACACACAAATGGAAAGAAGACAACACATTTTCCTCTTATATCTATTAAAAAAAAATAAAAATAAAAAAACAACAACAACAAAAATACAGTCTGAACTGATCATCTTCTAAGACCTTGGATGATTTACTTAACCTTGCATCTTAAACAATGATTAAGTTTACTTTACATCCAATGTAGAATAGCCCTTTGGGCTTGATGTGAGTGGAAAATTACATTAGATGAGGAAGTGTGAAAACAAAAAGAAAATGATCCTTTAACAGTTGCTTCACCGACAGACAGCAGTGTTGCCATTTCCACAGCAAGGAAAGTAGCTATTGGCTGTCCTAAAAGTCGCATTGTGATGTCATCGCCTAATTTGCATATTTGACCATTACCATGTAAGTGTAATGTATGCTGTTTGAGAGAGGAATGGCGTACCGCAAGCAACACGTCACTTCCGCTCATTAATATTCATGACATTAGCTACTGTTGCTAAGGACACGCCCCGTTTGTCCCCAATAGGAAATGAATGGAAATCGTGTACGAAGGAGATGTTTACAAAGCTAAACCTACCAATTCTGTCCGAAAATGATGTCCCCGGATGCCAAATTCACTTGCAAAGATGTGGAAGTACATAAAAATGTTCATTTAAAGAGATAGCGTGAGTGTCGAGGGCTGAAAGAGACGAAAAAAACGAGCCGACCTTAGCATAGCCTTAGCTTTTTTGTAGACACCTTTTTCTTACGTGACTGACAATGACATTCTCCTGTTTCAACAAGCTATCCTTTTCCACCAGCCCTGTCTTTCCTATATATTTATATCCTCTGGTTGTCCTACATCTCTGACCGTTCTTGGGGTGTAATTTATACTTGGTGTTGCGATCGCAAATGCTACTCAGTGACAGTCAACGAACACTTTTGATTTTTTCATTGATAACAAATCTTAATTCTATAATTTATTTACTCTTCCCACTTACTAAAGTTGTTTTTTTTTTTACAACAGAAAAGGTAACAGTGGCAGTCAGATACCATTTTGATTCTTTTCAGGTCATTCATTGTCAGACAGAAGCAGCACGGCACAATGTCACTCTAAAAATAAGTTAAAAATATCAAAATGGCTTACCTCTTTGTCCTCTGAAAGACCATGCCAACCCAACAAAATGTTTACTGCATATGAAATGTAAATGGATTCACTGAGCTGGTGTGAAAAGTCTGCGCAAGTTGATTCATTCTTCACATTTTTTCCTCCCGAGTTTTTGGTTTTGGTAAACGTATGAAGAAATCATCCTTCATATGTCATAATGTCTAGAATCGTTTCTACAAGTTCCAAAAAAGCAATGTGTGATAAGCATGTTTGTTTTTGAAAGATTACCAGAGAAAAGTACCACAAATACCATTGTTTCTGTACGAGGGCGGGTCTATAATCTCCCATCGCTGCTTTACTTCCGCTTTACGATGCGACGTCACGGTCTAAAAATAGCATGCGTGCGGTATGCCATTACGATGTGGGAGAAGCAAAGAGTGAAAAAAAAAACACCAGAAGAAGTTGCTAGATTTTTCGCTAGTCACTTTTGATTAAGTTGCCAAGAGGCTTTGGAAAGTCACCAGATTTAGCAAGAAAGTCGGCAACACTGCAGATGATTGTTCATTTAGTTAAAAAGGGACTATACATGAAAAGTGAAAACTCATTGTAAAGTGAGCCAAAACCTATTCCAGATGACCCTGAGGCTATGTCTACACTAGGACAGATAATGGCCTTAAACGTGTAATTAGTTGGACTATACGGCATGTCCGCTACACTAATGTGCGTCTTATCCATGCAAGAACTTACACGGATAGGTTAGTCGGCTAATATTACCCGCCGCCTAATATAGACGAGTGTCTCCCGAAAACAATCGGACACAAAGGAAGTGATGTCATGGAGCGTGCCATCGCCATTTTTAGTGTGGCACAACACCATTGTAAACAATGGAGGCGGACGATCAAGACGTGGCATTCCTGCTCCTCCTTTCTTTTTCCACAGTCATTGTTTACAGTTTATCATCTAGAGTGTAGAACAGGTGTCAGGAAGCTATATCTTCGCAAGTCAATTCTGGTTCTTTTGATGAGTACATCTGCTTCTCCGCCAGCCCTAATTTTAAATGTGGTATTGACCAACTCGCTTGAACGAGCTGTAATAAGCTGATAGTGCATTCACACTTTTTGCTTGAACCTTCAAAAGTACGTAGCAATAATATGCTTATAATATAATAATATGCAGTGCCCATTGGTGGACCCCCCCATCGCGGATTACACGGAGATGAGTGTTTTATTACAGAGCTCGTCTCTCGCATTAAATCTCCGATCAGCCAGCTGTGGGGCTTGCCCCTCCCAACTCAATGCCGACTGAACTGGAGTACATAAAATTGTGTAGGGGAAAATTAAAAGTGAACTGCGTGGTACCCCACGTCACACAGGTGTGCGATCAGTTATGTTCATTTCCGCCTGCCAAAACTGTTGCCACTTCCAGGATCTCCACTGTTATGCACAAGCACTCCTGTTTGCAGTTTCCACTTCAAGGAAATATACGCAGCACCACACCATTTGTTTCTGTTTGTGCGCAATTGAGTATCGATTGTAATGTCCCAAATAACGATGTCAGGCTTTCGTTGTTGTTTTCTAAAGATTTATTTTAATCACAACTCGGGGACTACCGTAATTTTCACACTATAAGGCGCACCTGACTATAAGCCGCCACCCACCAAATTTGACACGGAATCAACATTTCTTCATAGATAAGGCGCACTACACTATAAGCTGCAGCTGTCCTTACTTTAATATGGGAATGAACCACCATGAAGCTTTGAACCAATTGGCTGTAAAGCTGCATTGCTTCGAGAAGCTTCATTTGGCCATCACTGCTCCCTTGGGGGAGACAGTCAACCTCTGCTGCCACCTGCTGTCAACACTTGTGTTCCAACACGCCTCCTAGCATGCATTGCAGTGCTGAGATGTAAATATCAATCAAAATTCATGTTCTGTGCCAATTATTTCTTCAGTTACTGTTCCAGTTGTTTCATTAACTGCTAGTTATGGTATTTGGTAACACTTTATTTGTCAGTGGCGCCATAAGACTGTCATCAAACTATCATAATTATGACATGAGACTGTCATGAGCGTTAATGAATGCTTATAACAGATGTCATTTGGTGTTATCCGGCAAATTATCTCACTTTTGAATGGATGTAAAAGATCCAAGCTGGACATAAATGGACATTATCTGTCATAAGCATTCAGTAATGCCCATGATAGTGTCATGTCACAATTATGACAGTCTTATGCTACTGCTGTCAAATAAAGTGTTACCTATTATCAAAAATAAATCAACAAATAAGCCGCACTGGACTATAAGCCGCAGGATTCAAAATGAAGGAAAAAAGTAGCGGCTTATAGTCCGAAATGTACGGTACTTGTAAAAGCCGAGTGTGCCCTCAGTCCCTTCACTGAAGCTCCTGCGTGATGCGTTCAAATTTGTTCACGAAAAAAAAACAGTGATCACAAAACGGAGTTCCGGACCCTTGGTCTAGAACAGCGGTCTCAAACCGACTCCACAAAGGGCCGCAGTGGGTCCTGGTTTTTGTTCCAACAGATCCAGCACAAACAGTTCCACCAATGAGGTTTCTGCTAACATAAGCAGCACCTGATTGCAATCAACTGATTACACTTGTAAGAAACCAGATTGGTGAAAAGGTATTTGTCTCGTTTGGTTGGAATGAAATCCAGTACCCCCTGCGGCCCTTTGAGGACCGGTTTGAGACCACTGGTCTAGAAGGTGTAGTCATTTCGAAATTTCCCGCTGGCGAGTAACAAGTTTCCGTTTCAGAGGTAAACCGCGTGGACGATGATGAAACACATGAGACTGCTCCTTTCTATGCATGCGTTGTTTGCGCAAATGCAAGTGTACCTTGCAGAAGCGGGGGACCTAAGCGCACCTTAAACATAGTACGGACAGGTATAAAAATAGTCGGCAAAATAATCCAGAGAAAATTATCAGTCCTGTTGTAGACGTAGCATGAGAGATACCATGCCATTCAATTGCAATGGACATAATGACATTTACATTTACTCATAGGGTTTTTATTGTATTCAACTATTTAATTATTGATATAAAAAAACTCATGCAATCATGAGGACAGCATTCAAAATAAACAGAAAGGCCTGAGCCTAAATCCAAGGAGTCCAACAGTTCAGTTTAATAGATATTCAGCAAAATAAGAAGAACACCAAGCTAGGCGTTTGTCATCTTCGACAGAGCCTCTTAAGTTTATTGAATTCCTGTGACTTCGGTATATACTAGCACACACTCAAGAAACAAGGCAAAACTTTATTTCAACTTTCATCACCTGTGCCTGTCTATAGGGTGCACAGAAACAAAAGTGAGAAGAAGAAGCAGACACACAAAAAAGTGTATATACTTGTAATAAAAAGAAAGGTACGGATCTTTTGAATTGATGTGTGGATTTGCATACAAGCAAGCAAGTTGCGCTCACCTGTTGAGTGGCGCCAAGGCTCGGGAGCGTCGTTTTGTCTTCATGAGCTACAGATGACTCTGAACACAAGCATGGAAGGGAGAGAGAGAATGCCAATGGGAACCCCTCTCCACCTTCTTTCCTCTCACTCTTCAGTTGAATACAGAGGCATAGAGAATAAAGATTGGTTGTGGGACAGAGTACAGAGCAGGCAGACGGTTGCATGAAAAGTGATGGTGGTGGTAGAATACGGTCATGTGAAAAGATCCCATCAGGCTGTGCATTCGCCATTTTTGTGTAGCAATTAATTTTAAGGTTAAACAGTCAACGTAGAGAGCAATGGAGACTTTTGTCATTGTAGGTTATTCGAGTTGAAAAGTAGAAATGAGATGAAAGGAAGATTTGATGCAGTACATATAATTCAAGGTGAACGCATTAATGTTATTTGCTTTTCACCCTAATAATGAAGTTAGATTCTTGTTGTGATCTGCCTTTTTGCAGAATATTCATAAACGTAGTTATTTTGCATTTTACAGCGCTGTTTTGGAGCCGCATCCATCACAAACAACACAGCTGCCAGTTTGTAACATTTTTACTCATACATAATGAATAAATCCACATAGCCATAATTTCTATACTGAATATTCCCAGTGTAACGTGTGTTGTGGCAATGATGGAGATGGACACACAGGCTAAGGAATCCACTTTTACTTTTAAACACCCACCTTCCTCCCTAGTCACAACCCCCTCCCCATGTCAATTATATTCTTCCAACTGAATGGTGGCTGGAGAATACCGCTGTTTGCTCAGTGGAACATGGTGAAAGCTTGCCTCAACAGGCAACTTAAAGGTCATGTTTATTTTTCACATGCATGTATTTTTCATTTGTTCTGCTGATAGGCTATATTGGTTTTGCTGCCCCATATGTACGTCATGGTCGACCTTTTTACACACTGCACGGTAAATACAAAAGTATTGTTGTCCATGACACACTGCAGCCTGTATATGTGGTCCTAAAGTTCACATCACTGTATATATGTACCATATATGTATACGTATGATGATACTATTGGCGAGAGATGGACAGGTGTTTCACTGCAGCGCCAGCAGTAATGCGAACTCTGTACCGGTCCGTTGTGGTGAAGGAGGAGCTGAGCCAAAAGGTGAGGCTCTCGATTTATCAGTCGATTAATTATTAATTAATTAATTACAGTTACAAATTACTTCTCCCAAAAAGGAATTGTGTTAGTAACTCAGTTACCTGAATGTAAGAGTAATGAGTTACTTGGGAAAGTAACTGGTGATAATTTTCATGTTTTTTCACAAAAAAAAAAAAAAAAAAAAAAAAAAACAGGTCACACAATGTGAAGTTTAAAGGGTTTTTGGGACAATTGGCCCTAGCCCAATTCTTTACCGTAACCTTAACTAGACACAGGGCTATTGCGGATATTATGATAACTAGATAGTAACCTTTGCTATGTGTGGAAGTCATTTAATGTTGTGAATCAACCGTTAAAGGTGTTAAAATTGCTCCCGTTATTGTATTAGTTCCCTTCTGTCTATTTTCGACGTGTAAGTTTTAAAACTGTTTCATCATTTAAAGATAGATTTAAGTTAAGTTTTGCCAATTTAGGAGCATTTTAGATAGAAAGTGACTTAGGTTCGCTAGGAAGGTTCTCTACAACAGAACCTTCCAGAGAAGTCTACTGCTTTAAGATGGCGGCTGTTTACTAGCGCATCTAGTTCTTTATTATACATGTTGCTAATGCGGCCATGTCTGTCATTTGCATCTAGTTCTGTACATATGTGATATCTACCGAAGCATCATGTGGCCGTAGTTTGTAGGCTATCGGCTACAGTCAGGTATTATTGGAGCCACCTAGCATAGTAGCATCGCGTTTGCAATGGCTTCACACTCCCTTGCCTCCTCCCCACTCCTGCTCTGCTCTCTCATCTCCGTGAGTCCGTCTTTTTCAGATTTTTCTCGCGTCAGTCAAGCAACATCGTAACGCACAGTAATGCACGCCTTTCCAGCCTCAGTAGCGGTAATGGCATTGCCAAGATGAGAAAAGTAATTAATCAGATTCCTCGCTACTGAAGAAAATAACGCCGTTAATAACGCCATTATATCCTAACGCTGTTATTAACAACACTGGTCACGAGCTGTCGCGACCGATAGAACAAAATCCCAGATACAAGTGCCCGAAATGAGTTTCCTCCGCAGGTTGTCCGGGCTCTCCCTTAGAGATAGGGTGAGAAGCTTGATCAACTGGGAGGGATTAGCGTAGAGTCGCTACTCCTCCGCGTTGAGAGGAGCCAGCCAAGGGGGCTTGGGCATCTGGTTCGGATGCCTCCTGGACATCTCTCTGGAGATGTGTTCCGGGCAGAATTTGGATGGATGGATGGATGGATGGATGGATGGATGGATGGATGGATGGATGGATGGATGGATGGATGGATGGATGGATGGATGGATGGATGGATGGATGGATGGATGGATGGATGGATGGATGGATGGATGGATGGATGGATGGATGGATGATACTATTGGTCAATAACCACAAACACAGGAGCGAAAGTGGGCCAGAACGGTCAGGAATGCAGTTCCGGTATAAGATTCAGGGCCAGAACGCAGTTCCGGTATAAGATTCAAGGCCGGAATGCTGTTCTGGTACACACTGCTTTGGTTCAGAAAATATGACGGCAACTGTCAAAACGCTATGAAAAAACAAAAATGCTAAGCTGCCACACATGCATTTTTTTATCTCCAAGAACAAAACAATCTACCAACATCAGATCTACATACACAAGTGTTAACAACAAGTTTAATAAAGTGCTTGTGTAGCATAATCCGTTTCCACCAATATTTATTATGTATTTTATTCCACGGACAGCATGGGGGTTTCCCCAGCTGCTGCAGTTATCTGAGTCTGACGATGATGAGTCACGTGAATGTGCAAATGCATGCAGCAAAGCAAAACGACTGGACTCATGTATCTGTTCAACTGGCTGACATACTTACATGTTATCAGCGGAGATAGTTAGCTCTGACTGGTTAAAATGTGCATGTTTTCTGGACCAGCAAAAAAAAAAAAAAAAGGGTTGTTGAATTGATGCGACAACAAAGAGCAATGCAACATGAAATGGATCAAATCTTTAAGAGCAACGAAAGAGTTGAGGAGGCTTATTTATCATATCTAGTTTTATTTGCTCTGATGGGGAGGTTCAGAACATTTAAGCTGTCAATGTGCACTTTGGACTTATATTTGTTCATCTATGTTAGGCTACCTATTCATTTCCTTATGATTTAAAAAAGTAAATGTTTGCGCAATCTTCAAAATATATTCCATTTCACTCTGCATAATATAAGTAATTTGTACTTATTTTTCTGAATGTATGTTACTTATATCTTTGTTATGAAAAAAGTAGAAGAAAAAGTAAATGTTTACATTAACTTCAATTTTAATATACTGTACATCATATGTTCTTAACTAGTTAAAATTGAGATATGGCATTCAGTATGTGAGGAAATGAGGGAAAATAAAAATTAGGAGATGAGATCGGGATTATTGCTGTTTTTGTTAACATTTATTTTGCAAATCATTGAAAAAAAATACAATTTCAAATGAAAATCAGTTTTTGTATGCGTTATGGAAATACTGTAACTGTGCTAAAACAGTTTTCTTCGCATTTCAGTAGTTTAAGAGGTTTGACACCCCCCCCCCCCCCAAAAAAAAAAAAAAAAAAAAAGAAAAAAAAATTAAAAAAATAAAAGCATTTTCTGGCTCCGTGGCGTCCTTCACGTCAGGGAGTTCCGGCAAGAAATTCTAACCACTTTCACTCCTGCACAATCATAAGATTTTTTAAAAATTATTATTACAGAAGTTATTTACTCATTTAAAGTGTTAGGGTTATGCTCTGCTCTCTTTGTTACATACAGTAGGCTATGTGAAGTTTCAGCTTTACATTAATCGAGTGTTATTTCATCAGACGATCTTAAACACACACACACATACTAGTATTTTCCATTTGATTCGTCAGTGTACAGATTCTTTTTAGAAGTTAAATAGGCTATAACCAGATGGTACTTGAGACAAGGTATATAAAAGAGAATGGACATGATGACCTTGAACAGCTGAAATTAATCGCAAAATCGACAAGACAATATGAAAAGAGAAGAGGTTGTGGACTGATATTATAGAGGAAAATACACCGTGAAGACACAGGGGCTAATTTATCTTTAATTTACTGGCGTTCATAAGTATTTGTACCCCTGAGAGAATATTTGCTAATATTTAGTGCAGAAACAATTGTTTGCTCATTCCTCCACACAAATCCTCTCTAGATCTGTCAGGTTTCAGGGATGTCGTTGAGAAACACGAAGTTTCAGCTCCATCCAAAGATTTTCCATTAGATTGAGGTCTGTAGACTGGCTAGGCCACTCCAGAACTTTGATATGCTTTTTACGCAGCCACTCATTGGTCAGCTTGGCTGTGTGCTTCGGATCATTGTCATGTTGGAAGACCCAGCCAAGACTCATCCTTAAGTCTCTGACTGATGGAAGGAGGTTGTGGCTCAAAACCTGACGATACTTTTCACCATTCATCCTCTGCTTCAGACAGAACAACTGTCCTGTCCCCTTTGCCAAAAAGCAGCCCCAAAGCATGAGCTTTCCACCCCCATACTTCACAGTGGGAATGGCATGCTGGGGATTGTACTCAGCCTTCTTTTTACTACACACATGACAAGTAAAGTTTGCACCAAAAAGCTCTACTTTGGTCCCATCTGACCACATGACTTTCTCCCATGACCCCTCTGCATCATTCAGATGGTCTCTGGCAAACTTCAGACGGGCTTTCACATGTACTGGCTTCAACAGGGAAACCTGAGCAATGCATGATTTTAAACCATTGCACCGTAGTTTTATAGTGACAGTAGCCTTTGGATCTGTGCATCCAGCTCTCTTCAGGTTGTGACCAGCTTCTGCCGTGTAGTTCTAGGCTCAGACCTCACTTTTGTAATCATGAGTGATGCCCCGCGAAGAGAGATTTTACATGAAGCCCCAGTCCAAGGTAGATTATCAGTCATGTTTAGCCTTTTCTATTTTATAACAGTAGCTGCAACTGTTGATTTCAATCTCACCAAGCTGATTTTCAATTGTCCCATAGCCTTTTCCAACTTTGTGGAGCTCAACAATTTTTTTTCTGGTGACTTTCGAAAGCTCTCTGGTCTTGCCCATGGTAGCAGTTGGATTATGACCGACTGTGGGGTGCACAGGTGACAATAAAGAGCTGAAACGGGTGGTGGGTGGGTGGTTACTCATTGCCTGGCACGGCCAGCCTGTTCTCCCTGTATTTTTCAAACACTGAGAAAAAAGTCTGGGAACCAGCCCATTAACGGCCTCTCGAGCAGGTACAAAATCAATCGACAAATCAGATTCGTTTATTTGCGTGACGTGTTCTTAACGAGCAACGTCACTCTTGCGTGTCGAAAGTCGTCTCCACAACAACACAGATGGTGAACAGGAGAGCCGAGAATATGTTCCAATCCACGGTAAAATCAGTTTTAAATTACCAAAAGCACATCGACACGAGTCATTGACAACAGTCTGTCTCGCGCTAGCCATGTTGAATAAACTCCGCTCTCCTCGTATGTTTACTTCTGTGCGCAAGTCCCTCGTCCTGCCCTCGTCGTTTTACTAACATCACGTCTGCCCGTCGCTGATTGGTCCACTCCGCTGTCTGTTTGCTTTGGCTTGTTCCACCCTGGAAATTATATCCGCTGAATGGTGGCCAGACTAAATAGCTGGAACAGCGGTGAGTCTGGTGTACCAGGCAAGGTTACTCATTGGGTAAAGGTGGACTTGTTTTAAGGAAGACTGACAACTCTTTGAGAGTCCCCCAGTGAATTACAAATGAATTATTTTTAAAAAATCTTTCAATGCGAGTTCCATTTTTTTTTCAGATTATGTCTTTATAAGGGGAAATGCATCTATGATTGAAATATTAGACCTCTACCTATTTACTAAGTGGGTGAACTTGCAAAATCACAAGGGTTGCAAATATTTCTGTTCCTCACTGTTGATAGATAGATAGATAGATAGATAGATAGATAGATAGATAGATAGATAGATAGATAGATAGATAGATAGATAGATAGATAGATAGATAGATAGATAGATAGATAGATAGATAGATAGATAGATAGATAGATAGATAGATAGATAGATAGATAGATAGATGACAACTAAAATAAAAAAGGTACCCAAATTGAATGAGTGCCATATTTATATAAACTCATTCATCACTATACTAGAAAGGTCTTCTGCGTTACAGATTTTTGTAAGGAATAGAATAATATACTGTATATTACATAAATATCACAGAGTATGACTAGTAGATACACACAGTATTTCAGATGTAGTAGACATTTATTACTTTCCATGAAAAAGGTCTGCTTCAAACACTTTGGAGAATTCTTATCACTTTATGAAATAATTTATGGGTTCAGCCTCCAAAAATCTGTCAAAACCTGTGACAAAACTGAACCTCCTGAATAGAATTTATTGCAGTGTTGCTATATAACACTACATTAGTTTAATATAATTGTACCTAATAAATTGGCCAGTGAGTCTCTTTCAACTACTATTCCGGAGAAAAGTGCTGAGAAACTTCCACACCTTGGAAGCTGGCAATAAAGTATGATAATGAAATACGCAAACGCTTCAAATGGCACAAATTCAAGGGACATAAATTTGTATTTGTGAACCTACATGATCTTTGTCACGTGTGTGTCTGTGTATAGGGAATGTTTGAGGCCAAGATGTTCACAGACAGGCCGAGCAGTCAGAACTGGTCTCGCAGACAGCCATTAGGCCCAGCGGCCTAGGGCTGGAAGGTTAATGCTACCACTTGCCCAGAGGGAGTATGCCTAGCAAAGGCGGGCGGCAAGAGTAGGATGGGAGGTACAGGATGAGGAGGAGAGGGACGAGGCGAGGGGGCTGTGCAACTCAGTTCACACAAACAGCAATGTCAGCAAGATTGGAGCCAGATGATGAAGGGAGGAGGAAGAAGACGAGGAGGGAGGGAGTATGAGCTGAGGGATGGACAGAAGAGCCGAAGATGAATGGCGAGTTGAAAAACGCTGGAAGGATAAGGGAGACTACAGTAAAGGGGGCAAAAAGAATTAATGTCAGGTGGTTGGACAGGCAGAGGGTGAGATGAAGGGGACATGAACGAGCAAGGTAATGGAGCGAGAGAGAAAAGGATGGAAGAAGGAGGCAGAAAGATACTGTAAAATGGACTGTGGAGTGATGAATAGAAGGCAAGAGAGGGAGGAGCAGCAGGAAGGAAAGAGGGGGCAGATGAGAGGTAGGAAGGCTGACAGGAGGAGTTGTTTTCGCAAACTAACAGGAAGTCTTCTGACTCAGACCAGCGTGACAGGAAAAGCAAGGAGGACGATTAATTAAGGGCAGAGCAAGACAATATATGGAAGCGGAAAGTGGATGTCCAAGAGCTAAAAAGAGATGCTGCCACATCATTCTGATGGATAGGGAGAGAAAAAACATCAATTAGGTGGGCCTATTGCAATAGTAATAAACGAACATCAAATATTGATATTGCCTTTTTCCAATGAGAACCGTTGAATCAATATTACTGGTACTTCCTGTTGTAAAGATCCCATTGTCATCACATACTTTAATGATTGTACACTTTGTTGACAACGTTGGATATCGAGTCTAATACTGTGAACAGGTAATTGACGATGTAATGATGTGACAATATGTTCACCCTTGACGAACATTTTTTATTTTTTCATCGTTACAAACAAGGAAATATGTCAATTTTTCGATGATTTTTGTACAACAAACAATGGAGTAATGAATAGATGGGTCTCACATCCTCTAGTCTCGAGGGCTTCCATATACTTGTAGTATTTGGGGATTGCACTGATGCTGTTATATACTAATAAGCATTTCATCCTCCAATAATATATTTCACTTAGCATGTATCAGCTTTAAATACATACTGTACATAGATACTTAGTAACCTTTAGAAATGCAAATGCTCCATACGATCTAAATGTTAGTCGCGTTCAACATATAACCCAATGAAGTCACCCATTCATTTACTTTGCTGTTTTTGCTGTGCGCATGGCAGTCAAAATGGCGTACCGCACGCAACACGTCACTTTTGCTCATTAATATTCATGACGTTAGCAATTGTTGCTAGGCGGGTCAAGCTTGCGTTTGTCCCTAATGCTAAATGCACGGAAATAGTGCACGAACGAGATGTTAACTGAGCTAAACCTACCAATTCTGTCCGAAAATGATGTCCCTGGTGCCAATTTCACTGGTAAAGATGCGGAAGAACATACAAATGTTCACTTAAAGAGATTGCTTGAGTGTCGAGGGCTGAAAAAGAGCCGACCTGATCCAGAGGTAGCTTTTTTATCCGACACCTTTTTCTTGTGTGCATTAACTTACGCCACTGACAATGACATTCTCCTGTTTCAATAATCTATCCTTTACCACCATATGCCCTGTCCTTCTTATATATTATCTCCTCTGGTTGTTTTACGTCTCTGACCGTTCTTGGGGGTCATTTACATTGCTATTTTGGTAGCGATCGTAAATGCTACTCAGTGACAGCCAACGAACACTGTAAATTTTTTCATTAATAACAAATCTTACTTCTATAATTTATTTACACGTCCACTATACTATGGTTGTTTTTTTTTTTCTACAACAGAAAAGGTAACAACACTGGCTGTCAGATACCATTTTAATTTTTTTCCCCAGGTCATTCATTTTCAGACAGAAGCAGCACGGCAAAAAGTCACACTCAAAAATAAGTAAAAACATCAAAATGGCTTAGCTCTTCATCCTCTGTAGGACCATCGCCCCACCAAAACATTTACTGCATATGAAGGTGAATGGCTTCACCTTGCTGGTGTTAAACTGGTCTTTTAGACGTCCGCACAAGTTAATCTCTTGTTCACATTTTTTCCTGTTTTTTGGCTTCGGGAAACGTATGATGAAAACATCCTTCATATGTCGTAAAGTCTAGAGTCGTATCTACAAGTTCCATAGCAGCAGTTTTTACTCGGCATGTTCTTTTCTCACGCGTGGGCGTGTTCATGTTGACTCACTTCCGGGTTACGATGGCAATGTCACGGCCTAAAAATAGCATTTATACGGTACGCTAATAGTGTGTTGACCGTGAATGGTTGTTTGTCTCAGGCTACAGCTACACTAGGACGGACAATTTTTTTGCCTTGTAATTCGGACAATATTTTATACCTGTCCGCACTACGCCGCACAGGACGCCTAAATTTGCGCAGACTACGCCTGCGTAAAAAGGAGCAGCCTCGTGTGTGGCATTGTTTGCACGGGTCACCTCTGAACCGGAGGCTTATCATTTTTCGGCGTTGTTTGATGTATTCCACGGACATGTTCAGCCGTAAAATTAACAAGCTCTCTCAGTTGTAAAAACAGCAAGATACCCGCGTCTGTACCGTTCGCCTCCATTGTTCACGATGCCGTAATGCCACACAAAAAATACCGATAGCACGCTCCATGATGTCACTTCTGTTGGCTCTGGCGTCTTTACACAGGTAGCCGGCAGCTACACTAGATGGGGTATCCGCGTTTAGGAAATTATCTGGATCTCTAGCCCGGGTAATAACATATCTATACTATAGGTACATTAGTGTAGCCGACATGCCATACAATATGATAAATTGAACGTTAAGGCCATCCTAGTGTAGAGGTAGCCTTATTGTGTCCTACGATTGGCTGGCAACCAATTCAGGGTTTACCTCGCCTAGTGCCTGTAGTTAGCTGGGATAGGCTCGAGCACCTCCGCGACCCTCATAAGGATAAGTGGTGTGGAAAATGAATGAATGAATGAGTATTCAAGCAGCTGAACAGGGCAGTTAAAAAAATAAAACATAAAATTCAAATCTGCATTGTAATGTGCAAAAAAATGGGGTAGCTGGGAGTACAATATGTGGTAACGCACATGAGTACACGAGTACAGGGATTTCCTACCTTCGGAGGTTTGTAGTAAGACGTTACATGTACTCCGTTACATTTACTGGAGTTACGTTGTGACAAAAAACTTCTAAGAGTAGATTTACTTAGCCATACTTGTACTTTTACTTTAGTAGATTTGTGAAGAAAAAAATGCTACTCTTACTCTGCTACTTTGGGCTACACAAGAGTCGTTACATTTTCCTCTTTATTGTACATATTCGATGTATTATTAGTTATTTATTTATTTATTTTTGCTAGCAATGCTATTGCCAAGAGTAGCGCTACTAATTTCACCAATGAGACGTCACAACAATAATCACGTGACTCCATTACACCAAGCTTCTATGATCACGCCAGCCTGTTCAATGGTGGCGTCTTCAAAGCACCGTAACAAACGAAGTATTTGACATAGAGCACTGCCCTCAACATGAATCAAAATGGCGGGTTTAAAGCTCTCTTCCAGTTTTTATTTGGAACCAATTGACCGCGGAAAACCGGACATATGATCCTTTTAATTTCTTAATAGTAACTAGTAAGGAACTACAGTATTCACTACTTAAACTCAGAGCTATTTTCTCCACTAGAGGGCAGGGCACTCATGCACTTTTAACGAATAATGCCTTCATTACTGTTTTATTTCCCTTTCTTTAATGATTTATTTAAAAAAAAAAATAAATCTTTGGCTTAATGTGGTTATTGTACAGTATCATTATAACAATAGTTCATATAGATAAGTTTGAGCTGAGAGAAAAAAAATACCATTGTTTAAAAAAAAAAAAATTAAACAAAAATAAGCAGTTACTCAAAATATTACTCATTACTTGAGTATTCTTTTCACTGGATACTTTTTTGTAATGGCACTTTTTTGGATGACTACTTTTACTCTTACTTGAGTAATATAATTTTGAAGTAACGCTTTCTTACTTAAGTAAACGTTTTGGCTACTGTACCCACCTCTGCCTACCTTGAAGGTCCCAGAAGTGCTGAAACACAGCCACTCTACCACCTGAGCCATGCTGTCCCCAGCTTAAGGAGGCCACAAATTATTGGGATGGAAGGAAGAAAGGATGAAAGAAAGACACTGATGTAATTTACACTACTTATGTATATGAATTAGTGTGTAATATATCCTTACAATAGTTAACCACAATGTCCTTCCCTCTTGTTCAAACATGCAGATTTTACATGTAAAGGAAAATTAAAAGGCTCTTACAAATTACAATTGGGTAAAAGTTAGGGTTAGGTCTACTCTGACACCCAGTTAAAGGAAAATCCTCATTTGGCTTCTATGTAGTCTTGTAGAGATTGGCCACATGCAAAATGCAATCTGCACCCAGAGGAGCATTTTGAGGGCCTGCTGTTCTTTCAATTGTGGTGAATAAATAAATAAATAAACACATCCAATTTTGTGGGCACTGAAAACAGAACAGACTATGTGTGCTGAGCTGCGGAGTATTACCTTCACATTCTGAGCCCAGGCATTAACCACAGCCATCTGACCCAGTGATCTGATTGAAGTCACAGCTTCTGTTGCCTGCTACTGTGCAACTGCACAGTGTATCAGACAAGCTAAATCTGTAGACAAGGTCAACATGTTTTCTTTTTTTCACCCTCCCGACCAATCTGGCTCACAGGCAATGTCAGGGGAAGCTTCACCAGCCATCCACAGTGTAGAAATGACAAATGCAATCCACACAAAAATGACAAAACAAAGACCTAAAAGTTGCTTAAGTCTGTCAGCACAAAGAGACGCTAAATCCTTTTACAGTAACACTTACTTCAAAATACTGTTTCAGTGATAAATTCTAAGCAGGGACACGAACTTTGTCCTGTTGCTGCACTCTAAAGTAGGCTTTTCCAAACTTTGCAGCTAAATTTGAATTAAGCGAACAAACTCTTTTGTTTCATCATTTATAAGTGGTGAAGTGAGTAATAGTGGACAAGTTCCATCAGAGCAGTCAGTCCTCAAAATTAGACACAAAATATGGCACGTTTGTACTGCGCTCTACAGCACATGGGTTGATTTTTTCTTTCAATGTCACACGTAATAGATGTGTGCAGCTGGAAAATGATTGACTTATAGAAGCTTGCTGTTCACCTTGAAAGATACTCAAATATTGAAACAAGTCTGATACTTAACTGTGAAAGACCAGACAGTAAAATCGACTGATAATGTTATCTGTGAGCATAGACGTGTCTTTATTATCTTTGCATCAATTTTCTGTAGCACTTGTTCTCCCTAAACCTGTTTTAGGCAAGAGCTAGGTGCCACACCATGGGTAATAACAGTGCACCTACTGTAGTGTAATCTCATCACTCTCATATTCAAACTTCTATTTACAATTCAGTCAAAGTATTATTCAAATATGAATTTGTGTTCAAATAAGATTAACTACCAGTATTAAACTATGAAGTATATATAGATCACCGAAGCCGAAAATGCATGACAAAGAAGAAAAAATCCCATATAGTCTCGCTAGAGTATAAATAGCATTTTTATTTTTATTTTAATTGATTTGATGAAATCCAACACCAAGAACAGATATTTCATCTTGAAAGGCATTTTAGAATAGTGCGGCAATTGATGTGGGAACTTAGTATGGAGACATTGGACTTTATTTTCACTGGTTGGTCTTGTGCCTCATACACCGCATGGCTCCAAGAACCAGCTTGCAGCATCTAATGCAGCACACGGGCAGTTCAACGCTACTCGAGTGATGGTGCTGTAACAAATTACCAATCAACCGGAACAGACGAATAAGAACAGTCACAAAAAACTGTCGCTACAATAAAAATAAAATACAGTGGTACCTCTACATACGAAGTTAATTCGTTCCAGGACCTTGTTTGTAAGTCGAAATGGTCGTAAATCGAGCAGAATTTTCCCATAAGAACACATTAATTCCATTAATTCGTTCCAGAACCCAAAAACCTACATTAAATCCTTAATAAATACTGCTGGTACTATTACAAATGGCAATTACACATAGCAAAACAAATAAATTAAAAAGAAAAATCGGAATAATATAATAATACGGTAATAATTCGTGTAATAATATAACGAATCGGGTTCTAATAGCGGATGTTTTTTGCATGCTGTGCCTGAACGCACTGCGTGAGTGACGTAGCTGTGAGTTAAAGAGTGCGGTAGATATTTTTCATTCTCGTTTAAAACATTTTTGCTGCCGTGAACTGCGGTGCTCAGTAAGCGTGTTGTGTTGCACAAGTTGATGGAATAAATGATTAAAAATGTGACGAAGTTGATGTTTTCTTTGGCAATGTTACCACAATAATAATTCTCACCTTTACTTATAAAGACTGGCGAACGGATGTCGGAGAAGGAGAATTGTCGAGCCAATTCATGGATGCGCACACCACGCTCATATTTTTATATAATTTCCATTTCAATGGTAAGCATCACTTTTTTCCTTTTTCACCACCTGCACTAGCCTTGGAACCTGTGTTTTCTCTCCCAAGAAACTGTGGTGCTGTCATAAATAGTCGTATTTCGAGCATGTTGTCGGATGTAGAAACAAATGGCGAGTCAAACTTCACGTTGGATGTCAAAAAGATTGCGCGTCGAAGCAATTGTATGTCGATGTACCACTGTATGTAAAACACAAGAGAATGACCCGGTGTACAGTATGCAAATGTAATACATTCAGGTATGGGGCGCCGTTTGTAAAGCAGCACATGCTGAAAATTACGACAACATTTTCTCACATTTAGCGCCAAACAGTGTTTAAAAAGTGGTGTGAAATTTTTAGAGTCACTTTTTTTTTTTTTTTTTTTTTTTTTGCACATTTACAACATTATTTAGCAACTTAAATATTTATTTTTAAATAAGAAGTTTTGGACCTGATTGTTTAAATCCAGAACTAAAAATTAATTAATAATTTAAATCTTAAATTTATATCCTATATCCTAAATGCTAAAACTGGAAATGGTTGGAACTAAATATTTAGCTTAATATGCAAATTCATATGATTGGAGACCGGAAGTAACAAAATAAAAGCTGTTGCACCCAAAATATTCTTTAAATAGTTTCTCCTAAATATGTATTTTACCTACATATCGTTATTATCACAATGACCCATGTCCACGAGCAGACTGCCATCGTTGAGTAGGTTTTATTCATTTTCAAGCAACGTAAACAGACAGTCTGAACTGCTCCACCAGCTTTTATTTTGTTACTTCAGGTCTCCAGTCATGTGAATTTGCATATTAAGTTAAATATTTAGTTCCGGCCGTTTCCTGATTTAACATTTAGGATATGGGATATAAGTTTAAGATCTAAATTAAATATTTAGTTCTGGATTTCAACAATCAGGTCCAAAACCTCTTATTTAAAAATACATATTTAAGTTGCTAAATAATGTTGTAAATGTGCAAAAAAAAAAAAAAAAAAAAAGAGTGACTCTAAAAATGTCACACCATTTTAAACACTGTGTGGCGCTAAATGTGAGAAAATGTTGTCGTAATTTTGAGCATGTCCTGCTTTACAAACGGCGCCCTACATTCAGGTAACGTTACATGACGTGTAAACGATGAACTGAGAAAAGATCTACAAACACAACCACTGGCCTCTACTATTAATATATAGAATTCGAGCTTAGAAACATGTGATCTCGTGATAAAATTTGTTTTTGTCGACAGCATAAACCACTACACGGTGGCCGTCTTGTTGCGCAGTGCATTCTCGGGCGATGACGTAAGATTGATGCTCTTCCTTTATGTCAAATTCATGTGGCGATAGCACACAGTGTGGATTTTCGATGATTTTTTTCAGTCAAGAGGGAAAAAAGGGAACGAGATAAGGATTCATGCGTTTCCTAAAGAGAGAATGTTGAAGAAAAAGTGGAAGGATGCGCGTGGACGAGTACAGCTTGCTCACACCACTTTAGCTTGGATGATTTCAAGCTTTATCATAACCTTGAGTTTATGAAAGCGCTCACTGGTATGTCTGGTTACAAATGACGGCTTAAACCAAATGTGCTAGAAAATGTATACTTGTGTGACATTTAATGTGAAACAAGGAGCCTACCATTGACAGCAACAGAAATGAAGTGGATCTCTTCTCCATCTGCGTTTACCACAGAAAGACCATCGAACTATTCTTGCAAGCAAGACAGTACATCCTGATTCATTGATTCATCCCCCAATCAGGTGAAAGAGCCAGGAGCTTCAGATGTGACCAGGAGTGACTGTCTGTTTGAACACTAAGCGTTATTTTGCAGTAGGTCAATTTCAGAAGTTTTGTCTGAAATACCTTTAATTTTCCTCATCAAAAGAGGGGCAAAGAATGCCACGAAAAACCTTTCTGATGGGAAACAATGTTTTCGCGAGTGTGATAAGAAGAGCCACTATCCAATCAGCAGCTGTATATTGTTTGAAGGTTCCGCCCATGAAAAAGGTCACGAATAGATCTTTCCCTGGTTGATATGTGGAATATATTCGTAGTCTATATATGGAAGAATCAATTTAGTGTGTTGGGTTACCATCAAACGTTACTCCTGCAGGTTGTCTACATTTTAGTTAAGTTAACATCTCTCCTGGTCAGTCTCCATTATTTTAGTTTTTCATTCGCTCAAACTGTAAAAGCTAAATGGTTGAGCTCATCGCTACAGATAGCCACTAAAGCCAGCAACCTAAACAACAAAGGCGATTTAAACTGAAATAAAGTTTTTAAAATATTACACAGCGAATTATTTTCGAGGTTGTATAGTATAGATGAGTTACTAACATTACAGTTTTTCTCAATTGCTTTGGTATGTTTCCCAGATCCTCACGTCGCACAAATAGCAAAACAACATGGATTAGTTGCAAAAGCCAGTTATTAGTGCAAAATATTTAGTCTATCGCTCAAAATTAAATGTCTTTTTTGATTGAATATGTCAGTGCTGTCAGAATGACAAGTCCTTGTTTTATTGTGTACAGACAAGACAGTCAAAATGCTTAGTCATGCTCTCAATTGAACAGTTACAATATTCAGTTTAAACTTCTACTGTTTTTACAATTTCTTGACAGACCGTGTCACTGCGATACAGAAAGCAACGACAGCACTTACTATCACTAAGACAAAAAAAACAAAAGCAATTTTAGAAATGTGAACATAAGACAATTGGTACAATTAAACTTTGAATATCTACATGTCAGGATTCTCCCCTCATTCTTTCTACACATCTTGACATTTCTCCCTGATGGGCCACAAATTTTCATCCACGTCACAAAGGATGTCCTCTGTTGTTATACAGCGAGGAAAGAATTTTCTTGAATGCCTTATCCTGCCTCTGCAAGCATCTGCTGTGATGTCACTGCATGCTGCATTCATGGCATCCAGAAGAGTCATCTGAGTGTGAGGGTGGCGATCATACACTTGCCATTTCCATGTGGATAAAAATTCTTCTATGGGATTGAGGAATGGGGAGTATGGTGGGAGGAACTCCATTACCATATGCAGTGGGGCAAATAAGTATTTAGTCAACCACCAATTGTGTAAGTTATCCTACTTGAAATGATTAGAGAGGCCTGTAATTGTCAACATGGGTAAACCTCAACCATGAGAGACAGAATGTGGGAAAAAAACAGAAAATCACATTGTTTGATTTATAAAGAATTTATTTCCAAATTAGAGTGGAAAATAAGTATTTGGTCACCTACAAACAAGCAAGATTTCTGGCTGTCAAAGAGGTCTAACTTCTTCTAACGAGGTCTAACGAAGCTCCACTCGTTACCTGTATTAATGGCACCTGTTTTAACTTATTATCGGTATAAAAGACACCTGTCACACTCCAAACTCCACTATGGCCAAGACCAAAAAGCTGTAGAAGGACACCAGAGACAAAATTGTAGACCTGCACCAGGCTGGGAAGACTGAATCTGCAATAGGTAAAACGCTTGGTGTAAAGAAATCAACTGTGGGAGCAATGATTAGAAAATGGAAGACATACATGACCACTGATAATCTCCCTCGATCTGGGGCCCCATGCAAGATCTCACCCCGTGGTGTCAAAATGATAACAAGAACGGTGAGCAAAAATCCCAGAACCACACAGGGGGACCTCGTGAATGACCTACAGAGAGTTGGGACCAAAGTAACAAAGGCTACTATCAGTAACACAATGCGCCGCCTGGGACTCAAATCCTGCACTGCCAGACGTGTCCCCCTGCTGAAGCCAGTACACGTCCAGGCCCGTCTGCGGTTCGCTAGAGAGCATTTGGATGATCCAGAAGAGGACTGTGAGAATGTGTTATGGTCAGATGAAACCAAAATAGAACTTTTTGGTAGAAACACAGGTTCTCGTGTTTGGAGGAGAAAGAATACTGAATTGCATCCGAAGAACACCATACCCACTGTGAAGCATGGGGGTGGAAACATCATGCTTTGGGGCTGTTTTTCTGCAAAGGGACCAGGACGACTGATCCGTGGAAAGGAAAGAATGAATGGGGCCATGTATCAAGAGATTTTGAGTGAAAATCTCCTTCCATCAGCAAGGGCATTGAAGATGAGACGTGGCTGGGTCTTTCAGCATGACAATGATCCCAAACACAAAACCAGGGCAACAAAGGAGTGGCTTTGTAAGAAGCATTTCAAGGTCCTGGAGTGGCTTAGCCAGTCTCCATATCTCAACCACATAGAAAATCTGTGGAGGGAGTTGAAAGTCCATGTTGCCCAAAGACAGCCCCAAAACATCACTGCTCTAGAGGAGATCTGCATGGAGAATGGGCCAAAATACTTGCCTGTTCTCCCTGTATTTTTCAAACACTGAGAGAAAAGTTTGGGAACCAGCCCATTAACGGCCTCTCGAGCAGGTACAAACTCAATCGACAAATCAGATTCGTTTATTTGCGTGACGTTTTCTTAACGAGCAACGTCACTCTTGCGCGTCGGAAGTCGTCTCCACAACAACACAGATGGTGAACAGGAGAGCCAAAGAATATGTTCCAATCCACGGTAAAATCAGTTTTAAATGACCAAAAACACATCGACACGAGTCATTGACAACAGTCTGTCTCGCGCTAGCCATGTTGAATAAACTCCGCTCTCCTCGTATGGTTACTTCCGCGCGCAAGTCCGTCGTCCTGTCCTCATCATTTTACTAATGTCATGTCTGCCTGTCGCTGATTGGTCCACTCCGCTGTCTGTTTGCTGTGGCTTGCTCCGCCCTGAAAATTGTATCCGCTGAATGGTGGCCAGACTCAATAGCTGGAACAGCGGTGAGTCTGGTGTACCAGGCAACCAAAATACCAGCAACAGTGTGTGAAAAGCTTGTAAAGAGTTACAGAAAACGTTTGGCCTCCATAATTGCCAACAAAGGATACATAACAAAGTATTGAGAGGAACTTTTGATATTGACCAAATACTTATTTTCCACCATGATTTGCAAATAAATTCTTTAAAAATCAAACAATGTGATTTTTGTTGTTGTTTTTTTTTCTCCACATTCTGTCTGTCATGGTTAAGGTTTACCCATGTTGACAATTACAGGCCTCTCTAATATTTTCAAGTAGGAGAACTTGCACAATTAGTGGTTGACTAAATACTTTTTTGCCCCACTGTATATGTTGGAGTGGTGGAAACCCACATTGTCCCAAACTATCACAAATTTTGACAGGTTAAAATAAGTTACATAAAATAAGTAACGAAGTTCTTAGAAGTAAGCACAAACATGTTGAAATACTCAGACAACATTTTCATGCATTTTGCATGTAAAGACTTATGCAATGAAGTAATGACTACATGTTGTGGGCGGTGAGACTATTCAATAGAGGCCCATGATCATCCATTTTGACCATCATGACAGATTCAACTGATAATGTAGGAAACAGCGGAGAATTGTACAAAATCATTTGCACGGATGCACAAAAACATCTGCAACTTGCTCAAAGAAATAAGAAACTGCTTTTTTGATGTCCACTAGTGATATGATGTTGCAAGGATTGAACAAGCAGTTTTGAGAATTGCAAGTGTGATCTGAGAAACATACCAGCGCAATTGAGAAAAACTGTAAATGAAGACTATAGAACAACCATGTCATTTTAGTCGGGTCAACCCTTTAATTTCACATATAGCTGGCTTCAGGGTCCAAGCTATGAAAAACTGTGAAAAATACTGTGACTTAGTCCAAAAAATATGGTAATTAAATTTTGTGGCAAAAATTTCTTGAAGCCAATTTTTGCAGCATTAACTAATTTGCTGTTATTTACTGTAATAAACTGTATGTCTAATCCATTTAAACTGGGGGTGTTGGCAGCTATCATTTACAGTGAGTTCCTACTAGTCCAAAAGGATTAGATAATTATCACCATCAATGTCAGCCAATGATTTAATTGAAAATCCGCACATGGTGGTCGTGTTTGCCTCACAAATCCAAGATTTTGGATTTGAATCGGGCACTTCTGTGTGGAGTTTTGGTTTCCTGTGAGTATCCTCTCGCTTTCTCCCACATTCCAAAAATATTTTTCTTTGGTTAACTGCAGAAAGTTGCCATGCATGTGATTGAGAGGGTGAGTGGTTGTTTGTGTAAGCATTCACTGTGATGGACTGGCGACAAGTGTAGGCTGCGAATATGCCCAAAGTAAACTGTAACGGCTTCCATTTCACCCAGAACTAGAATTTGGATGGATGGATGGATGGATGGATGGATGGATGGATGGATGGACGGACGGACGGACGGACGGACGGACGGACGGACGGACGGACGGACGGACGGACGGACGGATGGACGGATGGACGGATGGATGTGGGATTTACAACATAAATATGAACTAAATGACAATATATAGCTCCTTATTGAATAGCGATAGTTCAAATACAACAGCAGAGAAGACTTGCATCAGGCTGATTTGGAAAACCATGTTAAACATGCCAGCACAACCTGCTGTTTGCCTTCATTCCCATTGTGTCGCACTGTACATGTTGGCAGCGTCGTAGAGATCAGGGTGGCATATGCATGAGTATATGCGCGTGTATCTGTGTGTGTGACACTGATAGAGGGGCTTGAGGCAACCAGCTGTGGTGTCCAGATTGGGGAGGGATTATTCTTCCAAATCGCTGCCATTTACCTCAGATGCCTAACGAGCTCCAACACAGTCACGTTAAACGTGATTTTTATTTTATTGTTGGTAACAAAAACAATCATGAAATCAAATTACAGCGTGTTGATGATGCGTTATACCGATCTGTGTCTAGGTAAAGTCCAACAAAGGGATTACATAGCCAGAGTGAGAAGCACGACATGATATATCATCACGATCATTAGTCGGATGGACATCTGACTAATCATTACAATGGATAAAGGGATAGATTGAATGGCTTAGTGCTAATTCGTCTGAAGCAACCACGTGTAAAAAAAGAAGATTTATGATGAATATAACAAATCTGCTGCTGGCAAAACTAATCAGAGAAGAGGAAAGGAATAAGTAAAAGTTTTTTCAAAAGGCCACTTTTCCCTGGCAAAGGAGAACTCATCTACCAGACTCATGTGTAATGTCAGGAGGTCGGAGGCTGAACAGGATCACTGAAACAATATTATTAGGCCAGAGAGGGAAAAGGAGGCAGGGTCAGATAATAAGACTCAATCTGGCTGAGTGAAAATGCCTGCGAGGGAAAGTGCTGACACCTGCTTCGCTCTTGCTCATCCAATTGCCATGCAACGCAAACTCTGTGCTACTGATATTCATGCCGAGCTGTCCGTCCACGGCCCACAAACTTTAACGGCTGCCTCCTCCTTCCTCCTGCGTCTCATATATCAGCCCTCACTGTTGAATGGGAGAGCCAAGCAAAGAACCTGCAGGAGAAGAGGAGTGGAGGGGACAAGATTGAAATCTGAGGTCAGAAAAGACCATTTCTGCACGCACTCATCTGTGTCTTCATTTATGCACAGCCAGCTCTTCCGCTTGAGGTATACACACACATGCAATAACTAAAATTATGGCATGATACATACCAAAAAAGAAAAAGGAAAGAAAGAACATTGCACAACCAAACTTCCTATCCGCGATTCAATATTAAAACAGATCTCAGGCAGTTATGTGAACGATGTTATTGCCACTCACAAGGGGGGGTCAAGCACCAGTCTGAGCTGTTGCCAGCAAAATAGAGGGATTAGAGGATGTGGGAACACAAACACATACACACACATCCCAAAAGGAAAACAGCTTCAAAAGTAACCATTTCTAAATGTATACTTTACCTTATATATATCTTAAATTAGATATTAAACCATTAAATCATATGCATTGTAACGGTGTACATCACTAATTTCATGACAATATCATACATTATAGTACGTGCTTTGGAACAAGACACAATATATACCTATACATCACCATAGTGCCCACGCCCCTCTCGGTTGGCGGGAGCGGTGCCATAACGTCAATTCATTCATTTTTAACGACAAGATCTTCCTCATCACTTTCAAACATATTCACGCCCTGGCCCTAGTCTACGTATTTGACCTTCTTTGCACTAGCACTCCTTCTCGACTACTTCCCTCCTCTTCTACCCTCCACCTTTCTGTCCCCCGTGCTCGTCCTGCTACCTTCGTTTCCAGGGCGTTTAGACGCTTTGCCCACCAGCTCTGGATCAATCTACCCTCTGATCATCGCAATATAACTTATTTCCCACTTTTCAAATCCAGACTCAAAACACATCTGTTCGAATGAAAATATCCAGCTTGATCCTCTGTTTTTTTGTGTCATGACTTCTTAATTTCCTGTTACTTTTATTTTGCTTTTTAAAATGTGTTTTTGTCAATTTTAATTTGTATCTTTTAGACATTGTCAATGAGTGTCTGAAAGCAAACAACACAGTCCTACTTGATTCAAATCAAGCAAAATCAACTCTTAGCCTTCTGATGCCAAACCAATCAATGAAAAGAGGCAGGAGCTTTTGACACAAATGCACTTTTCGGTCCGCTTTAAATGGAACAGAGTTGTTTTTCTCAGATAGTCCACTTCATTTTGTAAATGTCAACGCACATCCGAACTCTAGTTCGGACCAAACAAACGAACTGTGGTCCGCTCAAAAATCGTGGGTCTCGGTCCGCTTTAACTGCACCCTGCTTCGCTTGTGAATGCAACCGAAGTAGGGTCCGCTTTGCTACTTTATGTGCAGCATGGAGCTGTGATGCTCCAGGCTTTGAATGTACATGCAGGGCATCTTTGGAAGCGGAAGTACAGAGCGCACACTATTCAAAATCAGCAATGGCAAGATGACAGATGATTAGCCATGGCCAAATGTTGTTGTGCTGCGCAAAGCAGTTGCATTTGATATACAGAATCGAGTTCTATTGTGGCGGTTGTGTTTTGCATGCTGTTGCTGAACGTACCGTGTGAGAGTGACAGTGACATAAACAGGTGGAGCCTCTCGGGGCGGCCGTTTCATGAGTCTCGCTCTCCTGGAAGTGGCGACAATCTGACAGTCCAAAAAGTCATGAAAGTGAGCGCGATTGCCTGCCTGTGTGACTTTGGGTACCACACGGTTCCCTTTCGTGGTTTAATTTTCCCCTATGCATTTGTTATATATTCCAGTTCGCTCGGCATTGAGTCCGGATGGAGCGACCCCGTGCAGTGTCACAGCACCACGCTGTGACACTCTACGCCCCCCTCCCCACCCAGGAGAACGGTATATCCACTTCTATTTGTCCTATCAGTGAGCGCACATTTTGTCCATGTGATGCTACTCGAAAAGTTCGGTTGGCGCAGTGTGAATGCTGAACCTTTTCAACAACTCATTTTCAAGTTTTGCTGCGAGGTAGCTCTCCAACCAGACCCTGGTCCTCTTGGTCTACTGTGAAAGCGCCGTTAATTTCCTCATTAAAGAGTATTACAACGAGGCCCGGAGTGACTAATCGGGAGCTTCTGGACGATTCCAGAAGGGCCGGCCGGCCAGATGGGCCGGTCTGGGTTTTATTTAAAAAAAAAAAAAAATACACTGTTATAATTTTTTGTTTGGTATTTATTTATGACAGTGTCACTGAGTATAACTTACATTCTGTTACCGCTGTCCCTGTGGGCCGTCTTAAAAAAAATCCTCACGTGTGCAGACGAAAAATACAGCATGCAGCTCCGCCCCCTAGTTGTAGTCTGTATTGAGCCAAATTAGCTGCTATCTCGGTGCTCGGATGGATAAAAAGAGCAAGGGTGGCGCTGAAAAATAATTAAAAAGAGAAAAGCACTCGTGAAAGAATCGGCAAAATGCGCGAAAATAGCTAATTTTTTTCATGCAACGACCTTGCTGCCTCAAACTACAGAGGATTACAACGAAAGTGGTAAGGCCAGATGGCGAATAAAATGCAACTTGCTCCGTGGGATACGACAATATGTAATTGTGGAAACTTTGGCTTCTTGTAGCACCTCACAAGGGATATGTAGCAGCAAGCATTAGCCATAATGAACACACCACAGGTGCAGAGCTGGAAGGTAGGATTGCCATGTCGTTCAGCGAGTGAACATTAGAATGAATATAATTAATTACGTGGCGTTTTTAAAGTGGAAATGGAAAATGGATAATAGTATCATTAGAAGTTGTTACAATGTGCAATACGTATTCTTTATTTTTCATATTGGTATGTTGCTATGTTTGTTTCATCTGTAAGCACTCATTTTGTTAACATTTGATGTTGCAGAAAAGGTCTTATTTATTCATTTATTTTAGGGCTGTCAAAATTATCGCGTTAACAGGCGGTAATTAATTTTTTTAATGAATCACGTTAAAATATTTGACGCAATTAACGCACATGCCCTGCTCAGACAGATTTAAATGACAGTACAATGACATGCCCACTTGTTAACTGTGTTTTATGGAGTTTTGCCGCCCTCCGCTGGCGCTTGGGTGCGACTGATTTTATAGGCTTCAGCACCCATGAGCATTGTGTAAGTAATTATTGACATCAACAATGGCGGGCTACTAGTTTATTTTTTGATTGAAAATTTTACAAATTTTATTAAAACGAAAACATTAAGAGGGGTTTTAATACAAAATTTCTACAACTTGTACTAACATTTATCTTTTAAGAACTACAAGTCTTTCTATCCATGGATCGCTTTAACAGAATGTTAATAATGTTAATGCCATCTTGTTGATTTATTGTTATAATAAACAAATACAGTCCTTATGTACCGTATGTTGAATGTATATATCCATCTTCTGTCTTATCTTTCCATTCCAACAATAATTTACAGAAAAATATGGCATATTTTATAGATGGTTTGAATTGCGATTAATTACGATTAATTTTTAAGCTCTAATTAACTCGATCAAAAATTTTAATTGTTTGACAGCCCTAATTTATTTTTCAAATGTATCATTTAATATAGTTTTTTTTTTAAATCCATTTTTAAATTTGTTCAAAATATGTTGTGTTGCACTTGTTAAAATAAAGCCACCTTGTTAAACAACCATTACCTGCACTGAATTGGAATACACAGAATTACAGTACACGGCTTTAGAGAACACTGAACTTAACACGTGTATGCATAATGACATAATTTTAAACGAGTGGGCCGGTCTGAGGCATGAAATTCCAGGGCCGAAAATGAGTCCCACTCCGGCCCTGATTACAACACCTGGGGAAATGCTAATATTCCATCATTTATCCATAAATGTATGCCTTTTGGATTCATATCATGCCACTTCGTGTAAGTACACACATCGCAACACCAAGAAAATGATAGAAATTTGGATCGATTGTCAAGCTAAAACGACCGGCACCCGAGATCCCGGAAATCTAGCATATTGTGTGCGTGACGTCACAACTAGGAAACACCCGGCTCAGTGCTTAGTACTGAATGGCGGCGATGATGGCGGACAATTATGTTTCTAGTTGCAGCGACGAATCCGACGTAACGAACGTTCTTCTAATAGTGACGAGAAGAGTTATTAACCTTTCTTTGGTGTTTTGGGTTATCAATTTTAGCCCAAATGAAAGCCAATGCAGCCTAATGAAAGGATCATTGAGGGGAGCAATCACACTGACGAAACACCGGCGGCAACAGAAACACCAAATGGTTTGTTTTGCATTTCTTTTTGTGAAGCTGATACACCGTGACCGCAAAATAAAGTAATGTATAGAATAATTATCATTTATTGTGCTCTCATAGGTTTTCGCTCTGCCAACAGACACAAATATGAATGGGATTAGAGGATTTGTTGTATATAATTTACGAGTGATATTTTCTACATGTGTCCAGTCCTATATCCAATGCGTGATATGTTTTTTTTATTATACAAGAGTACTCACTCTGGACATTTCGAGCTTGGCTGCTCCCCTCCTTTGCTTAGCCTGGGGTGGTGGGGTGGTCTCATCAGTTCCAGTCATCGTCCTCTTTCTTGATATCTCGGGACATTCAGGTGGCTGCGTGTGTATGGTGGGCACCGCATCTGCTTTCAGCAGCAATTTCTTAGCAAAACCTGATTTTATCTGTCCATAGTTCGAATAGCCTTCGGGTGTAAAATGTGCACCACACAAAACCGTGCCGGAGGCTGGGTCTGCAAAATTAGCCCTCTTTGCACGGTACTACATTGCGACAAATGGCTATTTGTACACCACATAGCATGACAGGTTTGAACCATTTTAGCGATTTTTTGATAAAACACGAACGCAACTCTCTTGTCGATAAACAACGATGGCACCTGCCTCGACCTTTTGTTTCCTGGCTGTTCGTCAAAGCCCCATTTGGCTGTTTCCAGAATACTTTCGGAAATGTTTGTAATTTTCGATCTATTTTCGATAATTGCTCATGAATGTGATTTATTTTTTGTAAACTTCATTAATATTTGGTATCTTGCCACATAACAGTTCTATTGATATTTCACAGCCCCTTAGTATTATAATTCTCTTTAAAAGAGGAGCAAAAACATCACTACAAGCCTTTTTATTGATTGGAACCAATGTTTTAGCTCTTATCCTTACCAATACGTCATACTGTTGCTTAATGTGGATTAGTGGGTGATGAGTGTGACAAAAACAGCCAACGTCTAATCAGCAGCCGTATCATTTCTGAGGCCTCCTCCCATGAAAAACTTCTCAATTGGATCTTTCGCAGATTGATATGTGAAATATTTCAGTGGCGGATATACGTAACAATCCATCTGGTGTGTCAGATTACACCAGTACAATGTCATTGGACAAAGACTGCATTGAAAGAATGTGATCGCGGTCAACCATATTATAAGGCCAGAGATGAATTCTGTTCTCAGGAGGTTGTTTCTATTAGGACCAGAGTAAGTCAAGTAATTAAATTCTCAGATTAAATTCATGTATTGTGTGATTACAACTGCTAGAGAATGATTGTCACCTCAGCAATAGGCTAAGACACTCTTTATAGTTGCAATAATGCGTGCGGTATCGCATTATCTGTTACAAAGCAGGCTCTCAATTCTTGGTGATGTGCAATGAATTGACTGATTCACTTGTTCATCATTGCCTGCTTCCAATGTGATTGGTGTCATCTTTAAAATGCACTGCAATGCATTAAAATATCTCAAGTTCAAACAATAAGGATCAAACCACTCATTGTCTGATAAATCTATTTTACACACAGGAATTTTTTCATTGTGATGGCTTGAGTGATACAGTGTTACATACTGGTGAGGTAGGGGAGTGTAGTGTTGTGTGGGGTTGGGGGGGCTGACAGCTTTAGCTATTATCAAAAGTGTATTAATTATAAACCATGAAATTTTATTTTATTTTTTTTATCATCAATCAACAACTGAAGGAAGGACCTAATGCTAGCTACTATTACAATTAGAAACCCTAAGAAAATGTTTTGTTGTGTCATGGCCTTACATGACATAGTAAAGGTTAACTATTGTTTTACTTGTTTCTTGTGAGTAATTGTTTACTTCCAAAGAAAACACTTGTCAATAATGTGCTGCATTTTCTATTAGTCCCACCGAATTATTTTTAAACAAGAATAAAGTAGAAAAATGCTTGTCTTTATTAAATGCTTAGGTGAGTGAGTCCACTTAAATCCGCTCATGCTGCTCACTTACACACAATGAGTTGCTACAGCAACTGTTAAACAAGTTAAATGATGATTGACACATGCGACGCGTTGATGTTTCGCCTTCCAGGCACCTGTGGCAAGATAAAACCTTAAAGTCTGTCAATCATTGTTAACTTTAATAAGCAACTCCAGTGTACTGCCTGACCAACAAAGAGCAGCAGGAGGGAGACTACCTGATCAGCTAGGGATAGCTCATCTGTATTTATTTATTCATTTTTAATTGGGAAAAAAATCTGCGATGGACTGAGGGCACGAAGTTTGAAGCGTGAAGTCATTGTATGAGCATATTTAAATATTCTTATCTACTACAGACGTACAGTGGTATGAAAAACTATCGAACCTTTTGGAGTTTCTCACATTTCTGCATAGAATCACCATCAAATGTGATCTGGTCTTTTTCAGAATCACACAGATGAAAATACTGTGTCTGCTTTATAGTTTTTCATATTTTAATGAGGATAGCATGCAAACAATGACAGAAGTGGGAAAAACAAGGAAGTGCACCCTCTGCCTAAGGAGCCTTATAGAGCAATTGAAACCAGTTTTTACCAAACATTTTAAGTCAGGTGTGTGCCCAATCATTGATTAATGGTTTAAAGCTGCCCTGCCCACTATAAAACACACACCTGGAAAGAAAATGTCTTGATAAGAAGCATTGTCCGATGTGCATCATGGCTCGGTCAAAAGAGCTTTCTGAAGACCTGCGATCAAGGGTTGTTGACTTGTATAAAGGTGGGAAAATGTTAGGGTTGCGCGTATAGGAGGGGATCCCGGAGCAGACAACGGCACAACTGACTGTGATCCACAAATGTTTAGTTTATTTTAGGGCTGTCAAACGATTAAAAATTTTAATCGATTTAATTACAGCTTAAAAATTAATTAATCGTAATTAATCGCAGTTAATCGCAATTCAAACCATCTCTAAAATATGCCATATTTTTCTGTAAATTATTGTTGGAATGGAAAGATAAGACACACGACGGATATATACATACAACATACTGAACATAAGTACTGTATTTGTTTATTGTAACAATAAATCCACAAATGGCATTAACATTTTTTCTGTTAAAGTGATCCAAGGATAGAAAGACTTGTAGTTCTTAAACGATAAATGTTATAGTTACAAGTTATAGTAATTTGATATTAAAACCCCTCTTCATGTTTTCGTTTTAATAAAATTTGTAAAATTTTCAATCAAAAGTAGAGTTAATATAATAATAAGAGGAATAAAAATAACAATAATAAAAATAGAGTGAGCAAAGTCTAAGTTTTACGTGTATATTGCATAGCTATTTTGATATGGAATGCCAGTTCATTTTTCATTGTTGTTTAACTGTGTGTCAGAATAGGGCCTCATTACTATAGACTGATGTGCTTTTCTTTTTGTAAACATGATTTTTTTTGGGAAGAGATAGGAATATTATTTTTGTTGTGCTTTCACTAAACGATACTTACAGTGGGGAGAACAAGTATTTGATACACTGCCAGTGGGTTTTCCCATTGGCAGTGTATCAAATACTTGTTCTCCCCACTGTATGTTTGTTGTGAAGGAGTTTCCAATAAACGGCGCGGTCCAAAGAATGCCAGTGTCCACTCGCCTCTACTGTATAACATATATTTGTACATATCTTACCCAAAATACAACAAGAGACACATAATTGCCACTAAAAGAAGGAAAACTTACCGGAATATGTGTGGAGTACAAATAGCAATTTGCATTGCATTGTGAATACAGCATAAACGTCTCACAACTACTAATTCTCCCACGTTTAGAAGAAATAACATGAGTATGGAACGGCGCTGCCCCCAAGCGGCCGGTGGCATTCTTTTCACTCTTAATGTCCATAAACGGCCTCATATAATGTAATCTGTTTGAGGCAATATGCGAGATGGTCATTCACCCAAGCGCCAGCAGAGAGCGGCAAAACTCCATAACAACAAGTGAACGTTTCAGTGTACTGTCATTTTAATCTGTCTGAGCGGGACATTGCGTTAATTGCGTCAAATATTTTAACGTGATTAATTTAAAAAATTAATGCCCGTTAACGCGATAATTTTGACAGCCCTAGTTTATTTGTGAACAAAGCTCGTGGAATTCAGATCGGCGAGAGGCAGGCAGCGTTCAGGAAGAAACAGGTGTAGGAATCCGACAAGTGGCATGCAGAAACAGGTCCTGGGGCGAAAAGCAGAATATCGTGAGCCGAGAATAAAAGACAAAAATATAAGCAAGGCGTGATGCAACTGACAGCTTAACTAGACGAGTTGATCTGGCGATGAGGTGAGGCATCCACTGGCTTTTAAAGGCTGCTGATGGTGATAGCCTGCACCTGTGGCCGCTCCACCCGTCTGACCTCCAACCTATAATTAGGATAAAAACATGCACACCTGCCGGAGGCAGTTGAGAACTCAGGAGGGAGGAGCAGAGGCCCTAACAGGAAAAGATACAAAACCATCACTAAAAGTCTGGATTTTTAGCAATCGACAGTCAGAGAAGTTGTCTACAAATGGAGAGAGTTTGGCACTGTTGCTTCTCTCCCAAGGAGTGGCCGTCCATCAAAGATGACGCCAAGAGTTCGGCACAGATTACTCAGAGAGGTAAAAAAGAACCCTACAGCACTAAAGACTAAAGGAAATCACTGGTTTAGTCCAATATCTCTATTGGTAAAACTATGGCCAAGAATGTTGTTCATGTTTAGGTGGTTTTAGTTAAAGCACTCTTCTTTCATCTGTCTGATTTTGGCAAAGATCACATCGCATTTGATTGTGATTTTATGCAGTAATGTGAGAATTTCCAAAATGTTCAGATACTTTTTCATACCACTGTATAATTTCATATTACATTTCAGTACATACAATACATTTCAATTTTATAATGTTTTACAACATTGTGCAAGTAGTGTGGCAATATTAAGGTGCTGATGTGGATCTTTCTGTACCAAAAATTATCATTAGAACTACAGCTTGTTGAAGACGAGTGGTTTGTTGTCTACAACCACATTAGGTCACTATTAGGCATCCTTCCAACCACTCATTGTCTGTACCGTTTATCCTCACTGGGGTGGGATCAGCCTATCCAAGCTGACATTGAGCACATCATCAACTGGTTAACAGTCATTTTAATCACTTAGACATCCTATAGTTGATTAGGGTCATGTGCGTTACATGTATGGTAATGGACATGGACACCTAGAGGATCAATATGTCCATTTTCTGTATTGTTTGTATTCAATAGAGTTATGGGTAAGTTGGAGCTTATTCCAGATGACTTTGTACAAGAGAACACGTTGGACTGACCAGCAGTCAGTCTATAAACAAACAACCAATCCCATTCACATTTCCTCTTCTGGACAATTAGTACACAATTCAGAATGACTACAATTATGTGTATTTCCAGTGAAAAGGGTTAAACTAACAACTTAACAAACAGACGGAATTGCCATTAAATTAGAACAAAGTAATGCCCTTCACACATAATGTATGCCTTCATTCGGAAAGACTTAAATGTGGTCTCACAGGGATAAAAGAACACACATACACACTTCTGTCAGCTGATGGGCTTTTGGCTTTGCTAGGGTTGAGTTTGCTATCATGCTCTTTTTTTAGAAAATCTACTTTAATTAACATATCAGAGGACCAAACGGGGCAAAATCCCTTCTCTGCAAACTAATCTGCCCAGTTTGAAGTGATCAACTACAGAGCTGACACAACGAAGCTTGCCAAGCCAAAGGCAAGGATAATCCAGTTATACCTGCTTATACGGTGGACGGCTAAAATCACTGGACTGATACTTTTGCCCAGATGAACAGAAAATGTTTTGATGGACTTTAATAGCATTGCTCAAGCTCTAAACAGCAGTTCAGCCACATGCTGCCATACACTGAATGAGCACCCCCTCCACCTGGAACAAGATTAAATATCAAGCGAGAGTGTCTTTCTTTTATTCCTCCCTAGTGGCTTTCGTCACTTAATTTTCAACTGTACAACTTGCTGCCCCGTGGGTGCCCCTGCCACGATCGCAACGCTTCATCCGTCACAAAATGATTTTCTTTCTTTCAACTTTACTCCTTATAAATATGTCACACACTCTCTGTCTGAGTGTTTTGATCTAAGGGTGTCACTGAAGTAATGACAGGGGGGTAGTGCACCCCTCCATTTGTACACCCCCTGTGAACAATCAGGGAAAGTTGAGGTGGCCAACAGATGGAGGCTATTGTGCCCTCAAAAGAAAAGGAGTTGGGGATTATAAAGGGAGTGTGCATGTGTTGTGTGTGCTGGGCTAGTGGGAAATGGGGGGCAAGGGTAGTTTAACACAAGATGTTTAAAATCTGCTTGGTTAGTAGACTCCTGGAATGCCACCTCCTGCAGTTTTAATGAACTACCCAAAGTCAAAAGGCCCAATGAAACATGTTCTCTTTGCATAACAGTCCCTGGTTCGACATCTTTGACCCCTGCCACTTCTTCATCACTTGGAGGCGGTCTTCATTGTGACCAGCCAAAACAGTCTACTCGGCTCAAGTTGTGAAAGGGCTAAAAAGTTATCAAATAAGGGGCCGTTCAAATGGTGATGCTCCAAAAAAACAACAGAACCTGACCAATTTCATGTTTGCATTTACATGGTTCCATTTTGGTTCTGTCTCTGTTGGAACGATGTCGCAATTCCGCATGAAAACTATGTAGTATTCATGCTAAGCCTTAGGGGGCAGTGCAGTTTTACAAGGTGACAGCCAATAATGTACTTCTTTGACCCCAACCTCAGACAGGAAGACAACATACACGCCCACTCGAAGCAATGGCGTCTACACGTTTTTTTCTTTGCTTCAAAGGGCACAAAAACGTGAACATAAAATGTACTTAATTTTAAAATATTCGAAAAACAGTCAATTAAGGCCAGTGTTGTCACAGATTACTTGAAAAATTTAATTACCGATTACTGATTACGCCTCAAAAAGTAATCTAGTTACTTGACTGATTACTTCATTATCAAAGTAAGTAAGTTACTTTAAAAGTAATCTATCAGTTACTTTTTACCCATTTTTCTCCCTTTTCCACCTCAACATAAGAATGACAACAGAAAAATGTCATCATATGTAACTGACTTTCCGATGATTGCATTTAAAGGGGAATATCAGAATTTCGCGCTAGCTTAGCCACTCTGGAGCCCTGAAACTAACAAATATCTGACAAACTGCTTGGAATTTGTTGAAATCAACTCCACAGACCAACTAAACCCCGCTAACTCTAAGATCAAGCCTCATGTCAAAACATCTGAATTTCGGGTTATGGTTAACAGCATATCAGTGCCAATGTAAAACAATGCAAACTGACGGCACAATAATCAACCACACACAAGTGGATTGTACAGTGCAATAAACACAAAGGTGGTGGCGGGCACGGATGCGCGTGCAGCCATGCACATTAACAACCCGGAAGTACTCCTGTCAACACACACGCGGTCAATTTGGCCACAAAACGTGGCAGCAACTAAGCACTTTACACTCAATGGGACTTACAACACATCCCACAGATGCTAAACGAACACATCACCTCACGGCATAAATGTTGAACACGCATAGGATGTAAACAAAGCTTGCCAACTTGGAGCGATGACTGCCCGTCATTGCTACGGCAAAGCTACGAAACGGCCGTGCATGTAGGGGGTCCAACCTTTTGCTGATACTCTCCAGAATGAAGGAAAAATACTCACCTTCATTCATGGATATCCACAGATCAACATTCCCTAGCAAAGTCTCAACACTCGGCGCAAATACCCACCCACCTCAGTCCCACAACACGTGACGCGAGACCAAAACGGGAAATAGCTAAGAGGTTGTCATGGAAACACGTACCGGGAACCTTTTATTTTAGCATTTTCTATTCAAAATGCTCTTCGCACATGACTACAATATTCTTCATTCTACATACGTTATGAGGCAATGAAAAAATAGTAAGGCAGAGACACTAAGGAAACTAACTTTAATCAGATTACTGGTGTAGAAAAATGAACGCGTTAGATTACTCGTTACTGAAAAAAGTAATCAGATTACAGTAACGCGTTACTAACTAACGCGTTACTGACAACACTGATCAAAGCCGACATTCCAACATGTTTTGAATTTTTAGTAGCAGCGACTGTGCATGCCCATAGTGACGTGTGCGAGTGCTGACGTCATTGGAGCGAGCGCGTTCCTTTCATATAGTGGCGGAGCAAGCCCCGCAATCGAATCGTTCCACTTTGGAAGCCGGAATCAAAAGTTTGCGTCTTCGCCTTCCATTTTCGCCGTCACCATGTAAAGACCCTTTCGAGCGTATTCACACTAGGAAAGGCCATAGTTCGCTTTCTTTGGTCTGCACCAAAACACACTTGGTCCAGACTTTTTTGGATGTGGTTCCTTCTCACATAGCAATTTGAGCAAGTGGCCCAGGATTTGACAAAAAACCCACACATGTGCAAAAATTGTTTCAATTCAATCACTGGACAAATCGGTCTGGGTGGGGTAACACAGCAAAATAAGGAAATGTGCTCATAATGATTTGTTTTATCCAATTACAAGTGTTTGCAGAAAATTTGGAGCATCAGAGGCCACATTCATTTTACAAGGACAGGAGACATTTCGCTCCTCATTGCTCCATGTTGAACACCGACTCATATTAGCCGACGTACTGCTAACCACAGACTGTAATGCTTACCTAATAACATTTTTTTGCTACGAAAGCCTGTTACATGCAAAAAGGAATGTGATTTCAGCTATGGTCCGGACCATGGTGCAGTCGCTTTCACACCTTTCGCAAACCGCACCACTGTCCGCTTGGAAGTGAACTGAGACCACCTCGGCAAGGTGCACCAGAGTTCGCAAGTTTGTATTCACATCAGCTCAAAGGGTGTGCACCACAAAGGTTTTTGGTTTGGTCCAGAACAAACAGGGCAAGTGTGAATGCATCCTAAATTCAGGGCAACAAAATACATTAAGAAAATAAAAGTACATTTATTCCATCTCTTTTCCTATTCTGTAAAAATATCTTCTGAATAAGTTTTTTTTTTTTAATTTCATAAACCTTTTTCTTAAATACCTTTAGCTGATATAATACCTGAAAGACACACATACAAGCCACAAGCATACTGTATATGCATACAGCCGCATGCACACACAAGCTGGTCCTAATGCCAACAAGCAGCCATGTTATTCAATATGCATATGTGCACTCATAAGGATACTTGCAGCTTGTGTGACTTTGAAGTATGAAATCAGGACTAATAAAATGCATTGCTCTCAATTAATAAGTCTGTGTGTTGTGTAGCAGTGCTATTAGCGCAGCAGGCTCAATACATGGTGTACTTGAGGGCAGAGAACCACGAAACAGGCATGTTAGATGGCGAGGGTAGGAAGTAAAACAGCCTGGTTGCAGGTACAAGGCATGGATCAAATAGACGTAGTAGGCATGAGGTTCAAGAGCCGTGGGGTCCTAGATGTGGAGAGCTTGGGCAAAGGTACCATAGATGATTGACGCAAATGAGTTCAGTGAACTGTAAGAGATTAGCCAGCGATGATGATGGAGCTCTGGTTGGCTTATGTAGGCAGTTGATGATGATTGCCGACACCTGCCGTTGCTGCACCCGTCAGATGCAGGTCCTGAAACGGGATGACAGACACACACTTTCCCAGCCCGGGGCCTGACAAGAACTACTTTTATGCTAGGTTCATACTGCAGGTCTTAATGCACAATTCCGATTTTTTTGTCATATTTGTTTTTTTGGCTTGCCCGTCCAGACTGCCTTTGTCCATTGAGCCCATTCAAATATTACGCATGCGCACTAATCCGACATGCGCTGAGCAAACTGACCCGCATGCGCAGAAGCATCAAAACAAATAAGTACGCACTGTGTGTGCATGACGCATACACATAAGCCTTATGTATGTGCGTCAGTTTGCCCCGACTCGGCCATGTAAACAATACTGAAATATTGCTTATTTGGCGCACAGAGAAACCGAGCATTATCAGGCTTATCCTTTTCTTCATTATATTTTTTATGACTGTGGTCAAGCCAGCCTCCTGCGTAGTAAAAGCTGAGTTGAAGCTAGGCGCTAACGTTATTGAACAGCTCATCGCTGCCGTCTTGCGTGCTGCGCTCACTCTTTGTTGTCGTAATTTCTGCATGAATTCCAATTTGGGAGACTTGACAGTTCAGACCGCCTCCACATTCTGGAAAAATGTGGCCTAGATCATTTCTAAATCGGACACGAAAGTGACCCAGATCGGACTTAAAATGGTCTACTTCTATGCGACTTGTCACGTTCAGATCGTCAAGGTAATGCCTCACTTGAGTTTGAAAAACGTGAAACAATTAGAATCGTGCACTAAGATCTGCTTAATGAAACTAGACTTAGACAAGAGCTGTGATTGACAAGGTTGAGCCATTCGTGTTCGCAAGTGTGTTTGTGTGTTTCATCAACATTTTTCAAAGGAATTAAAAAATTGGTTGATCTAATGACTTTTGTAGATGTAGCTGTAATAATGTAAAGATACCCTGATTATTACAAGGGTTAGTTGCAAATTTTGTAAAGATTTTTTTCCCTAATAACTTCACGTTTTAAAATTGTTCTTATTTTTAATATAAATAATTCAATTTTAAAAATAAGAAAGTTGCATTGGGTAACACTTTATTTGAGTGATTGGTATAACTAACGCTATACCATACTAGTATACATATACTGTATATACACTCACCGGCCACTTTATTAGGTACACCTGTCCAACTGCTCGTTAACACTTAATTTCTAATCAGCCAATCACATGGTGGCAACTCAGTGCATTTAGGCATGTAGACATGGTTTAAGACAATCTCCTGCAGTTCAAACCAAGCATCAGTATGGGGAAGAAAGGTGATTTGAGTGACTATGAACGTGGCATGGTTGTTGGTGACAGAAGGGTTGGTCTGAGTATTTCAGAAACTGCTGATCTACTGGGATTTTCACGCACAACCATCTCTAGGGTTTACAGAGAATGGTCCGAAAAAGAAAAAAATATCCAGTGAGCGGCAGTTCTGTGGGCGGAAATGCCTTGTTGATGCCAGAGGTCAGAGGAGAATGGCCAGACTGGTTCGAGCTGATAGAAAGGCAACAGTGACTCAAATAACCACCCGTTACAACCAAGGTAGGCAGAAGAGCATCTCTGAACGCACAGTACGTCGAAGTTTGAGGCAGATGGGCTACAGCAGCAGAAGACCACGCCGGGTGCCACTCCTTTCAGCTAAGAACAGGAAACTGAGGCTACAATTTGCACAAGCTCATCGAAATTGGACAATAGAAGATTGGAAAAAAGTTGCCTGGTCTGATGAGTCTCGATTTCTGCTGCGACATTCGGTAGGGTCAGAATTTGGCGTCAACAACATGAAAGCATGGATCAATCCTGCCTTGTATCAACGGTTCAGGCTGGTGGTGGTGGTGGTGTAATGGTGTGGGGAATATTTTCTCGGCACTCTTTGGGCCCCTTGGTACCAATTGAGCATCGTTGGAACGCCACAGCCTACCTGAGTATTGTTGCTGACCATGTCCATCCCTTTATGGCCACAATGTACCCAACTTCTGATGCCTACTTTCAGCAGGATAATGCACCACGTCATAAAGCTGGAATCATCTCAGACTGGTTTCTTGAACATGACAATGAGTTCACTGTACTCAAATGGCCTCCACAGTCACCAGATCTCAATCCAATAGAGCATCTTTGGGATGTGGTGGAACGGGACATTCGCATCATGGATGTGCAGCCGACAAATCTGCACCAACTGTGTGATGCCACCATGTCAATATCTCTGAGGAATGCTTCCAGCACCTTGTTGAATCTATGCCATGAAGAATTGAGGTAGTTCTGAAGGCAAAAGGGGGTCCAAACCGTTACTAGCATGGTATACCAAATAAAGTGGCCGGTGAGTGTATGTATATATATAAACTATAACTCCATTTATGTTCATCCGGATCGTTTACATTGATTCAAAAATGAGAAATGTACAAACCTTCATTTGCTCAAAAAATCTAAGTGGGCATACAGAAAACTTCTTAGACCGCTGACAATGAAGACCATAATGTTTAAATTTTTAAAAAAAAATGCAATGCTTAGAAATGTAGCCATTTTGAGACATCAGTTATACCCACATGTATAGACTACCAGTGCATGTGATAATGAGTATTAATGATGTCATAAGGAAGGATGGGCAGTCTGTCATACTTGCACTTGATGGCTAAAATAGTACTAGTAATGATAATATGTCTGCCCCCATTTTGGTTGGCTACTTCCTGTATATTGTTACCAGTGACGTTGCTTGGGTCCCTTTTTGTTTTGTCACTACTCTATTTATGGACAGTCCGAATCTTTTACATCCATTTAAAAGTGAGAAAATTTGCCTGATAACACTTAATGACACACGTCATAAATATTCATTAATACTCATGACAGTGTCATGTAATAAATATGACGGTCTTATGACATTCTTATGACACTTTTGTTGAATAAAGTGTTACCATTTAATATACATTGGTGCAAATATCCCATAATAGAGTGAGGACAGCTGCGACTTATAGTCTGGTGCGGCTTATCTATGAACAAATGCCGTTGTCGTGTCAAATTTGGTGGGTGCGGCTTATAGCCTGGTGCGCCTTATAGTCCGATAATTACGGTACACAAAGTGTGTACCACAATATCCTGTAATAGTAGTGAATACAACCTTCCTAATCCAATCAGTCCCAGTACACATGCATCATGCACACATGAATGGGGGGGAAGTAAAGCAGTAGTGTGACAAGCTGCTAATAATAATGTCATTATTTACAGTGCCTTGCAAAAGTATTCAGCCCCCTTGAACCTTGCAACCTTTTGCCACATTTCAGGCTTCAAACATAAAGTTATAAAATTTTAATTTTTTTGTCAAGAATCAACAACAAGTGGGACACAATCGTGAAGTAGAACAAAATTTATTGGATAATTTAAACTTTTTTAACAAATAAAAAACTGAAAAGTGGGGCGTGCAATATTATTCGGCCCCCTTGCGTTAATCCTTTGTAGCGCCACCTTTTGCTCCAATTACAGCTGCAAGTCGCTTGGGGTATGTTTCTACCAGTTTTGCACATCGAGAGACTGACATTCTTTCCCATTCTTCCTTGCAAAACAGCTCGAGATCAGTGAGGTTGGATGGAGAGTGTTTGTGAACAGCAGTCTTCAGCTCTTTCCACAGATTCTCGATTTGATTCAGGTCTGGACTTTGACTTGGCCATTCTAACACCTGGATGCGTTTATTTTTTAACCATTCCATTGTAGATTTGGCTTTATGTTTTGGATCATTGTCCTGTTGGAAGATAAATCTCCGTCCCAGTCTCAGGTTTTGTGCAGATACCAACAGGTTTTCTTCCAGAATGTGCCTGTATTTGGCTGCATCCATCTTCCCGTCAATTTTAACCGTCTTCCCTGTCCCTGCTGAAGAAAAGCAGGCCCAAACCATGATGCTGCCACCACCATGTTTGACAGTGGGGATGGTGTGTTCAGGGTGATGAGCTGTGTTGCTTTTACGCCAAACATATCGTTTTGCATTGTGGCCAAAAAGTTCAATTTTGGTTTCATCTGACCAGAGCACCTTCTTCCACATGTTTGGTGTGTCTCCCAGGTGGCTTGTGGCAAACTTTAAACGAGACTTTTTATGGATATCTTTGAGAAATGGCTTTCTTCTTGCCACTCTTCCATAAAGGCCAGATTTGTGCAGTGTACGACTGATTGTTGTCCTATGGACAGACTCTCCCACCTCAGCTGTAGATCTCTGCAGTTCATCCAGAGTGATCATGGGCCTCTTGGCTGCATCTCTGATCAGTTTTCTCCTTGTTTGAGAAGAAAGTTTGGAAGGACGGCCGGGTCTTGGTAGATTTGCAGTGGTCTGATGCTCCTTCCATTTCAATATGATGGCTTGCACAGTGCTCCTTGAGATGTTTAAAGCTTGGGAAATCTTTTTGTATCCAAATCCAGCTTTAAACTTCTCCACAACAGTATCTCGGACCTGCCTGGTGTGTTCCTTGGTTTTCATAATGCTCTCTGCACTTTAAACAGAACCCTGAGACTATCACAGAGCAGGTGCATTTATACGGAGACTTGATTACACACAGGTGGATTCTATTTATCATCATCCGTCATTTAGGACAACATTGGATCATTCAGAGATCCTCACTGAACTTCTGGAGTGAGTTTGCTGCACTGAAAGTAAAGGGGCCGAATAATATTGCACGCCCCACTTTTCAGTTTTTTATTTGTTAAAAAAGTTAAAATTATCCAATAAATGTTGTTCCACTTCACGATTGTGTCCCACTTGTTGTTGATTCTTGACAAAAAAAATAAATTTCATATCTTTATGTTTGAAGCCTGAAATGTGGCGAAAGGTTGCAAGATTCAAGGGGGCCGAATACTTTTGCAAGGCACTGTACATACAATTTTACATGCGAGGGTTCAGAAGCATGTATTGACTTTTCATTTTACTTCAACATTCCATATTGTGAGTCTACATAATATGTGCTTTAATGAAGGCAACATTAAGTCTTTTCTGTTGTAAGATGGATCTTTCATGGACCCCTGCCATTTACCTGCAGCAGACCTTTTAGGAAAATAAAGTAGAAAAACTAAAAGGGCAATCAGAGCTGCTTTTTCTGTCTGACATTCATGAGCTTAGCCCTCTAATGGCACTATTCATTATAACCCCTATTTAACTAAGCACAGGCCTAATGATATAATAAGTGAGACAGGCTGTATACACCATCATGATCAACAGAAAAGAAAAAAGCACTAAGGAACTAAAGGAACTACATTACCACCGGTGGGGGTTTATTTACAACATTGCAATAGAAAGAAACTCCAAAGAACAAAACAAAGCAGGAAATATGCAGATTTTGACACAGTCACAAAACATAAAAACATTGAAAGACATAGATACACAGAGTGCCACATACTGACATGGTTATGGAATCCAATTGATTAAAATCTTATGAAGGTGATGCTCATTCATAGTAATAGAGAGGCAATCCCTTAGCCATATGGCTTATATGACACACTTAGTAGATGCCACATATTTCAATTTACAAAGTGAAATATGACAGTAGCTTAAGTGGTTTAAAATATGGCATCATTTTGATCTTTAATAATCCATAATAATAAAATATGTAATAAACCACTTCTGGCCTGCATTGAACTAGGCTAAGTACAGTATTTTCTCAAGCTGTTGGGAATCTTGTGCAAATACTACATTCTGTCTTTGTTTTCATTTGACTCTCGGGTGTGCTATTAAAAAAAATAATAATAATAATAATAATAACCTTTTTTTGGAAGTTAAGCATGATAGTAAACAGGTCCATCAAAGATGATAATATGTATTTTAATGAATCATTTCTACTCTAAAGTAATGAAAGTTTTATCTTGTCAAAAAGGCAGGAACAAAGAATAAAATATTGACCACCTTCTAATAACCCAATAAATACCACAGATTCTCCACAAGCCCAATGTATTACTAATAATGACTAGCTGAGAATTGCTTCTACCAAAACACTTATGGTTTTATAAAGTATTATAGTTTATCATAGTCTTGCTTTTTTTTTTTTGATTGTTTCAATGCTCAATTCACATTTCACAGAGAAAAATGACATAGTGTAGTTGCAGATAATTTTGTTTTCAGAGTTCGGTGTGGTGGAGTGTTGGTCAAAACACGTGCACCCAAGCGCAAAGAAGAAGACAGGACAAGACAGGGGTGAAGTGGAAGTAGAAAGCTGATTAGAGGAGACATGAGGAGCAGGGCAAATGCAGGAGGACAAATATAAGACGTTGGTGTAACTTACATGGAGTGAGCAAACACCAGCAAGTAAAGGGGATGGGGATACATTGGGAATGACATGAAGTGTTGTATCTATGAATTGCTCCATATCGTTCAAATATTGACAAAACTTGGGTGCAATTATAAGGAAGGAATGGTTGTGTTGTATTGAAATATTCCCACGGAACACATTTGTGCAAAATCACTTTCGGTGCTGACGGACATCTTCTAGTGCTGAACACTGTTTACTGCAAATTGATAGAACCTTTGCTTTTAAATGCAACTTTGTGTTACGAAAGTGTGACTATTATACCCATGTTCGGGGTGGGGTGAGGGTGGGGTTCTTCACACAATACGAAGTTTAAACTGTCTAGCAGGACATTCTGAACAACTATGCATACTTCGTTATCAATGAAATTCAAAGAGAAATATATTCAGTGGTACCTCGACATACAATCGCATTGACATACTATCCTTTCGACATCCGACGTAGAATTTGACTCGACATATGATGATACATACAACAATTTATGACAGCGTTACATTTTCATTGTTTTCCTGCAAGACAGACGAATGGCGGATTTTCTTGGGGAGGAAATCAACGTGGGTCCCAAGAAAGTTAGTGCAGGTGGTGAAAAAAGGAAAGAGGTGATGCTTAGCATTGAAATTAAGATGGAAATGGTAGAAAAATATGCAAGTGATGTGCGTGTTAGTGAACTGCCTCGACAATACAGCCAGTTTGCCTGTCTTTACAGGTTAAGGTGACAATTATTGTTATTGTAACATCGACAAGGAAGTCTCTAGCTTTGTCAGGTTTTAAATAATTTATTTCAGAACTTGTGCAACACAACACGGCTACTTTCCGCCGTAGCCAACGCCATCAACAACATGAAAAGAGATCGTAAAAAGTCTTTCGCACCTCTCCTACTTTGTCATCAATGACACAGTGCGTTCAGGAACAGCATGTAAAACACAACCGCCACATAAGAACCCTCTTCGTGACATAATAATAATTATTTGTATTTGTAATTTATTAGTTTTGCTTTTTGTAATTGTTTATGCAGTGTTTATGAAGGATTTAGTGTAGGTTTTTGGTCTGTTTAATCGAATTATAATGCATTCTTACGGGGAAATCATGCTCTACATACAACCATTTCAAGTTACAAACCAGTTCCTGGAACAAATTAAATTCATATGTAGACGTACCACTGTATATATAATACAAAGCCATTATTATATACTGTTTTTAAAATGTGACTATGTACAGGAGTCATGATCATGTGATTCATAGAGCCATATTTGGTTTTAGCCTGCCACCGCGACCCGACTTCGGATAATTGGTTGAAGATGGATGGATGGAAGTGTACATTTGGGGTTGGACGAATCAACATAAGCAAATTGAACTAATTGCACCGTAGCCTGCCCAATTGACCCGTCTGGTTTTCGGAAGAGACGAGAGCAGAGAAAACATGAGTGAATTCCAGTAATTGCTCACGCACCTGCGCCTGTCCACTTGACTCAATTGGGGATTCAAATCACGCGGGTGTGGCAACAGGAGGTTCATGATGTGGTACTGTCGCTCTTAAAGAACGATGTTGTTTAGCTGATCTAGCAGATAATGTGCCAGCTCCTGTCGACGGTGGAAATTGTGCTTCCAGAGGAATATTCATTGCTCCATTTGGTCGTGAAAGCTGGAAAATTAAAGTGGCCAGGTTTATTACCATTCTGTCTTAATAAATAATGATGTTTCATGTGTAAAGTATGAAAAAAAAGGGATGAATCATGAACATGTGGGAAGAACAGGAACCTACACAGTAATAAACAGACAGTACACACAGTATTATTCCAGTTAGAAACCAGTTGTGGCAGTTTTTGTCACAAACATTCTAGAACTGAAACCGCTAGAAAAAAATCTCCTAAAAAGAAAATTAAAACAAGTACGTACTGTAAAACTAGAGAATATAATTTTGTGTTTTGGGGATGATTATTCCTGGAAAGATGATTTAATTCCACTATAAAATCTCCTCATTATGAGACATTAGTTGGGTCGTATGGTACATCAACTTAATTGGGTATTGTCATGACCAATTTTAGATTTTTGCAAGTTGCAATTTTAGGATGGTGTTTTTAGCTGTTGAATGCATTCAAAACAACATTTAAATAAAAATGATACTTTTTAAATGTTCATCCTTGTCAAGGTATTTTTATGAGCTTGGTTTTATCTCTGTCTTGACTTTCCTTGGTCTTGGTCACACACAGACTCAAGTCTTGGTCGTATCTTGGTCTTAGCACGTTCTGGACTCGGGTAAATCTTGGTCCCTCTTCGGTTCCTCGTTTTTGTCCTTTTCTATCCAAGAAAGATGCACAAGACAAAAATATTTGGAGAATAGTTTTTTTGAAATTCTAAAAATTATTACGAAAGGGGCCTAAATCAGTTAAAAAACTGGTTGCCAAATTACCCCCTCATCCTACGTTATGTGTATACAGGTAGTCCCCAGGTTACGACGTGTCCGCCATTTTGTCCCCAGTCCTTCCTTTTTTTTTTTTTTAAATTTAATTTTTTTTTTTTTTTTTTTTTTTTTTTTGAGTAAACAGTACCTAATTCTTGCCATGTCAGGACTCCCTTTTCCCCCAGTAGCGTCGCCGCCGTCATTCAGTTCCTGACAGTTGTTGTTAATGTTGAGCAACAAGAGATGAGGGCGTCCAGCCTCGGGCAGTGGGCTGGGAGACATCCGGCAGGTCAGGCGTGGAGTCTTGCGTCATCGTGCCCGGTGATGGGGTTTCTGCTGCTGCAGCTGCTGCTGTTGCTGCTGATGCGTCCCCACTGCGCGGACTCCTCTTGCGAGTCTCGATATGTTTTTTTTAGTGTGGATTAGAGATCAATCGGGATGCCGATCGATCGGGTCCGATCACGTCATTTTCAAAATATCGGAATCGGCAAAAAAATATCGGCAATGCCTTTTTTTAATATATATATATATATATATATAATTTTTAATTAAATCGTTTTCTAATTGTATTTAACGTTACAGACATAAAATGTTACACTCATCCAGAGTCTTTAGTTTAGGCTTAAGGTAGGGTTATCAAATTTATCCTGATAATGGCGGTAATAATTTTTTTTTTTTTAAATGTATCACGTTAAAATATTTAACGCAATTAATGCATGCGTTACACGACCCACTTACGCATTGTCGCGCTCAATCTGTAATGGCGCCATTTTACCTATATAGAGAGATAAAAGGCAGCGTATGAGTAGAGTGAATTTTGGCAGCCTTTGGAGTCTTTTTTTAATTGGCTAAAGCCTTACAATCCCTCTCCCTACGATAAGAAATATCATGGGAAGCAATGTGGGGAAGCAAGGTAGCAATTGATCTTTTTCTTAACACCTTATTTTATTTCCCAACGCAGAGAAGATATATCAATTGGTAGCACTACACACAGTCATGGTTCCACTTCCCATCATGCATTGGGCATGGCTAAAGTATCATTTACTGAAAGCTCAACAAATACACAAGATGGCAATATTTAGTCACAATATACAAAGTCACAAGTCTTTCTATCCGTGGATCCCTCTCACAGAAAGAATGTTAATAATGTAAATCCCATCTTGAGGATTAATTGTCATAATAAACAAATACAGTACTTATGTACTGTATGTTGAATGTATACAGTATATTCGTCCGAGTTTTATTCATTTTTTTCTTAATGCATTGCCAAAATGTATATGATCGGGAAAAACTATCGGGAATGATTGGAATTGAATCAGGAGCAAAAAAAAGCAATCGGATTGGGAAATATCGGGATCGGCAGATACTCAAACTAAAACGATCCGGATCGGATCGGGAGCAAAAAAACATGGTCGGAACAACCCTAGTTCGGATAGGTAGGCCTGCATCAAAAAAGCGGCGCTGGCGACCTGAGCAGCCATGATATCCCCCTTGTCTCGCAATTTTCTCTCAGCGAGGCGGCTCACTCGCGAGTAGAGCCTGAAGATTTTTTTTTTTTTTTTTAAGCCCGAAGTCATTGAATATAACGGCATTTAACGCAACGTACCTCACAGTATCTTATCTTAGCATCTTTATCTTATTAATATGACGTATAATACATGTTCTTGGACTGGTATTTTGAGGTTCAGGGGGTATCTTGGGGTACTTAAATGATTAATACCGATTTACACGGAAATTCAGGTTACATCGCCAGTCTAGGAACGGAACTCGTTCGTAACCCGGGGACTACTGTACCTGTATAGATAAAAATATGGCTATAGTACAGAAAGTTCTGTAAATGACTTATTACTTCCAACAAGATGTTTGTGGCAGTACAGATTAAGACTACATGAAAGACAATTTGAAGACAATTGGGGAAAAAATTTGCAAGAAAAAAAAGAGGACACCAACTTTATTGGACAATAAACATGCAGAACCGATGATTGAGTGGAAAGCAAAGGTCCGTCCTTGATACTGTTTGTTTGTTTGTTTGTTTGTTTGTTTGCCTTTGCTTTTTGCTTGCTTGTTTGTTTTACAAAGACACTGGGTGTAAGTATGTTTGGTTATTGGAAAAACTGAATAAAAAAAATAAGTGAAAAAAAAAAAAGGTTTGTGGCTGACTCAGAATACCGTCAGTAGAACAGAGGTCCCATACTTGTTAATGTCCTAGCTATGATGTTTGAAGAACGGACAGTATGTGGTGTATGGGTAATAGAATCGTTTTATTTTTTGATTAAGTATTCTCTTCTCCCACATCCACAAATATATTAGCCAATTGAAAGTTGTAGAGAGAGAAAGTATTGACTCATTTTCAGTCATAGTATTTCCACGATGCCATCTGTTTTTAGTTTTTCCAAATAGTAAGGAGATTTTCCAAATAGTAAGGAACACCATATGGTGTACAAAATTTGGAATTTGATGGATATAAATCGCATTACTGTCAATTTTGTGCCTGTACTACAAAGATGAAAAACCTTGATACATAAACAACCCAACAGTTTTTTTTTACTGCACACTAAGCATGTGCCGGTATGAGATTTTGACTGTACGATAACCGTGAGCAAAAATACCGCGGTTTCACGGTATTGCAATTATACTAGTAGCTCCAAAATGTGTTATTTTGAGATACATGGGTTACAGAAAAAAGAAAAAATTCCATTGAATAGGATTTTTTTTTCAGAACATATTTGCAGATTGGAACATGAATATAATGTTAAATTAAATAAATAAATAAACAAAAAATAAATATTTTAAATAAAATTTAAATAAACACAACTTGTAGACTATACCCACAGCCACGGCTCAAGTTGCTCAAGATTAGAGCAACAAAAAAATAATTGCTATAAAAAATTTTTAAAAAAGGGGGTGGGGGGTCAAGTGAAGTTTCGCCATTTCAGCCACTGTGTCAACTTTAGTCTACATGTCATGCCTTTTTTATGTTAAAAAGACAAAGAATTCATAAATTAATAAGTTATTTAAAAATGTCTGAGTTAGTTAAAGGGTATTATAATACTAAGGGGCTGTGAGACATCAATAGAACCGTTATGTGGCAAGATAACAAATATTAATAAAATTAACAAAAAAATAAATCACATTCATGAGCAATTATCGAAAATAGATCGAAAATTACGAACATTCCCGAAAGTATTCCGGAAACAGCCGAATGGGGCGGAGACGTCACAACAAGGAAACAAAAGGTCGAGGCAGGTGCCATCGTGTTTTATAGACGAGAGAGTTGCGTTCGTGTTTTATCAACAAATCGCTAAAATGGTTCAAACCTGTCATGTTTCAGTATGTGGTGTACAAATAGCCATTTGTCGAAATGTAGTACCCATGAGTTCCCGAACGCGAGAAAAACAGCTGGACTACGCAGACAATGACTAAAGTTCGTCCGTGCTAAGAGGGCTAATTTTGCAGACCCAGCCTCCGGCACGGTTTTGTTTGGTCCGAATTTTACACCTGAAATTTATTCGAACTATGGACAAATGAAATCAGGTTTTGCTAAGGAATTGCTGCTGAAAGCAGATGTGGTGCCCACCATACAAGCGCAGGCACCTAAATGTCCCGAGATATCAAGAAAGAGGACGATGACTGGTTCTGATGAGACCACCCCCAGGCTAACCAAAGGAGCGGAGCAGCCAAGATCGAAATGGCCAGAGTGAGTACTCTTTTATAATAAAATACATATCACGCATTGTATATAGGACTGGACACGTATAAATGATCGCTCGTAAAATATATTGAACAAATCCTCTAATCTCATTCATATTTGTGTCTGTTGGCAGAGCAAAAACCTATGATAGCACAATAAATGATAATTATTCTATACATTACTTTATTTTGCAGTCGCGGTGTATCAGCTTCACAAAAAGAAATGCAAAACAAACCATTCGGTGATTCCCACACGATCTGTTGCCTGTGTTTCATCAGTGTGATTGCTCCCCTCAATGATCCTTTCATTAGGCTGCATTGGCTTTCGTTTGGGCTCAAATTGATAACCCAAAACACCAATGAAAGGTTCATAACTCTCCTCGTCACCATTAGAAGAACGTTCGTTACGTCGGATTCGTCGCTGCAACTCGAAACAAACTTGTCCGCCATCATCGCCGTCATTCAGTACTAAGCACTGAGCCGGTTGTTTCCTTGTTGTGACGTCACGCACTAATATGCGAGATTTACGGGTTCTCGCGTGCTGGTCGTTTTAGCTTGACAATCGATCCAAATTTCTATCATTTTCTTGGTGTTGCGATGTATGTAATTACACAAAGTGGCATGATATGAATCCAAAAGGCATGCATTTATGGATAAATGATGGAATATTAGCATTTCCCCAAAAAACGAATTGGGAGTGAGACCTCTCCTCGTCCAGCGAACGTAGATTTGTGGGGCAAGATCAATCTGTCGCAATAAGCGTTCTTTGACGCTATAGTTTTTTCCCCCCTTCATTCAAGCTTGTTCCTCACTCAGTGACTGTGAGACTTAAAACCTTGCCTAAGTTGCTCTCCCAGCTAAGCCAAGGCTAACATTCGTCTTTGTAAGTTTTTAATTAGTTGGTATATAGACTTTGAAAGGAAAATGTGTGTTTTGTTCTTGGCGAACTTTTTCATGGTGCTGACCTGTTGAAGCTACTCATACGTGGAAAAATACAATTTTTCAATGTTTTAAATGTATTCATTTTGTATATTTCACTTACCACAATTTGAGAGCTCAATAAATTGAAGAAAAGTACACTTTATGGTTGGAGTGTTTGTTTTTGGGTTCGCTGGCTGTTTAGCAGAATAGCGTCACTGAGACACACAGCAACAAACGGAACATGAAATAACATGAAAAATAGTGAATACCGTACTAATATGACGGAAAATTTTAGTGGTTTTGAAACCGCGACGTTTCATACCACGGTAAACCAAGAAACCGGTAGCCAGCACATACAATACCTACTGCAAACTAAAGGTTCTATTTGTATTACAAAATGAAAAACATTTGACCAATATGATCTTGTTTGAATGATGGCTTTCACTTTAAGGTAACAGCCTTCTGTTGTGTTCCATGGCAGGCACTTCACACACAAATCAACCTTACAAATGCCATGTGTAAAAAAGCAATTCAACATTGTGTCCATATAGTAAGCCAATAACAAGGTAAAAGCAACAGAAATAGCAGCGTAATCTTGGCGCATTTTTATCCTGATTTGTACTTAAATGTATCAAGTCAAGGATGTTTCCCAGGATACAACACTGCTAGGGCAAGGTACCATACTTTAGCATGGCATTGATTGCCTGCTGTTAGTGTGCCATAACAAACAGACTAATGTCTATGATTTTGTTTTTAGCTTTTCATCAGACAACATCTTGTTCTCTCCCTTTGTGTATTCATCAGCAACTTGACAGAACCTATTACACGAAAAAGGATCCTGCAGGTGGACAACATTTCGTGTGCAGAACCATCTGTTCAACTTGACATTGTGGCACACTTTGTTTTTATCTGTGGTTCAGGCACAAAAAAACGTTGTTCTACTCTGCTCAGGTGAGGTTAACACTTGACTTGGTAGGATGTACAAAAGGGAACAAAGAGAGCACCATCTGCATGAGTTTGGAATAAACGGATATTTGAGTGAGTGGTACACATCACAAAGCCAAAAAAAGGCAAAGGCTTTTGTTACCCTCCCTTGGAGTGAAGTCTGGATAATAATTAACTAATGACATTAGCCCCTCTCACCAAATGGTAACCTGAATCTTCTTCCCTACAGTGAGCGTCACTGAAGTGTGGCCCTGTGAAATAGAATTTGGAGCGATGGGCTTTTTTGCACTACCAGGGGAGAGGGGTTGAGAAAATAACAGTTGGAGAGAACATAAATGAGCTGTGGAGAGTGGAAGAGATGGATGCGCTGTTTTGTGTGGGAGGCCAATGAGTCCAGCAAGTCTTAGAATGCCATATGCTACCTTGAGGCAGGCGTACTTCAGCGAAGGTGAAGGAGAGGAAGAGTGAGGGGAGAGTGACCGGCTTCATCATAACCGGTGCGATATGTGCGTGGCCTTCAAATGCCTGTTAGTGTGCCTCATGAACACAGGGAGTTCTTAATGTAGGAGGGAGGGTATGTGTAAGCAGCCATCATTAGATAATGAACTTAGTGATCACCAAAGGGAAACGGCAGAAAGGAAAGACACAAATATGCAAGTGTGAATTAGGAGGAAGCCTTAGAGGCATAGTCACAAATGGAAGAGGGGTACATAAGTGGTGAAAGATACAACAGGGCTGATTATCGTTACGGTGCCAACAATATGGGCTTTGTGCTGTCAGGCAAATGTAGTATTAGTCACATTAATAATTAATCACCCTGGGAGCATGTTACTGCAGCCATGCACTGACCCAATTCTTTAGGATTTTACTCACAGTCGTGTACCGCTTAATCGCAGAGTCCTGCTTTTCATACATCTTCAGGTGGGGGTTACAGAGCCAAATCCTCTGGGTCAAGCCTGGTCATTCATTTTTGACTTGTCTTGGGAGGAATAAAGCAATATTGCCGGTCACCTAAAATGTTGGAAACCATACAGGGTGACTGAATAGCGACCTCAGCTGTAGTCCAATGGGTCTTGTCGACTGTCTTTCTAGTTGAAATATGGTGCTTGCATTTAGGATGGCCATGTGAAAGCAGGGATCCAACAGAGTTCCTTTAGGCTTTGATGCTCATCACCACAAAAGCAGATGGCCCAATTCTGGTCCTCAAACTTTTTGTGCCCCTCATCTTTTATCGAATCCTATCCTGCCTATTAGCCCCCTGCCTGTCATGGTCTGGCAGCCTGTGCTCACCCCTCAGGGGGCCTTCTGCAGCTAAGGAATGAAGTCAAGCTTCCCCATTGACACAGGTCTCACTGCAAAGCTTTGAATAGCAGTCAGCCAAGTGAAAAGCCATGTTTTAGAGGACAAAATAGAAAGAGGTGCTCGCTGGATCAATACAGCTGGGCTATATGGCCCAGAAATACTCTGCTCACCATGTGCTCAGTCAAAACAGTGCAAACCACAGGTGGCAAAGATTTTTCCTGACCAATGGTTCAAAAGTAACAAAAAGTGTTAATGGAAGAAAAACCTGCATGCAACATTCTACAAAATGCGATCAAAGCCAACAGCCCACGGTGTTTGCGCTCTACACACTGTAGAATCAACAGAGCAGACGCTGTATTTGTGTCTTACTATAAAAGCTATAAGAATTCGTTGCAAAGGCCCAACAACCAAACTGTTTGCCCCTTTCACCCTATTAATTGCTAAATCAGAACGGCATCAGAGAGCTCCAGGCAGAGGCAGCACAAACAGGTCTGAAAGCCCATCTGCAGTAATCAAACAGTCACACCTGCGCTAATCCTGCTCTCTCCTCAGCTTCTTGATGGCACAACCAATTATTTGTTAGTTAGAAAGCCAAAGATGAATGCCTTAATTGATTAGCTGGCAATTGGCAATTCAGTTATCTATTTTGGCATAAAATCCACACCTGAAAGATGAGAAAACCTGGAAGTTTTCCATGAGGGCGGGGTACACTATGTAAATTGTGCATAGCCGTATGCACTACAATGGCGTACCGCAATCAACACGTCACTTCCGCTCATTAATATTCATGACATTAGCTACTGTTGCTAAGCAAGGACAAGCCACCGTTTGTCCCTAATAGGTAATGAATGGAAATCGTGTACGAAGGAGATGTTTACAGAGCTAAACCTACCAATTCTCTCCGAAAATGATGTGCCTGGTGCCAAATTCACTGGCAAAGGTGTGGAAGAACATAAAAATGTTCAGTTAAAGAGATGGCTTGAGTGTCGAAGGCTGAAAAAGACGAAGAAAACAAACCGACCTAAGCATAGCCTTAGCTTTTTTTTATCGACGCGACTGACAATGACATTCTCCTGTTTCAACAGGCTATCCTTTACCATCAGCCCTGTCTTATATATCCTCTGTTTGTCGTACGTCTCTGACCGTTCTTGGGGGTAATTTAGTTAGTTTTGTGTAGCGATCGCAAATGCTACTCAGTGACAGCCAACGAACACTTTTAATTTTTTCATTGATAACAAATCTTAATTCTATAATTTACACTTCCCTTTACTAAAGTTGTTTATGTATGTGTGTGTGTAAAACAGAAACGGTAACAGTGGCAGTCAGATACCATTGTAATTCTTTTCAGGTCATTCATTGTTAGACAGAAGCAGTACGGCACAACGTTACGCTAAAAAAAAGGGTTAAAAATATAAAAATGGCTTACCTCTTTATCCACTGAAAGACCATGCCAACCCAACAAAATGTTTACTGCATATGAAATGTGAATGGATTCACCGAGCTGGTGTTAAAGTCCGCGCAAGTTGATTCGGTCTTCACATTTTTCCCTCACGAGTTTTTGGTTTCCGGAAACGTATGACGAAAACATCCTTCATGTGTCGTAATGTCTAGAGTCGTTTCTACAAGTTCTAAAAAAGCAATGCGTGATCGGCATGTTCGTTTTTGAAAGATTACTGGCGAAAAGTAGCACAAATTACGTTGTTTCTATGCGAGGGTGGGTCTATAATGTCCCACTACGGCTTTACTTCCGCTTTACGATGCGACGTCACCGCCTAAAAATAGCATGCGTGCGGTACGCCATTAAGTAATACAAGGAAAAGGCAGAGTTCTTCACATCTGGTGGATTGATTATTGACATGATAATGATCAATGACTGTTACCTGAAGTGATTCTAAACTACATCAAAAGCAGACAAGGTGTAGCTATGGTAGGCTACATACAAAGACCTCATAACATTTGTTGGAATAGCAACTGGAGTATTGGACATTTGAACAAGTCGGAAGACAAAGAACAGGCCAAGCCACTTAGGCTACGATAATACTACAGGTCTTAATGCATGAATCAAATTTTTTTCGTGTTTTTCTGGCTCGAGTGAGGCATTAACTTGACGGTCTGAACGTGCAAGTCGCATAGAACTGGACCATTTCAAATCCGATCTGGGTCACTTTCGTATGTGGTTCAAATCTGATCTGGGCCACAGTTTTCCAGGAATGTCGCAGCGGTCTGTAATGTCAAGTCTCCCAAATCAGAATTCATGCAGCAATTATGTCATCAAAAATCGAGAGAGACGCTACAGTAGCGGTGTAGCTGTGCGTTATTAGCGCCTAGCTTGCATTGAACACGGCTTTTGGGGAAGGACCGGGCTTGACAACAGTCATAAAAGAATAAAAATGGGTTGAGGATAAGCCTGATAATGATTGGTTTTCTCTCTGCTCTATATGACCAATATTTCAAGATTGCTTACACGGCCGAGAGTCGGGGCAAACTTCCCGTATGTGTGTGTGACATGCACGGACAGTGCGTGTATGCTATCGATCCATATAAACTTTCAATATAAGCCTAAACAGGGATTATTTATGTCTGTTATTTGTGTCCTCTTTTTGAACCTAGCCTTTGACTAGGTTCATACTGCAGGTCTTAATGCATGATTCCAATTTTTTTCATCTGTTTTTTTTTTAATTTTTTTTTTTTTTTTTTTTTTTTTTTTTATTGCGTGCCCGTTCAGACTGCCTCAGTCCATTGACCCTGTTAAAGTATTACACATGCACACTAATTCGGAGTCCGACGCGCTGAGCCAACTGACTCGCATGCGCACATGCATCAAAACAAATGAGTACGCACTAAGGGTGCATGACGCACACACAGTTTGCTCCGACACGCCCATTCTAGCGGTACTGATATATTGCTCATTTAGCACACAGTAAGGAACTGAGCATTATCAGGCTTATCCATTTCTTCATTATATTTTTTTACGACTGTGGTCAAGCTAGCTTCCTGTGTAGTAAAAGCCGGGTTCAAGCTGTGCGCTAATGCTAATGAACAGCTACATCGCTGCCGTCTTGCGTGCTGCTCTCTCTTTGCTGACGTAATTGCTGCCTGAATTCCGATTTGGGGGACTTGACAATTCAGTCCCTCGCTACATTCTGGAAAAATGTGGCCCAGATCGGATTAAACCACATATGAAAATGACCCAGATCGGATCTGAAATGGTCCACTTCTATGTGACGTTCAGACCGTCAAGTTAATGCCTCACTGGAGTCGGAAAAACACAAAAAAATCGCATTCGTGCATTAAAAATATGGTCTGAACCTAGCCTTAAACTCTATGTGCGTTCTATTGCCTCTTTACTGACTAGTTTTCACTGCCAATTATGTCAGTGTTTCCCACATTTTAGGTTTTATTCATCTTATTTCAGGTGATCTCACTTGCAAATATGTGTAAATAAATAATGAAAACAATAAGATATCATTAATACAGTATAGGCCTATTGAAACTGGGAATTCAAAGGTCAGATGGTGCCTTGCCTTGTTAATAACAGTGTTAGAGTATAATGCCATTCGTAATAGCGTTATTTTTTTTTAAGTAGCGAGTAATCTCATTAATTACTTTTCCTATGATTCCAAAGACGTTAGCGTTACTGACGATGTGATGGGCACGTTACTACAATTTGGTTGAACGATTAGTAGCCTCCTGACAAAGGTAGAGCAAAGTGGGAGAAGGGAAGCGGGTAGTGACGCCGTTGCAAATGATTATTCGCAAGGTGGCTCGGAGCGTTAGCATAGCATTCAGGTTCTTGTTAGCATGAGCATTTAGCGTCATCTTCAACTCTTGGGCAACTTTTTTTGTATACAGTTCCTGGTGTCTAGGTGGGTACAATTAATTGAACATAATGTACTGTTTTCCTGCTGAGTGTGCATTATCATCACCAAGTTGGCATTGTCCTTGTAGAAACAACAATTTAATAATATTTAGTTTTGTTTTTTTAATTGCCAAAAATAGTCACTTGCCCTAAACTTTTCTTGAAAGACATATCCATGAGCCTTGTGTGATGTATGTTTAATCAAAACAACTAGAGGAAAGACAGGCGAGGCAGGAGATTCAAAGCCTCACCTGCATATTGAAAATCACATCTATATATGGCGGAAAACACTCAGGTGACTTGAAGTTCCGCTCTGAGACCCCAAATTTGGCCAACTTTCAAAATTGTTCGATATGCATGTGTGATATATCATTGGAAAGCTTAAAATCTAAAAAAAAATAAATAAATAAAAAAAATTTAAAAAAGTAAACAGCGAAACCCTATCTGAAGGTGAGAGCATGAAAGACCAGAATTAAAGACGCCATGACTTTAATGAGATATTATCGCGTACTTACATCGGTTCAATCCAAAAACTCCAAAAACATGTAGCATGTATCCAGAGGCGTCGCGTCCCATTAGGCAAACCAGGCAATTGCCTAGGGCCCCCAGCTAACCGGGGCCCCTAGATGGCCAACAGATTTAGCACACGCAGCTTTACTGCACCGTCGCAGTGACAAGTGCGACAGTGCCAGTCAAAGCCTTGTGTCTGAGTTCCCTGAAGGGGCCCCTTCACTCGCTCTACATCCCCCCGCCCCCTTCACGAGACTCAGAGTGAGAGTGAGCAGCGAATTGGCTTTTTTTAAATTGGCATATATCCAAAATGAAGAGAAGTTATCCTTCTAGAAGCGACAAAAGAAAGGAACAAAAGCAGAAGAGGAGAAAAGGAAGCCAGACAGCAGTGAGTGTGCTATGTTACCGTAGTTTTATGTCCTAATGTAGTAGAAGCTGGGCACTTTGAGTGTCCTAAAAAGCGCTCTATGAGACCAGGGCGTTATTATACTTTTATTAAATATGCTATTGCTTCAAATCCAACTGTCCCCCTTACTTACACACGCTCGAAGGGCCCCTTGTTGCTTGTTACCCGGGGCCCCCGGGACCCTTGCTACGCCTCTGCATGTATCACTGAGTTTCAAAACACAGTTGTGAATGGCCACAGCTGGATTTGTTTGGGATTTTATGGGTGAAACATGGTAATATAACAAGGGTCGCGATGCAGAAATCGCAGACATCTAGGAGTGGTCGAGATTTTCTTTTTCATATATTTACCCTTTTAAACTTTTTTTTCAATTTTTCTTTGTTTGGATCGATTATTTATCATCTAAAATATCTGAGAAAATGCGACAGTAACAAAAAAGATACAAGATAGACCATTTTTTTCATTGTGACGTAATTTGTTTAAAAGTTTAAAATATGCGAGTGAATAATTTTTTAAAGTCTTTTTTTTTTTTTTTTTTAATGAAATATTAGACCTCGATTAATGATTCTAAGCTAAAAAATGACAGACATTTTGAATAATAAATATTAATTACCTTCGTTTTATGGCTGGGTTGAAACAAAAGCGGTTGCGTGACATCTGTAAACGGGGGTAAAACGGACAAATTAAAAATAGCTCGGGGGCTTGATGCGCCATGAATCTACTATGGCAGCATATGGACATATTGTTGTACCAAACACAACAGTTCTTTTGGCTTTAAATACAGCAGTTTCTTTTAAAGAGGAGTGCAAGAAGAAACTGCTTTTTCAGTCTTGTCTGTGTTTTCCGCCATATATTAGAAGTGTGACGATACACATAAGTCACAGTTCAGTACGTACCTCGGTACAGCGGATCGCGGTTCGGTGCGGGTTCTTTACAACGGGAAAACAAAAAGGCTTTTTTTTCTCACAGCATTTGAAAGTTAAGGTTTGTATACCATTATATTCTTTATAGAGGTGAAATTAAAAAAAAAAATGTAAACAATGTGACCTGTTTTTTTTTTTTTTAAATGAAAAAATCAGTTCATTTCAATCAGTTGATAATCAGTGTAGAACATGAAAAGTAATGTGAATTACTTTGCTGAGTAATTAATTACTCTTATAATGAGTTACTGACTCAATTACTTTTTGGGAGAAGTAATTTGTAACTTTAAGCACCGTGGTACCTCGACATACGAAGTTAATTCATTGCATGACCTTGTTTGAAAGTCGAAATTGTCATATGTCAAGAAGGATTTTCCCATAAGAATACATTATAATTCCATTAATTCATTCAACAGCCGAAAAACTTACACTGGTGCGTTCAGGCGGTGCGTTGAGGTCATCACAGAGTAAGAAAGCTGCAGCTGAGATTCTACTTTCTCTTTTAACGTTCTGTTGCTGCTGGCTTAAACTGCGGTGGACAGTAGGCGTGTTGTGTTGCACAAGTTCTGATATAAATTTAAAAAACCTGACGAAACTGGCGATCTTTTTGGCAATGGTACCACAATAATAATTCACCTTAACTTATAAAGACTGGTCAACGGAGGTCGGAGGAGGAGTATTGTCGATCCAGTTCACTGATGCGTACATCACGGTCATATTTATCTATCATTTCCATCTTCATTTCAATGGTAAGTGTCAGCTTTTTCCTTTTTTTTTTTACCACCTGCACTAACCATCTTGGAACCCGTGTTGATTTCTCTCACAAGAAAATCTGCCATGTGTCCGTCTTGTGGCAAAACAAAGAAACTGCGGCGCGGTCATGAATCGTCGTATTTCGAGTATTTCGTCGGATGTAGAAACAAATGGTGAGTCAAATTTTATGTTGGATGTCTAAAGGATCGTGTGTCGAAGCCATCGTAAGTTGAGGTACCACTGTAATTACGTTTTTTAAAGTAAGATTAACAACACTGGTACTTTGTGACCTCAATGAGTTAAAAAAAAAAAAAGCCTGTTTTATCATTTTTTTCCTGACATCTCTGCTTCCTGCTCCACATGCCGCTTTGTTGCCAGAAGCACACAAAGAAGCTTGGATAGACTGAAATGTTTGGAAAAACACTGTAATAAACTCACACTCTGATATGCATGCATACAAACCCAAACATATAAATATTGGTTATTATAAGACATAAATATCAATGGGAGTTGTTGTATATACGGTAAGTGCATATGAATTTACATGTAAAATAGCTCAACATGCATGCATGACTATGAAATGCATATGTATATCATAAAGAAAACAGTACCGTCATACACCAATGCAGTCGTCCATGCATAAAGGCCACTATAGGAAGACAGACTTCCCCTGATCCTTTAATTGTAATTTGGAGCCTGTAAATGCGATTCTTATATAAATGTGTACCGACAAGGCAAGGTGACCTGTACAATATTTGGTGATAGGAAGCAAAAAGCAAAGCAAAAAAAAAAAAAAGGCAGGGGACTTAGATTGGAAGCACATATGTAACTCAGTGGCCAATTACAAAAATAAGACAACTAAAGCTTGTGGAACAGATTTAACAAAAAGAAAAACAGCATTTACATTTATACACAATCATTTTCATGAAAGATTACAGTATGTACAGGTTTGCAACAATTAAATCATATCAGAATCACTCTTCTCTCCTTCATCGTACTTTCTTTGCTCTACCATAGAGGAATGCTCTGGCCAATCAAGATGGAGAGACACCGGGTGAGGAGATTGTGGTAACGAAGTCTCAATGTGTGGTCTGCTGATTGGATAATTTCCCAGGACAGATCAGTTACTCACTTCACAAAGTTTTACCGGTAGAGCTTGTGGAGGATCAGTTTTGAACTGTTAGAGGAAAGAAACCAAATAGATTAAGCCTATTTAACGGATTTCATCCACTTTTCATCTACAAGGGCTTTGAATTTGCAATGTTTAATGATCTGCAAATGATCTCATGGCTATGTGTTCGCTATTTGTGTGTATACAATTGTATGGAGTTGATTTTTTTAAAATTGTTTTACGAATTGCATTTGTTTACCATATGTCACTTGAAATAGTAAAATTTATCGGAAGTCACACGAGGTGAGAGTAAAAAATTTCGATATTGACACTTTCCGATTCAAAGTTCCATAATCATGGAATAAACATGGCAAAGCATTCAGAAATCGCCTTTTGTAAAAGGTACGCCAACAAGACTGTCAGAAAGGTCAAACATATATTAAATTAATTATTTCATGCCTTAAAGGGGAGAGGTATCGCCTATTTTTCATGCATATGGTATCATTCTATAGCATATTCAAGTACTCATTTTTATTTTACCTTGAGTTTATTTATGAAAGCTATATATTTCATGCGCTTATTATTCAGGTAATGGAACTCTGTGTAAAAACACCCCCCACCCATGCGCAAGGTCTCCGGTTTACTTTTGTTTTAGAGTCAAGGTATTTCTGATGAAGCGCACTGTCCTTTGTAAGTGTGAAAAGAGGAAACTCCTTTTAATCAAATAATAAATATTTTCATAACATTTAAACATAAATTATTTGATGAAAAAAAAAAAACTACCGAGAGCATTTTTCTGTGGTGTTAGTGAATGTTGCAAAACAGTTGCGATTTTCAACGATTTTTTTCAACGACGGCCCCAAAACATCACTGCTCCAGAGGAGATCTGCAACGAGGAATGGGTCAAAATACCAGCAACAGTGTGTGAAAAACTTGTGAAGAGTACAGAAAACGTTTGGCCTCTGTTATTGCCAACAAAGGGTACATAGCAAAGTATTGAGATGAACTTTTGGTATTGACCAAATACTTATTTTCCACCATGATTTGCAAATAAATTCTTTAAAAATCAAACAATGTGATTTTCTGTTTTTTGTTTCCACATTCTGTCTCTCATGGTTGGTACAGGCCTCTCTAATATTTTCAAGTGGGAGAACTTGCACAATTAGTGGTTGACTAAATATTTAATTGCCCAACTGTATATGTATATTTTAAAATATTTTGCTGTGCCATGTCACATATAATTGATTCTGCATCAAACTTAAAAAAAAGGTTTAATTACGTCATATCAGATCATATCCAGATTAGTTTTTGGTGTGAATACTCATAGTAAGCTTCTTGTTGCTGCACTTGGAAACACACAGTGTTTTTGGATAAAGGAACACTTGCATAGGTAGAGATTTTAAATACATCCAGTATGTCAAAGTCACCATGCAAAAGTAACAACCAAGCAAAATGAAAGGAGGAAATGTTACCTTTGAACAAGTGACCATGATGTTCATTCCGTAGTAAAAATCCACAAATAAGCCACTTCTTTATAATAGCCACAGTGTTCAAAGGTGAGATCAAAGTGATAGTCTAAACAAGCACAAGTGTGCTACTACAGACCAGAGGCTGTCTTCTACTAAACCCTAAACCCTAACTCCCAGCATTCAGGAAAAAAAGTCCTCTTTAATCAAGCCCTGATTAAAGAAAAAAAAAATCGGGCTCGCAAAATTCATAGCTCATATAGCCCCTTCTACATTAGAATAATGGAGGAGTATGGCCAAAAAGAAGAACAACACCACCAACTACTTGAGTAATGACTAGACATCCCCTGACCATATAGATATATTGTAATTGTTTTCCCTTTTACTGAACAATGAAAGCCTTGTTGTTGATGCACCTGGACCAGGAACAAGCTATTTCAAAAGGTTAACTTACAGCAGGAAATTTCCTACAGTGACTCCTCCATTAAACTAATACCTTCTTCCTTTACCCAGAATGCATTTCTCCAACTACAGACACTGAAACACTATGAACATGCAAAGGAGGGGGTTACCATCAGCCATTCTCCCTGATGGTAGCATACCCACATCTTTTTGGAGGCCTTTATCGAAAACAGGCTCTTAACGCCACATGCCCCACACGTACATGACTGGCTCCGAGCTTCTGACCCATGGTACTGAAGTTTTTAGAGAGGCAGGGTGTCCCACTTCTGGAACAATTCCCTGCCTCCCTTTAGTGTTTTTCTTTACAAGAAAGAGAAAGACCTCAGTGTGTCAGACTATTCTGAAATGTACGAGAGTGGGGATGCACACTGTTCATCTTTGCTAAATTCAACCAAAAACCCATCCTAAAACCCAAGAAACCCAGTGTATACACAGTGGCACATCAAGACCAGCCTGACTGTCTGGGAATCCACTCAGGGATGAAGCAGTGTTGTTGGCAAGGATTTGCATCTACAAGATGGAAAGTCTAGAAGAGGAAGAGCAGCAAAAAGACAGATTACCGAATGGTAAAACAAGATTGTGCACAGCCTTCCTAATCAGCTGCCTGCTGACTTGCAACTCTACTACTCTCATCGAGTCTTTGCAAGGTCACCTGTGAGATGAAGTGAAACAAAGCATTGCACTGAACTGTATTCCACTTAGGAGCGGGAACCTCTTGGTACCTCACGATATGATACGATTTGCGATACAAAACTCACGATAACGATGATCTGACGATATGGCGATACAACGATTATCGATACATTGGTCATGGAATGATTCTAGGGTATTCTACAAACAACTAATGAACAGAAAAACAAGCTTCTGCTGTGAATTGGAATGAGTTTATCACTAGTAGACGTCCAATCCGTTTGAACTGGGAGGGTGAACATTCGTTCATTTGCTGCATTCCCTCCCACTTCAAACGGATTGAACGTCTATGGCCGTCAGTGACACCCAATGCCAGGTAATGAGATAATTTTGGGTCAGTTGATTTTCAGTTACTTCCTGTTGATTTTGGGTTTTTTTATGGGTCGCTTCCTATTTATTTTGAGTTACAGAAAAGGAAGTGACCTGGGAATCACCCAAATGAATAGGCAATGACTCAAACTCAACAGGAAATGACCTGTAAATGCCCTGAAAATCGGACAGAATAACTTTAAATGCTCTGGTTTCGAATAAACAAACGTTCCCAGTCTAAATGGATTTGACGTCGAGCACCATCAATGCAGCCTTAGAGTTAACTGAGACACAATTATGGTGGAAGATTTTGGTAGCAACTTGTTCGTTCCTTTTTATTTTTTTATATTTTTTAAATTTTTTTATTTTAAACAGTGACACCTTTTTAAAACGATATCTCGATTCTTGGCAGGAGCATATCGATAACCTTTTGGGATACAAAGTATCACGATATATCACCATTTCGATATATTGTCACACCCCTAATTCCACTGAAGGTGCACAACTCTAATTTCAGATTCCCTAAATACTGTTAGGAACACATTTTTAAAAGTGATGGTATGGATTAAGTGTTTGTCGATTTCTTTGACGAGAGCTTCATTACAGGAGCAAATTGCTTAGCCAGCCAGAGCATCGAGTGGAGAGCAGACCCTTCAACCGCTGCTGCTCTTGTTGCAACGGAGAAATTCTCATCACTGAATGTTAACATTCCATATCCTTTGTTTTTCTGGTTCACTGTTAAATGTTTTACAATAAAAAAAGCAGCCAAGTTGAATTGCTGAAAGTAATGGGCAGCACATGCACTGCAGTTTTGGCTGGCAGTGCTTTCCCTTTCTCTTTTAAAAGTGAGTAAGATTTCACTCAACTTGGCAACTGGTGTACTGTGCGTTTTGTCACACATGGAGAAATTCCGCAAAGCACTTTTGATGAAAATCCGACCTCAAAAAGTATGTGCAATAAACTATTGAATGTACTGAACCTGTTAAAAAACACAACAACACTTTATTACACATTTAAACAATAGGTAAATTCTTCCGCCAGTTAGCATCCCATAGCTTGGAACATATGGACGGCGAAAACTGGTACGCTTCTTTGCACCAGAAATGCATGATGTGTGATGTAATCCATTAACACATTTAGTTCTCTAGATTTATTTTAATAGTTTTAGCAGTCCAACATATGTGTCATACTGGAGTAATTCAGTGCCAATTCTAATGTTGGCTTATCATTCTATACATTGGTTGAAAGATTAGCTCGTCTTTGGCAAGCCTAAATATGCTAGTGGCATGACAGATGAAAAAGACTTAATATTGAGTCAGGATTTGACCAAGCAGGTAATGAAAATAGTGAGGCCACAGAGTATAGGCCACTGTACTTGGGGTCAACTGCTTATCTTAGCTGCTAGTGCTAGCCGCATTGTACAATGGGGGGTTCAGTTTCAGGGAGACAATTTCACAAGTCCCTGTGATCCGAGCACAATCGAGTTGCAAGTTATTTGGACCGAGTCTCAAGTAAGTTCCGAATCTTTTCTATTGTGGGAAAATCGAGTCGAGTCACAAGGTTATATCAAGTCGAGTCACGAGGTTATGTCGAGTCAAGCTGAATCGCAACAAATCACAATTTTACTGTGCCATGTACAGTGACAACAACAAAATCTTTGACTCGTTTGCACTGTTCAAGACGTGACAATGACTCCATTCACATTTTAAACAGTAAAAACAATGTTGTTTTTTTGGGCACAATTATGATCATTTAAATACAATACCACAATATTGCGCAACACAGCCTTCCGGTGATAGAATTATAGCAAGTTTGACAAGTAACCATGTTTTCCCCTAACGTAAAATCATAAAAACTATTCTCGCAGGATATTACTTCAATAAATTAAAATCAGAACCTTGATCTTTTTAACAAGACACTTTTACAGTTCGTAGACTAAGCTGTGGTTGCGTTTCACCATACAAAATGTCATTCTCTGGATTTGCAGCGTCTCTATATACACAGAAAACCCGCCATGGCTGTTCTCAAGGAGCTACGGCTGAAGGTGGGAATTGCTATGTGCCAGAGTACATTAGCTTGTCTGAAATTTTGTTGAGCCTCAAGTCATTACCTTCCGAGTCGAATCGAGTCATGTTGAGTCTAGAGGCCCCCCCAAGTCAAGGGAGTTAAGACTGCCTTATTTTTTTTCACTTCAAGTCTGAGTAGAGTTGCAAGTCATTAAAATTACGACTTGAATCGACTTGAGTCCGAGTCCCTATGACTCAAGTCCAGGTTTCAGGCATCACCACTAGTGACTTTCCCTTGACTCGTACCTTACGCTTCCTTAATATTTAATGAAAATTTGTTATGTAACTCTGAAATTTTGTAAATTACCAAACCAACCGATTGGTGATTGAAACAATAACTTTTGCAAATAATAAATGACTTTTATGGAGTTTTATATACATATATATATATATATATATATATATATATATATATATATATATATATATATATATATATATATATACCAGAGGTTGTGCTAGACTTTTTCGTTGTCTGTCATTTTGACTGACAGGGTCATAAAAATCCGGTCATAATCTATTTTTACCCGTCACTTAAATTTTTAAAATGATGATAATGACATTGTGGTGACCCTTTGTTTGGCATAATTCACCTTCCGTACCGTGTGTGTCCATTTGGCCGAGCATGTTAGCGGCTACGACACAGTCACGTGACAGAGACACTTCAGAGCCGCGCGTGTTCCGGCTTGAATAGAGAGTTCACAGAGAGCAGCAGAGCTACAGCGGCTGGACACAGCAATTCGAGCTAACAAGACTCTTAACATTGCATACCGCTTCAACATATTAATAGTGTCTGATTTTCATTCATTTTAAATTAATATTCTGTCCGAACAAGCTTAACAGAGAATCCACACCGTGCCATCACACATCAAGCAGATGAATATGTAACTTTTTCTCCGCAGTGGCAAAAACAGCTGACTGTGGCCCCAGTAGGTAGGCTACATTATGGAACAATGAAATTAACAGTTCACCTGCTGTGGCCTGAACGGAGTCTTAAACCTTCCTCCTGGTGCGCATGGACTTGAATTGCGTGCCCGCTTGTGCAGTCCCTGTTTTTTCACCTCTTTTATCAACACCATCGTCGTTTTGGGGCTTTTTGAAGAAACTTCGGACACTCAGTTGTGTTGACATTTTTCAGAGTAAGGCCAACGACGTCATGCATCAAGAGAGACAATAGCTAATTAATATGCTCACTCGCCACCCTGTGGTCTGGGGTGTGAATTGCAACCTGTCAAAATGACAGGTGGACTTCAGTTTTTTCCGTCACCGTTTTAAAAAATCGGTCAACGACGGAAAATATTCGGTTCACGCAACCCCTGACATATACATATATGTGTGTATATATATATATATATATATATATATATATATATAATATATATATATATATATTATATATATATATGGCGGAAAACACAGACAAGGCTGAAAAAGCAGCTTCTGCGCTTGCACCCCTCTTTAAAATAAACTGCTGTATTTTCAGAAAAAAGAACTGTTGTGTTTGATAGAACAATATGTCTATATGCTGCCATAGCAGATTCTTGGTGCAATAAGCCCCCAAACTATTTTCAATTTGTCCGTTTTAACCTGGAAAACCCTGTTTGCTGACATCGCGCAACGGTTTTTGTTTCAACCTAGCCATAAAAAGAAGGTAAGTAATCGTATTTATTATTCAATATGTCTGTCACTTTTAGCTTAGAACCATTTAATTGATGTCTAATATTTAATTAAAAAAAAAAAAAAAAAAAAAAAAAAAACACTAAATAATTAGTCACTCGCATATTTTAAACTTTTAAACAAATTATGTCACAATGAAAAAATTAGCGTCTGTAAAAAACATCACGGATATCGACCTCATAACTATGGCTTAACTGTATTGTTTTCATTACTGGCGCATTCTCCTCGATATTTTATGATAATCGATCCAAACAAAGAAAAATTGAAAAAAATAAAAATATATATATATATTTAAAAGGGTAAATATATGAAAAATCTCGATTACTCCTTGATTTCTGCGATTTCTGCATCGCGACCCTTGTTATATTACCACGTTTCACCCACAAAATCCCCCCCAAAATCCAGCTGTGGCCATTCACAGCTGTGTCTTTACACTCGGTGATACATGCTACATAGTTTTTGGATCGAAAAGAGGAAAGTACGTAAAATCATGGTGTCTTTAATTATGCTCTCGCGTGCATGTTTTTTATTTTTCAATGCCCTCCTGTTCAATATTTTCCTTCCCCCCAAAAATTGATATTTTAAGCTTTCCAATGATGCATCACACATGCATAAACTTTGAAATTTGGCTAAATTGGGGTCTCAGAGCGGTCAGCCCGCAAACAGTTTGCTGAAGACATGTGAAGACAACAAAGCACATGGATTACTGGAACTATATCCTATGGTCTGATGAGACAGGCGGGCTTTCTTGTGTACCGTCTTCAGAAGAGGCGTCCTCCTAGGGTGACAGCCATGCACACCAATTTGATGTAGAGTGTGGCGTATGGTCTGAGCACTAACAGGCTGACCCCCCCACCTCTTCAATCTCTGCAGCAATTCTGACAGCACTCCTGTAACGAGTCACATGACATTTTGGAGGTAAAAATGACAAGCAGTACTCAATTTGGACATTTAGGGATGTACGTAGTTTCTAAGGGGTGAACTCACTTTTGTTGCCAGGGGTTTAGATATTAATGGCTATATTTTGAGTTATTTTGAGGGGAAAATAAATTAACTCTATTATATAAGCTGCACACAGACTACTTTACATTGTGTCAGAGTGTCATTTTGTCACTGTTGTCCCATGAAAAGATATACTTGGATATCTGCAGAAATGCGAGGGGTGTACTCAATTTTGTGATACATTGTATATGTAAAGTAATGTGTGAACCAGGTCAGTGTTTATTCGTGACTGTGAGAGGTTATTCATTTTATCCTTTGACCCATATTAAAGGCAGACTGTAGAAGAACATGAAAGACATGCACTTCCCTGTGGTGCCAGGTTTATGTGCAACTTGAACACAGGCACACACCGGCACAACCAGCTGAGCAGAAAATACTGTTATTCACGTTCACATCTAAATAGCCACTGATTTTGCATCACGAAAAATGTATACTTGTTCACACATCATCAAAAGAAAAAAAACATTATAGGCTACAATTAAGATCCCCCAAATATGGTGTCACACCTGCAAATGTTCTTTTTACAAGCCTCAACTTTCTCTTCTCAATGCCCACCACAAATGGACTTGAACAAATGCACATACATCTGAATGCATGTATGTTTAATACACTGCCAATGGGAAATACCCTTTGGCAGTGTATCAAATACTTGTTCTCCCCACTGTATATTAGGAGTATGTTGCATGTATGAGTATTTTGGTTGCTATTGGCAACTATAAGTCAGTATCCTTGACAGTTTTCGCAGCTATACAAGCGATCTGGCTTTAACAATATTTAGCTGTCAGGCTGTCTAGATTGAAAGTGAAATACTTCAGGTTTTCCATTTGTGGAGCCAATGAGTGGAATATACTGTAGCACTGCGTTCTGAAGCTGGTGTGGGTGAGAAGAAAGCAATGTCAGTGACAAATGGGGCTGTGTCGCTACAGGTCAAAGGTGGCTTGTTTCCTCATGCTTTTGAGTTTTGGTGATTTTTTTCTTTAGTTATACCAAAAAATATATATATATATTTTGGAACAACATTTACCCACACCTGAACAACAACAAGAGAACAGTGGGGGGGACACATCAAGTTACATTACCATGGCTCCTCAGAGTTGACCCAGTCCAGACATGCTTGTGTCCCCTATCCGACCGTCACACAGCATTCTACTATTGACACTATTTGTCACAGAACACTAGAATAGAACCCCCAACCAAAGGACATGAACATAGGTTCATTCAATCAATAAACCATGAGCTGATAAGGAATTGGCGGCTTTGAATTGCAATGATAAAGTTTGATACTATATTCACTAGCGGATACGCAAAGTACGAGGTGCATTCAAAAACTAATGCACTCAAGTGCATTGCTCGTACAGGATTTTTCCAATCTTGTTTCTATTTGGCACAAACATGATAGGACACACCTCTTTTTTATTTGTGTTTTTCTTATTTTCAGATTTTTAAAGCTTAAACTAGCTTCCAAAATGGCCGCCCCTCTTGAAGCTCGTCAGAAACAAAGAGCCGTAATCGAATTCCTTGTTGCAGAGGGAGAAACCCCTCTGAGGATTCACAACCGGCTGGAAAATGTCTACAAGGACGATACCATAGACTATAGTACTGTAAAAAGATGGGTAAAGCGATTTAAAAACAGTACTGAAGACCATGAAGAGGTGGGTAAAGCCAGCATAGCCGATAAGCCCCGTAGTGGTAGGGTTGCCACCTGTCCCTTAAAATAAGGAACAATCCGAAATTGGGAATTAAATGTTGCATTCCGTATTGAACTATTGCGGAATATAAATGAATAGGTACATTTCTATGCATTTTAGGAATTTTTGGGATGTCCCTTTTTTTCTCTGCCTGTACAGCTTTGGGCGCAAGGGGGGCGTCCCGTATTTCTTATTTCTGAAAGGTGGCAACCCTACATAGCGGTCGCCCATCCACCTCTGACGAGCTTCAAGAGGAACAGCCATCTTGGAAGCTAGTTTAAGCTTTAAAAATCTGAAAATAGGAAAAACACATAAAACAATCGCAAAAAGGTGTGTCCTATCATGTTTGTACCAAATGCAAACAAGATTGGTAAAATCCTTTTCGAGCAATGCACTTGAGTGCATTACTTTTTGAATGCCCCACGTAGGTATAGCTACATAATTGTGTTGTTGCAGGCAGGAAAAAATTCTGTAGAACACAATAATTTGTGGCCCATAGACCAATTAAAGAATTGGCAAACTAGGGCCTATCATGCCCCTGGCCAGAAGGTTGGCAGACAATACTCCAAAATCAGCACTATGTTCAAAGAAGAAAGCTAACGGGTGAATAAATGCATGCAACATAATTCTGCTTGAATCAATCTAATCAAAAATTAATATAAGATCTTTATTAAATAAAAAAATCTACAAATTATGAAGAGTTAACTGTAGGAATTATTTTGAAACTGATGTTAGATCTGGTTATTAAAGCACAACAGCATTGTTATTATTATGTGTCTAGCTTTTGCCAGGCTGCCAAAAAGCATGTCCTGAGTATGAAAGTTGTAAAGCTTTTGTTCAAATGTGACGGAAAAAAAAACATTAGGGTGAATAAATGCAAATCAGACAGCCTCCTGCTGGTACATACATAGCAGAGAAAAAATGATTTTCCAATCAGAACATGTTCTTGTATAACACTTAAAACTCATTAGTACCACTTTCTAAAAAGTCAGTGATTGTTTGACAGCTTTTCTTTGAAACAGCTTTTCTGATTGCTTAACCCTGAATAGAGTCATATTCCATTTAAGCATTGGCCTAAGGGACACGTGACATACTGCAAGTACTCTTGTGAGATCGAGTCTTGGAAGCTTTATATTTTCTATTACGTTAGTCTTTTGGAAAGGGTTAGGGTTATATTATGAAGTCATTTTGTTTAATAGCTTCTCTCTATTTCAAATACTGTTCATAATAACAATTTTTATAATCATCATTCAAATACAGTGGTACAAAAAAGTATGTGAACCTTTTAGAATTTCTCACATTTCTGCATAAAGTCACCATCAAATGTGAGCTGATCTTCGTCAAAATCACACAGATTTAAAAACAGTGTCCGCTTTAACTATGACCACCCAAACATTTGTAGGTTTTCATATTCTAATGAGAATAGCATGCAAACAATGACAGAAGAGGGAAAAATAAGTAAGTGAACCCTCTGCCTAAGGAGACTTAAAGAGCAGTTGAAACCATTTTTTACCAAACATTTTGAGTCAGATGTGTGCCCAATCACTGATGAGTGGTTTAAAGCTGCCCTGCCCACTATAAAACACATATCTGTTAAGAAGTGTCTAGATGAGAAGCATTGTCTGATTGATGTGCATCATGGCTCGGTCAAAAGAGCTGTATGAAGACCTGTGATCAAGGATTGTTGATTTGTATAAAGTAGGGAAAGGATACAAACCCTTTCTCTAAAGGTCTTGATGTTCATCAATTGACAGTCAGAGAAGTTGTCTACAAATAGAGATTTGGAACTGTTGCTTCTCTCCCAAGGAGTGGCCGTCCACCAAAGATGACGCCAAGAGTTCAGCACAGAATACTCAGAGAGGTAAAAAAAAAAAAAACAGATCCCTATAGTGTCTGCTAAAGACTTCCAGAAATCACTGGCACAGTCCAATATCTCTCTACACACATCAACAATATGTAAAGCTATGGCCAAGAATGGTGTTCATGGGAGGACTCTTCGAAGGAAGCCACTGCTGTCTAAAAAAAACATTGTTGCTCGTTTGATGTTCGCAAAAAGGCACTTGGGCACTCCACAGACGTTTTGGCAAAATATTTTGTGGACTGATGAAACCAAAGTTAAATTGTTTGGGAGCAACACACAAAGTCATGTGTGGAGGAAAAATGGATCAGCTCACCAACATCAACACCTCATCCCCACCGTGATGCATGGAGAAGGGAGCATCATGATTTGGGGCTGTTTTGCTACCTCAAGGCCTGGACAACTTGCAATCATTAATGCAAGAATATATTCAAAATTTTATCAGGATGTCTTGCAGGGAAACCTGAGGCCATATGTCAGACAGTTGAAGCCAAAAAGAGGATGAATGCTGAAACAAGACATTGATCCAAAACACAAAAGTAAATCAACTTCAGAATGGTTTCAGAAGAACAAAATAGTCCAGACTTGCACCCCATTGAGATGCTGTGGCATGACCTAAAGACAGCCATTCATGCCAGACATCCCAGGAATCTGACTGAACTACAGCAGTTTTAAAGAGAAGAATGGGCCAAGACTAGTCCTCATCGATGTGCCAGACTAATCTAAAGCTACAGGAAGCGTCTGGTTGAAGTTATTGCTGCTAAAAAGGGGCGGGACAAAATGTTATATGTGATGGTTCACTTACTTTTTTTTCCCCCTTCTGTCATTGTTTGCATACTATCCTCATTAAAATATGAGGGTTAAAATATTGGGCTCATTTCATTTTATTTATATGAGATATTGTTTATTTAATATGCATTAATGCTTTTACAAATGTGATATAATATTCATTTACCGTGGTCCCTCTACATACGAAGTTAATTCGTACCAATCATAATAATTGTCACCTTAAATTATAAAGACTGGCAAACGAAGGTCGGATGAGGACCGTCGAGATCGTAGACATTCTACGGCCGTGTTGTCAAGCCGGTTCACGGACGGGCACACCACACTTATATTTTTCTATCATTTTCATCTTCATTTCAATGGTAAGCATGACCTTTTTCGTTTTCACCACATGCACAAACATTTTTGGAACCCATGTTGATTGCTCTCACAAGAAAATCTGCCATGCGTCCATCTTGCGGGAAAACAAAGGAACTGCGACGGTATCATAAATCGTCGTATTTCGAGCATGTCGTCGGATCTAGAAACAAATCGCGTCGGATTTCATAAAGATCGTGTGTCGAAGCAATCCTATGTCGAGGTACTACCAAATTTAATATTTTATTTTATGTAATTATAGTTCCTACGTGAATATTAGTTCCTACTTGTTTTTTTGCTGTAGGACTGTTTTAAATTGGACACGTTCGAACTCATGTGCATACCTGTGACCCGATCTACCCACAGCCTCAAGAGATCTGGTGAGACTAAAGAAGGGTTACAGGAACATTAACAATAATGTTAGTAACAACTTTTGTTACTGTTTGCACAAACAGCAATTAAAATGGAAATACCCCATTGAAATATTTGTTTTTTTGTATGTTTTCCATACTTCAGAATGACCTTTTCAGAGACACGATCCCCATCCTCTGTGGCCCCATTGAAGCATGGGAGCATCCACACATGGTTCTGGCCCCTGGTACAATGCATAAGGACAAGAGGGAATGAAGAAGCTAGAGGGGGCTCGGAGGCATTAAATTTCTTTTCTTCTCTGCCCTTGCCTCTTCTCTTTGAAGCGGAACAGAGGGTTGCCACGGCGATGAGGTTGGTCCGTCTCCCACAGTGTGGTGTGGGAAGAGCAGCAGCTTGCTGTGACATTTACTTAGGAGCGGGCGACCAGACACCACAGTGGAGAAAAATACTTTTAAACATACGCAGAGTGGAGAAAGAAGCAGCTGGCATAGAGTAAATGACACACACCTGTATCATCATAGGATTCCGTCATTCATCAAAATTGACTTTCAGGCCTCTCGTTTTATTTGCTCTCATTTACATCTCACAGTAAGCCAGCGCATATTTCCACCCTGATCACAATCACTGCCAAACTCATGTACGCAACCAGACGTTGCCGCATACACAAAATGCACACACAAACAAACACATGCTGCACTAAGCTATGGCTGCTTTACTGAGAAGCCAAACTGCAAGCATGCCAGGAAGTTGTGCCCTCCAAAAGTGGAAAACTTGGCTAGGGAATTTATGAAACACAGCTTTTGTTTCATTTTTCTGCACAGGAAATGGCGGAACAACAGAACATTTGAGCTAGCACACTTCTATCGCTTATCTACTGGTGCATATGTGAATGTGCAAGCATGGGTGCTTGTGCTTGCTCTGGCATTCTGGGAATGAATGAATTTCTTGCAGCTTCAAAATAACTCGTTTCAGAGGATCTCCATAAGAACCATTTGAAGCTCCAACTGAGAAGCAAACTGAAAGCTCTGTCAGAACATAAAAGTCATCATGGATGTAATGCAGTTCCAATAAAAGCATTTTATGAAATGCACCCATAGTTGCTATTTACTTTGGGGAATCTCCTCATGAGAATACTAATGAGCGTAGTGAAATACAACAGGCTCTCTGTCACTCATGAATAGGCTTTGTATTGTTTAAGCCTAGAGCGCCAGTTGAAAAGTTCACTTTTAGTTTGCATCTCTTTTTTAGCAGTTAAAATTAAGTAGTGGTAGTTCATGTAGTGAATATATGGTAGGTATCATGTACAGTGTGTTTATGGCGTAAAAAACTCAGGTGACTTGAAGTTCCGCTCTGAGACCCCCAATTTGGCCAACTTTCAAAATTGTCCGATATGCATGTGTGATACATCATTAGAAAGCTTAAAATCTCAATTTTCTGGGGGAAGAAACATTTTGAACAGGAGGGCATTAAAAAAAAAAAATTAAACAGCAAAACCCTTGCTGGAGGTGAGAGCACGCAAGAGCAGAATTACTGATGCCATGACTTTAACGAGATATTATCACGTACTTACCTTTTTCCGATCCAAAAACTCCATGTAGCATGTATCACCGAGTGTCAAGACACAGCTGTAAGTAGCCACAGCTGGATTTTTGGGGGATTTTATGGGTGAAACATAGTAATATAACAAGGGTCGCGATGCAGAAATCGCAGACATCAAGGAGGGGTCGAGATTTCCTTTTTTATATATTTACCCTTTTAAAAATTATTATTATTTTTTTTTCTTTCTTTGAAACAATTATTTATCATCTAAAATATTGGGGAAAATGCGACAGTAATGAAAAAAAATACAATTAAGTGATTGTTATGAGGTAGATATCCGTTACTTTTTTACAGACGCAATTTTTTCATTGTGACGTAATTTGTTTAAAAGTTTAAAATATGCGAGTGAATAATTTTTTAAAGTCGTTTTTTTTTTTTTTTTTTCTTAACTAAATATTAGACATTGATTAATCATTCTAAGCTAAAAATGACAGACATTTCAAATAATAAATACGATTACTTACCTTCTTTTTATGGCTAGGTTGAAACAAAAGCGGTTGCGTGACGTCTGTAAACAAGGTTTCCAGGGTAAAACGAACAAATTAAAAATAGTTCGGGGGCTTAATGCACCATGAATCTGCTATGGCAGCATATAGTCAGCTTGTTCGATCAAACACAACAGTTGTTTTGGCTTAAAATACAGCAGCAGGGGTGCAAGAGCAGAAACTGCTTTTTCACCTTTGTCTGTGTTTTCCTCCTTATACATTCTTCTCCAAAGGTATTAGAATACTATGACCGAATGCTTTACTTTGCCTAAGATTGAAAACATTGGCAATGACATCGAAAAGATGGCTATGAAACATTGTTAGACATTTAATGTTATTTACATATATTTTACTTTGCACCTGAGACATAAATTACAAACTCTAAGTCATAACACATGAACTTGAAGTTGAATTACTATACGTGAAACTTTAAAAAGTAAATTGAAAAATGCTATTTATTGAAAAGATTACATTTACACAACCATAATGAAAACATACAACATTACTTGAACCAAGAGAACTGGATTATTGGCTACAAAAGTCTCTTTAGAGATTTCACAAAAATGTTTAACTTTGTTGGTCAATCCAGTCTCATCATGATTTTTTGCTTTAAGTGAATTCCACAACACCACAAAAACCATAGTAGTCAGGAAGTTCTGAATTGGAAGACTTACCCATCCTTTGTGAGATAAATCAACAATATGTTCTTTCACCCACACTTTTTGGAATATTCTTTGCTACTCGTCTGCGTCACGCCTTCCCAGATGCCTCAGGCATTCTGTTAGACAGCCGCAGCACGGGCAACTTATTTAATCTTTCAAGACTCCGTGTAAAAACACAAGTGTAAGGCATTGTTATTCGAGAAACTTCTACATGCAGACGACGCTGCTTTTGTATCTCACTCACTCAGAAGTTGAACTACAAGGCCTCTGCTCATTCTTCACATCAGCCTGTGAGCATTTTGGCCTGCACCAAAATAGAGACAGACATTTTCTCCAAATAGCATTGATTTATACACTTTTCAGCATAAACAGCAATACTTTGCAAAGGCTGAATGTGAATTTTGATGACATCCGGGATAAACAAGTCCAACACATGAAAGACTAAATGAATAAACTGTATATTCATTGGCAAAGATTCAACTTTTTGAAAATGAACAAAATTGTCTGGAACAACAAGAATTTCTCATTACAGTTCAAGTCAGGGTTTACCCTGTTTGCATCTTTAACACCCCCAGGGGAGCCACCATCTTTGCGCCCCATTACTTCTATGCCACAGATGGAAAATACTATTTTCTTGGGTCCTGGACAGGCATGGGCCCTGAGAGTTATTATTACATTTCTACCCCTAACAGCATCCCTGAGCACACACCTTTACGCTAGGGAGAATGGCCTATGTACAAGAGGCAAGACGACTGGCTCATAATTGCTGTTTGCTGAGAATTTGGGCTGTAAACTGGACAAATTATGTCCCAAACAGATCTATAGAAGTGAACTGGCTCTTCTGACTTATTGCGTAACGAGGTACCTGACTCACGATTGCCCAAACTTATAGGGTTGGAGTTCTGAATCACAAATTGGTCTATTCTCTTGCTTTTGTATTTTGAGGCAAGAATTTGGGACTCGCTTAGAATGTACACTATGGCTGGGTTATTGTAGGAAAAAGGGGCAACTAAGAAACAGTTGAACAGATTTGTTTGTGAAAAAACTTATGTACCCAATTAGGTGCACCAAATAAAGTGACCTATTAATATTATGTACATATAGTGTTGCAATGTTGTCGAATCAATGGTTTAACTCTGGGTGTCAATCTCATTTTGGTTTGTGAGCAACATGAGCAATAGAATAGAATAGAATAGAATAGAATTATAATACATTTTATTTATAACGCACTTTACATTTGAAACACAAATCTCAAAGTGCACAGAATAGAATAGAATAGAATAGAATAGAATAGAATAGAATAGAATAGAATAGAATAGAATAGAATAGAATAGAATAGAATAGAATAGAATAGAAAGCCTTTACAGTGATCCCTCACGACTGCAGTTCACGTTTCGCGGATTTTATGGGTTTTTAAAAAGTATTCATCAAAAAAAAAAAAAAAAAAATACAATAAAGACAAAGTTTCATTTGAGGTGCAGGAGACATTTCGCAGGAAGGCAAACATGACTCACGGGCTTTGTACATACCAACAGGCACTCATACAAGGCATGTGATTGGTTCCTGCTGTAAGATTGACACATGAGAGCACCAGTGTACACCATTACAGCCTCTTCCGTTATGATCAACAGACAAGACCACCAATTACAGTGGCTTCATACTGTTCGTGCTGTGCACCATCACATGCTCCCCCATTATGATCGACGGCGAGTCCACCAATAAGAGAGGCCTTATCCCATAAGCTGATTGACTGCGTACCATAGCAACCTCCCCTCTGCTGATTGACAACCAATACAACAAATGAGATTGGATTTATCTCGTAAACCGATTGGCTGCACACATCGCAGCGTGACCTAGCCTCTTTCCTTGTTCTATCTGGAGTCCCATGGTGGAATTTCAACAAGAGGATTTTCCGGGTCATTTTTAGTTGTACTTTTCAGCGTTTTTACCCACCTTGAGAGCACCCAAAGCCCGCTACAAACCTCCTCAACCTCCAGAGAATGCAATTTTTTACCCAAAAATGGAGCACTCTATCGCAGCCACATGCCTCCAGGACTTCCGAAGGGATATTCAGCGTTACTTGGTAGCCGATACTACTGCCGATACTTGCTATTTCATAAGAGTTCTCCCCGTGCCTGTGTGGGATTTCTCTGGGTAGTCCAGTTTCTTCCCGCATCACAAAAACATGCATAGGAGGCTGACTGGACACTCCAAATTGTACCTAGGTATGAGTGTGAGCATGAATGGAGGTTTATCTATTATTATCTGTACCCTGCAATTGGCTGGCAACTGATTCAGGGTGTACCCCGGCTACTGCCCATGGATAGTTGGGATAGGTCACCTCCGTGACCCTCATGAGGATAAGTGCTCAGAAGATGAATGAATGAATAATTTATGGATAACAACAATTAATTTCCCCTCACATTTTTCAAATATATGAATACAGATTAATACGTACAATATTCAAAATCAATATATATTAACATTTAGATGTTTTATTCTTTAGTGTGATTTTTTTTTCTTTTTAATTTATTAACTAATTTACTAAACAAACTAAATTAACTAAATTAACTAAACAAAATTAACTAGAATAAGTGCAATTTTAGACTGTCGCTGATTGTTTAGTGGTACTTTTCCTGACTTTGCCTGATTCCCACTCAGTGGCAGTGTGATTTTGTGTGTGAAGGGGTGTGTGTGTGTGTGTCATAAGACTGAGTGGTAACCAATTTAGGATGTAGCCCGTCTTTTGCCCGGAGTAAGTTGGAATACGTTCCAACGCCCCACGACCATGAAAAGAATAAGCGGTGTTGAAAATAAATGAATGAATTATTGAATGAATTAAGAGCAAATATTAATGGATCGGCGTCATATAGCAACTTGTTCCATTCATTCCATTTTCAGTTCATCTGATCATCATTGAACGAAAGTATGATGTTTACATGATTTTAAATTTACATGCATTTCCACATCTATCTTGAACTCATGAAAACTTCACGCATTACACTTTTTAAAATAAAGTGGACATTTTTCAGAATTTACGGGCAGTTTTAGCCCCGACTAAATGTATCAAGATGCATGAGTAGGTAGTGCGTTACATTACAGTGATATGTAGCTCAATATTCCAATTCGCAGAAACATTTCATTGAACATGCATCTTCACCTACTCATTAGTAATTACACATCAAATTACCTTAAAAAACAGTATACGAACTGCATTAAACTGTTGCTTTTTCAGAAGCACAAAGAAATGCTAAATGTGTCTGCAAGTTCAGTACTGTTTTGTGCACCTACAAGTGGAAAATTTTAACTCACCTTGACATTTCTGCACGGAGAAACATGGCATCAAGCTACGACTGTCAGAGGTTCGTGGCTGACTGCAGACACACAAAAGAGTGAAGTACACTTGCTCAAACAAGACACTTTCGGTTTTATGGTGGTCAGCGCAAAGTGTGCTTCAATGACGCGTGGCATGAGTCACAACACTTCTGATTTCACAGCACTCAATAAAAGCATGCCATTTTTATATGCTGTTAAGAATGACCAAAAATGTGTCTGTCAGGTAAAAGAACTCTGTTGGCTATATTGGACCCTCTGGTGGGCCGTTTCTGGCCCACGGGCCGTAGTGTTGACACCACCTGGTTTTACAGTTACAGGTGTTGTGTTCATTGAGAATGTCTCCTGTGTTTTTAAGCAAAATAAGTAAACAATGCTGAATGTATTGTGTTGTATTATTTTAGTGCTTACAGTTTAATCCAATTATGATTTTCATCTATTCATATCAGATGTAAATGCTAGGATATTAATTATATCAATTTGTCATTAAGACTTCTTGCCTATAAAAATTAACTTCCAATGCCAAAATAAAAACAATAAAATACTAAAAATATTGCTCAAAGCTAAATTATGTATTACGCTTCACGTTTAAGATTTACATTATTCATGCAAAAAATAAATAAATAAATAAATAAAAACAGCTGTTTAAAGTTTAATTAAATATTAAAGTGCATACGACAGGATAAAAAAGTCTTAAATCGCAATTAAATTAAAATTAAGTAAAAAAAAAAAAAAAGAGCATTATTATGTGAATTAGAATCATATTTTGGGACGATTCGACTACTGTATATACAACAATTTGGCAAAGTGCAGATGACGAGAAATTAGTCTTTTAACCTCCCGTTTAGCCATGCCTACCATTATAGGGTTCTAGAGTCGGCAACAGGAGGATGACGTCGGCTGGGTCATGGTTTCATCTGAATTCAGCCCATTGAGGGGGAGTTATTCAGAACGATGAAATTGCAATGAAGACTTCAGCAAAATGTCATTGTTTCAATCTCTCTACTCCAATATTTTTACGGGATATTCTTTTTATACAAGTATTTTTCCCCAACTGCTACATAAATGGTATGGTCATGACAAACAACAGTCTTGTGCTAAATGGAATATGAAATATCAAAATGCATTTATTCAGTATGACATGGCAAAATTACACCATATTTGTCAAAACTGTCGACTTCACCTTTACTGTCGCACCTCCCAAACGATATTTTATGCCACCGTAGTAAATCCGGCTTTTGTAATTTACCTGCCCCGGCTTCGAAGAATGTAAACAAACCAAGAGGCATGACAGCTAGCCGACATGCTAGCCCGAACCGACTGACGTCTCAAAGTCTTATATCAATTTTCGAAGTGAAAAATCACACAAAACTAGCCCGGATCATCTCATACGGCGGGGTTGTCAATTGTCTTAGCCGATCGGTAACCCGCCCAGCAGTTAGCAAGTTAAAGCTCATTGTTCCCCTGCGTCAGGCAGAGGGCTCTTTTGTGGGGAAGCAGCTGGACAATGACCACCGGACAAACCGGCCGACATCAGTGGAGCACATAGCTGCCACATGGTCAACATGAAAATGGCGTAAAATAATGCTTTACTACATGGCAAAGACGTAAACAGTGAGAGAGTCATACGAGAGCGGCGTGCAGTTGTTGTGCAGCTAACATGGCAGGATGTGTCTGAGGAGAACTTTTCTACATGTCTGTCCATGACCAAACGTAAGTAAATGGTCCTTTATTTAAAGAAAGTTTGTAGTGTTTACTTTGTAATTGCTGTATTCAAGGCCATTTTTAAAACAAAGTTGCAATTACTGATGGGGTTGAAAATTTGACAAAACACCGGGCACACGAAGAGGGCAATAAACCGAGTATAGAGGGGGTGTGCAACATGCGGCCGGTCGTCGGCCAAATGGCATTCTCAGTGGACAATCAACCACAAAATGCAAGACACCTCCGTATTAAAACGTGTGCCTTGATCCCAGTATTTGACATAACACAAAATACGATGTTTACTCACTTCTTGAGTTCTATCTCCTTTTTCTCACTCTACCTACTGCTTATCTTACTTTATTTCTATTTTCCAATGTTAATATCTAGTTGTCTTGTCTCTTCATCAATAGTCACCCGGTGTCCCCTTTCCCCCCTCCCCTCTGGGGAGGGGCTATTTTTCAGCTGCAGCCTCCTGACTTTCCGGACCCCACGCTGGATGGACGTCCTCGCTGCTACCCCCGTCTCATCTGGCTAGATGGACAGCTTCTTGTTCCTTTACTCCACTGCATCTTTACGGACTGTAACTTCGCCTGCTAATTCCCATTAGCGGTCCTGTGGCTTCCTGTCTATCCGTCCTGGGAGTGGATCTCTCCTGACTGTGGTACTCCCCAAGGTTTCTCATTTTTCTCCCGAAGACTCTGGAGTTTTTGGAGTTTTTCCTTGCCGACATGGAGGGTCTAAGGATGGGGGGAAACCCAGGACTTGAATTTATTTATTCATCTTTGTTGCTTCATTTGCTGTTTCTGATTGTGTATCATATTGCCTCTGCAAAGCCCTTTGAGACGTTGTTGTGATCCAGGGCTATACAAATAAAATTGAATACCTCGTAAGTTCAATGTTCCCACAGTGATAGGGCTTGTTTTTGCCAATATCCGTGGTCAGTGGGAACCTTTTGAAACCCAAAAAGGCTCACACGCATCTCCCTGGTGCAGCAACAATTTTCTGCAGCACATTTGACTGGCGTGATGCGAAAAATAAACAAATTAATTAGCAACATCTGTAGAATCCACAGTCCATCTGCATGCCATAAAGCAAAGCTGTTTTGTGAGATGCTGACCCTGGTGACGTCACCTTTGCATTCCTCCTCAACACACGAAGTTATTTTATTTTCATGGCGAGGGATTCAAAAGAATTGAAGAAATAAAACGATTGCTTCCACATATATCCAAGCAGTCCATTTCATTCAGGAGCATAAAATACCGCGTGAAATATGAAATAAACATGCTTTTTTTTTTTTGTCTCATATGCACTTTAATGTTACATGGACTTTACTGTACATGTCATCAATTCATGCTTACTTGGTCACATTTTGTCTTGCTTTGCTCCATGTGGTCACTTTTGTGGTGATATAGGGCCAAATAATGTTCCGCAGAAGCTCCATCCTTCTTTGTGACTAATCTTATCATATACTGCAGGCTTTCCGTACAAACCAACAGTGTCTCCAACGTGTTCTGTCACTCCTTTGCCTCCCATCTAGGGGGAGTGTCAGTCTCGGGGGGTCACTAACTCTCTCGTAAATGAACTCTGGGATGGAAGCCGCCAGAGTGAGATGAGCCTGGAGGGGATCTTCTCACCCTGAGATGAGTGATTACTTCTCTGGCACTAAGTTATGCTAATGCATTCATTTCTAAAAGCACCATGATTATTTAGAGTTCACTGCCAACTGTTTCAGATTTTACTCACTTGCTATTTTATGCAAAGACATTTTCTTTTTATTTTGCAGACGCTTGTGTTGGCACAGCAGTATGCACGCCAAGGGACATCAGATGGGAGGACATTTAGATTATTCAATTATTATTCTTCACCCTCGTTCTAATGTGTCCTTGATGTGTGAATGAAGCAAATCAAACACTTATTTTTTTCCCTTTCTGACTATCACAAGTGACAAATTTACACATTTATTATTTGAAGTCAATACAGCACAGAATATGGCTTCACTTCGGAATACAGTGGTACCTCTACATATGAAGTTAATTCATTCCAGGACCCTGTTTGTAAGTAGAAATGGTCATATGTCGAGCAGGATTTCCCCATAAGAATACATTATAATTCTATTAATTCGTTCCACATGCCGAAAACCTACACTAAATCCTTAATAAATGCTGTTAGTACTATTGCAAATAGCAATTACACACAGCAAAACAAATAAATAATAAATTATGAATGAAAATCGGAATAATAGTATAATAATAGTAATAATAATACTAATACCTGTAAATATGTAACATAGCAGGTTTAAATGTGGTGGTGTGTTTTGTGTGGTGTACCTGAACGCACCGCTTGACTTGAGAGAGTGAGAGAGGGACTTTTTACTTTCACTTTGTTCAGTTCAAGTTCTGAAATATATGATTAAAAACCTGAAGTAGCTGGTGATTTTTTGGCAATGTTAATACAATAATAATTGTAAGCTTATCTTATAAAGACTAGCGAACAGTGGTCGGAGGAGGACCGTTGAGATCGTAAGCATTTTACAGCCGTACTGTCGAGCCAGTTCACGGACGTGTGTACCACGCTCATAATTTTCTATCATTTCCATCTTCATTTCAGTGGAAAGCCTCACCATTTTCCCTTTTTCTCCACCTATACTATTCTTGGAACCCATTTTGATTTCTCTCACAAGAAAATCCGCCGTGCGTCCGTCTTGCGGGAAAACAAAGAAACTGCGGAGCTGTCAAAAATCGTCCTACTTCGAGCATGTCGTCGGATGTAGTAACAGTCAAAGCCAAAAGAGTCAAATCTGACGTCGGATGTCGAAAAGAAGCGAGCGTATGTCGAGGTACCACTATATTGTACATTCATCATTCAGCTCGAACCTGTCTCTAGGATCTACTGTATGTTAGCAATAAGTATTTAGTGTACAAAACATGTAAAACTTATACCCAAAAAAACTATTTTGTGGAAATTAGCAGCATGCAGATTTTTATATGACATAGCACAGATATACACAGTGGTGAAGCGGTATGCGATGTTAAGAGTCTTTATTGCTCGAATTGCTGTTAGCTCGTGCTACTCTCTGTGAACTCTCGTTAACTCTCCCTTGAGCCGGAACGCGCGCGGCTCTTTATAGTGTCTGTCACGTGACTGTGACGCAGCCGGTAACGCGCTCGGCCAAACAGACACATAAGTACGGTGGGTGAATTATGTCCAACAAAGAGTCCCCACACAGGTCCACCCAGAATTCACCCACACAGAACGCCAGGCGCAACCCGAATCAACAGTACGGGACGGAAGGGTTGCGCGGCCGGGGCGTCTGTGGAAGACGACCGAACGGACAGTCAGGTGGCCGACCAGGATGCCAGATGCGGGACGCCCAAGCCGAACAGTCTGGCGGACGCCCAGGATGCCAAGCGGCGGGCGACCGAAAGCGACGTTCAGGCGGCCATCCAGGACGCCAAATGCGGGACGTCCGAGCAGAACGGTCCGGAGGACGCCCATGACGAGGAGCGCGCCGTGCAGCACCGCCCAGGCAAGGCCGGTGAAGCGGACGCCGAGAAAGGCGGCACGCGTTGCTCAGCAGCGGTCGAGGAAGAGGTCGAGACGTGCGACGAGCAGCACCACCCGGTCGAGGCTGCAGACCAGGATGACGGACGCGGCGGTCGGAATCGACCGGTCGAGGCCGGAGACGAGGGCGACCAGCGTGGCGGTCGGAGTCGCCCGGCCGTGGACAAGGCGACAGGCGAGACGAACCAAGTCGACTGGTCGTAGCAGGAGCGGGGGAAACGCCGAAACCGGAGCGACGCCATCGTTGTCCAAAGGCGGTGGACGAGGAGAGACGTCGGGGGCGTCGTTCGCTGGCGCTGGCCGATGTGCAACCTCGGAGACTTCCGGAGGCGCCGGCACAGCAGCAAGGCTAGCGGCGATGGCCAGCGGCGTAGGCTGAGGACTAACCTCGGAGACTCCTGGAGGCGCTGGAGTGAGGTCAGTGGCGGCGGCGTCCAGCGGCGCCGGTAGAGGGGTGACCTCGGAGACTTCCAAAGGCGCAGGTGCTGGAGTGACGTCAGCAGTGGCCAGAGACGCAGGCACAGGAATGACGTCGTGAGGAAGGCCAAGAACAGGTGCAGTGTCGACGAGAAGACCAGGGCCAGACGGGACACCGTCGAGTAGACCAGGGCCGGACGGGACGCCCTCGAGTAGACCAGGGCCGGACGGGACGCCCTCGAGTAGACCAGGGCCGGACGGGACACTGTCAAGTAGGCCCGAGGCGGACGGGGCGTCGTCGGGTAGGCCCGAGGCGGACGGGGCGTCGTCGAGTAGGCCCGAGGCGGACGGGGCGTCGTCAAGTAGGCCGCAGGCGGACGGGGCGTCGTCGAGTAGGCCGCAGGCGGGCGCACCGTCGTCGAGTAGGCCGCAGGCCGGCGCAATGGCGCCCCAGCCGGGAAAGCCAGGGACGGGCGCAGCGGTGTCGACGGAGAGCGGCGACAGAGCCGAGGCGAGAGAGACAGCAACGTCGGCGTCGGGAAGTGCCAGAGCGGGAGTGCGCGGCGGTGGCGCGGGTACCAGGACAGGAGTACGGCTGCGAGGAACCAGGGCGGAAGTGCCGCCCTCTTTGGCAGGTACCTCGGGCAGCCGGGCTCTCGAGGCGGGCACCCTGGGCGCCTCTGAAGTCGATTTGTACGACGGTTCAACAAGTCTGAGGAGGTGCGCCTTGAGCCCCGTGTACTTGCCCACCTTCGGCGGATAGACTACGAAGCGCTGTGCTCTGAACCGCCGTTGAGTACCCGAGCGCGGCCACCACGTGGTAGAAGCACATGGTGTCGTCGGAAACACCACGGAAGACGAACTGCTCCTCCGCGTTAGCGAACCACGCGACTGCAGAAGACTCGGTAAACATCGCCAACTTGAAAAAGATAGCGTCCGCCATTGCTTAAAGTGTTCAAAAATGCCTCTGAGACTTCAGCGAGGCTCGTCGGGGTCACCAGTGAAGCGGTATGCGATGTTAAGAGTCTTTATTGCTCGAATTGCTGTTAGCTCGTGCTACTCTCTGGGAACTCTCGTTAACTCTCCCTTGAGCCAGAACGCGCGCGGCTCTTTATAGTGCCTGTCACGTGACTGTGACTGTCATTTCTTAAGATATTTAAGCTTCACAAACCAGCTAAATGAAATAGAAAATTGATGGATGAGTTCTTATGAGCTGGGTGGTAGCGCAGTGGTCTGAGCACCCTGCTGCTATTGAGGTCGAAGTTCGGTGCCCGCTTGTGGGTTGCATCAGGTGTAAGAAAAAAAAAAAGGAAAACAGAAATTTGTGTGCCAAATCTAACATGTGAATAAACTGTTTTGCAGAGGTAACCCATGAGGAAGGAATCCAAAAGGGAGAATAGCATTACCGGCATCCCTATATTAACACAGAAGAAGTGGGTTAGCAAAAGAGAGAAAGAAGCAGGTGTTAGGCGAAGTTGTGCGGGAGCGCCGTGTTGAGTGGCTGAGTGTCCCCCACTGATGAACGAGCCACAAGAATCGCTGATCCACTCCCTACCACGGTTTGGAGTGGAGAGCACCGCTTCACCAAAAGTGCAGATTGGTAACAATAGGGTGGTTGTGTTAATGAATAAAGGGCTGGACGGACGGATGAGTTCTGATGATACCAGGAAACCTCCAACGTTGATAATCAAAATTACACAAAAGCTTTATGCATAGATTTAGTCCACAGGGTGTTTTGCATTATGCTGTCCTTTTTCTGATTCAACCACAGAAGGGTATCGGTAAGCGGTCTGCAACTTTATTCTCACCCCGGCCCGGTAAAAGCATTCCAGTTTTTCTTGCGGACCGGCGGGGTGCCAAAGTCAGGTGGGGGGTGCGAACGAAGGTAATAGACAAACCTCGCCACAGCCAGGAAACAAAATCCCAAGTACAAATGCATTTATTTTTCATTGTCGCACGAGAAAGTTGCGACTTTTATTATTGCAAGAAGGAGAGCATGATTGAAACGACCGTACTAGTTTCGGTGAGAACGTGGTGCGAGAGCCACTTTTCGAACATCCCAAAAGCTCAGGATATGGCCGCTCCCACAAACAAAATGGATGGGTTTCCGTGCTGCAAGCTGCGCACACTAGGCCTGAACGATATTGGAAAAAACTATTGCTGCAATTTTTGGGGGGTTTGCGATATTATATTGCGATATTGAAAAAATATATATATATTAAAGAAATTTTCACTAGATGACTTAAATAGCTGTTTGGAAAGACTTTGGATGACTCACAATGACCAGTGTACAGTGATCCCTCGTTTTTCGTGGTTAATCGGGACCAGAACCCGCCGCAATTAGTGAAAAACCGCAAAGTTGTGCACCCCGCTCCCCAAATTTTAATTTTTTTCTGTGTGTGCTCAATGTATTTATTCAGATTTAGCATAGGAAAGAGATACATATAAGGCATGTTTTATCTCACTTTTTCCCCAAATATATACACAAGTGTCACAAGTGTCTCAGTGTATTTGATACACTGCCAATGGGAAAACCCATTGGCAGTGTATCAAATACTTGTTCTCCCCACTGTATATTAATAAATGGTTTTACGCACTTCAAATGTAATAATTATGATCAGTTTTAAACATAACTGTCCAACCAAATCATTTTTGAACAAGAATAAAGTATTGTAGTAGAAAAATGCTTGGCTTTATTAAATACTTCTGTTTATCTACCTTAGCTGTGACTCTTGGTGGACATGTAGAAATTACAAACTCCTCATGATCACTTCTGGCATTTAATTTATACGTCTCAAACTTCTCCACACACACACACACGCACCCCCCCCCCACACACACACACACACACACATTAATTCCAAAGCGGCTTCCTTGCAGAAACTGTTTAACAAGTTAAACGATGATTGACAGCTGCTGCTCTGTGATGTCCTGTGATGACTGTGAGGTTCAAAGAGCTGTGAGAGGGAGGGTGTGAGGCTCTGCGCAGAGCAGAAAGCAGGGCGAATGTGGATTAAAAAAAATAAAAACTATCGCACGTCCTTGTGATGGGACTATCGCCCACACACACATCGCGATGGCGATGTTTAACCTTGGGCGTTATTTTATTTTGACTAAATTCTTGTGATTTTGTCCAAAAAATGGCTTTTCCTTTGAAGTGTGATAACTTAGTCATTTCTGAATATTTTTTCACTTTCAACCACTCAAAATGTTCAGTGCCATCAGACCTATCTACACATATAAAGTTTTTAATTTTTTTTATTTTTCAATGCCCCCTATGGACAATAATAGTAGCATTATCCGAATAGCAAAACTAATGATGCTGTATATATATAAAAAACAAAAGTCTAATTTGAATATTCCATATGACATAGTTAAAGGCTTGAATAAGTCCACAAGTCGTAACAACCAAATTTTTTATGCATGCCCAGTTTTTACACATTTGCAGTTTTCTCATTTACACTAAACTCTTGTGATTTTGTCCAAAAAATGGTTTTTCCTTTGAAATGTGATAACTAAGTCATTTCTGAATATTTTTTCACTTTCAACCACTCAAAATGTTCAGTGGCATCAGACCTATCTACACATATATAGTTTTTAAATATTTTTTAATGTTTTAATGCCCCCTATGGACAATAATAGCAGCATTATCCTAATAGCAAAAGTAACTATGCTGTATATATATATATATATATATATATATATATATATATATATATATATATATATATATATATATAAAACAAAAGTCTAATTTGAATATTCCATATGACATAGTTAGAGGCTTGAATAAGTCCACAAGTCGTAACAACCAAATTTTTTATGCATGCCCAGTTTTTACACAATTGCAGTTTTCTCATTTACACTAAACCCTTGTGATTTTGTCCAAAAAATGGCTTTTCCTTTGAAGTGTGATAACTAAGTCATTTCTGAATATTTTTTCACTTTCAACCACTCACAATATTCAGTGGCATCAGACCTATCTACAAATATAAAGTTTTTTTTTTTTTTTTTTGCCTCCTATGGACAATAATAGCAGCATTATCCTAATAGCAAAACTAACTATGCTATATTGGGTATACATAAATCAAACTAAAGTATTTTATATTACATAATTACATCATTGGATAAGTAAAAGTCGTAACAATAGATTTTTTAAGAACAAGACTGTGACAAAGTGACAACAACTGATTTGATGATAGAATTTATGTTAACAGTTTTACAAAACATATATACAATATAACAGTTAACATAATAACAATATACAGAGTTCATGATGAGCACTTTGAAATTTGTTTTTTAAATGTAAAGTGCGTTATAAATAAAATGTATTATTATTTATTATTATGTTCGAAGCCCGAAGTGGCTTTGTGCAAAGGCCACATGGTTTGCGCTTGGACGGGGGTCCAGCTCGCTGCTCTCCCAAGCCTTCGGCAAAAGGCGGTGGTTCCCGTTTTAGAACTTCTGGCCGAATTAGAGCCTTGCCAAGTTCCTCAAGAAATAGTCGGCGCTTGTAGCTTTTCTTCACGTTCCACTCAGGGTAGATCTCCGTGAACAGCACAAATGCGCTGAAGGACGAAATGTCCAGCATGTGAAAAAACTCACACATTGGCCACCTGAGTGCGCGCCGGCGGCAGGAGTATGTGGCACAGGCCTGCAAATCACAAGCACGCACAACAATAACAGCTTTGACCTTTGATCAGCTTTTACAAGACAAACCTTGAGATGCAAAACATGTGCTTACTCACTTACGTCATCGCCTCGATCGCCGTCATTTTCATCATGCGCCTCAACGTGGTCATGTCCGTGCCCCCGCCTTCTGCTCCCCGCTTTCATCTCCGTCATTATGTTTTCAACCATTTCCCATTTCTCGTCATCAAAGTCGTCCTCCTCCGGCATCGAAAGTCCGGAAGAATTTCTTCAATGTCTTCTGGGCTCGCCGAAGAAGCGTCAGAAAGAAGGTCGTCGTCGGAATCAGGATTTTCTAACACCATGCGAATCGTGTTCTGCAGTGAAATACTTCTCGCCGCCATCGATCACAGTTGTGTTGGAAGAAATGCAAAATGGTGATCCTCGCGAGAACAGAGACTCCCAAAATGCCCAGAACCAATGAGAGTAAAGAAATTCAAACACCCAACCAATAAGAGTTGAAGTTCATACGACAACAATAAACACGTGTTTTTTTGTTTTGTTTTTTTTGCATTTCCGGGAAGTACCGGTTTATTGTCTCGTGCACACGTGCAAAATTGCAAATATGCATGCCCAAATAGACTGAAAGTGAGCTCAGACACATAAACACCAATTTTTTTGTAATGCCAACCGTTTTTATCGCATTAATTTTTACTAATCTGTATTGAGTTTCGCAAGCAAATTCATGCTCCAACTAGTGACTTTTGGGTGACAACACACAAATTCCTCTTTTTGCATGTTTTTGACTCGCCAAAGAAGCGATTGCATCAATAATCACGGAAAATGCATTATAACACATCAGGTTTACAGCATATCAAAAATCATGATTTATAATGGGAGTCAATGAGCCAAAAAATGGCAAAATAACAAGAGTTTAGTGCAAATCTTCCCAGCCTGTTTGCAATAAGTTAGAAATTCCCGGATGGTGCCATTTTGAACTGCTACATGATTTAGTATCCTGCAGGAAATATCAGCTCCCTAGTATATTTTTTCATATGCTTTTTTTCCTTTTAAACACAGAAAAAAACGAAAAAAGCCAAAAAATGGACAAATAACACCCAGGGACGATATATCGTTCAGGCTTAGCGCACACTGTTGGTCCTCTGAAAAAGCCTTTATGCCTGTTGCAGACAAGGCACCATTGGTGTTCCGCGCAGTGTTCTGATGGCTCCTGAAATCCTGTTCACCACACACAAAGCGCCGTTGGCATTACTACGGAAAGAAAAAGAGTTTCCACAGCGTACTCACAGTGTGCTGTCATATTTGTTGTATGAAGAGCGCATGCGGAGTAAAGGCCGAGTTATGCTTCTGCGGCAGACCTGCGCCGTCAAGGCAGACCCGATGTACGACCCTCCGCCGTAGCCTGTCGTGCACTTCAAGAAAATCTTGACTTGTGCGGTGTCAGCGCATGGTGACGTGGGACCAATTGGACTGTGATTGGTCCACTCAGACTGTGGTTTCCGGTTAGCGCGAAATCACCGCCATTATCAAACATTGTTTTGCTACACAAAAAAATGGACTAAGGCAACGGGAGAATCATCGAAGAGCAAGTTTCGTCAAGACATTATAAAGATTGCCAAATGGCAAGGTCAGCGATTGCATAGAAAAATGGAAGAACCACCGAGACAAGTATGCGTGTGTTCGGAAGCGAATGGCCACCTGAAGCAGTGGCCCAGTCAGCCAAAAACTGCCAGCTTTTTATCACTTTGTGTCACATTTTTGGTTGGTGCACTTCATTATTTATTGTGTACATATGTTTGCTGTGAGCCTGTGACTTATTTACGTGTCATACTTCAAGCACCTGAAGAATAAAGCACAGGTTTGGTGTCAAAAGAGTTGTTTTGTTGTCTAATTTTCAACAAGACAGTTCACACACTTGATACATCATGACTGATCGAGAGTGCCTCAGTGCTTTTATGATAACATGTTTACCATCGAGGCTTTCAATGCAATTTGGAAAGAAGGACAAGGCAAAGAAATTGGACAAAACACTGGACAACGCAGCTTGCTGGCTTCTACTTTAACTATCGTCTGCATTGCCTGCGCCTCAACATTTGTATTGTAATATGGGGGAAGAAGGAGAGGAGTCGATTATGGCTTCTCCCACTTTATTGTGGTAACAATAAAACAAACAAATGACAAAATAATATCGGGCTGCCGCAACATGCTACCGCTAACGTTCGCGTTCTCCCGTTCTTTACACTCGCTTCTAGCTATGTCACCGCTCCCCAGTCATAAAGGACCCACGCATAGTTACGGAAATTACAGTATGATCAACATTTGTTGTTCAATGTTGATTCGCTGAAGATCAAAATTCAAGCATTCCATCTCCGTTGGTGTTGCTGTGTAGCCGAATTGTGAATTATAGAGCAACGCATTCCCTTGCCGCAGAACTATCGAATGCTCATTGACGCCGTAGTAGCCACACCTTCACCGCAATGCAGAAGCACAACTAGGGCTTAAGTGCTTTCTTGCAGGGGTGTTGACACATACAGGTTATAGCCGAAATGGGCGGGTTATATTTATGTGTGATTTGGCTTTAGACCGTCTGATCTGGCAACCCTGAGATGCTGTGTGCCGATCGATCCTGATCTCTATACTTGAATGTCGATGGTGCACATGTTTTAAAACGGAAATATTTTTTTTCTCTTTCGGACTGGTGCTAAGCGGCTTGCGGACCGGTTCCAGTCGGTGGACCAGGCGTTGGGGACCACTGGTATAAATTAGGGTTGTTCCGATCATGTTTTTTTGCTCCCGATCCGATCCCGATCGTTTTAGTTTGAGTATCTGCCTATCCCGATATTTCCCGATCCGATTGCTTTTTTTTTGCTCCCGATTCAATTCAAATCATTCCCTATAATTTTTCCCGATCATATACATTTTGGCAATGCATTAAGAAAAAAATGAATAAAACTCGGACGAATATATACATTCAACAAACAGTACATAAGTACTGTATTTGTTTATTATGACAATAAATCCTCAAGATGGCGTTTACATTATTAACATTCTTTCTGTGAGAGGGATCCACGGATAGAAAGACTTGTGACTTTGTATATTGTGACTAAATATTGCCATCTAGTGTATTTGTTGAGCTTTCAGTAAATGATACTGTGGCCATCCCAAATGCATGATGGGAAGTGGAACCATGACTGTGCGTCGTGTTACCAATTGATATATCTTCTCTGCGTTGGGAAATAACTTAAGGTGTTAAGACAATGATCAATTGCCACCTTGCTTCCCCACATTGCTTCCCATGATATTTCTAATCATAGGGAGAGGGATTGCAAGGCTTTAGCCAATTAAAAAAAGGCTCCAAAGGCTGCCAAAATTCACTCTACTCATTTAGCGCTGCCTTTTATCTCTCTATAAAGGTAAAACAGCATCATTACAGATTGAGCACGACAATGAGTGAGAGGGTCGTGCAGCGCATACATTAATTGCGTTAAAAAATTTAACGTGACACATTTTTTAATAAATTAATTGACGCCGTTATCAGGATATTTGTGATAACCCTACCTTAAGCCTAAACTAAAGACTCTGGATGAGTGTAACATATTATGTCTGTAACGTTAAATACAATTAGATTCCGATTCCGATACTTTGAAAATGACATGATCGAATCCGATCGATCGGGATGCCAATCGATTGGGACATCTCTAGTATAAATGATTGCTAAATGGACAAATGTAACTTGAGAAAGGAGCAGAAGGCAATATTGCTGAAAGCAAGAAAGAAAGAAAGAAAGAAAGAAAGAAAAAGAATTCTGTTCACTGCAGAGGTTCTGCTTCGTTTGACAAAAATATCTTTAAATTGTTTTTGCAGGATTTTTTTAACATTCAGTGGATAACAATTTCAACAATTTAATGTTTGCTTTATTTGTCTTCTACTGCCTAAAAGCGGAATCCCCAACCCGCCTATGTCCCTACTTTGCAAGTTTGGAAGTCATATTCCACCTGGGGTTCTGCATATGGTTTGCAGTGTGGCAGTGCTTCTACGAATCAGCGTCAGGAGAGCTCAGCATAATACTGAGTGAATATGTTTGAGCACATTTGCTCCGCTTGTGAGCACACTGGTAATGAAAGGAGACGTGGCTTCCTATCACTGTGAACGCATAGTGAACTATGTGAAGGTGTATTGCTGGAAGGTTGAGAAGTAGGCCGGTAGGGTTGCGGGGGACGCAGGGGTCAGAGGAGTTAAAAGAGTCTTTAAAAACGCCTTTAGGTGAAAAGAAAGATATTGTAAAAATGCAAAGGGAGTTCAAGATGAGGTGATGCTTCAGAAGCAAGTGAAAATTAAATAAAAATTCAAGGCTGTTTTTTAGAAGTATTCTAAACTTTGCAGGGATTTGTTAGGAATTTAGAGGAGATTTCCGGAAATGAGAGTACTGCCCAGATGTAGCGCATAAAGCAGCATCTGCAGCTTTAATTACAATAACACCCCCTCCCTCACTCCCCCTCACTGTACTCTGCCACCTGTTTCCTTTCCAGGGCTGCTCGCTACGTGAGTGAAATTCAGGATAAAAACATTCAACACAATAGCTGATGCAACCACGTACGCCAGCCCCCGACCCCCACCCCAGATCCTCCCCTAGGTACACACACCATCACTACCACAAACAATCTCCCCCGGGTAACGTGATGTCTTATCTATCAGGATGTGAGCGCGTGAAACAGAACAAATCTGTCACCCAAGACGCCTCGTCCATAAGGTTTGTTTCTTCTTTGAGGCTGGATTGATTTGGCGAGTCGACTGCCCGGCTGATGTAGAGATTGTCGCTCCCGAGAGGCCAGAAAGCCCGCTCGCTTTGCAGCGTGATGAGTACGCAGCCGTACCACGGCCGTGCTGTGCCACTGTGGCGGTATCTGGAGCTCGAGATTACATCTGCTCAAATGGGATTGTTTTCATGTTGCTCTCGTGGATGGATGCAGAAATTGTACCACAGACTATTTCTGCTTTTGAGACTGCTTGGAAGTCAAAGATATTCCACTCAGAGGTCGCAAGGGTTCGACCACCGAGCGCCTTCGTTGAATGTAAACTGACAAGCACAAAAAAGATTGTTGTTTTTTGTCTGTCTGGAGACAAACTGTCTGTTGGCCTTTTACATGGTTGCCATACAGTATGTGTGTGTTTTTTGTTTTAATAGCCATACTATATTAATAGACATGTTGCACTGAATCAACCAGTAAATATTTCTTTTAAAGGTCAAACATTAATGTTACGAAAATATCAATACCTAAAAAAAAAATTATTTTTTTTTTAAAGAAAAGGAACAAAATAAGAAAACCTTAGTCTGCCAGGCGTACAGTACAGTGGTACCTCTACATACGAATTTCATTCATTCCAGGACCTGGTTTGTATGTCAAAATGGCCATATGTCAATTGGGATTTACATTATAATTCGATTAATTCGTTCCACACTACAAAAACCTACGCTAAATGAATACTGCAGGTACAATTAGAAATAGCAGTTACATATAGCAAAGCAAATAAATTCTAAATACAGTGCCCTCCATAATTATTGGCACCCCTGAAAAATAATATAATATATATTTATTTTATTCAAATAATATGGGACCTTAATGGAAAAAGGAGAAAGATCCAACCTTCAATACAAGTGCATTCATTCAGTGGGGAAAAAAATCCCACATAAAGAAAAAATTATTTGACATCAAATAATGTGTGTCACAATTATTAGCACCCCTGGTGTTAATACTGTGTACAACCCCCTTTTGCCAACAAAACAAGGTCTAGGGACTGAGATGGCCATGGGAGGAGCTTGATTTTGTGTCTGGTGAACCATTTCTGTGTAGATTTGGCCATATGTTTAGGGTCATTGTCTTGCTGAAAGACCCAGTGACGACCCATCTTCAGCTTTCGGGCAGAGGGCAACAGATTTTGATTTAAAATGTCTTGGTATTTCAAAGCATTCATGACGCCATGCACCCTAACAAGGTTCCCAGGACCTTTGGAAGCGAAACAGCCCCACCGTATCTCACACAAAAATACACACGGTCCCACGGTCCTCTCAACTGGGACCGTGTGTACCAGATTGACCAAGATTGAGCTTTTTGGCAACAAACACTCTAATACCCCTTTCCCACTGAAACTAGTGGGTCAACGCGCGTTTTTCCAAGCCGATGCAACCCCCTAGCAATTGGCTAACGCTGCTACACCAACTGTTCGCTGTATGTGGAACCCGATAGTGGATCCGGGCTAGAGCACATGGTTTTTGTTTTTGTTATGACGCATCACGTACTAGCCTACGTCACCACGTAGATTAGGGTGTTGACTGTTGACCCGGGGTTTTGCTTTCACACTGCATGGCGATCCGAGCCGAGGTGATTTTAACGCGGGTCGCTTGGCGGGTTGATTGACACGGGTCGATGCGGGTCGCTGCACCTTTCCCACTTCCACCAAAAGCCGATTGTTAGCGGGTTGACACGGGTTTTTTGGCCAGTGGGAAAGGAGTATAAGTGGGTCTGGTGTGCCACGAAAGATGCACATGCTGAAAAGCACCTCATACCCACTGTGAAGTATGGGGGTGGGTCAGTGATGCTGTGCCCTGTTGCCCTCTGCCCGAAAGCTGAAGATGGGTCGTCACTAGGTGTTTCAGCAAGACAATGACCCTAAACATATGGCCAAATCTACACAGAAATGGTTCACCAGACACAAAATCAAGCTCCTCCCATGGTCATCTCAGTCCCCAGACCTTGTTTTGTTGGCAAAAGGGTTTTTTACAAAGTATTAACACCAGGGGTTCTAATAATTGTGACACACATTATTTTCTTTATGTGGATTTTTTCCCCACTGAATGAATGCACTTGTATTGAAGGTTGGACTTTTCGCTTTTTTTCCATTAAAGTCCCATATTATTTGAATAAAAAAATATATATTAGAAGCTAAAAAACACATCTTTTTCAGGGTGCCAATAACTATGGGGGGCACTGTACATATCGGAATAATATTATTATAATACAGGTAATAATATCATATTGGCCTGAATATAAGACGGCCCTGATTATAAGACGAACCCCCTTTATCAAGACACAAGTTTGAAAAAATACTTTATGAACACCAAATTAATTTTTATACAGAAAATAATTACAGTACATCTGAAGCAAATGATTATAACAATATATTTGAGAGAAAAATCATGTTATTTTGCCTCATTCAAATCTTAATACCTGAACATTTAAATATGTAAATTAAAGTGCAATCACATTCGTAATTGAATGGCTTCTGGTTTTTGAAATGTAAATAAACCAATCTATTGTGATAACACAACAAAATTGCAATAGCTGCATTAACCATCAAAGTGAAGTCTAACTGTAACTGTAGTCTTGAAACAAATCTGAATAAGGAAAAACATTGCAATAAAATAATGCAAACTGGTTAAACTTGAGAGTAGCTGAGATCTGTTATGACAGAACATTGCTTCAAAGATACCTGCCGCCATCTAGCGTCGTAAATGGGTATAATGTCTAGACCGCGAATATAAGACAACCCCCACTTTTTCAGTCTTATTTCAATGCAAAAAACACAGTCTTATATTTGGGCCAATACGGTAATAATAAGTTAATGTAACAAATCGGGTTCTAATGTGTCGGTTGTGTTTTGCATGCTGCTCCTGAACGCACCCTGTGACTAACAGGTGAGAGAGGTGCAGAAGAGTGGGAAGTTTTTACTTTCTCCTTCCATGTTCTGCAGTTGTTGGTGTCGGCTACGGCAGACAGTTGTCGTGTTGTGTCGCACAAGTCCTGAAATAAATGATTAAAAACCTAACGAAGCTGGTGACTTCTTGACGATATTACAATAACAATAACTGTCACCTTAAGTTATAAAGACTGGCGAATGGAGGTAGGAGGAGGACCTTAGAGATCGTAGACATATTCCGGCGGTATTGTCGAGCCAGTTCACTAACGTGCATACCACGCTCATTATTTTCTATCATTTCCTTTGTAATTTCAATGGTAATTGTCACCTTTTTCGTCGGATTTTGAAAGGATCGTATGTCGATGCGATCGTATGTCGAGGTACCAACTGTACTTTGTTGTACCCTAATATCAGATGGTACTTTTGTCAATTATTTTAAAGGTTTTCCTGTAAACATCTACAGTAATTTTTGAGATGGTAATACTTGATCACGTGTTGACAAACAAGCACGCTGAACAATGACGTGATAATCATATTAGCTACCATTAACTAGTTGTGCTTGCATTGTTAAGCAGTGCAGATTGGCCAACGGATGTTTAGAATTGGTGCAAAAGATAAATGCCAACTAAGCTCAGAACATTCCGGATGATTTAAAAATCCCAACGGACCTTTGTTTTAGTCCCCAAATTAGGACAAATCCAGGGAAAAGAGGCCACCATTGCACCAATTCTCTGTGTACAGGGAGGATGGATTTTATTGGATTGAGTAGATTGATACAGTTTGACCTTCAAAAACAATCTGTAACTGATGCAGGTTTATATTTTACAAAACTGATTCAATAATTTGAGTAAAATGATTTAGCGATAATTAAATAAAGATGACTTACAGTGGGGCAAAAAAAGTGTTTAGTCAACCACTAATTGTGCAAGTTCTCCCACTTGAAAATATTAGAGAGGCCTGTAATTGTCAACATGGGTAAACCTCAACCATGAGAGACAGAATGTGGAAAGAAAAAAAACGGAAAATCACATTGTTTGATTTTTAAAGAATTTATTTGCAAATCATGGTGGAAAATAAGTATTTGGTCAATACAAAAGCTCATCTCAATACTTTGTTATGTACCCTTTGTTGGCAATAACGGAGGCCAAACGTTTTCTGTAACTCTTCACAAGCTTTTCAAACACTGTTGCTGGTATTTTGGCCCATTCCTCCATACAGATCTCCTCTAGAGCAGTCATGTTTTGGGGCTGTCGTTGGGCAACACGGACTTTCAACTCCCTCCACAGATTTTCTATGGGTTTGAGATCTGGAGACTGGCTAGGCCACTCCAGGACCTTGAAATGCTTCTTACGAAGCCACTCCTTTGTTGCCCTGGCTGTGTGTTTGGGATCATTGTCATGCTGAAAGACCCAGCTACATCTCATCTTCAATGCCCTTGATGATGGAAGGAGATTTTCACTGAAAATCTCTCGATACATGGCCCCGTTCATTCTTTCCTTTACACAGATCAGTCGTCATGGTCCCTTTGCAGAAAAACAGCCCCAAAGCATGATGTTTCCACCCCCATGCATCACAGTGGGTATGGTGTTCTTCGGATGCAATTCAGTATTCTTTCTCCTCCAAACACGAGAACCTGTGTTTCTACCAAAAAGCTCTATTTTGGTTTCATCTGACCATAACACATTCTCACAGTCCTCTTCTGGATCATCCAAATGCTCTCTAGCGAACCGCAGACGGGCCTGGACGTGTACTTTCTTCAGCAGGGGGACACGTCTTGCAGTGCGGGATTTGAGTCTCTGGCGGCGCATTGTGTTACTGATAGTAGCCTTTGTTACTATGGTCCCAGCTCTCTGTAGGTCATTCACTTGGTACACCCGTGTGGTTCTGGGATTTTTGCTCACCATTCTTGTTATCATTTTGACGCCACAGGGTGAGATCTTGCATGGAGCCCCAGATCGAGGGAGATTATCAGTGGTCTTGTATGTCTTCCATTTTCTAATAATTGATCCCACAGTTGATTTCTTTACACCAAGCGTTTTACCTATTGCAGATTCAGTCTTCCCAGCCTGGTTCAGGTCTACAATTTTGTCGCTGGTGTCCTTCGACAGCTCTTTGGTCTTGGCCATAGTAGAGTTTGAAGTATGACTGACTGATTGTGGACAGGTTTCTTTTATACGGATAATGAGTTAAACCAGGTACCATTAATACAGGTAACCAGTGGAGCCTCGTTAGACCTCGTTAGAAGAAGTTAGAACTCTTTGACAGCCAGAAATCTTGCTTGTTTGTAGGTGACCAAATCCTTATTTTCCACTCTAATTTGCAAATAAATTCTTTAAAAATCAAAAAATGTGATTTTATGTTTTTTTTTTTCAAAATTCTGTCTCTCATGGTTAAGGTTTACCCATGTTGACAATTACAGGCCTCTCTAATCTTTTCAAGTAGGATAACTTGCACAATTGGTGTTTGACTAAATACTTATTTGCCCCACTGTATTTTCATAGGCAGAGTTTGACTTTTGTGGCAGAGGGGGCAAAACATGTTGATGACCACGAAACGCAGTGTCAGCAATAAAATCAAACTTACAAGTCATATGCTCGGTTAGTAGCTTAGCCCATGCTCGAAAATACAGGCATCCTAGCTATGTGTGTCGAGGTGTGCGTGCGTGTGTGAGCATGTGTGTTTTTCCGTGGGGAAGTAGACGCCGATTTTTGCGTTCCGTGGAGATATCCAATTTAATGCCGGTTTTTCCAGTCACTCACACCCTTGTGAAATGAATCCTCACTGTAGTAAGTTTGAAAATGGCGGCAGGCAAAACAGGAGACGGCATCCTTTTTGACTGAATATTCCAGCCAGGAATATTTATAATCATACATTGAAAATGAGCATTTTTTGTTCCCCATCATTTTTTTAGGGGAATTCTAAATCAGGCTGCTTAGGACAGCTATGCTTTTGGCCAAGGGCGTCGTCCATTGACTATGGTACACCCGGTTGTGGCTTTGTTGTACAATTAGCGTCTTTCGTGGGACAAACCGAAACTCCGCTCACCATTTTGGCGGTGCTCTCCAGCGTTTCATGGGCCACATCTTCAATCGTTGGTTTTCGCTCAGTAGTTGTTGTTGCTTTTGAAAGGTTAGGTTTGAAAAAAAAAAAATCTTCTGTCCTTAGGTGGTTTTGGCTAAGCAAAGCAAATGACCGTCTATAAGGTGCAAGTCACATGATCTGTTCGAAAGTTCATTTTGACCCACTAAAAAAAAATTCTTGTGAATTTCATTCATTTTTGTTGTTATATTGCTTTACAACTTTTATAGACAACATTTTACCAGCAAAGTCTTAATTTATTCTCTTTATTCTCCCTTTATTCTCCGCATATGCTCATGTTTGAAGACATCGAACAAAATTCACGACAATATTTATCATGCTTTATGCTACTTACATTGATGAATAACTACTGCTTCATATTTAAAGTAGCCAAATTCCATTGCTAGTTCAGTTAGTCTCGCCACACGTCTGCTCATCTCCAAATCCTGGCACCCCTCTGTGGTAGCATCATAACAAATCACAAAAAACACTCTTACAAACAAGGTGCTGCATCTTTTAGGCATGTGAAGCACATGCATAAGTAAAGTAACTCGGATAGTAATAGTGTGCAGCGTGTCTAATGTCTCTAAAAGAAAGTCATGCAAAGAGGATTTGTGGTGAAAAACCATCAGATCAACTCTGTTTCTGCAGATTTGCCTCATGAGACCAAGCAGTAGAGGCCTGGGCTTATCTGAATAGAGGTGAAAGATTGATGGGGGTGAGGGGATGTGTAAGCAGTACAAGCCTCTTATAATTCAAGATCTCTTTCAGCGAGAGAGCATGTGAGAGCCCCCACCGCCTCCACCACTATCACCACTGCCTCAACTAAACCCTAAGCTGTTAACGGCCTTGCCTCCATATACTGCTGGGTTTTAAATGATCAATCAAATAACTTAGTGGCAATTTAGACTGGTTAGATGTTGTCGATCAATTGTATGGATCCCAACAGTCAGTGCTCCATCTGCGACATATCGAACTGGACCCTGAGAAACAGAGCCAACACGGTGCATCTTTGTAGTCCTAATAAATTCTGAAAAAGGTTCATGCACAAAACAGTAATGCTAGTAATTTGTCTCGAATACATTAAGGATCAGTTTAGATTTTAAAGTAAAAGTAATTAACACAGGCATGTCTCCAGATGATAAAGGACTGTACTTCAATATTTTGCTGAGCTTGGCTGATCCCAGCAGCAACATGGAATAAATAAGATTACCCATTTGGACATGCAAGTAAATCTTCGCTTATTGGAGAAAGGAGAGGCGCTTGGCGACAGGACCAAAGCAGTGAGCTTTATAGAGGCCAAGACAGTGGCAGCCATGGGTGCTGAACACAATTACTCTCTCAAACAAATCTTTTTATATCATTTTTAGACTCGCTGGATTTTTCTTTTTCTTCTTCAGAGCTTCAGAAACAGTGAGGTTTCATAACCACCCTTGGCAAAACCATTAATCTTCGTGGACATGAATGGTATATTGTATCAGATAATACTCATCACCAATGGCTTGGCAAAAAGGATTTATTATAGAAGATTTCCATCCTTTTTCCGCCCCTCAGTGTCACTTCATATGCAGTAATACAAAATGTGACTAAAATGGAACTCTGTGAACATTGCCATTGGCAAAGTTCTTTCTGTTAACTGTGTAGTCATTGTACTTGTAGATGTTCTCATCAGTTTGAGTGGGATCCTGTGAAGATAAACTTTGGAGAAGAGTCTTAGGGGATCTTTATTTACTGAGATTAAAGTCTAAATGTCTTGCCTAAAAGTAAAGAATATGCTTCTGCTGAGCTTGTTGGTGCTATTAAAGAGCCAGGTGATTGTTTTGGCTCTTGACAGTAGGTTTCCATGAGACTGAAAACAGAAACAGTGCTGGTTTGACTATTACGCAACAATAGCATCTTTGAGTCAAAAAATTCAAATGTGTATTTTCCAGAGGTGGGTAGTAACATGTTGAGTTTACTCTGCTACATTTACATGAGTAAGTTTGTGAGGAAAATGGCTTCTAAGGGTTAGTTTTACTACACCATACTTTTTACTTTTACTTGAGTAGATTTGTGATTTGTGTGCTCCGTTACTTTGGCCTACACTAGGGTGACCATATTTTGATTTCCAAAAAAGAGGACACTCAGCCCGGCCTCAAGATACTTGAATTTTACTCCAAGTTCATTCAAAGATGCCTACATAACTTTAATATATTTAAAGTGTGCCCCCTGGAAAAATGCAGTTTGAAAAAATAAAATAAATAAAAATACATATATATCTATATATATATATATATATATATATATATATATATATATATATATATATATACGGTATATATATATACAGTGCCTTGCAAAAGTATTCGGCCCCCTTGAATCTTGCAACCTTTCGCCACATTTCAGGCTTCAAACATAAAGATATGAAATTTAATTTTTTTGTCAAGAATCAACAACAAGTGGGACACAATCGTGAAGTAGAACAACATTTATTGGATAATTTAAACTTTTTTAACAAATAAAAAACTGAAAAGTGGGGCGTGCAATATTATTCGGCCCCTTTACTTTCAGTGCAGCAAACTCACTCCAGAAGTTCAGTGAGGATCTCTGAATGATCCAGTGTTGTCCTAAATGACCGATGATGATAAATAGAATCCACCTGTGTGTAATCAAGTCTCCGTATAAATGCACCTGCTCTGTGATAGTCTCAGGGTTCTGTTTAAAGTGCAGAGAGCATTATGAAAACCAAGGAACACACCAGGCAGGTCCGAGATACTGTTGTGGAGAAGTTTAAAGCCCAATTTGGATACAAAAAGATTTCCCAAGCTTTAAACATCTCAAGGAGCACTGTGCAAGCCATCATATTGAAATGGAAGGAGCATCAGACCACTGCAAATCTACCAAGACCCGGCCGTCCTTCCAAACTTTCTTCTCAAACAAGGAGAAAACTGATCAGAGATGCAGCCAAGAGGCCCATGATCACTCTGGATGAACTGCAGAGATCTACAGCTGAGTTGGGAGAGTCTGTCCATAGGACAACAATCAGTCGTACACTGCACAAATCTGGCCTTTATGGAAGAGTGGCAAGAAGAAAGCCATTTCTCAAAGATATCCATAAAAAGTCTCATTTAAAGTTTGCCACAAGCCACCTGGGAGACACACCAAACATGTGGAAGAAGGTGCTCTGGTCAGATGAAACCAAAATTGAACTTTTTGGCCACAATGCAAAACGATATGTTTGGCGTAAAAACAACACAGCTCATCACCCTGAACACACCATCCCCACTGTCAAACATGGTGGTGGCAGCATCATGGTTTGGGCCTGCTTTTCTTCAGCAGGGACAGGGAAGATGGTTAAAATTGACGGGAAGATGGATGCAACCAAATACAGGAACATTCTGGAAGAAAACCTGTTGGTATCTGCACAAGACCTGAGACTGGGACGGAGATTTATCTTCCAACAGGACAATGATCCGAAACATAAAGCCAAATCTACAATGGAATGGTTCAAAAATAAACGTATTCAGGTGTTAGAATGGCCAAGTCAAAGTCCAGACCTGAATCCAATCGAGAATCTGTGGAAAGAGCTGAAGACTGCTGTTCACAAACACTCTCCATCCAACCTCACTGAGCTCGAGCTGTTTTGCAAGGAAGAATGGGCAAGAATGTCAGTCTCTCGATGTGCAAAACTGATAGAAACATACCCCAAGCGACTTGCAGCTGTAATTGGAGCAAAAGGTGGCGCTACAAAGTCTTAACGCAAGGGGGCCGAATAATATTGCACGCCCCACTTTTCAGTTTTTTATTTGTTAAAAAAGTTTAAATTATCCAATAAATTTTGTTCCACTTCACGATTGTGTCCCACTTGTTGTTGATTCTTGACAAAAAATTAAAATTTTATATCTTTATGTTTGAAGCCTGAAATGTGGCGAAAGGTTGCAAGGTTCAAGGGGGCCGAATACTTTTGCAAGGCACTGTATATATACCTATATATATATATATATATATATATATATATATATATATATATATATATATATATATATATATATATATATATATATATATTAGGGCTGTCAAAATTAACGCGTTAACACGCGCTAATTAATTTTTTTAATTAATCGTGTTAAAATATTTGACGCAATTAACGCACATGTCCCGCTCAGACAGTATTCTGCCTTTTGGTAAGTTTTACAGCAAGGCTTTTTGTGCTGTCTAACAGCGAACTCTTGTGGTCGCTTTGCGACATGGTATTTTGTTTTCTTGCCAGTTCAATATGGCTGCACGACGTCTCTGTTGTGCTTATATGATCCTTGGACAAGATTTGTCCGTAAGTACGGTTGTTGTAAAGAATGTACATATTATGTTAATAAGCGAAATGTTATATTTTTTGTATGAGACACTTTTTGTTTATGTTTAGTTAACCTGTATAGCGTGCTAAGCTAACGTTGTTGCTAATGCAATCCTTGTTTACTTTTTTTTTACGGTCTAAAGAGGACAATGGTTTGAGGCCATTTTATTAATAAATCAGATGAAAAAGGAAGAAGTCTAATTATTAATGCGTCGTTCACTAACTGTCTAGCTTTGGAAAAAGTAGACACTTCGGAGTGAGGACAGCATAGACAGATTTAAATGACAGTAGAGTGAAATGCCCACTACAGTCCTTATGTACCGTATGTTGAATGTATAAATCCATCTTGTGTCTTATCTTTCCATTCCAACAATTTATTTTACAGAATACATATATAATTCACAGAACAATATGGCATATTTTATAGATGGTTTGAATTGTGATTAATTGCGATTAATTACGATTAATTAATTTTTAAGCTGTAATTAACTCGATTAAAATTTTTAATCGTTTGACAGCCCTAATATATCTATCTATCTATCTATCTATCTATCTATCTATCTATCTATCTATCTATCTATCTATCTATCTATCTATCTATCTATCTATCTATCTATCTATCTATCTATCTATCTATCTATCTATCTATATATATATATATATATATATATATATATATATTTAATGCAGACCCATGGAAATGTAGTCCAGTCAATACTCATACACACAGTAGGCTATGTGCCAACTAAACATTTTTATAAATTACTAACACTACAATTGTCCTTGACAAATTGTTATTCCCATTCAATTGATATTCTCATTCAATGTTCTAGATTGCACACAAACAGTAACCGACATAAACCAACTATTCAACCAGCATGTTTCCAAATGTAACAGATCAAAAACTACCTTTCCCATAATGCCTAGCATGGTTTAGCTTACTGATAGTTAGCTGAGGCAAAAATCAAACTTTGCTATAAAAGTTTACAATCATCGGCAGCGTAACGATGCAACACCAAACGGGATTTTACAGTCAAAGCTCCGACAGAAGTCAAGAGTTGCCATTATATACGTATTTATCGTAAAAAACTTAACTGGGCAGGCGTTGTGGCCAAATCCTCAACCCAGTAGATGGCGGTAATGCCTCACGATAGGGGTAAACTGCCAACAAAAACAAGAAGAACTACTCCTTCCCTCCCCACTACTAGGAGCCATGTCATCGCAGGCAGGCGCTGCCACCCAGCGGCCGGAGGGATTCTCTTCAAATTGGTCCTGTGAAAAATCATAAAAAACGGACATTTTTATGAATTTATAAAATCCGCCCGGACGACGAGGATACTACATGAAAGTAGGACTTGTCCGGGCAAAAGAGGACGTTTGGTCACCCTAGCCTACACTACAGTCGTTACATTTTTTCCTCTTTATTCAATACATATTAGATTTCACTTTATTTTTGCCAGAGATGCCGACAGTGGCTCTGGACTCTTTCTCCCAATTTTCATTTGGCAGTGTTTTATTTGATACAGACACACTCGTTTTCAATTCATGGTAGAACATATGTTTTTTTCTCCACTAGAGGGAACGCTTGTTTTTTGGACGGGTGACGTTTCATTTTTCTAGTTTGAATTAGATGGCCTAATATGGTCATGTAATAGGTTATAGTACAGTATAATTAGAAACTGCAATTTCGTATTGATGATTCTTTTGCTGAGAAAAAAAAAAAATCTACCACTGTTTAAAATAATATCACACAGTAACCAGTTACTCAAAGTTACTCATTACTTGAGTATTCTTTTCACCAGATACTTTTTAATTTGTACTTGAGTACATTTTTGGATGACTACTTTTAAATTTAATTAAGTAATATTATTTTGACGTTACACTAATCTTACTTGAGTAAAATTTTTGGCCACACTACCCACTTCTGTTATTTTCGCATTTTGTATTAGAAACTCATTATTTTCATTTCAAAGTTCTTTATGTTGGTTTTCAAAATGTTATATAAGAAGGCATTGGAGGAGAAGCATTTTGTGACAAATATGATGTTAGGAGACTGAAGATGACAACAAATGATGTATTTTGGCCAATGAGAAGAAATATTTCGCGACTTGTTAACAAAATATAAGCAACATGAACATGCAAAAAAGAGAAGATTAGATTGTAAAAGCTCTGAGCATACATGACTGTTATAGGGAGGAGGGGTATTTTTTTCTGTCTCTTAAAAGACCTTGATCTTTTCAAATCCTTGTGTATCTGATGTTAAATCCATGTAATGTGGACTAAGACTTGAGCAAAAATACATATAGATACAACACAGAACAGATTGTTGGCGACATATCTGCCAAATCCGTGCTTGTTTGCCCTGAAAGAAGAAAAAAATGGATGAACGGTTGGGTCATAAAGCTCTTGAATTTACACTGGACTATCGACTCAAAGTCAAATTTGCAGAGATTTTGCCACACTATACATTGTAAACAAGGTTGCAGCATAATGGTCATGGTATTATCCTTGTGAAAATCTATTTAGACTGAAACTCTACGAGTAGAAATTATACTGTTTCAGTTATAGTTTTAGGGTTTTTGAGGCAGGGGCATTTTAAATGGAGTTCACAGCTTGTATTTACAACATTATGCATACACTCAGATCATGCATGATAATAATTGTTACTGTATAATAATGATTAAAATTCCACCCTCCCCAAAAAGAAAATATGTAAAAATAAATCACTATTTTTGTATTTGTTTATTTATTTATTTATTTATTCCTTCCTTGAATGAATTACTTACTAACTTGGAATATATTCCATCAACCCCTAAATTGGATAAAGTCCAGAGGAAAGTCAAAAATATTTTTACATTATAACGCGCGCACAAACACCCCACACACACTGTCAGCTCCCTCGCTTGTTCATGCTCCTATAGCGCATTAATTCATTTTCTTTTCAAACTCAGGATGAACAACAACTGTCTTGAATATTGGCTTGCCAGTTTCTGTCTTTTTGCATATTTATTTATTTACCATTACTGCAGCCAATTATGGTCTGACCCCCTGCTGGAGAGATTTAGATTTAAAAAAAGAGAGAGAGACCAAAAACAACAACATCCTCACATACAAGAGCAAAGGTGTCAAAATTGTTTTTCACAGGTTAATACAAAATGGCCCTTGCTCATCACATGAATACCTGTTGAAGGCTACAGATTTCAACATCCTAAACATGTTTGTACCGGCCAGAAGGGGAGCTGTGAAGTAAAACGTTATATTATCGTTTTGGTTTTTTTAAGCCTCCAAAAGAGCAAGCAAAAAAAAAGGCTGGAGGGATGGAGGTAATGATGACCATGATGAAAAAATGCATGAATTTGACTTGTGTGGGTTTGCGTTGACCCAAATTACTGCTGTGGAAATAAACATACAGTACCAAGTCACTATGGATATTTATGTATACTTTCAATAAAACCGAGCACTACTATCTCTGTAGAGGCTGATATTTTGGATATGTATTGGATTCATTAAATTGTTCATGAAGAATGTAGGTTAGTGACATTTACTCCAGGGACTAAACTATCTATATACTGTAGTATAGCCCAGCATTGAACTGTTTTGAACGGCGATGTCAAGTTATCCTGGTATCTGCTGTTTTTGGGTGCTCTGATTATTAATGGCACTACAATTGCCTTCAATATCAACATCTTCTCTTATTCTTCTGTAAGTCCATGACAGATCTTGAATGTTTCTTTTTCTGAATGTCTCTGTTCCTCAGATTTGATACATCTATCAGAACCGCTGTCTTCTGAGGTTTATCCAGGACTGTGTCAGACAGGTAGGCAATCAAAAGGCTGTCCTGCTAGGTCTGGACGTCTCACAGGATCCTGGGGGGCCTTCTTCTTGATATAGCCTTGGATACATATTGTGCCTGTGATGCTCTCTAATCCTCAATTAAACACAATCCGCTTTACATAGAGCCTCAAGGTACTGAATGTGTGTATAAACCTCCGTGCATACTTTTCTTGTTATGATATCAGTGGCCTTCATGCAGTTTTGTTACTTTCATGCAGTGTTGTTAATCTTGCTTTAAAAAAGTAATTAATTACAGTTACAAATTACTTCTCCCAAAAACTAATTGCGTTAGTAACTCAGTTACCTGAATGACAGAGTAATTAGTTACTTGCCAAAGTAACTGGTGACAATTTTCGTTCCCCCCCCCCCCCCCTTAAAAATAAATAAATAAATAAATAAATTTAAAAATAGGTCACTCAATATGAAGTTCAAAGGGTTTTTGGGACAACTGGCCCTAGCCCAATTCTTTACTCTAAACTTAACTAGACACAGGGGTATTGCGGATATTGTGATAACTAAATAGTAACTTTGCTATGTGTGGAAGTCATTTAATGTTGTGAATCAACCATTAAAGTTGTTAAAATTGCTCCCGTTATTACATTAGTTCTCTTCTGTCTACTTTTGACATGTGTAAGTTTTAAAACTATGTCATCATTTAAAGATAGATTTAAGTCAAGACTTTGCCGATTTAGGAGCATTTTAGATAAAAAGTTACTTAGGTTCGCTAGGAAAGTTCTCTATAATAGAGCCTTCCTGAGAAATCTACTGCTTAAGGAGGGGGCTGTTTACAGACGCATCTAGTTCTTTATTATACATGTTGCTAATGCAGCCTTGTCTGTCATTTGCATTTAGTTTTGTATATATGTGATATCTACCAAAGCATCATGTGGGCGTAGTTTGGAGGCTATCGGCTACCGTCAGGTATTATTGGAGCCACCTAGCATAGTAGCATCACGTTTGCAACAGCATAGTTAATTCAAATACCTTTCTGCACTCTGTTCTCATATTGATCCTATTGACTATTGCACTCATTTTTGCCATTAGGGTCTTTATAGGAGCTTCCGTGTGGTGGTACTCGGCAGGATATATAGTGTATGTCGTTGTCATACAGTATATACCACGGGTCCCCAACCTTTATTGCACTACGGACCGGTGTGATTTGGGTCTTTTTTTCACAGACCGGTGTTCTGTCAAATTTTGCACCCTTATAAAATTTTGCTCCCAAAGCTTTTGTGGCGGTGAAAAAGCCCTCTTTTATATTCAATTTGACTCTCAATGTTATCCAACGGTGCTAAAAAACTATTTACATCATAAACATACATGTGCAACACGAAAATGGCGTAAATGAATGTTTAACGAAACGGCAAAGTCGTTAAGTGAGAGAGCTGCGAGCAGTTGTGTGCAGTTAACAAGTGAACCCTTTAACACCTAAGCCTATTTTGGCTGAATTTGCATGCATTTGATGTTGCCTTTATATTTCAAAGAAAAAAATGTTTACAATGGCCAAGTTGGGTCCCTTTTTTCAGGACACCTTGAACTTCATGTCCAAACTGTTGTTTTCTTCACTGACCAATTATAATCCACATTTTGGACCAAAAAAGACAAAAAAATCCCAAAATCTCTTTTCAAAATTTGTAATGTTGATGTCCCATTGACAACCAAACATGCTCGATCAACCGTTATGAAGCTTGATAATATTTATTCAACTTGTTAAGATAAACATTCAATAGAAAAAAATAAGATTGAATAGTTTTATGTTTGACAATTCAACACAAACAGCAGGTATGGTATAGGCGTTTTGGCCTTTACACATACTATGGTCAAAACAGGTTATAATGAGAAAAAAGATTATATACAGTATATAATCTAACACACAAAGGGTTTGGAGGATATCTCTTTGTGAAGTTAGGTGTTGTACCCATCACCACAATCAAGCTTCTCGAACACACATCTACATAAAATTGAAAAGATTATAATGAAGAAAAACTATATATAACATTGAAAAAAAGTATTTTAAAAAATATTGACAAGCATTTCAGTTCAATTCAAATTTTTCAGGCATGCGACCCAATAAAGTTTTTATTTTATTTTTATTTATTTATTTTTTTTTTTTGCGCACTCAATAAAGCTTCTTCTTGAACAGGTCACGGAGCTGCGTCGCACACAATGTCACACAGCCTACTCTTTCGCCGTTTGCGCGCTGCTGTCACTTCTACTCGCCGAGACAGCGACTCATCCAAAGAAAACAACGACAAATACGGCTCATCTTCTTCCTTGAGTTAATGAAATAATGCATTAGCTTGCGCTAAATGTAGTGTTAGATTCATTCTGCACATTTCAAAGTCACTCGCTCAAACCAACCGGCCGTTGCTTGCTTCGCATGCCTCCCTTTCATTAGTTGGCGCCTCGCTCGGAAATTTATTAAAAATGATCACATTCGGTTCGTCCTTCTTGACATCACAACGGCTCTTGGGATATGTAGTCTTTTGTGCTGCTTTCGGTTTTGAAAAAGGACAAGAAATGATGGAAATATGGAGATAGATACATGGTCCATGGAGCGTTTTAATGCATATTTATGAATGCAATAAAAATATATAATTCAAATGACATTATCTCCTGTTTTTCTTGGTCGATTGACTTCAAATAAAAACTGGTGTGGATTTCAACTTCCGCACTTTCAAATGAGACCAACCAGCGGCACGTGGGTGACGTAGTTACAGCGTGACGAAGCTTCAAAGACGATATGCGTGAACGCGTCGCTGCCGACACGTCCGGTGTTAAAGGGTTAATATCCCTTTCTTTAAAGATAGTTTGTATTGTACTTTGGAATCGCTGCATTCGCGGTCATTTTTAACATTACGCGCATGCCAAATTTGTCAGAACACTGGCAATGTGCGGCAGAAAAATATACAGCAAATATAAAATAACATTTGTTTTTAGCCCCGTCGTGTTAAGTGCAAGGAAAATACAACTCACCCGCTGAATTAGTGGGAGGCCTGAGCTTGTGACGAGACGGTCCTGAGATGGGAGAGTGAGAGAAGCTAGCTTTACAAAGATACGATGTTGGAAATTGTAGCACAGTTTTTAGTGCGCTCCTAGCGATGTCAGGATATTCCGAAATGACTTTAATCCAGAACCTCGGTAGAATTGTTGTCTCAAATGTACGTTTAAGGTCGCCGTGATTTGCGATCTCTACAAGCTGATAATCCTGTTGCACAGACATGCTCGAATCACTCGGTTTATTCACATACGGGTCACAAATCCACTCCTTCGCAGTTCGTGGGTCTTTAGTGATTGGGAAGTAGCATAGATTTTGTTTGCTTCGAGGTTGTAGGCTCATCTTCTGGCCCGTCAGGTTCCCATTTCCCCGTAAAAAATCTGTCCAAAGACGTCTGTTTTTCAGTCATTCTCGTGTGGGGGCTAATTATTTCCAGGAACAAATGTGATGTGCTCGCCCTACGTCATAAGTTATTATCGAGGCCAAGCGCACATAGATATACAAAACAAGATGTACTGCTAACAGTCCAATCAATACATTTCTATGACGACCTCCTATCCTGTAGTTGTATATCTAGAGTAGACAGGGATATTTTCATTCATTTCATTTCATTCGTTTATTTCAGGCCATGATTCCATGTCAAGACAACAAATATATACAGCTCATATAATCATGTAACAAAAAAGAGCAGCAAAGCTAAGTAACATTGCAACATCAACTACATGTCTGAAAAGGAGTGGGAAGAAGAACATTTATTTAATCCCACCCCTATTCTCATCTAATTAAGAACAAAAAAATTCTTGCTACTCCCTTCCAAAAATATAGGCAACCAAAAAATCAGTCCAAACAATTTTGCACATATACATTTTTGTAACAAATTTTGTCCCTTGTGATGAAGTTACCACAGATAACACCCAAACCAAAAACAATTTCATACCAACATGGTAAATGAAAGTAAAACCATATCAACAATGGTAAAGGCCACACACACAGGTGTGTTAAGCGGCACAGGCCAAAGTCAATCGGCCAGAATGCAGTCATTAATAAATTATCTATTATTTCTGCGCGGCCCGGTACCAAATACGCCACGGATTGGTACCGGTCCGCGGCCCGGTCGTTGGAGACCCCTGATATATACTGTATATTAGGACTGTCCTACCTTGAGTTCTGGGTGGTTTCCTGATCTTAGCAGCTGGTTCATTTGTGCTGCCAGGAGCGTTTGAGGCTGCTGTGTTCTGCTTGTAAGTCTGCCAGCATCAGTTGTTTTTCCTTTTGTCTCAGCCTCATGTGTTTCTGTTTTGGACTTGCCACCTTGTAACTGAAAATAGACCTTAGCTGGGTTGTTGGAGGACATAAAGTTTATTCTCCTTGCCTCATCCTCTCTCGTGTACCTCTTCAGGCTGTTAGTCAAGACTGTGAGTCTATGCTTGGCAGTCACTATTGCTTCTACTGTGGACATCTTGTATTTATTGGGCAGTTCTTTCTCAAGTTTCACACCTTAGCTTTGCTTTGTAAGGAGGCTAACTTTTCTCTATGTCACCCTTACTTTTTGCCTCAGGCTTTGTTTGGTTGCCCTTGCTCCTTCTGGTTGTTCATCTTTTAGCCAAAGATCTTTAGAATATTTCATACTCTCTGTGATGTCGCTAGTTGGGTTACTTTGCTGTGCTCTGTTGCCATCGCTCATTAGGAATTCTATATACAGTACATATAATGTACGTATTCATATGCATATTCATTGGCCACTTACTGCCCAGTTGTGTGCCTTGTTTCATGTGTTGATACAACTGTGCCCGCCTTAGCACCTTCAGGCCAGTGTTGTGCACGCATTAGTTGAAAGATCAGAAGAATAAAGTTGCACTTTGACTGCATACATATAAGGTTTTTCACTGCGTATGAGATGATGTATGCAAGATTATCTTTATTTATAGTTCAGTTTGTGCTCACCAATTTTTCTATGTGGACTTGTCTTTCAAAAGCATAAACTCGCAAGAAGGTTTTACAATGCGCAATGGCATTAATTTAGTGATTTATTTGAAGGTGTCAAGCAGTGGTGTGTTAACCCTGTCTTGCGTCTTGGAGTCAACACACACTTACTTGCTCTTTAGCCATAGGTTGTATTTTATTTAGCTACTTCAAAATGAACTTGGCTCATGTTGGAACTGTGTGGCACTAACATTATCAGCTTCATATGGTCCATTAGCACGGACTACTTAACTTAATTATTAGTATTCATGAACATGAACAGCAAAGGCACAATATAGTATAATGCAAAAAATATATATATACTGTATATTACAAACATATGGCATATATGCAGTGCTTAGCTTGTAAATCAAAATGTGCTACAAGGCAAAGTGCATTTGATAGCATAGGGATGGCGAGTCAGACACAAGTCCTGGAACAAATGTCGATTGGCCTTAAGTTCAACATGCAAATGCTCGCTTAATATAGTGCAGGAGACACAAGCCTTAATACTGCTGATGATAAACAGAATATAATTGTCAGTTCTTGTTAAGAATGCATGAATTGGAAATGGATCAAGCACTTGTAAACCCGGAAAACGTTGAGGCCAAAATCAAGAAGCACCCAAGTATCTTGTTCCCAATGAATCCGGTACAAATTAAGACTAGCATATATGCCTACAATATGTGATTAATAATGATTAACTTTTTGTCATCCATTTGGTAGATATTGAGTGAAACCTTACATGGGCTACAAAGCATTGCACATTGCATTGCCCGTGGAATTTTGTCGGTAAAAGTACATCAAGCTGCAGTAGACAATTGGAAATGGGCGAAAATGGTCGAGTCCCTTTCTCTGTATAAAAAAAAAAAATGCTATTGTGGCCCCAGCAGTGGGTGTAGGGGCAAATATGGAAAATAGAATAACCGAATTGTGGAACAAAAGCATGAGACGAGATGATCTTCACAGCTCTGTAATGCATGTTGAGCTACAAAGTCAGTGTAGATACAAACGTGTGTACTGGGGGACCGCGTCGATACAGTGTGTGAAGGCAAGGAGAGTGACCGCTTTAATGAGGTAAGATTACCACACCACAAATGATGAAAGATTCATGGTACAAGTTGGTGCTGGCGTAGGCCGCCGCTCAGAAATTTCATTTGCTGTTTGATATGCTTACTTGCCAGCTCAGCAGGCAGCATTGTGTGACTGGAAGAAAGGAAACACACACACACAAACACACACTTAGGGCTGAAAGTTATAGCTATTACCGTGAATAGCCTTTAACCACACAACAGCAATGTGTGCGCGCGTGCGTGTGTGCATTCTCGCATCTCTACCTAATGTATATTGTAAGCACACATGAGCTGTTTGTGTGTCTTCTGGCAGCAATGAGTGTAACAGCGGGCCAGCACAGGTGAAAGGATGCATACTGAATGGTAAAATTGCCCATCTCATTGGCATTGCAGCACTTGTACAACTAACTCCGATAAGTGCATTTATGGAAAAGTCGGTGCGGCTTTATCTCGTCATTGCAGGTTCGATCGTAGATAAAAGGATTGGGCCAACAAAAAGTGAATATATAAAGTAAAACCAAGCGTGAGCCTGCGTCTGAGTTTCAGCTTCACAGCATATCGCAAGTGCTCATCAGCATGGCCTCGATCACCCTGGACTCACTGAGACCGCCGAGTATGCTTTAAGATAACATTTTCCCAGAGAAACTACTCATAATAGGTTTTGCTGCTGATAGTGTTCTCCCACCACCATCCCAACCTCCACCCCAGGCTATCGCGAGTAAAATTTTGCTAGCATGTAAATTCAAACAGCTTTTCAAAGCATTTAATCCCACACTGCTGTTGCCATAAACTCACTTCTCTAGCCTGAGCGTGCTCTTTTTTTATACTCCCATCTCTTTCTATTCCTTCAAACCTCTCTGTCCATCGTCTCAATGTTTGGAAATAAGGCTCCAGCAGTGGATCCTTGGGGTGATGGTGATGGAATGTATTTGTTGTGCCAGCAGCCTTTCTCTTTCCAACCCGCATGAAAAATCATCCCAATAGGGAATCTCTGGCTCCTGTTTACGACACCAACAGAGAACCAAGAACACCATGGTAACAATGTGGATCTTGTGGGGGGAAAAAGATTGGCAAATATAGGTCTCAGCATTTAAGGCTATTTACTGAAAATTGAGAAAATGAAATGAGAAAGTTGGTAGAAGTGAAGAATATCCAGAGGGTCTAACATGATGTCACCACGATCAAAACTGGTAACATTTCAATTCATGTATAAAATGTAACAATAACTTTTAAAAAAAAGTTAGTTTTTTTTTTTTTTTTTCTTTTTTCAGTTAAATGAAAAATCTACAAAAGTCTACCATCAATTTTATCTGGGAAAAAAAAAGAAAAAAATGGATAGAATTCACTGCCAACCTCAAGCTTTGGCCACAAATGGAATGACCTAAAATCCAAAACCTCATGAAGCAAAACTTTGTTTTACTATTTGGGAAAAAAATCAAACATGCTCTAAAACCATTTTATAGTAAGTCACATTGCTACAAGTACCAAAGAAAAACTGTTCTTTGCTCAAAAAAACCCACACAACGTGTTCTCTGTAAACAAGTTTCCTCAGCGAAACATGGACGGCACCATCTTTGACATTTTCTGCTACGGACTTCCAGTTTAGACTGAACAACATGAAGTGTGGTTGAAGTAATCAGTGTGTATACAAAGTTAAAACTGCAAAATCAGGCCAGAGGAACCCACGGAATCTACAAAAATGGATTCAGCACGACATAGTTAAAGTGTGCGTTTGTTTTAATCACTTTGTTGATCGTAATCTGTGCAGCCTGTGTTAACATGAGGTCTAAATTAATACGCCGGCCTCTTGAGTGACCAAAATGAGGCAAAATTACAAATAATATTACAGTTGCCGAATGCAGAAAGGCTGACACAGATTTTGTTGTTACAAGGAAATACTACAAGGTGTTGTTCATGTGGTTAAAATATAGTTATGGTACTATGAGCTCATCAAACATGTACATATAAACACAAATAATATGTCATTCTTTTATTATGCAGATGTTGATCGCAATAAAACTTTTCGACAACATGACTCCTTTTCTGGTTTTATTTAAAACAATTGGTGTATGTGCAAAACAGGTCAATAAATCACAAATTATAAAATTATTTTAAAAATATGAAGGAAGGTGGCGCATAAGTCGAGCCTTTCATCATCAAAGTAGAATGCACATAGTCTCGTTATATGTCTTTCAACGTACAATTAGTGTTGTTGTGAGGCACATCAATTTGTCTTCGCTTGCCTAACAGTTTTCTACCTGAAAACATACAAAAAACTTGTAACACTTGTAATAATGCGTTTACATAATTGTGCCATCCTACACGCGCTGATTGGCAACAGGCTAGCAGCAGATAGTATGTGTTGCAGCCACAGCAGTTCAGTAGTTGTAGTAAATAATATTAAACATCATCATATTTAGAATCATCATCGTAATAACAATTTCAAAGACAACATGTCGTTTCATGCGCAAGATTTTTGCTTTAGTATTTTTTTGAGCACCGGACACATGAAAATGCAGCGATAGTAAGAACATACCATCCATAACACATTGACAACATAGCTACATAAACACCCGGTCTTTGATGTGGCTTAGGTTCCACAGCTGCCTTCATAAACATGTTGTCCTCCCATGTCGTGATGATGGCAAATGGATGCGGTATTTCCAAATTGTCTTTTTTTGAGGGATTTTGATGAGTGATACCACTCCAGCTCCACTGTTGTTTTGGTTAGAGAAAGTGTAAAACGGAAGTCGCGAGCAGAAATGCAGAAGTACCTCGGAAACTTGTCTATGGCGGAAAAATCGACAGGACTGAAAAAGCAGTTTCTGCTCTTGCACCTCTCTTTAAGATAAACTGCTGTATTTTAAGCCAAAAGAACAGTTGTGCTTGATATATGTCTATATGCTGCCACAGCAGATTCATGACTCACTAAGCCTCCAAACTATTTTTAATTTGTCCGTTTTACCCTGGAAACCCCCGTTTACAGACTTTTTTGTTTCAACCCAGCCATGAAAAGAGGGTAAATTATATTTAATATTCAAAATGTCATTTTTAGCTTAGAGTCATTAATTGATGTCTAATATTTAGTTAAAAAAAAAAAACGACTTTAAAAAATTATTCACTCGCATATTTTAAACTTTTAAACAAATTACGTCACAATGAAAAATTTGTTGGTTTTTTGGGGGGGGATACTGTCGCATTTTCCCCGATATGTTGGATGATAAATAATCGATCCAAAATAAGAAAAATTGATAAATAACATTTAAAAAGGTAAATATATGAAAAAGAAAATCTCGACCACTCCTTGTTGTCTGCGATTTCTGCATCACGACCCTTGTTATAAGACCATGTTTCACCCATAAAATCCCCCCAAAATCCGGCTGTGGCCATTCACAGCTGTGTCTTGACACTCGGTGATACAGTACATGCTACATGGAGTTTTTGGATCAAAACAAGTTAAGTACGCGATAATATCTCGTTAAAATCGTGGCGTCTTTAATTCTGCTCTCGCGTGCTCTCACCTCCAGTTAGGGTTTTGCTGTTTAATTTTTTTTCCCCCCCAGAAAATTGAGATTTTAAGATTTCCAATGGTGTATCACACATACTTATAGGACAATTTTGAATTTGGCTAAATTGGGGGTCTCAGAACGGAACTTAAAGTCCCCTTAGTGTTTTTCGCCTTATACTAAAAGTTAACTGTACAGTTATGCAATCGTGCATATGCACACATACAAAGCAGTCACAGATACTCAATTACAGTCAATGTTTTTTAGTACTTTTACTTTCCAGACTAATAAAGTGCTCAAAGATTTCGATTTTGTAAAGTTAGAGTATTTCTACTAAGACTGAATGTTTCACAATGCTTTCCAAATGGAGAAAAACAAGCAAAACAATTTATTTCTATTACACTTTTTTTTCATAGTGACCCAACGTGTTACATATTCATGAGCCATTAAAAATAAACGATGCACATTTTGTATATCTGACCCTTGTTATGCGCAGCCAAGTCTATAATCTGTTCGATCCGGTACATTGTCCCACTCAGGGGTGAGGTGGGTGCTGTTTGTGTAAAGAGGAAAACACCATTAGTTTCCCACATGTTCCGTGTTGATTAGAGATGGAGGAAAGAGACTCCAATCCGCTCATTTGGCACACGGAAAAGCACACAACTGTCTTCATAACACAATGTTGCACTGAAATAAAATACATTTTTTTCTCTTCATTATAACATTTCAATAAGATAACTGAAGGGGGATTCGTAATGAAACCAAGGGAAGTCATAAAATGTTTAATTAAGATGTGGATACGTTTGGAAGAGAATAGAAAAAAATCATTCTTCAGCATCCCTTTATGGAAGGTGAGGGACAGAGAAGAAGGCCAATGAAATAAAGCCTGGAATTGGAAGGCGAGATTCATTCCCTATGAAATATAAGGGGAAAACAGCTAAAAGAAACCTCACACCACCTCTTCAGTTTATAATGAACATTAACTTTAAACTTTACAAACCTGCAACCCCATCTGGAGACATGTGAGAAAAGGTCAGCATTCTTTTTTCATTTTTGAAGCCTTTTTTTTTTTTTTTTTTTAAATCTTCGGTGAACAGTTTCAAATGTCTGCTGTTGAAATGTCTGGCGCAGTGTGAAGCTGGAGGAAATTTACATCAGCTGCTGAACCCACGCTGGGTCTGCGTAACGTTCCGAGACGTAACCCAAGGCTAATCATCCCGAGCGGGTTTAAAAGTAGCCGCATGTAGCTTTTCAGTGGCAGGGGCGTAAAGACCACCATAGGAGGTGTATTGATAAAGGGGTTCATGCTTATGAAACACAGAGACTCATTCAACACTCTTCGTTCTTCCATGTGAGCGATATAGCCTAAGATCTAAATTACGTTCATGCAGCTGAAAGTGGGCTATTTAATTCAGTGACGCTTTGATCACATACATCTTCTCAGCATGCATCAGGCGACATTGAAAAGCTAGCAAAATTACAATCAGAAATACTTTCATTCTATATACTATCTCCATATATTCTCACAAGTGAACAACAACCCCATTTAGGTAGTTAACCTTACCCAATGAATTACTCTGACTGGACATTAAAGGAATCTGAAATAGAACCAAATTGAACATTTCCACTGACAACAATGCTGTAATATGATACACATTTGTCATGAAGACAATTATTATTATTATTATTGTTATTATTATTAATTATTATTATATTGTCATTATCTAATAAATTAAATGTAACAAATGACCATATCTCACAATGTTAAAAAAGAGCTTTTGCATTGGATCTTGTAAGGTTATGAACGTGCTCATAATGTTGATGCTCCTTGTGAATTCATTCATACTGTTGTAAATAACTTTGTTTATTGCAACTATTCATTAGTGCATATAAAGGCAGAGATTTCCACTTGGTGACATCTAGTCTGTGCATAATAAATTCACTATATATTTTTTTTTAAATGCAGTTTTATAGCATTTGATGAGAAAAGGCTTCCCATAGTTTATGTTGTAATTACAAGACTGACATAGTAAGAAAGTTTCACTTGCACTAGTCAATTTACAGTTAAAGAATAAAACAAATCAAATTCAACATAATGTCATAGCCTCAGCCCCTGCTGCGAAGCCTGCCTGTTACCTGCCTGCCTAGCTCTTTGAATCTGACTCTCGTTGCCGAATCTGAACCTGCCCGACTGCCGCCTTCTCTCCTGCCCTGGTAACTTGACCTGCCTTTTGCTTTTGGAAACCTGACTTCTGCCTAGCCCTTCTCTGTACTGCTGCCATCTTTTCACCTGCCCTGCTGGTCTTGTCAATAAATTGTTGAAAATGTGACGCATTTGTGGTCCTCCTCTGTCGGGTCCGTGACACACAACATGCTTTACGTACTCTTTAAAGGATCCACGGATAGAAAGACTTGTATTTCTTAAAAGATAAATGTTATTATGAGTTTAAAAAATTTGATATTGAAACCCCTATTGATTTTTTCGTTTGTATACAATTTGTAAAAGTTTAACTAGTAGGTCGTCATTGTTGTTGACGTCGCAGGGCGGTACGTCACATGGATAGCTGCCGGTTTCCAGAGTATGACTCTAGCGATATGAACATGTCATCTGTTCAACCCTTTCAATTTGAACCTGACAGGAAGATTAATGAGCATAACAGCATTGTCGATTTTTCACAAAACGAACAGCAAAAGCAAAATAAATAGGAAAGACAGGATGAAACGTGCGAGAGTAGGGGAAAAAAACGGTTTTTCGAAAATGTGCTCTACCGCCAAAACGTCCTATAGTGCCCCTTTCCCACTGAAACTAGTGGGTCAACGCGTGTTTTTTCCAAGCCGATGCAACCCACTAGCAACTGGCATTTGGCACCTTTCCCATTGACAAAAAACAGCCGTGTCTTTTTTTTTTTTTTTCACCCGTCTAACCCCCCACCCCTCCTCAGCCGTGCGTAAAGTTACCACGCTAAGATGCGCGTCGACAAGTGCGACCGAATTCATTCAGTTCAAGGAAGTAAACAATGCAGAGCAACATGGAAGCCTCCTTTCTCCACGGATGGAAAGGAGCTGGCAGGTCTCATCATCTTTCCAATGCTGGGACATGTTGTTCAATGTGGTGCGCTACTGGCTCCTTCTTCTTCTACTAGCTTTGTTGTGAGCATCGACGTAACTGCGGTTGTGGGGCGTGTTGAATGGGAGGCGACTGGCACGTTGTTATGACGCATCACGTAAGAGCCTACGTCACCACGTAGATTAGGGTGTTGACTGTTGACCCGGGGTTTTGCTTTCACACTGCAAGACGATCAGAGCCGAGGTGATATTAACGCAGGTCGCTTGGCGGGTTGATTGACACGGGTCGAGGCGGGTCGCTGCACCTTTCCCGCTGCCACCAAAAGCCGATTGTTAGTGGGTCGACATGGGTTTTTTGGCCAGTGGGAAAGGAGTACAAGAGGCGAATTTGACACCCAAAGTACTACCGTGCGCTTTCAACTTGTTTTGTTTATGCATAAAAGCCTTTAGATGCCTTGAGAAAATACTTAAACGTAGTAATATAAAATAAGGGTGGTTTAAATATGCTACATGACTAATGTGGTCAACAAATCAACAATCTGCTTTAAAGCTACTACAACACAGTGCTTAAAAGTATGAGGGGAAAACATATGCAAAATGTATTTTGAGGGAATGAAAAGGTAATAAAAGACTCAATAACACAAATAGTAAGTACTCGCAGCTTATGACTGATGAAAGCATGTGTTGGACGTCTTGCCACGTAGAAGGAATTGCAGTATTCGTCCAGTGACCGTGACAATCTACGTCATCACCCCGAGCGTCCATAAAATAAGGCCCCCTCTGTAGATTAAAACATGTAATATATATTATAGATATTTAAATCAATGGCAATTTTTTATTTGTTTCTAATAACATATTTCATTTAAAGAGAACAATTGTGGCTTCTTTGAGTCGACAATTCTTAAGTCTGAGGTTCTCTTTAACCGACTTTTCCCCCACGTACGTTTGAATGACAATAACAAAGCATTCCTCATTACCTGCTGTCAAGAAATTATTTTCATTACTTAACGACCTAGAGTATGCACCTCTGATGTACAATTCAATATTTTGAGCATTACGTTTTCACTGTAATTTGAATGTATTGTACTTGTTTGTGTAGCTGTGTATTGTATACATTATTAAGTATTGTTACAGTTGTAACTCTATTTTTTATTCTGTTTGTACAATATCTCTATTTTTTATACTATTATAAAAATTATTATATTATAATATTTTATATATTTTTGCTGTCGCTCAATATACTGTGTTAAATGTGTCTCTGTTGTTCTAAAAATGTGTTTGATAACTTATAATGTAAGCTTCAATCACATTGGCTGATATAGAGCATATCAGAAATGGATGAGGGCTGACTCCGATCCAAATAGTGCCATTTGGGGGAAAAACAATGGGAATAGTGCTGTTTTAATCTTGTCATGTAAATTTAGCCTTTGAGACATGTTTTCAAATGTTTGAATATTCATTAAACTGTTGTTTTAACAGCCCATTAATGTAGTACTTCTAAAGGTTGGAAGCGAATGCCAGGAAAATAACCATTAATGTAGGGTAATTGTAGTTGATGTTGTTGTTGTTAGCAACACATTCTAATGTCAAAACAGCTCAAGAGTTTGACCCTGAAATTAACCTGGTAATCTTTAGGGGTCCAGAGGTGGGATATGAAGGTCAAGATTTGCCTGACAACTATTGTGGGGACCAGTTATTATTTCTATTCAAGACCCTCTTTGATGCATTGCGTGTGGCAGCAATGGTAAATTACAAGATCTTTTCTTAACTTCCGTGCCGTGTACATCAGCACGATCCGTATCTTGACTGTGTGAAAATAAGTCATAGGCTAAATACACTGAGGCTGAACCGCTGCTTTGCTATCTCTAACTCGTTATCCTCTTGTCATTTACCTCTCATCCCTGATTTCTTTGCTAAGCCGACTCCAGCTGGATAACCCTGTAAATGCTTGGATTCTCAGTCAGGTCATTGCTCCAGAATATGCTTAATTACAAGCACAGATGTAGATAGCAGAAACCTGTTTACAATCAATGATGCACAAAAACAGCAAAGATATAGGACAACTGAGCCTCAAAAAAGATTGCGGAACCAACAATAGACTATATTTTCTAATGAATTAATCCAGCATTACTCACTTTGTACTGGTGAGAAAATAGATTATAGAAATTTAGTACTACTAGGCAAAACTGCTTCTACCTGACTGCATTTGTATATCATGATAACATCTTTTACTGACTTTTTTCCCCAAGCAATCGCTGTGACATATGGAGCTGTGCAAGGGGGGAACTAACAGAAAGTTAATCTGCCCCTGATTCCCATGGCTTGGCCATACTTCCCCCTTTTAATAAACTAGGTCACAACTAAGCACAGCCAATGCAGGAAATAGGAAGAAAACCCGTCAACTAAAAATAAAATGTGGAATTGAAAGACCAAAAAAAAAAAAAAAAAAAAAAAAAAAAAATGGACAAACCAAATTTAGAACATTTGTGTTGGGAATCAACAAAGTGCTGCAAAAGAAGTTGTGATACAGGTTTCGAGGCAAAGAATAAGATGCACTGTAGCTGTGCCCTACAAAACACAAGTGGCACAAAAGAAAAGCAACCACCATTGAAGGAAGGTGCAGTGCTGACAGCAGAGAAGATGAAACATGGGCACTATTACAGGAGGTGAAAATGTCAAAAGATGACACTGGACAAAGAAATGTGTGGGTTTTTTTTGTTGTTGTTGCTTATTTATTTATATAAAAATCGAAACAAGTCCCCCTTGACTAACTCAATCAAACTCTTTGTGGGGGTGGCTATTATGTTCATTAGCCCTATTATTATGTCACAGTGGGGCAGAAATCTACTGAGTAAAACCTAGCAGTGCATCAAAGATGAAAGGGAAAAAAAGGAGTGGAAAAAAAACACAAACAGTTATAATTACTCATTCTCAGGGTGATCTTATATTAGCAAGTTAGTTTTTATGAGCACTGTACAGTACAAAAAAAAGAGTATCAGTAGGCACACTGATGAAATAAATCAATTTTTAAAATACACTTTATACCTTTTACTTATCATACTTGGTAAATGTTAGGTATGTAACAACAAGAGTTACATGACATTTCTGAAGTATTTCCACTTCTAATTGCCATATTTTAAGCAAAATAGGCAGCATTTGGGTAGAAGTCACATAAAATGCCCAATGAAAAGGAAAAAAAAAACATGTAAATCACACTACTGTATGAATGCAGAGGACTTACAGTATATAGCATACTGTACTTTACTACCTCATCCAGTTCGGTCATTGGTTAGCACACTAAACAAAGAGCTTAACAAACTCAAATAATATGGTATTATGTTAAATGAGCTTCCAGCATCACTAAACAATATGTATGTATGTGTATATATATATATATATATATATACTGGACTGTCTCAGAAAATTAGAATACACAATATTCTAATTTTTTGAGACAGTCCTGTGTATATATACAGGACTGTCTCAGGAAATTAGAATACACAATATTCTAATTTCCTGACTGTATATATATATATATATATATATATATATATATATATATATATATATATATATATATATATATATATATATATATATATTCCTGTATATATACACAGGACTGGCTCAAAAAATTAGAATATTGTGTATTCTAATTTCCTGAGACAGTCCAGTATATATATATATATATATATATATATATATATATATATATATATATATATATATATATATATATATATATATATATATATATATATATATATATATATATATATATATATTTATTTATTTATTTATTTATTTATTTATTTATTTATTTATTTATTTTTGTTTACTCTGACCGCCAAAAGCCTGTTGTGTTTTTTAGGTCCTCAAGGACAGTAGTTGGTCCTGGTCTTTGTTACAACTGAACCAGCACAGGGAGTTTAACCAATGAGGGGACCAGAAAAAACTAGTACATGACTGCAATCAACTGATTGCACTTCGAAAACACCAGAATGGTGAGAAGGGGTCCTCTTGACGGGTTGCAACGAAAACACGCACCCACTGCGGCCCATTGTGGTATAGTTTGCCCACCCTTGGGCTATAGCTATCCGAAACATATTAATTATTCGTGATGATATGTTATGTCAAGAGGCGCTTATTTAGTCTGTTATTCTCCATTTTACTATTATAACTTTCAAGTAAAACATTGGTTCGTGACTCCTGGTAAATTACATAATACGACTTATACTCCAGTGCAACATATATATGTGTTTTTCCTCCTCATTTTTACTCAGGTGTGATTTACAGTATAATCTGAAAAATATGTTTTTTATTAATACAGTGCCTTGCAAAAGTATTCGGCCCCCTTGAATCTTGCAACCTTTCGCCACATTTCAGGCTTCAAACATAAAGATATGAAATTTAATTTTTTTGTCAAGAATCAACAACAAGTGGGACACAATCGTGAAGTGGAACAACATTTATTGGATAATTTAAACTTTTTTAACAAATAAAAAACTGAAAAGTGGGGCGTGCAATATTATTCGGCCCCTTTACTTTCAGTGCAGCAAACTCACTCCAGAAGTTCAGTGAGGATCTCTGAATGATCCAATGTTGTCCTAAATGACCGATGATGATAAATAGAATCCACCTGTGTGTAATCAAGTCTCTGTATAAATGCACCTGCTCTGTGATCGTCTCAGGGTTCTGTTTAAAGTGCAGAGAGCATTATGAAAACCAAGCAACACACCAGGCAGGTCCGAGATACTGTTGTGGAGAAGTTTAAAGCCGGATTTGGATACAAAAAAAATTCCCAAGCTTTAAACATCTCAAGGAGCACTGTGCAAGCCATCATATTGAAGTGGAAGGAGCATCAGACCACTGCAAATCTACCAAGACCCGGCCGTCCTTCCAAACTTTCTTCTCAAACAAGGAGATAACTGATCAGAGATGCAGCCAAAAGGCCCATGATCACTCTGGATGAACTGCAGATATCTACAGCTGAGGTGGGAGAATCTGTCCATAGGACAACAATTAGTCGTACACTGCACAAATCTGGCCTTTATGGAAGAGTGGCAAGAAGAAAGCCATTTCTCAAAGATGTCCATAAAAAGTCTCGTTTAAAATTTGCCACAAGCCACCTGGGAGACACACCAAACATGTGGAAGAAGGTGCTCTGGTCAGATGAAACCAAAATTGAACTTTTTGGCCACAATGCAAAACGATATGTTTGGCGTAAAAGCAACACAGCTCATCACCCTGAACAAACCATCCCCATTGTCAAACATGGTGGTGGCAGCATCATGGTTTGGGCCTGCTTTTCTTCAGCAGGGACAGGGAAGATGGTTAAAATTGACGGGAAGATGGATGCAGCCAAATACAGGAACATTCTGGAAGAAAACCTGTTGGTATCTGCACAAGACCTGAGACTGGGACGGAGATTTATCTTCCAACAGGACAATGATCCAAAACATAAAGCCAAATCTACAATGGAATGGTTCAAAAATAAACGTATCCAGGTGTTAGAATGGCCAAGTCAAAGTCCAGACCTGAATCCAATCGAGAATCTGTGGAAAGAGCTGAAGACTGCTGTTCACAAACACTCTCCATTCAACCTCACTTAGCTCGAGCTGTTTTGCAAGGAAGAATGGGCAAGAATGTCAGTCTCTCGTTGTGCAAAACTGATAGAAACATACCCCAAGCGACTTGCAGCTGTAATTGGAGCAAAAGGTGGCGCTACAAAGTATTAACGCAAGGGGGCCGAATAATATTGCACGCCCCACTTTTCAGTTTTTTATTTGTTAAAAAAGTTTAAATTATCCAATAAATTTTGTTCCACTTCACGATTGTGTCCCACTTGTTGTTGATTCTTGACAAAAATTAAAAATTTTATATCTTTATGTTTGAAGCCTGAAATGTGGCGAAAGGTTGCAAGGTTCAAGGGGGCCGAATACTTTTGCAAGGCACTGTATGTATTAATTAATATATCCATTATCATTATAAAATAATCCAATAATGATCATTACTAAAAATTGAAATAAGAATCGCTAATCTTTTATTTTTTTTAAATGACCAAAAACAGTGACTTGCCCTATAAAGGGTTAATGTCTTAAATTCCAAATTTTGAATAGTTGTCCACTGTAGTGACCACTTTCACTAAAAAGGTTAAATAAAGTACAGTTTCACTCATAAGTGGACTGTAATATACTGGAATAATTAGTGGCTTGCACACGTAGACGCCAGGTGGTGCTCAGCCGCTGGCCCTTGCCCTCCTAACCAAGCAAGTGACCTTATCGAGGTTATTAGGTCATGATCATTATTATGTTAGTAATGCCATAAATGCCAGCCAGAATCACTGTGAGAGCCCCCTCTGTCCTCCAAAGGCGCAAACACACGCCCTCCTGTGAGGTGCTTCCTGCCTGTCATTTGTCAACGTGAACGCACAGCACGGACATGAACTTACGTAGGCAGCACATTAATTGCATCAGGAGCTGCACGTAGAATAGCTGCCATCCACGCCCTTGCCTGCAGCCCCAACGCAGAGCTAACACATAATGAGTCGAATCTCGAGTGCATGCGTGCGCCTCCTAAACCTCAGTTGTTTAACTGTCTTTCTGGTGAAGTAGTTTTTGTCTCGATGCAACTCTCTAAATTAGCCGACTGCCCAGTCACACCTGTTAACCAAGCTAAGCTAGCCGCTTGCCATAAATCAATTAATAGATGGGGCGACCAGCACACAACCACTGTAGGTGGGAAAGTAAATAAATGTATACAGTATATTATAGCTCAATATTTAGTTATGTGGTTGCATGATTAATACTAGTACTGCAACTTCAGGAGAATGTTGCTGCTTAACAAAAAAAAAAAAGTCAAAGTAGACACACACAAAAAAATATACTGTAATACACCTGGCTGATAGTGAGGAAGGAGAGGAGTCAGGAACGGCTTTAATCACTGTAATATGGCAACAATTAACAACTCACTTTACTCACTCGCTACCCTCTATGTCACAGCCCACAAGTCCCGAGTGTCTCTTTAAGGGGCCACACATAGTTACGGACATTACACTTTGCAATTTGAAACTCACCTGGAGGAAGAGAGACTGAGTGTGTGTAGTAGAAAGTGAATAACATACTCCAAGAAAACATTAGGCTCCCTTGTTTGGGTATGGGCATGCACATTCCCAAACGTTACATACTGTATATGTAACTGCCAGCCTGGCTGCATTGTTAGAACAATGTGAATTATAAAAGAAAGAAAAAACATTGCAGATGTATTACATAATTATATATTTATATAAATAGAAACAAATTTCAAACTAGCAAGGGTCAACATAACATTGTAACAGTCGAAATAAAATACAAACAGTGGAGATGATAATCATTTCAGCTTTAAAGTAGCAATCGCCTTGGTGCTTGGTTTTGAAGATCGCGATAATAGATAGATAATCTTATTATATCGACATTATGACCAACAATATGAATAAGCCTGCTTGGTGACATTACAACATGGCACACCTCATACACAACTAATTTTCTGCAAATAAATGATATACTTATAGCCTGCTTTAAACTTGTTGTCATAATAGTGTATCTGTGACTGCGAAATGTGCCCTTTATTTCCCTCTGAGCACCTGCCCCCCAAATTGTCTGTGCATTCAGGGGCCGATAATAGCATGAAGCCTATTTAAGGGTTTGGGTATTCAATATAAATAAAAATAAAAATGTGTATGTTTTGCATTTATGAATGCAATGTTACTACTATCACTCCATAGAGCCAAGGGAGAAAAACACCCATGCTGACTAATATCTTCTATCCTCTCATAGGGAATTTGTTGCACTTTGTCGTGGCAACCCTGCGGGCACACTGTGTCCGCTCAAAGTGTCTGCAGCACCTTGCATGTGCCTCTCATGGGGCAAGGAACCAAAAAAAGAGCAGAGGACTTAAAATAATAAAGAAATAGTGCAGGAGAGCACAAAGATGAGACAGATGAGGAGAAAATGAGTTAGGTTTCATGTTTGCAGCCTGTCCTTTTGATGTACACACCAAAACAAGCGCAAGCCCACAGCAGCCCGTCCCAGTGGCCAACATGACAGTCGGCTTGGCAGCCGCTGTGCACACTTGGGCCTCCACTCCGCCTTCATTCCCACCCTGTCCTGCAGCGCTCATCCCTTCCCGATCCCCTACCTCTATGGCTTCTCACAACACAACCTGCTGTCACACATGCCAAAACACAGTTGGCAAGCCCAGGACGGATCCTCCCATTTCTGCCAAGCAGCCTCTGCGAGATGCCAACGGTTTTGGAAACAACACCATGAAAGTGGTGTGATTGTTGATGCACAATATTGCACAATTATAATTAACTTATTCTAAAAAAAAAATAAAAATAGAATATTATTTCTTTGTTAGGCATATAAAGAAAAACTGTGTTTATTCTTCAAGAGAAAAAAGTAATGTTGTGATATTACTATGCTCTAACAGTTTTACAAGCAAAGCAATAAATATCAGTAATATAACGCTTTTTTTTTTTTTTGCTTGGGGAGAAAGGGGGCCGATGCAAGAATTCGTCAGGAATTATTTTTAAAAAAGAAAAATCATCTTAATGAATATTCATGGTCATCACATACTGTTAATTTGTACTCAAAACAGACTTAATTCTTCTGACTTTCTGGGTTAAATCTCATGACATTATCGAGTGGGAGAAAAATGTGCAGTGGATCTAGAGTGAATTTGAAAATTGAACCATTCTTTCTGTATCATTATGTGTGTATTTTAGTCGCAAGGACGTGCTACAGTTGCTTGTTTACGTTCCTACGTAGCTTTTTAGCGGAAGTAAGTGACATCATGTACACTAGGAAACTGCACATCTTTGATCCACTACTGAAAGGAGACTTCATATCTGATCTTTTAACTATTACTACTTCAAGCATCAAAGAGGATTTAGAAATGACAGGAAGTTCTTTTTAGCTGGCTGATTGTTTCAGTGTCGTTTTGTTTTGTTTTGTTTTGTTTTGTGTTATGTCTTCTGTAAAATGCTTTGGTACAGCTGCATCTGTTGTAAAAGCGCTAAATAAATAAACTTTTTTAATAATTTAGCTTTTTTCATAGTTGAGACTTCATTGTTGTAAAACTGATTTTATTTTTTCAACAGTTTGAATCCATTCTTGTAATTTTGCTCCTCCAGTCTCATTATACTCTATGGTATTCTCTTAAAGGGAACCTCGGACTTAAAGACTTGTAGGCTCTAATAAGCCACAATTTTATCTTTTACTGAAATACAGTATGTTATTCGGAACACATAAAAGATTTAAATTTAAAAATCTATGACCCATGTTTTATACGCGCAATGGACGCTTGGGGTGATGACGTAGTTTGTCACTGTCACTAGGCTAACACTACCGGTGTTCTGCAATTCCTTCTACGTGGCGAGACGCCCAACACATGCGCACATCGGTTAAAAGCGGTGAGTACTTACTATTTTTGTTATTATTGAGTCTTTTATTACCTTTTAATTGCCTCAAAATAATTTTTGTATGTTTCCCTCTCATAGCTTTAAGCATTGTGTTTTCTTGTGGTAGCTTTAAAGCAGGTTGTTGATCTGTTGACCACATTAGTCACATAGTATATTTAAACCACCCTTATTTGATATTACTACCTTTAAGTAGTTTCTTAAGGCATATTTAGTATGTTCTGTCTGCAGGCATCGAAACAAAGCAAGCTGAAAGCGCACGGTAGTACTTTGGGTGTCAAATTCACCTCTAGTAGTACGCCGGTGTAGCACATTTGGCAGAACACCGTTTTTTTCCTACTCTCGTCTCATCTCATCCTGTCTTTCCTGTTCATTTTGCTTTTGATGCTCGTTTTGTGAAACATCGACAATGCTGTCATGCTCATTAATGTTCCTCTCGGGATAAAATTGAAAGTGTAAAACAGATTACATGTGTATGTCGCTACAGTCATACTCTGGAAGCCTGGCAGCGTAATCCAGTGACGTCACTACCCTGCGACGTCAATAACCATGGCGACCTAATACTTAAACTAATTTTACAAATTGTATAAAAACGAAAACATCAAGAGGGGTTTCAATATCAAATTATTTAGACTCATAATAACGTTTTTTTTTTTTTTTTTTTAAGAACTACAAGTAATTCTATTCCATTTTTGTGCATTTTGGAGTAAAAGAAAATTGCTATTGCTTGGAATGGGCGGGTATGTTGTCTTCCGGGCTGAGGAGGTTGTTGGTGTCTAGGAAATGCATCATTGGCTGTCGCCTTGTAAAGCCTGAGTTATACTCCCGCGTTGCGGTGACGGCGTAGCGACTACGGCGTCATTCGACATTCGATAGTTCTGCGGTGAGGGAACGCGTTGCTCTGTAATTCACCGCCAAGCCACTAGAGGGATGTGGCGTTATGTTTGTACGGTTTTGGGGCATGCTCGTTTACTTCCGCTAGTCGGAGAAAAAATAAACAATGCAAGATGGAACTCTTGAAAGTAAATATTCTGCTCATCAACACTGAATAAATATTGAACATACAAATGTTGACGGGCAGGCGACGCAGAAGACTGTTTCGAGGCGGTCTGGCCGACTTTTGATGCCGCACAGAGACTCGGGTGGAGAGAGCTAGCTGTGGCGGCTAGCTTCAAACTGGCGTCGAGCACTGCGTTCAAGGTCTGCAAAGCCCTCCAGCCTGATTTGTTTGCCGTGTCCTACAACCAGCCAGTGGGAAGCCATAGCAGATTTCTGGCGTCTAGGGAACTTCCCAAACTGCGTTGGGAGGCTTGATTTTAAGGTTATCATAAAAAGCACCGAGGCACTCTCAATCAGTGATGATGTATTGTGTGTGTGAACTGTCTGTTATTGAAAATTAAAGATCAAAACAACTCTTTTGACACCAAATCTGTGCTTTATTCTTCATATACTTGAAACATATGTACACAGTAAATGATGAAGTGCACCAACCAAAAATACGACATAAAGTGATAAAAAGTTGGCAGTTTTTGGCCGACTGTGTCACCGCTTCGTGTGGCCACTCGATTCCGACCACCCACGTCTCGGTGGTTCTTCCATTTATTTATTTTTTCGATTGCCGACCTTGCCATTTGGCAGTCACAATAATAATTTCTTGACGAGACTTGCTCTTCGATGATACTCCCGTCGGCTTGGTGCATTTTTGCGTGTAGAAAATAATGTTTGATTCTATTCTACAATGGCGGTGTTTTCGCCCGGAAACAACAGTCTGAGCGGACCAATCACAGTCCGTTTTCACTACGTCAACGCGTCTACGCGACGCGAAGGTTAGAAAAATCGAGAGGTGCGCGTCAGGCTACGGCGTAGGGTCGTAACTCGATTCTTCCTTGACGGCGTAGGTCTGACGCGGAAGTATAACTCGGCCTTAAATCTGCACTGCCTCCTAGGGACGGCATGAATACTACATTGTTTTCACGCGGAATTGCGACATCGTTCGGAGACGAGGGAGACGGAACCATATAAAAGCTAATATGAACTTTGTCGTATTCTCAGACGATCATAATGTAAACTGCCCCTTTCATATCTTTCATTGTCAGCAATTTTACGAAGCATCACATCAGTATTTCTTGGATACTTTAGCTCCAAGTGTCAATGTAAGAGCCCCTTTTTCTGTGACCCACTGTTTTCCACTTTTATCTTACTCTCTGTCTACCACATGGCTTTGCTGGTTGTGATTTTGTTGGACCCTCTTGTTTCAATTCAGACTCTTGTCAGGTGTTTTGTCTTCTTGGTTACTACTATTAGATCTTTCCATATCATTGGGAATCCTAAGCTTATCCATCATTTCCTCATCTGCAGACATCAACCCTTCTATGTCACTGGAATTGCTATCGAGGACAAAAGATCTTCAGGAATGCAGCACCCTCTACCCATCTAAAATACAGAAATATAAGGCATTTTTTGTCTAAATATTTCTTCAAAACAATGTGTAATTGATTCATTAAAGCATTTCATGACACATAATTATAGTTATAGCGGATTTTGCACTTTAAAAAAAATTAAGACAACATGGCCGTTGAGGGATATGGCCAAATTTTGCTTTTTATCTGTAGTATTTGAACATATTTTCTGCATGGTTTTACCACATACAATGGACTGAAATGCAGAGGTGTGACACCCCTAATATAGGTTAATCCCATTTGCGTTTGGGAAATGTGTCATAGTGTGAATTTGAAAGAAAAAGAAAAAAACGTGATTTAATTTTATAAGTTTTACTTTTCTAATGATGTCAAAAATGCAAATGTCAAGGCAATATTTATGTTAAATATTATTTTCCATTAATGAAAATACGAGGCAGAAGTAGTAGAAGTACTTCCGGGTCGGGAGAGAGGAAGGAGGGGCAGGCTCGGTCGAGCGCTCAGACGTTTTTGAGCAGCCACCAGAGCGCACCGTGTCTCATTATTCCAACTTATTTCACCAGGTAAACATTTTTGTTACTGCGGTACACCTCGCTGGACCCGTAACACAGACAATGAAGTAATTATAGCCTGGTTCAACAAGTGTTCATGTTGAAATATTGTTGAAAATTTCAAAGAAAACCTGACACAAAAATTCTCTAAAAGTTGTCTTTAACCTTTATTCAGTATGTTGGGGCTATTTCTTATACAGTAGTAAAAAAGAGATCCCCCATAGAGTATCAGGCAAGTATGACGTCTACAATACGGTTTTGAATACATTTTTTACTATATGATGACACTTTAAGGGTCATGAATGCATGTATCAACTTTGATTCTTTGGCAGTATTAATGATTACAGTACAGGTAGTCCCCGGGTTACAACATACCCGACCTACATGATTTCGACTTTACGATGCCCGAGTCTCAGGAGACCGGTTGCAGATGACCTTAGAGGTCTAGATGCTTCATGGGGACCCAACAAATCAAGCATGTATTTTGGTCCAAGGCAATTATTGTTTTGTAGACGAGCAGTAGTATTTTATATATATTTCAGATTTAGAAACAAACTTTAGATGGCTATCAAATTTTAGGTCTTAGTCAATAATTACGCCAAGATTTCTGACTTGATATGTAGCTGTAACTGACATTGTGCCAAGATGCGTGCTTATCTTTGATCCTTCCTTTTTGGCCCAAAAATGATGACTTATGTCTTCCCCACATTCATCTGGAGAAAATTCTTGCACATCCATTCATTGAGGAATGCAGTTACTCAGGGAGACTAAGGGACTATAATCATGCTGGGACTGGGAAAAGTTTAGTTGTGTGTCATCTGCATAGGTGTGATAGGAGATGTCATACTGTTCCATGATCTGAGCTAGGGGAAGCATATAAATGTTAAATAAAAGTGGTCCAAGAATGTACCCTTGAGGAACCCCACACGAGAATTTGGTTTGTTCTGACTGATGGTTTCCAATTGACACAAAGAAATCCCTATCATGTAAATAAAATGTGAGCTGATGTTAAACCCAAATAGTCATGTAATCCAGGGGTGCCCAATCCCGATCCTCGAGAGCCGCTATGCAGCTTGTTTTCCATGTCTCCCTCCTCTAACACACCTGAATCAACTAATCAGGATCGTTATCAAGCTGCTGCAGAGCTTGCTGATGAGCTGATCGTTGGATTCAGGTGTGTTAAAGGATGGAGACATGGAAAACAAGCTGGATAGGGGCTCTCGAGGACCTGGATAGGGCACCCCTGATTTAATCTAATGGCATTTAACACAATGTACCTCAGAGTGACAAGGATACACTAAGTACCCAAATGTATGACTGTTCCGTTTAAAGAGAAAGGTTTATTTTTCAGTCCATAGGGTTTGAATAAAGAGACAACAATAAATCACGGCACTTGTGGACTCTAAAAAACTGAGCAAAGTCAACAAAGAAACACAAAGGCATTTGTTGGTCTTGGTCAAGAAGAGGCTTCCACGAGGTGGTGACATAGAATGTGGCAGGATACAAGACGAACCAAAAAGGGCAAGGGCACACGCAGAGTATTTACAAACAGGGTCACAGGTGGAAACGATGACTCTGACTGGGAAGTGCAGGAAGTAACGGTGAAGCAAGGAGGACTGCCACTATCAAAATAAAAGCAGTAAATCCAACATGAACAAACTCAAAACATTAACAGTAATTACTAGACATGAAAAGCATGAAAATGTCTTATTTTTTACTTTATCTTAATATTATGATGTATAATACATGTTTTTGGACTGTTATTTTGAGGTTTATGGGATATTTTGGGGTACTTGAAGGGTTCATTCCGATTTACACGGAAATTCGGGTTACATTGCCAGGCTAGGAATGGAACTCGTTGCTAACCCGGGGACTACCAGTACTCTTATATTAATGACTGCTATTTTAACATTGTAGTAATCCTAACATTTTGTTGAAATTATTTCACTTCATTCTCTCAAATTTATGATTGTATTCTTTTTATTTTAGTACATCATCTGGATAAAATTCGTTTTTCTATGACTTTTCCTGGAAAAACTCGACCTTACACTTGTAATTACATCTTACAACTAAGACTTTTCTTATAATTTAATGACTTTGCTGAAAAAAAATAAATAAAAGGAATTATTTAATGTTTTGATTAAGTCTGTTTTAACTTTATCACCAGAATTATTTGGTGTTTTTTTCCTTATTTTCACTGAATTTTGGTTCTGTTTTGTTTTCTTTTCTTTTCTTTTCTTTTCTTTCAGTCCTTTCTATGTGAAAGCTAGTGTAAAAGTTGAAACAGCAGATGAAATGTCCACACACAAACATACACACATGCACGCACTCTACACGCAAACATGGGCGGGCACACACACTATTGAGTAGCATTGTACCAGCACAGATGCAACCCAAACACACAAATAAACATAATTCTTTTCCATTACTGAATTCCTAATAACGACAAGGCTTGTGCCAAATAAAAATAATTACAGCAAAGACAAGAATGCTAATTAGGTGAGGGATAATAATGATGTGCATACATGGCCAACAGTGTTGTGATCATCCCAGTTATTGTTCTTCATTGTCTTTCATCTCTGTTAAGAGGCGATGAAAATCAATGGCAAGCTCTCCCAGCAGTTTGGCAGCCGACTGACAATGATGATGGCCTTTATCACGCACAGACACACATACACGCACACGCTTTGCCATATACGTGTGCACTCACATACGACTCACATACACAAATATTATACACACACACATGCACAATCAGTGGCTGATGTGGAGGAAGATTACTATCAGAGTGAAGCCGGGTTTTAATTGATCTTGGTCACAGTTTAATGTGAGGCAAGGATTAACTGTTATCAGTGAGAAGGAGAAGAGCTTTGGAGAGGAGATATCATAGTCCCCGACGTTAAAACCCACTGCCCTTGATGACAGGAATTCAGTGATGTGACCCACAAAGATGTGGAGTGCTGCTGGGAAAAAACAGGAAAGCTGGCCAGTTGTGAGACAGGCGACATCAAGCCAAATTTAATCCCAATTTCCCTGTGACGTTTTGGACCAAATCTTAGCTATTTCCAGCGTTGTGGATAGTGAGAGCTGGAGAAATTGGAAACTGTATTTTTTTGTTGTTGTTTTTCAATCCAGAACTTTTTATCACACCATATAAATCATGGAAGCATATGATTACTAGCAGGTCAAGCAAGGGTTTCCTTGGCAAAGAAAAACCACCGAGGAATAACATCAGGCCACTGGGGTCAACATTTATTATCAAATTACACACCAGTGGTGACAGATCCACCTGTTTGGGGTTGTGTATTTCAAAGGTTTCTTTGGCTGTAAATACCAGGGGGCAAGAGTTTAAAAAAAATAATTAGATACGTACCATATGGTGGAGTTCCAAACATCACAGTTAGATTACTTGCATCAGTGTATCTCAAGTTCTGAAGAAAACACCTATATATTCTAGACAACAACAAAAAACATGGAAATTTGAAAACAAAACAATGAAACAAACTTCCGAAGTCAAACAGATCCCAAAAAAATCATGCCTGTAGGACTTTATAAGACCTTACCAATAATAACAAATAGTTTAGAGTAAAGGCCAAATTATACCGGACACGTCTTTGGTACGAATCCGCCAATCTCCGTGTTGACTGCGTGTTCCGCCGTACGTCAAAAATAGGACAAAACGTACCGGCTGCGCACAAATGTCATCCGGCAGCTTCACGCTGTCGTGAGCTCTCATGTGATCGTGTGTGATAATGTGGCATTAAAAAACAACAACAAACACATGGAGTCAGTAGTCAACAGAGAAGCAGAGAGAGAGGTGGACTTGATTTTATTGAACATTTTTTCCCCTAATTTTTCTTTTCTTTTACCATGTGTTTGTGACACTATTTAATTACTGTTTTAAATTTTATAACTTGCATAAAAACTCAACGTCCATCCTCATAGCTTCTACTACGGCATTCCATGCAGCTATCTTTTAAATGTTGTCCTTATAAAAAAGATCTGCTGCATCATAAATCGCTTTGTGACTTTCCACCTCCATGATGAAGCATTCTTCGTCCATGTTCGCTGGTGTTTAAACTGTGAATAAGCACCTGGCCTGTTGACTCCAGGCCAGGCTCCACCCATTTTGCAGGATGCATCTCCAACAAAACAAAAAAAAATAGCCCAAACCATCCAGCAGGCTCCGGCACGCCGGAGATGGTTCGCAGTCAATTCGTAGCGCTGACGCAGCTGGTATAAAATGAACTATTGGATAGAATGAAAATATAGGCTTCGGTTCTGTATTTTGCCGGACCCAGACTGCAAACGTGTCCGGTATAATTAGGCCTTAAGTCTGCAGAGAATCCTCAGTTTACATGTAACTCAAATTTGTACATATGTCAGAACGCACCATATTCTCCTACGTATATATGCCAACCAAGAAGTAAAGCAATAGTTACAGTAGATATTACTACCGTATTTTTCTGACTATACAGTGGGGAGAACAAGTATTTGATACACTGCCAATGGGTTTTCCCATTGACTGTGTATCAAATACTTGTTCTCCCCACTGTATGTCATAATGATTATAAGTCGCACCAGCAAAAAAAAACGCAATGAAAAGAAAAAATATATATATATAAGTCGCACCGGAATATAAGTCGCATTTTTGGGGGGAAATTTATTTGATAGAATACAGAACCTAGAACAGGCACGTCATCTTGAAAGGCAATTTAAAATACAATATAGAACAACAGGCTGAATAGGTGTGCGGTATGCTAAAAATACATGACGCTAGGAGTTAGATCGGGCCTAAAAAAATCCAGCCTGACCCGACCGGCCTGCGGGTATTAAAGCCCGACGCGGCCCGAGCCCGATCAATTAACTTGATTTGCTTGTCCGAGCCCGAAAAAAACCCGAAATTTTATGTTTTATTTGTAGGCACGAGCCCTAAAAAAAAAAAGAAATTTTATGTTTTATTTGTGAGGACTCAGGAGAAGGAGGGAATGTGGGGATGCGATGCGTGGTTGCCTTTTGTGATGATGCCGGTGCATACATGCAAATGATCATACATACATACATACATACATAGATCATTTTATTATCATTATAAATGCATTTACACAACGAAATAACGCTTGAAAAGTTTGTTAAATATATGTCACGTATGAGACCAAAGCGCCACATTCGTTTATATTCACCGAAGCCGACACAGGTTTCCTATAGCATCTTCAACAATCAATTTGTATCATTTCCATATCCCACTCCTACCGCAGTTGTTTGTTTTTCAATTCCCCTGTCTTTAGTTTGTTTTTCACTCCTATTGCTGCTCCATATCGAAAAGGAAATACCAGGATGCTCGCAGAGGGCGCCAAGGCGCCGGAGGGGAAGATTGAAAAGAAAGCCACTGCATTCACGTGCGTAGGCAGCATGCACAGCACCTTCTCTGTTTTATCCAAATTATTATTTTTTTTAACATCCATACATCGTTTTAGTATAAATATATGAATATATATTTATTTAAAAAATAGCCCAACCTGACCGTAAATAATCACACATAAGTAGCTCCAGAATAAAAGACGCACCCTCTGCCAATCTATGAGAAAAACTGCGACTTATAGTCCAAAAAATATGGTATTATAAACAATTTGAATCATCAAAACATCTGTCATAGCCATTAAAAAGATTGCTATCAGATATCAGTGACATTCACAGTTTAGTTGTATTGCAAAGAAAAGGCAATAGCTATGACTGCCAGAAAAAAAGTCCAGAGAAACAGCAAAGTATACTATGATGTCTGGAATGTTAACGTATTTCCTATGCAAATGGTTACTTCATAATCAAACAACATTGAAGTCAACTAGCATTATGTAGGAGGTGGTGTTGAGTTTTGGAGGTTCGACTGCGCCATGAATCTTTACATGACACTCTCAGTTTCACAGCTCTGTGTTTCAGTGACAGCATGGCTGCTTGCTTCAGGGGGTGCAGACAAGAAAAACAAATCATCCCAGGCCTTGCTTCTTTCTCTTCTCATTTCTCCTCTGGATGCTTTCCTCGTTCAGCGCTCTCCACTGACAGTAGACTATAGTTCAAGAGTCTCTTAACAGTGTCCCTCACCCCACTCCACCCCCAGCTGCAAGCTTTTCTCCGAGTTCCCAAGACAACACTTACAAGGCAATAGATGGATGGAAAATCAGGGACAACACTATGTCCTGTTTCTCTGTAGAGTATCTGCTAAATGAGACAGAATTTGATTTGAGTGTCTTGCGCCATTTATAACTTGTGCAAATGGTCAGTACACCACTGTGTATAATGGGCTCGCCTCTGAGATATACTGTGGAACAAGATAGTGTCAGCAATTAAGCTCCTTTCTAACACTTAACTCTTGATTCACAACATTATTCAACGCTGTGACTGACATGGTATTGACTCTCCGTTTGTATGTGCTAATTAAATTAGAAATGTTTTATGCGCTCCAGCATGAAGCATTTAACTCAATAGTCAAGCATAGACGCACGCATGCATACAAACATGCACACGCACCTTGATGAGCAGCAAACATCTCAGCCCCAACTCATTCAGAGCTATAAAAACATATTTATGGAAGCATCAGGCCATTGAGCCACAGAAATGTTTGCCATTTTCTCAGTGCTATATGATTCCATCCAAGCATCAAGATTGATTCAGAGAACTCCAACTGTGCCCTCCCCCCACCTCCCCACACTTCACCCATTCCATAAGAACTATGCATTATGCAGGAGCCTGTTTCTTGTTGTTGTTGTTGTTTAAATAAGCATGCACTTAGTAGAATGAGTACTAAGAAACAAACCGAAAATAACAATGGAACCTCTAAAATCGACGCTGGTACGTCTTATTAACAGTTTTCACATATGTACCTGAATGATAATTTGGAACTTTAGGTCTCAGGCTGTAAGGATGAGATGTGTGGAATATGAATGGATGGATGTAATATTAACACTAGTTCGCTTTTCCAATGGATACAAATTTTTACCCACTGACTCTTTTTCAAACTTACCATCAACTCTCAGACTATACAATTCACAGGCAGATCTTATGCATATGCTAGATGTTCATGCATAGACATGCGTATATCTGTACAGCATGCTGATGTCTTCTGTCTCTGCGCATGTAGCACTTCTGAAGTCTGTGTTAACATGTTGACCTTCAAACGTTCAGTAGGGCTTTTTTTTACTGGAATCGCGAGTAAGTAGTAGCTCGGTATGTATGCAGACAGATGTTGTGATTAAAAACAAAAATGATGAGTTGTACGTATAATTAAAGATGCACCGATACCGATACTAGTATCGGCAGGGGGGTGCCGATCCGGCCCGAAATGGTGGTATCGGTATCTGCGAGTACCAACAAAGACGGCGCCGATACCATTTACCGGTCCATTATTATAACATTTGACCGCAGCCTTTTTTTCCTCCTGGCGCTCACTACATTGTCTCTGTGTTGTGTGATGACACGTGAACACCAAGCAGCTATCGCTATTGGCCTGCTCCAGGCCAATGAGAGCGGGCCAATAGCCACTCTGACCAATGATAAGGGCGCTTTTTCATATAGAGGAAAAGCAAACCAGGAGAAATGGCGGCAGTCAGGAAATATTTCCAAAATAGAAATCCCGTCGATTAAAATCAATGGCTGCATGCAAGATTTGCGGCCTGAAAGTTTCGAGATGTGGATTTAAATCGGCCAGTTTCAATACCTCGAACCTGATAAAACATTTGAAGACGAAACATGAACGAACACGACGAGTTTGAGCCTGGAAGAGCAGGACTGCTCTCCAGAGGAAGGGCGCTGGACCGGAGCAATAATCTCTGGTCAGTTCACTACGTCTACTTTACTTTTATTGTCTTTTACTGAAAGAAATGCCGTGGTAATTTGGGAACTGTTTCCAAAGTAGGGGTTGTCACCTTTCAGAAATTGAAATAAGGGACTCCCCCCTCCCGAAAAAAAGGAGGCTAATTGAGAGACGGGATGCTGTGGTCAATTATTATTACTTATAATTGTTAGCGTCCGCAAATGCGGAAACAAGGTTGAACCTCGAAGCAGACAACAAGCGGGGGATACGTAGAAGGGTTTAATGATTGCAAACAAAAAATAACACGCGATCGCGGGATAGTAGAGATAACAAAAGGAGTCCGTGACAGCAGGTCGACGGAGCTCAATGCTACAAACTCGAAGGTTAACTAAGACGATAGGCAGCGAGCCAAAAAGCCAAAATAAAAACATTCAAATACCTGCACAGGGTAGAGGTTACAAACGAGAGCAGCACACTAACAGAAAAAACCCAATGCAGAGGCGTAACAAGCAAATGTAGCGAGACTATAGTCGAGATGTCAAATGGCGATCAGCAAGGCAAATATCTCGGCAGCCTTCTCTGAGATCACCCGTGCTTAAATGCTGTGTTGATGAGCCTGCATTGGATTCAGGTGCGACGTCAGGAACGCCCCCACTACCAGCCCAGCAACAAAACACAATCTAACCAGCAGCAGAATGTGACAATAATTTCATGAAAGTTGCACTGTTTGGACTTTGAGAGGTTTAAAAAAGTTTATTCAGTTCAGTCAGAGTTTATTATTGTGAATTTATTTTTACTTTCTTACTGTTGGGCTAGTATTATACATGTTTTATTAATTTCACAAATGTAGCACTATTTTGGCTTTTGAGAGCCAAAGGTTTATTCAACTATTGTCTACTAGGGTTTAGTGTACTTTTTCCTATTTTGCACAGGTAAGCAACAGCTTGACAAAGCCTTGATAGCAATGATTTCACATCCAATTATGTAGCTCTTTGGGGGAAAAAACAATATATATATATAAACTGGGTGGTATCGGTATGGTATCGGTATCGGCCGATACTGCGCAGCCAGGTATCGGTATCGATATCGGGGCCAAAAAATGGTATCGGTGCAACACTACTTATAAAATGTGTTTAAAAGTAATATTACATAATTACCATAGCCATGTTTTTATCTGAAATTCAAAAATCGGGCCTCTAGTATACGGAATGGTTTGAATCTATATTTGAGTGAAGTACCAAATTATGCCAATTGACAGGAAGCAGTGGCACTGATATCTATTGGGGGTGATACAGCGTGATTAACAAAACAAGAGACAGTGAATGTCCCCGAGTCCAAATAATTGTTGATGTTCCCATAAAGCAGAGAGAAGATTGCCAGTATTGTAGACTGCTGTGTTTTAATGTGTTGTTGCTCTGTGTGTGTTAAAGTTAAATTTCCCTTCACCAGTCAGTGCTGTCTCACATTGTGTTAGCATTAAACTACTCTGTTTGAGCGAGTATACTGTGTGTGTGTATGTTTACATATACACATTGCCTTTATTGTAAAATTTCAACTTGGAGTGATAAATAAAAAACTTGAATCACATCATTTTTGGTATCAATTAGAAAAATGTGCATGTGAGAGTGAGAGCTACATGAAAATGTGTTTTCATAATTTTATCAGCGTTTGAATTGTGTGTAATGGGTAAAATGTAAATTTAAAAAAATATGTAGTTTCTCTATATTGCCGATTTTTTGATGTGATGGTAGGGTGTCGAACAAATTCCCTGCAACAAAAGGGGCTTCACTGTACACTTACTGTACACTGTACACTGTAAAGTTACACTTGCCAAACTGTTATTTTCTTTCATATTCCGTTTCATGAGTTTTTATTTTATACACAACTTCTGGTCATTTATTTCAAATATGCCATGATTTATTTATTTATTTATTTATTTATTTATTTACTCATTGCATGCTTTAGTTTTCATGCCATATAGATTTTTGATACTCTTATATTAGTGGTTACAGATTACACCTACAGTTGTGGTCAAAAGTTTACATACACTTGTGAAGAACATAATGTCATGGCTCTTTTGAGTTTCCAGTTATTACTACAACTCTGATTTTTCTCCGATAGAGTGATTGGAACAGATACTTCTTTGTCAACAAAAAACATTCATGAAGTTTGGTTCTTTTATTACTTTATTATGGGTTAACAGAAAAAGTGATCAAATCTGCTGGGTCAAAAATATACATACAACAACACGAATTAGCAATTTTGACTTCTCTGAGGCCATTTAAATAGGGCTCATTGGATGCAAACGCCCACAAACGCTAAAATGGGAAAGTCAAAGGAGCTCAACATGGATCTGAAAAAGCGAATCATTGACTTGAACAAGTCAGGAAAGTCACTTGGAGCCATTTCAAAGCAGCTGCAGGTCCCAAGAGCAACAGTGCAAACAATTGTTTGTAAGTATAAAGTGAATGGCACTGTTTTGTCACTGCCACGATCAGGAAGAAAACGCAAGCTATCACCTGCTGCTGAGAGAAAATTGGTCAGGAGGGTGAAGATTCAACCGAGAATCACCAAAAAGCAGATCTGCCAAGAATTAGAAGCTGCTGGAACACAGGTGTCAGTGTCCACAGTCAAGTGTGTTTTGCATCTCCATGGACTGAGAGGCTGCCATGCAAGAAGGAAGCCCTTGCTCCAAAAGTGGCACCTTAAGGCTCGACTGAAGTTTGCTGCTGATCACATGGGCAGAGATAAGACCTTCTGGAGGAAAGTTCTGTGGTCAGACGAAACAAAAATCGAGCTGTTTGGCCACAATGCCCAGCAATATGTTTGGAGGAGAAAAGGTGAGGCCTTTAACCCCAAGTACACCATGCCTACCGTCAAGCACGGTGGTGGTAGTATTATGCTGTGGGGCTGTTTTGCTGCCAATGGAACTGGTGCTTTACAAAGAGTAAATGGGATAATGAAGAAGGAGGATTACCTTCAAATTCTTCAAGATAACCTAAAGTCATCAGGCCGAAGATTGGGTCTTCGGCGCAGTTGGGTGTTCCAACAGGACAATGACCCCAAACACAAATCAAAAGTGGTAATGGAATGGCTAAATCAGGCTAGATTTAAGGTTTTCGAATGGCCTTCCCAAAGTCCTGACTTAAACCCCATTGAGAACTTGTGGACAATGCTGAAGAAACAAGTCTATGTTAGAAAGCCATCTAATTTAACTGAACTGCACCAATTCCGTCAAGAGGAGTGGTCAAAGATTCAACCAGAAGCTTGCCAGAAGCTTGTGGGTGGCTACCAAAAGTGCCTAATTGAAGTGAAAATGGCCAAGGGACATGTTACCAAATATTAGCGCTGCTGTATGTATATTTTTGACCCAGCAGATTTGATCACTTTTTTCTGTTCACCCATAATAAAGTCATAAAAGAACCAAAATGTTTTTTATGACAAAGAAGTATCTGTTCCAATCACTTGAGTTGTAGAAATAACTGGAAACTTAAGAGAGCCATGACATTATGTTCTTCACAAGTGTATGTAATCTTTTGACCACGACTGTATATTTTCACCCATTATCAGTTTTTAGTCTTTTGCAAAGTTATAGCTTGTCATAGTTGACTGATTTTCACATGTGTGAGCTCTTGGTAGCAGTGCAGTACAGCACATGTCAAAGCTTCCCTATTGTCGGTCTCCTGTGTCTGCAGTTGTTTCAAAGCTGGCATAACATGTATTATCAATTCATTCATATATACATCTTCTACCGCTTATCCCGGGGTCGGGTCGCAAGCCCAGACTTCCCTCTCCCCAGCCACTTCAAACAGCTCCTCTAGCGGGATCCCAAGGTGTTCCCAGGCCAGCCGAGAGACATCGTCTGTTTCATCACCTTATCGCGGTGGAGGTGTTCGTGTGTTCCAATGATCCTAGGAGCTATGTTGTACATTGTATCACAAAAGTGAGTACACCCCTCGCATTTCTGCAGGTTTTTAAGTATATCTTTTCATGAGACAACACTGACAAAATGAAACTTACACAATAAAAAGTAGTCTGTGTGCAGCTTATATTATAGAGTTGATTTATTTTCCCCTCAAAATAACTCAAACTATAGCCATTAATATCTAAACCCCTGGCAACAAAAGTGAGTACACCCGTTTGAGAAAACGTACATCCTTAAATGTTCGACTTGAGTACTAGTTGTCATTTTCCCTCCAAAATGTCATGTGACTCGTTACAGGAGTGCTGTCAGAAGTGCTGAAGACGGTACACAAGAAAGCCCGCAAACCCTTAGTGAAGACATGTCAACAAAGCACATGGATTACTGGAAGCATCCTGATGAGACGGGCGGGCTTTCTTGTGTACCGTCTTCAGAAGAGGCTTCCCCCTGGGGTGACAGCCATGCACACCAATTTGATGTAGAGTACGGCTTATGGTTGGAGCACTAACAGGCTGACCCCTCACCTCTTCAATCTCTGCAACAATGCACTCCTGTAACGAGTCACATGACATTTTGGAGGGAAAATGACAAGCTGTACTCAATTTGGACATTTAGGGATGTGCATTTTTTCATAGGGGTGTACTCACTTTTGTTGCCAGGGGTTTAGATTTTTAATGGCTATATTTTGAGTTATTTTGAGGGGGAAATAAATTAACTTCATTATATAAACTGCACACAGATTATTTTTCATTTTTTCAAAGTTTCATTTTGTCAGTGTTGTCTCATGAAAAGATATACTTAAATATCTGCAGAAATGCGAGGGGTGTACTTACTTTTGTGATACACTGTATGGGGCTTTATGCCCTTGTTAGGGTCACCTATGGTAAACAGGTCCTCGGTGAGGGGCCAGACTAAGCATGGCTCAAAAGACAAGAAACAACGACAAGAAAAAAACAAGACTCAGGTTTCCCTTGCCTGGACGTGGGTTACCGGGGCCCTCATCTGGAGCAAGGCCTGGAGGTGGGGCTCGAAGGCAAGCATTTGGTGGCTGAGCCTGTACCCAAGGGGCCCTGCCAAGCACGGCCACCACCACCTGTGGGAGGGGCCAAAAGGGTCGGGCAGAGAGTTGGGCGGCAGCTGAAGCCGGGTATTATTTTCCCATATATTGTTACTTTTCAGCTATTTTTTTAAAGTGCCAGCTACTGTATATACCCATTTTGTTACAATTATTCCTTCACAATAATTTTGCATTGCACACACAAAAAAAGGTCAGATTTGGATTTAGGACCTCACGGTTACATAAGAACAACTGTTTGCATTAATGCAACATTTTTTTGTTGCCCAGTGTTATCAGTCTAAGTTTCAATGGTTCAAGCTAAAAAATAATAATAATAATATTTGTACTGACGGTGTGGTGATTGTGGTGTTGTTGCTGCTTGTGTTGGTGCAGCAGTTTATTGCCTGCAAGGCCTAATATTAGTCACATATTGTTGTCCGTGGAGAGACAGATTGTCATATGGTAGGACACTGGCAGTTGAACAAGCCCCAACAACAATCATGCCATGCAATTGTCAGCCTGTCAATTCTAATGGCCACATTGGGCCATAAAGTGACATCTGCAGCAAAGTTGTGTACCTGTATGCTGGCAGGAAGCCACAGGCATTCCATCCTTTGAGGGAAGAGTTGAATGTCTGCAGTATTAACAGAGGAATGTGTAACTGTACGACGTGTGCACACAGATGGATGGATGCACTATATATGTATATGCAAGTGTTGTGTTTATATGCACTCAGCAAGTGTGCAATTGGCGTCAAGCTTCCCCGCAATGAAGGACTCGCTGGGCTAGGCACTACTACAGTCATTACATCCACGCTTTCGCGCAAGCAGATGGCGAAGCAGATGATCCCCGCTCATCTCACTCATGACCATCCATATTTATTTCATGGTTGCTGGCCCACAGACTCCCCATGCCCATCACTTCTCCATGAGTGCCTTGGCAGGGAGATGGCTGCCGACGCACACAAGTGTTTGGAAAACAAACCAGGCATGAAAGGAAGGAGGCAAGCGAGAAAGAAATCAAGTGCGAACTAACACAAGAAAAAAGCTGTGAAAAGCAAAAAGGAAAACAATGGTGCTCTCCAAAAGCTCTCCCATCAAGGCATCACATTGATCAAAACGCAGCAAATCCATGAGTAGTTCTGAGCTACCGTTTGTGACGAAGGTGCTGGTCGATGTTTGTTGACGTGATTTATTCCGCTTCTTGGGGTGCCAATAAATGAGAGGTCTGATTGGTTTAGTCTTCGCTCGTAGCCTTTGAGCTCTTGGTACCTGTGACTGGGGGAAAAATGAGAACCCAATAATGACAAAATCCTGGGAAAAGCCATACATAAGCAGTCTGTTGCCTGGAGCCTGGCCAGAGCTAAAAAGCCCAATTTGGTCCACACGAACACTGTTAAATGGAACAGGCTATGACAAGGAGTCATTTTTAAATCCACTTGACCAGCTCAATACATACTGTGTGACATAAGTGCTGTGTAGCTTTTTGCTGAGGCAGGAAAGTAGGCCTGGTATCTGATATCCTAATTATCTCCAGCCTCACTTCCCTGTGTTTTATGTGCAGATGCGAGCATTAACAGCACCTATGATATACAGTATATTCTGCCGCCATCATCACATCTCACCTTGGCAGTCGCCTTTATTTTCCTCTCCTTGCTCTTTTATTGTTCCTGTCTCAACAGATACTCGGGCTTAGCACAACACAACAACGTCTTGGACGATGGATGAAATTTAGGTTAATCATAGGAAGTGACATAGAGGTGTCCCTCCGGGGCGAGTGGCTGAGTGAGCAACTCAATTAAGAACAAACAGCCACAGACAGGGCCACCCATGTTAAGCTTGATCTCTAAAGGCTGCAGGGGGCGACGGAGGCGAGATCTCAGCAAAGTCTTGCCTCGTGTCTCTTCGCGCTCTTTGGGCATTCGGGACTGGCACTGGCCCCTCACAGCCGGGGGGACGGGTGACCATGTGCTCCACTTACTCAGTCGCAGATGATTCAACATAACCGAGGTGAAAGGGAAGGGGGAGGCTGGAAGCAGGACACGTGACATAAAATACAAATGATTTAGACTGCAGCTCAGTTCCATTATCAGTCGGTAAAGTGCATTGTCAAGTTCAAATATAATCCTTAAGGAGACATTTATAAAACATTACAGAAAATAAGGAGAGAAGGCACTCAATTTATGTAAACAGCTTGCAAGGAGAACGGAGGGAAGCTATAAAATGCAATAATAAGACTGCACGATACAGTTTCTGCATTTGTTTTAAACCTAAACCCTTTGTTCCCTTTCTCTTTATTTAGGATGACCCTAGCTACAAAGGGGTGTCTTACCTTAAAGGAATTGGGGAGCAAAGCCAGGGCAACACCCAATGAACTTGTTTTTCTATGTGTGTGCATGTAGGTGGAATTAGTACATGTGTATAAAACAAGTACGGTAATTTTTGGACTAGGGCTGCAGCTATCGATTATTTTCTTCGTCAATTAATCGATGAACTAGTTAGTTTGAATAATCGAGTAATCTGATAAGGAAAGTGAAAAATTAAAATACCTGAGCAGAGCCTTAAACGGTATAAAAAAAAAAAAAGTACAACAGATGTACAACAAAACAACAATTGACTAACTTACATAGCAAAAGTCTGCTAGCTTAAATGCTATAAGATGCTAACGTTTTAACTTTTTTTTTTTTACACTGCTCAAATGGTTCAGACACATATTCCCACAAAAAACGGCTCATTATACCTATAAAATAAATTACGAATGTATTTAAAAACATTACCTCAAACAAAAATTCAGCTTACGTTGGTCTTAACAGGGAGCAGTTGAATTCAGCCATGTGAAATGAGGCAGTGTATCCACCCTAATCAATAAAACAAAATGCAAACACTTTCAAAATGAAATATTACAATGCCACTTTAATTAAACGAATATTTGAAGCAAAAAAAATTTAATTCGAACATTTTTTTCTAATCGAATACTCGAGTTAATCGATTAATCGTTGCAGCACTATTTCGGACTATAAGGCGCACCTGACTACAAGCCACCACCCACCAAATTTGACACAAAAACAGCATTCATTCACAGATAAACCGCACCGTACTATAAGCCGCGGCTGTCCTGACTGTATTATGGGTTATTTTCACCAAACAATATTAACCGGGAACACTTTATTTGACAGCGGCATCATAAGACTGTCATCAGACCAAATGAACCACCATGCGGCCAATTGGTTCAGAGCTTCATTGCTTCATGAAGCGTCATTTGGCCATCACTGCTCCGTTGAGGGAGACAACCAACCTCTACTGCCACCTGCTGTCAACACTATTGTCGTCCAACATGCCTCCTAGCATACATTACTACAAATGAAAATATCAATGAAAATTCATGATCTGTGCTAATTATTTCTTTAGTAACTGTTCCAGTTGTTTCATTAACTGCTAATTATGGTATTTGGTAACACTTTATTTGACAGTGGCGACATAAGACTGTCATAAGACTTCATCATACTAATGACATGACACTGCCATGAGCCTTAATGAATGCTTATGACATATGTCATTTTGTCCCATTTGGCAAATTTTTTCATTTTTGAATGGATGTAAAAGATCCGAGCTGGACATAAATGGAGTTAGTGACATGATTTACCGGATGACATTTAATCACATTTGTCATAAGCATTCATTAATGCCCATGATAGTGTCATGTCATAATTATGACGGTCTTATGGCAGTATTATGACGCAGCTGTCAAAGTGTTACCTATTAACACAAATAAATCATCAAGTAAGCTGCATTGGACTATCAGCCGCAGGAGTCAAAATGAGGGAAAAAAGTAGCGGCTTATAGTCCGAAAGTTACGGTTGCTATTTTGTTAATGCATTAATGTAAGTCATTTATCAGTCATCTGCAGCTTCTCTTATTACGTCTTTCTTCTTCTGTATTCGAGGACGAACTGTCTCATGGAAAAGTTGATTATTGTAAGTTAAAACATCTTTTCAATTCAACAAGCAAAGTATAAAGAATATGCTATGCAGCAGTAATCAACTCTAGCAAATGTATAATAAACCAACTGATAATTATTTTCAACATGCCTGTAAGATTTGTTGCATCAAAAGAAGCATAAATCTCCATTCATTTACTTGCAGGCACGAAGACACGACTGATGTTCGATGCAGCTTGTTGCCTTAGTGGTGCCGTGGATCACCAAAAGAATCAGAAAAGTTGACTTTTTCAGTGGATGACAGAACCACCAGTCAAAGTGCCATCATTTCAGTTTTGTACCGCATGAATGGTATTTTTAGACGGCAAGGCTGCGTGACGTCACCATCGTAAACTGTTAGGGGGTCAACATAGAAGCGCGCTCGCATACAACCCATGCTTGTACTGCTTGTTTTCTGCCAGTAATCTTTCAAAAAAGAACATGCCAAGTAAACACTGCGGCTATGGAACTTGTAGAAACAACTCTAGACATTACGATCGTCCACATATGAAGGATGTTTTCTTCATACATTTCCCGAAGCCAAAAACTCAGAGGGTAAAAAATGTGAACATTGGATCAACTTGTGCGGACGTCCAAAAGACCAGTTTAACCCCAGCAAGGTGAAGCCATTCACCTTCATATGCAGTAAACAATTTGTTGGGGGCCATGGTCCGACAGATAACAATCTTGATCCATAGCCTGCCCGAAAGAGGTAAGCCATTTGATATTTTTACTTATTTTTTAGTGTGGCGTTTTGCCGTGCTGCTTCTGTCTGACAATGAATGACCTGAAAAAAATGAGTATAAATAAATAAATAAAATTAAGATTTGTTATTAATAAAAAAATTTAAGTGTTCATTGGCTTTGACTGTGTAGCATTTGTGATCGCTACACAAAAATAGCAATATAAATTATCCTCAAGAAAGGTCAGAGACGTAAGACAACAACAGAAAATAATATATAATAAAGACAGGGCATAAGTTGCTAAAGGATAGCTTGTTAAAACGGTAGAATGTCATTGTAAGTGGCGTAAGGCAATGCACAGAAGAAAAAAGCTACTACCTCTGGATCAGGGCGACTCTTTTCCTCATCTTTTTCAGCCATCGACACTCAAGCCATCTCTTTAACTGAACATTTGTATGTTCTTCCACATCTTTACCAGTGAATTTAGCACCAGCGACATCATTTTCGGAGAGAATTGGTAGGTTTCGTACACTATTTACATGATTTACATTAGGGGCAAACGCGACCTTGACCCCCTGGCAACAGTTGCTAACATCATGGATATTAATGAGCAAAGGTGACGTGTTATGTGCTGTACGCTATTGCAACAAGCCAATGCAGTAAACTGGTTCCAATAACAAAGCTCTTCTATTAATTTGTTGAACCCAAGAACAGGTAAGATAAAAATAAATAAATAAATGAAGCGGAAGCACTGCAACATGAAAAGATGTGAAAATGTTTTGTTATTTATTCATCTCTTTAGTAATGTTGAATTAATTGCAAGGTAGGGAAAAAAATTAAATAAAGGAAAGAAAAACATCACACTGTTGAGCAAAGCAAATATTTCTTTGCAGTGTGTCTGTTGTTGTTTTTTTCCCTGTTCATTAGCATACAAGTTTGTGTAGCGGCAGCACGGTGCTCCCGGGCACACAAACGAGAGTGAGTAACAAGCAAAGTTGGCAACATTCAGCTGTCAGCTTACGCATAGAGATGGTCGGGCATGAGAAGAGCGCACAAGCTCTACTGCATCTTCATCATGACTAATAAGTGTACAACTTCCTCCAGAGCAGCATGCCCTCACAATTAGACACAAAATATAGTGTTTGAGAAATGGGATCTGGCACATGACTGCATTCTCCCATGTCACAAGCAATAGATACATGTGTGCTTTGCTAAAATTGTGACAAAATACAGCTAAATAAATACTTTAGGGAAAGGCTCATCTGTGGGTGGTTTTGGTTATTGGCACCCAGCATTACCATATATGAACACTGAAACTCAGATAAAAGATGGGAACCTCGGCAACAGCAATAGCGTGATCCCTTGCTAGTTCGCGCCCTCAGTACATCGCAGATTTTTTCATCAATCAAAAAATCAATCAATCAATCAATGCAATACAGCTCTCCCAATCCGATCACAGAGACTCTCACCCTCCCTTCTGCCCCTTTTTTTGTTCAGGCAGTGCACTGGAGTTGCTATTTAAGTTAACGATGATTGAGAGACGTTAAGGTTTGATCTTGCCAGAGATGCAGGGAAGAAAATAATTCGGTGGGACAGTAACATGTTTAAAACTCATCATGATTACTGAAATACATTTGAGGTGCTTAATAACTATTTATTAAAATATATAAATACGTATATATAGACCCCAATCACGTGACGTCACAACTCCGCCCCCCGACTGGTGCCGCCATATTGTCCGTCAGCTCATCGTGTTTACATATTACCGCGACGTACAGTTCTGTGCAAAAGTTTTAGGCAGGACACCTGCCTAAAACTTTTGCACAGTACTGTATATTTTTATTATATTATGTATATACAGGATATACTGTATGTATATATTTTCCCCAAGTGGAAGCTTCCATGATCCTAATAAATTTAATAATTTAAAAAATATGTGTATACAAAATATGTCCGTTCCTCCTATTACTGCGTGTTTTTCTGCTTGTCTAAGGAATCACCGCCTAGTAAACGAACCCAAAAACCTTCCTGACAATCGTTAACATTCATTAATCAAAATGGTGAAGGCATGTGTGACGGTTGGTTGCAGTAATAGAGAAGATAAACGGTCACTTTAGTATTAAGGCGTCCATGAAAACATTTGATGTTTTCCTATCAATAAAGCGTTATAAATAAGCGCTCCCATCAGGGAGAACATTTCACGCGGGGCAGTTATTTTTCGGCACACGCCGGCCCGTTGTCGATCAAGTTTCATTTTACAATCGTGACAACGGTGACGCTCAGCTGACCAAATGTCGGTTTATATTCGGGCCGGTGCCGATTTTGGGTACCCAACTCCTCATTGTGACATAAACTGGAGTATGATTGGAAATTTTGTGGTCTCAGGACGAGCTCTGACGCACGGGACGGGACCGGGCGGGAGGAAACATCGGTTTGGGCATCAAATATGGATCTGGCGACTGGATCGACCGAAGCTTTTCCAAATAACGGCTTTTATGCAACTCATCTAATGAGTTTACAGCGTCTGAAAGCACCGGGGCTTCCATAATTTGCAAGTGAATCCACCTTTAGAAACTACGATCAATGACAATACGGACACACAATGACGGACAATATGGTGGCACAATACAGCGATCACGTGATTGTGTGACGTTGGTGATTGGGGTCTATATAAGGCGGAAAACACTCAGGTGACTTAAAGTTCCGCTATGAGACCCCCAATTTGGCCAAATTTCCAAATTGTCCGATATGCACGCGTGACACATCATTGGAAAGCTTAAAATCTCAATTATCTAGGCAAAGAAAATTTTTGAACAGGAGGGCATTTTATAGCAAAACCCTATTTGGAGGCGAGCGCATGAAAGAGCAGGATTAAAGACGCCACGACTTTAATGAGATATTATCGCGTACTTACCTTGTTTCGGTCCAAAAACTCCATGTATCAGGTATCACTGCGTGTCAAGACACAGCTGTGAATGGCCACAGCTTAGACATCAATTGATGATTCTAAGCTAAAAATGACAGACATTTTGAATAATAAATATAATTAATTACCTTCGTTTTATGGCTGGGTTGAAACAAAAGCGGTTGCGCAACGTCTCTAAATGGGGGTTTCCAGGGTAAAACGGACAAATTAAAAATAGTTTGGGGGCTTAATGCACCATGAATCTGCTATGGCAGCATATAGACATACTGTTCTATCAAACACAACAGTTATTTTGGCTTAAAATACAGCAGTTTCTTTTAAAGAACAATATGTCTATATGCTGCCATAGCAGATTCATGGCGCATTGAGTCCCCAAACTATTTTTAACTTGTCCGTTTTAACCTGGAAACCGCTGTTTATAGACATCGCGCAATCCCTTTTGTTTCAACCTAAAAAGAAGGTAAGTAATCGTATTCATTACTCGAAATGTCTTTTTCATGTCATTGTCATTTGTCATTTTTAGTGTAGAATCATTAATTGATGTCTAATATTTGGTTTTTAAAAAAATGACTTTAGAAAATTATTCACTCGCATATTTTGAACTTTTAAACAAATTACGTCAAAATGAAAAAATGGCCATCTGTAAAAAAGTCACGGATATCTACCTCATAACTTAATTTAACTTAACTTAATTGTATTTTTTTTCGTTACTAATTTTCCCCAATATTTTAAATGATAAATAATTGTTCCAAACGAACAAAAATTGAAAAAAATGTTTAAAAGGGGAAATATATGAAAAAGAATATCTCGACCACTCCTTGATGTCTACGATTTCTACATCGCGACCCTTGTTATATTATTATGTTTCACCGATAAAATCCCCCAAAAATACGGCTGTGGCCATTCACATCTGTGTCTTGACACTCTGTGATAGGTGCTACACGGAGTTTTTGGATCGAAACAAGATAAGTACGCGATAACATCTCAGAAATTTGGGGGAAGAAATTTGAAATTTGGCCCATTATTATACTTTTTGGGAAAAAATGTGTTACATGGATCTCTTTCAAATGCTAAATCTCAATGAATACATTGCACACCCACACAAAAAAAAATTGGGGTGGGGGGCGCTACTTCGCAGTTTTTAACTTATCGCGGTGGGTTCTGGTCCCTATTAATTGCGTAAAACGAAGGAACACTGTATTGAAGGTGATTTGTATTTCCAAAAATACTTTTTCTTGAACTCTAGGTTCATTTGACAGATGCCAAAAATGTATGCTGGTTCAAACAATGTGAAATAGAGGCATTACACTACATTGCATATTAATAGGGTTGACTCTGTCATTTATTATTTTTATTACATTTAGAAAAATGATCCAGTAGTTTAGTATTATCTTGCTTCAATACATTTAATAATTGCTTAGGCTTTGTTAAGAGTCTAATTAAATTGGTAATTTTACTTGAAATGAACGCGCATGTATAAGGTTCCATACATTCAATTTATACAGCCCTAGTGGAAATGCAGGAAAAAGAAATTAGCACACTTATATGTTATATATTCCAGCACACCAGTAATTAGAGCACATGAAAATGAAGCAAAAAACATACCTGCATTACGATTATTTGAATTATGTATTCTATTCAACTATTCCCTTGACGTGTTAGTAAATAAATCTAATTCAATTATGACTACCGTCAAGAAAGTTGCAGTGTTTTTTGTTATTGTTTTAAACCTTATTGAGGGTTGGTTAATTAACTTCTAAGGTGCCGTGTTTCAAAATTCACAATGTTTTTGAACATATTGTACAAGAGTGAATCACCATGCCTTTTAGGGAGGATGCATACACAAAACATGAGTGTCATCAAAATGGGTTGCAAACCACGGAATTAGGAATAATGAATAATACCCAGATTTCATTGAACCTGGCATAAAATGTGTTCATCATTGTAATTTGGATTTCATATTTTTGTATATATTTTGAGCGTGTTACCTTATTTAGTTCGTGAAAATACTGGAATTATTATTGCAGTGTCGTCTCACAGCAGGGCAGCAGCAGATAGTTGGCTTAATATCTTAGTAAAGTACTCGCCTATCAGTGGAGAGGAAACTTGCTGTGGTGAGCATTGTTGTGACAAGGCAAAAGTCACAACAAAAGCAAAAATATATATGGCGGAAAACACAGACAAGGCTGAAAAAGCAGTTACTGCTCTTGCACCCCTCTTTAAAATGAACTTCTGTATTTTAAGCAAAAACAACTGTTGTGTTTGATAGAACTATATGTCTGTATGCTGCCATAGCAGATTCATGGCACGTTAAGCCCCAGAACTATTTTTAATTTGTCCGTTTTACCCTGGAAACCCCCGTTTACAGATGTCGCGCACCTGCTTTTGTTTCAACCCAGCCATAAAATGAAGGTAATTAAATATATATATTATTCAAAATGTCTGTCATTATTAGCTTAGAATCATTCATTACCTTGGTCTTTCTGAAAGAAAGAACAAGGTATTGTTATTGTGCAACTTTATTACCTTGGTCTTTCTGAAGGAAAGAACAAGGTTATGTTGTTGTGCAACTTTATTACCTTGGTCTTTCTGAAGGAAAGAACAAGGTTATGTTGTTGTGCAACTTTATTGTACTTATTATTTATTCATCTTATTCTCCGCGTTTTTTTGAGCCAACGCACAGCCCAAACCGTAGCACCGATCGGCACAGTTCAAGTATCGGCACGACCGGAATTTTCGCGTGACGATGGGAATTTTTCAAACCGCCACGAAAAATTTTCCGTTCGCCCGTAAACGGCAATTTTCCGAAAAACAAAAAAAGTTTCAAAATGTATCTAGTCCTACAATTTTTGACCAAATCACATAATTTGGGCATCAAAAATTCCGGGACGGTGAGGGGCATAAAAGTTGTATACAGAATTTGGCAAAAATTTACGGTTCCCCGGAAATTTGCCAAAAACTTTCCTATTCATTTTGAATGGAAAAAAAACGCGCGCTTCACAGCCCGAACCGTTAGACCGATCGGCACCGTTCAAGTATCGGCACGACCGGAATTTTAGCGTGACACAGGAAACTTTACAAATGGCCCCGAAAATTTTTCCGTTCGTCCGTAAACGGCAATTTTCCGTGAAAAAAAAAAAACTTTCAAAATGTATCTAGTCCTACAATTTTTGACCAAATCACATAATTTGGCCATCAAAAATTCCGGGACGGTGAGGGGCATAAAAGTTGTATACAGAATTTGGAAAAAAATTACGCTTCCTCGGAAATTTGCCAAAAACTATCCCATTCATTTCGAATGGGAAAAGTTCCCATTCACTTCCAATGGGATTTCCAATGGAATTTACATTGCATTGATGCCATTGACGGCCATGCATGTCGAATCTACTGATGCCAATGTACTTGGATTCAATTGACTATATGGATGTCGATGCCATTGACGGCCATGGACGTCCAAAATTTTTCCCATTCATTTTCAATGGGGAAAAAACAAAATTTCCCCAAATCAACAGAAAATGACCAGATATCAATAGGACGTGTCCCCCAAACTTCCCCAATTCCATTGACGCTTATGAAGGGTGCCACCATTGACTTCCATGGACGTCCAAAAATTTTCCCATTCATTTTCAATGGGGAAAAAACTAAATTTCTCCAAATCAACAGAAAATGACCAGATATCAATAGGACGTATATCCCAAACGTCCCCAACTCCATTGACGCTTATGGAGGGTGCTGCCATTGACGTCCATGGACGTCCAAAATTTTTCCCATTCATTTTCAATGGGAAATTTTTTTTTTTCCCCATATCAACAGAAAATGACTAGATATCAATAGGACGTGTCCCCCAAATGTCCCCGATTGCATTGCTGCTTATGGAGGGTGATGCCATTGACGTCCAGGGACGTCCAAACTTCCCATTCATTTCCAATGGCATTTCTTCATGTTTGTTCATTCTTTTGATGCCAATGTACTTGGATTCCATTGACGCTTAAGTAAGTTGACACCATTGACGTCCATGGACGTCCAAAATTTTTCCCATTCATTTTCAATGGGAAATTTTTTTTTTCCCCCAAATCAACAGAAAATGACTAGATATCAATAGGACGTTTCCCCCAAAATGTGCCCGATTGCATTGCTGCTTATGGAGGGTGATGCCATTGACGTCCACGGACGTCCAAACTTCCCATTAATTTCCAATGGCATTTCTTCATGTTTGTTCATTCTATTGATGCCAATGTACTTGGATTCCATTGACGCTTATGTAAGTTGATACCATTGACGTCCATGGACGTCCAAAATTTTTCCCATTCATTTTCAATGGGAAATTTTTTTTTTCCCCAAATCAACAGAAAATGACTAGATATCATTAGGACGTGTCCCCCAAATGTCCCCGATTGCATTGCCGCTTATGGGGGGTGATGCCATTGACGTCCATGGACGTCCAAACTTCCCATTCATTTCCAAAGGCATTTCTTCATGTTTGTTCATTCTATTGATGCCAATGTACTTGGATTCCATTGACGCTTATGTAAGTTGATACCATTGACGTCCATGGACGTCAAAAATTTTTCCCATTCATTTTCAATGGGATTTTTTTTTTTTTTCCCAAATCAACAGAAAATGACTAGATATCATTAGGACGTGTCCCCCAAATGTCCCCGATTGCATTGCCGCTTATGGAGGGTGATGCCATTGACGTTCATGGACGTCCAAACTTCCCATTCATTTCCAATGGCATTTCTTCATGTTTGTTCATTTTATTGATGCCAATGTACTTGGATTCCATTGACGCTTATGTCAGTTGATACCATTGACGTCCATGGACGTCCAAAATTTTTCCCATTCATATTCAATGGGAATTTTTTTTTTTTCCCCAAATCAACAGAAAATGACTAGATATCATTAGGACGTGTCCCCCAAATGTCCCCGATTGCATTGCCGCTTATGGAGGGTGATGCCATTGACGTTCATGGACGTCCAAACTTCCCATTAATTCCAATGGCATTTCTTCATGTTTGTTCATTCTATTGATGCCAATGTACTTGGATTCCATTGACGCTTATGTAAGTTGATACCATTGACGTCCATGGACGTCCAAAATTTTTCCCATTCATTTTCAATGGGAATTTTTTTTTTTTTTCCCAAATCAACAGAAAATGACTAAATATCATTAGGACGTGTCCCCCAAATGTCCCTGATTGGATTGCCGCTTATGGAGGGTGATGCCATTGACGGCCATGGACGTCCAATTCTCCCAATCTTTTCTAATGGCTTTTACTTTGTTTAGTGCCATTGACTGGCATTATGGTCCATTCTATTGATAGACCTGAGTGGGGCTAAGATTTGTATCTCCACAGAGGAAAGACCAAGGTGTGTAATTTCTCCCGAAATTGCAGTTTCTAGTTGTACTTATTATTTATTCATCTTATTCTCCGCGTTTTTTTGAGCCAACGCACAGCCCAAACCGTAGCACCGATCGGCACAGTTCAAGTATCGGCACGACCGGAATTTTCGCGTGACGATGGGAATTTTTCAAGCCGCCACGAAAAATTTTCCGTTCGCCCGTAAACGGCAATTTTCCGAAAAACAAAAAAAGTTTCAAAATGTATCTAGTCCTACAATTTTTGACCAAATCACATAATTTGGGCATCAAAAATTCCGGGACGGTGAGGGGCATAAAAGTTGTATACAGAATTTGGCAAAAATTTACGGTTCCCCGGAAATTTGCCAAAAACTTTCCTATTCATTTTGAATGGAAAAAAAACGCGCGCTTCACAGCCCGAACCGTTAGACCGATCGGCACCGTTCAAGTATCGGCACGACCGGAATTTTAGCGTGACACAGGAAACTTTACAAATGGCCCCGAAAATTTTTCCGTTCGTCCGTAAACGGCAATTTTCCGTGAAAAAAAAAAAACTTTCAAAATGTATCTAGTCCTACAATTTTTGACCAAATCACATAATTTGGCCATCAAAAATTCCGGGACGGTGAGGGGCATAAAAGTTGTATACAGAATTTGGAAAAAAATTACGCTTCCTCGGAAATTTGCCAAAAACTATCCCATTCATTTCGAATGGGAAAAGTTCCCATTCACTTCCAATGGGATTTCCAATGGAATTTACATTGCATTGATGCCATTGACGGCCATGCATGTCGAATCTACTGATGCCAATGTACTTGGATTCAATTGACTATATGGATGTCGATGCCATTGACGGCCATGGACGTCCAAAATTTTTCCCATTCATTTTCAATGGGGAAAAAACAAAATTTCCCCAAATCAACAGAAAATGACCAGATATCAATAGGACGTGTCCCCCAAACTTCCCCAATTCCATTGACGCTTATGAAGGGTGCCACCATTGACTTCCATGGACGTCCAAAAATTTTCCCATTCATTTTCAATGGGGAAAAAACTAAATTTCTCCAAATCAACAGAAAATGACCAGATATCAATAGGACGTATATCCCAAACGTCCCCAACTCCATTGACGCTTATGGAGGGTGCTGCCATTGACGTCCATGGACGTCCAAAATTTTTCCCATTCATTTTCAATGGGAAATTTTTTTTTTCCCCATATCAACAGAAAATGACTAGATATCAATAGGACGTGTCCCCCAAATGTCCCCGATTGCATTGCTGCTTATGGAGGGTGATGCCATTGACGTCCAGGGACGTCCAAACTTCCCATTCATTTCCAATGGCATTTCTTCATGTTTGTTCATTCTTTTGATGCCAATGTACTTGGATTCCATTGACGCTTAAGTAAGTTGACACCATTGACGTCCATGGACGTCCAAAATTTTTCCCATTCATTTTCAATGGGAAATTTTTTTTTTCCCCCAAATCAACAGAAAATGACTAGATATCAATAGGACGTTTCCCCCAAAATGTGCCCGATTGCATTGCTGCTTATGGAGGGTGATGCCATTGACGTCCACGGACGTCCAAACTTCCCATTAATTTCCAATGGCATTTCTTCATGTTTGTTCATTCTATTGATGCCAATGTACTTGGATTCCATTGACGCTTATGTAAGTTGATACCATTGACGTCCATGGACGTCCAAAATTTTTCCCATTCATTTTCAATGGGAAATTTTTTTTTTCCCCAAATCAACAGAAAATGACTAGATATCATTAGGACGTGTCCCCCAAATGTCCCCGATTGCATTGCCGCTTATGGGGGGTGATGCCATTGACGTCCATGGACGTCCAAACTTCCCATTCATTTCCAAAGGCATTTCTTCATGTTTGTTCATTCTATTGATGCCAATGTACTTGGATTCCATTGACGCTTATGTAAGTTGATACCATTGACGTCCATGGACGTCAAAAATTTTTCCCATTCATTTTCAATGGGATTTTTTTTTTTTTTCCCAAATCAACAGAAAATGACTAGATATCATTAGGACGTGTCCCCCAAATGTCCCCGATTGCATTGCCGCTTATGGAGGGTGATGCCATTGACGTTCATGGACGTCCAAACTTCCCATTCATTTCCAATGGCATTTCTTCATGTTTGTTCATTTTATTGATGCCAATGTACTTGGATTCCATTGACGCTTATGTCAGTTGATACCATTGACGTCCATGGACGTCCAAAATTTTTCCCATTCATATTCAATGGGAATTTTTTTTTTTTCCCCAAATCAACTGAAAATGACTAGATATCATTAGGACGTGTCCCCCAAATGTCCCCGATTGCATTGCCGCTTATGGAGGGTGATGCCATTGACGTTCATGGACGTCCAAACTTCCCATTAATTCCAATGGCATTTCTTCATGTTTGTTCATTCTATTGATGCCAATGTACTTGGATTCCATTGACGCTTATGTAAGTTGATACCATTGACGTCCATGGACGTCCAAAATTTTTCCCATTCATTTTCAATGGGATTTTTTTTTTTTTTTCCCAAATCAACAGAAAATGACTAAATATCATTAGGACGTGTCCCCCAAATGTCCCTGATTGGATTGCCGCTTATGGAGGGTGATGCCATTGACGGCCATGGACGTCCAATTCTCCCAATCTTTTCTAATGGCTTTAACTTTGTTTAGTGCCAATGACTGGCATTATGGTCCATTCTATTGATAGACCTGAGTGGGGCTAAGATTTGTACCTCCACAGAGGAAAGACCAAGGTGTGTAATTTCTCCCGAAATTGCAGTTTCTAGTTGTACTTATTATTTATTCATCTTATTCTCCGCGTTTTTTTGAGCCAACGCACAGCCCAAACCGTAGCACCGATCGGCACAGTTCAAGTATCGGCACGACCGGAATTTTCGCGTGACGATGGGAATTTTTCAAACCGCCACGAAAAATTTTCCGTTCGCCCGTAAACGGCAATTTTCCGAAAAACAAAAAAAGTTTCAAAATGTATCTAGTCCTACAATTTTTGACCAAATCACATAATTTGGGCATCAAAAATTCCGGGACGGTGAGGGGCATAAAAGTTGTATACAGAATTTGGCAAAAATTTACGGTTCCCCGGAAATTTGCCAAAAACTTTCCTATTCATTTTGAATGGAAAAAAAACGCGCGCTTCACAGCCCGAACCGTTAGACCGATCGGCACCGTTCAAGTATCGGCACGACCGGAATTTTCGCGTGACACAGGAAACTTTACAAATGGCCCCGAAAATTTTTCCGTTCGTCCGTAAACGGCAATTTTCCGTGAAAAAAAAAAAAGTTTCAAAATGTATCTAGTCCTACAATTTTTGACCAAATCACATAATTTGGGCATCAAAAATTCCGGGACGGTGAGGGGCATAAAAGTTGTATACAGAATTTGGAAAAAAATTACGCTTCCTCGGAAATTTGCCAAAAACTATCCCATTCATTTCGAATGGGAAAAGTCCCATTCACTTCCAATGGGATTTCCAATGGAATTTACATTGCATTGATGCCATTGACGGCCATGCATGTCGAATCTACTGATGCCAATGTACTTGGATTCAATTGACTATATGAATGTCGATGCCATTGACGGCCATGGACGTCCAAAATTTTTCCCATTCATTTTCAATGGGGAAAAAACAAAATTTCCCCAAATCAACAGAAAATGACCAGATATCAATAGGACGTGTCCCCCAAACTTCCCCAATTCCATTGACGCTTATGAAGGGTGCCGCCATTGACTTCCATGGACGTCCAAAATTTTTCCCATTCATTTTCAATGGGGAAAAAACTACATTTCTCCAAATCAACAGAAAATGACCAGATATCAATAGGACGTATATCCCAAACGTCCCCAATTCCATTGACGCTTATGGGGGGTGCTGCCATTGACGTCCATGGACGTCCAAAATTTTACCCATTCATTTTCAATGGGAAATTTTTTTTTTTCCCCAAATCAACAGAAAATGACTAGATATCAATAGGACCTGTCCCCCAAATGTCCCCGATTGCATTGCTGCTTATGGAGGGTGATGCCATTGACGTCCAGGGACGTCCAAACTTCCCATTCATTTCCAATGGCATTTCTTCATGTTTGTTCATTCTATTGATGCCAATGTACTTGGATTCCATTGACGCTTATGTAAGTTGATACCATTGACGTCCATGGACGTCCAAAATTTTTCCCATTCATTTTCAATGGGAAATTTTTTTTTTTCCCCAAATCAACAGAAAATGACTAGATATCATTAGGACGTGTCCCCCAAATGTCCCCGATTGCATTGCCGCTTATGGGGGGTGATGCCATTGACGTCCATGGACGTCCAAACTTCCCATTCATTTCCAAAGGCATTTCTTCATGTTTGTTCATTCTATTGATGCCAATGTACTTGGATTCCATTGACGCTTATGTAAGTTGATACCATTGACGTCCATGGACGTCCAAAATTTTTCCCATTCATTTTCAATGGGATTTTTTTTTTTTTCCCAAATCAACAGAAAATGACTAGATATCATTAGGACGTGTCCCCCAAATGTCCCCGATTGCATTGCCGCTTATGGAGGGTGATGCCATTGACGTTCATGGACGTCCAAACTTCCCATTCATTTCCAATGGCATTTCTTCATGTTTGTTCATTTTATTGATGCCAATGTACTTGGATTCCATTGACGCTTATGTAAGTTGATACCATTGACGTCCATGGACGTCCAAAATTTTTCCCATTCATTTTCAATGGGAAATTTTTTTTTTTTTCCCAAATCAACAGAAAATGACTAGATATCAATAGAACGTGTCCCCCAAACTTCCCCGATTCCATTAACAATTATGGAGGGTGCTGCCATTGACGGACATGGACGTCCAATTCTCCCAATCTTTTCTCATGGCTTTTACTTTGTTTAGTGCCATTGACTGGCATTATGGTCCATTCTATTGATAGACCTGAGTGGGGCTAAGATCTGTATCTCCACAGAGGAAAGACCAAGGTGTGTAATTTCTCCCGAAATTGCAGTTTCTAGTTGATGTCTAATATTCCATTTAAAAAAACAACTTTAAAGAATTTTTCACTTGCATATTTTAAACTTTTAAACACATTACATCACAATGAAAAAAATGGTGTCTGTAAAAAAGTCACGCATATCTACCTCATAACTATCGCTTAATTGTATCTTTTGTTACTGTCGCATTTTCTCTGATATGTTAGATGATAAATAATCGATCCAAACAAAGAAAATTTGGGAAAAAAATGATTGAAAGGGTAAATATATGAAAAAGAGCCTCTCGACCACTCCTTGATGTCTGCGATTTCTGCATCGCGACCCTTCTTATATTACCATGTTTCACCCATAAAATTCCCAAAAAAATCCAGCTGTGGCCAGTCACAGCTGTGTCATGACAGTCAGTGATACGTGCGACATGGAGTTTTCAGATCGAAACAAGGTGAGTACGCAATAATATCTCGTTAAAATCGTGGAGTCTTTAATTCTGCTCTCGCGTGCTCTCGCCTCCAGTTAGGGATTTGCTGTTTAATTTTTTTTTTTTTTTTTTTTAAATACCCTCCTGTTCAAAATTTTTCTTCCCCCAGAAAATTGAGATTTTAAGTTTTCCAATGATGTATCACACATGCATATCGCGCAAGTCATGGCGTCTGTAATTCTGCTCTCGCGTGCTCTCACCTCCAGATAGGGTTTTGCTGTTTAAAAAAATATTATTTTTTTAAAAATACCTTCCTTTCAAAAGTTTTCTCCCCCCAAATTGAGATTTTAAGCTTTCCAATGACATATCACACATGCATATCGGACAATTTTTAAAAATTGGCCAAATTGGGGGTCTCAGAGCGGAAGTTCAAGTCACCTGCCTTGTCGACTTATATATTACCTCTTATATTGTCTACAGTATATACCTCCTTATTAACTTTCTTCTGTCTTTATGTTAGTATGTTGAATTATGTTTGTTTTAGTGTGTACATTTTTCAAGATAAGAATTCTTTCTTATATATACAGTATAGCCTATGTTGATTACTATGTTGATGTTTTGTCTGTTTTATGTTTTGTGTGGACCCCAGGAAGAGTAGCGGATGTTTTCATCAGATAATGGGGATCCTAATAAAAAAAAAAAAAAAAATACCTGAGTGTTTTCCGCCATATACGTATATATTACTGATATCAAAATTATGACACTTGCATCCAGTAAAATGAGATCTCATCAGTTCACTCATATCTTCATAGTGCCAAAGTTTGAATTTCCTCTTTGTCATGACATGATGCATATTGGTCATTTTTTTTCTTTCAGTTTGCATTAGGTTGAGGTTATTTTGGTGCAATGTTTCTTCCTGTCATATACAACAGATATGATGTGACATTAAAGCGAGATTACCTCTTGTGTTCTTTGTGCTGAATATACAGCTTGCAAAAATACTGGCCATGTATTGATTTTTCAAGGCCAGAAGAGCTCTACACACATCTCTAGCCAGTGGTTGAAGACCCCATTATATATCTTGCTTTTAAAACAAATGGTCATCATCCATCACCTTAACTTTACCCTCTAATAGCTAAAATACATGCATCCGGAACATTGTGAAAGATGAGATCATGGATGCAAATATGCCTAAACAGATTCCATCCCTGCCATCAATCATACAGGCTGATGACTGGCGGCTGTCAGTCCTTCTCATCTCCTCTATGGCCGAATAACAAACACAGCGACGTCAAAAGACTGAAATGTGCTGTCGAACGTCACCTTTGAGTAAGTGCAGGTGGCGGCATGATGACCTGTCGTCTCTCTGAGAGGATAATGAGCCTCATTGCTCGCAACAGGAAAAAGCTTGTGCAGCTGCGGTTTCCCCATAATGATCTTCCATACTTCTAACCAAAACCAACGAGGCTTTTATTTTCATTTAAAACTCCCCATGAACAATCCAAAGGAAAATAACGATGGGCCAAATATGCAAAGAGCCTGGAGTGCAAACGAGAGCAGTGAACAATAAGAAAGGCAACACCAGCTGACATTTTCAGGTCAGCGTCACTCCGCTCTTCATCTCCGGCTTCGTCTTAGCTAGTCTTGATTAGTTGTGGTGACTTGCAGTACGTTCAAAACGCTCGTCCACCCAGCTAATTAGGAGCGACAAACAAAGCACCAAAGAAAAAAAATGGGTGACTATGCAGTCGATGTCTTTCATAGGCCCTGAGCAGTACAAACGTGTCATTGCCAAACTACGTTAACAACTCTGCCCTTCAGGTTGGGGTGCATTCGAGTCGGAGGAGACAGCGGTGGTGGACAGTGCCATCAGACATATGACATCTTCCTCATTTGGGCAGAGAACAGAGGTGACCGCGAGCTTTGATCATATGTGTTTGTGAGTGTGTTTGGGTGGACCGGTCACAATCTGATGAGAGCAGATAAGAGGTAGACAGTTGCTCACTGTGAGCTTGTCAAGCACAGACAATAGTGACAATCATGATGAACTCCTGAGCAACTAATACTATCCCCCTCCAATTTCCCTAATAATCCTAATGTAGACATACACATACATATTGTCTGTGAGCCATTCTGCTGAAACCAGACATATGGTTCAAAAAAATTGAAAAATACAATTGTCACAAGCTCTCTAAAACTGCAAGGATATTTTAAATCTATCGTAAACCGTTAAATTGCAGTTTATAGTCCGGTGTGTCTTATTTGTAGATTTTTACAGGCAGATGAGCTGGATGTTTTTTAGTGTGAATACCCCATAATATAATGTGGACACTTTAGGCTTATATTATAATTGGGTTTATATAAACAAACACGGGTTTCTGGTCAATTTTGGTGGGTGGATCTTATACTCCAAAAGTACAGTAATTATAATTCCAAAGGGTACCCAAAATTTCTCATTTAAATGTTTGTAAATTCAGGTTTGAAACATTTAAGAAAATGGCCAAAAAAGTGACTTTGCCTTTATAAAGTCCTCAGCAACTAAAAGTATGTTTATTCAAATGAAAGGACTTCTGCCCTCATTTTGATCATTATTCGAACTCACCACCTCACCACCCTGCCTACTTGGATATTGCATTTATCAGCTAATATGGGTAAACATGGTCAAAGCCGCTCACAGACGAGCAACATTGGGGAATTTTTAGCTGTTATCATAATGCTTATGCTGTATCTTCATACCAAAGCATGCTCAAACCAAATTTTATGATGAAAACTGTGAAACAAAAGTTTCTGAAGTGAGAGTTTATTCATAAATCATTTTAAAAAATATAACTAAATCTTTAGGAGATAAATACACACATATAATCTGGTAGGCATCATATCTCGTTTTGAAAGTGCATGAAGCACCTGGTTTTGCCTGAACGGCTCACATATGGAAAGTCAAGTATTCCTATCCATAATATACAGCTCTATGTTGTATTATGCTCTTTTGCTAACTAGTAACATCAAGGGCATAGGTTTGCATAGAGACGGCAGGGACATAACACTACCAACTTTTCAGGATGCTCAAATTGTCCCAACCAACCAAGTTTTAAGCAACCTTATATGCATGATATAATGAGTTCAGTTATACAGTGTATCACAAAAGTGAATACACCCCTCGCATTTCTGCAGATATTTACAGTGGGGAGAACAAGTATTTGATACACTGCCGATTTTGCTGGTTTTCCCACTTGCAAGCCATGTAGAGGTCTGTAATTTCTATCATAAGTTCTCTTCAACTGTGAGGGACGGAATCTAATACAAAAATCCAGAAAATCACATTGTATAATTTTTAAATAATAAATTTGTATTTAACTTGATGAAATAAGTATTGTATTACTGTTGAAGCCAAATATTTTATAATAGAAGGCCAAAAGTGGTACTAAAGTGTGGTGCGTCAACGATTATTCGATAAATTTATTAATCGATCGATAAGCTCAAGTAATTCGATCAGAAAAAGATTCGAAACAAATTTGCTGCTTCAAGTATTTGTTAAAAAAAAAATGCCGTTGCAATGGTTTGTTTTGAAAGTGTTTGCATTTAGTTTTATTGATTTAGGTGGCTATACTGCAACAGCGATCATTATATAACTCATCTCACATGGCTGAATCCAGCTGCTCCCTGTTATGACCAACATAAACTAAGTTTTTGTTTGAGCTATTTTTTTCTTTTAATACATTAATAATTTAGTTTATAGGTATATTTAGCTGTTTTTTGTGGGAGTATTTGTTTCAACCATTTGATAAGAGCATTGCAAAAAAGCATTTAAGCTAGCGGACATTTCCTATGTAAGTTAGCCAATTGTTCTTTTGTTATACTTAGAACCTCATTTATTTATTTATTCATTTATTTATTTATTTATTTATATATACTGTTTGAGGCTCAACTCAGGTATTTTAACTTTTTATTTTCCTTATCCAATTACTTGATTCGAACTCACTTGTTCATCAATTAATCGACTATTAAAATAATAGCTGAAGCCCTACTAGAGAGGTGACAAAAAAATTGACCCATTATTGATAGCCATTCTATGTGTGCCCTTGTTGTTCTACTAGTATGTTGAATTGTCACACCAGCAATCATGCCAGGACATGACTATCACTGGTCTGAAATAAATCAACAAAGAAATTCCGTCAGGCCATTCATAAAGCTCGGGACTCAAGTGTCAGCGAACTGCTATGGCTGAATTTTCTGCATGTGAACAGCATGCTGAATTTGTAAGACAGCAGAGCTCTCCTGTGTTGATTTACGAACTTGGGAATAACCTTTCAAGCCTATTCAACCACGCAGGAGGTTTTGGTGGTTTATCTTTGCTTTTAAGAAAAGCCTTCACAGAGGAAATGCGAGTCTTCCAGGATGCTTGTCGTTGTTCGTACAGTGGTACCTTGACTTATAAATTTATTTTTTTCTGTGAACAACCTCGTAACTCACTGTAGTCATATATCAAATAAATGATTCGCAACGAAATGCTAGTAGTCTGCTCGAGCCCTCCATAAAAATCCCCACCATATGCATCTATATGTATAATATACTCTATTATATACAGTAATATACATACACAGTATATACGTACTTTGAATATATAGTCTATATTAAGCTACGGATACCCAGTGAAACTAACAAGTGCATGTGCAATAGAAAATGGATGCCTGGATGGTTATCGTCTCACTTTTTCCTTTCATCTGCTGTCATGCATGGCAACATTTGACTTCTGGCGTGTTGTGTGGCTTAAGAGGTCCTATTTCCAGAAAGTTTGTTTCTGTAATTGCATTCTTGGCCTTCAAAACGGTACGAAAAATAACCTTTATGTTTCCTCTAGGAAGATTAAAAAATTTCTTATTCCCACCTTGTGGTTTAATATAAACTATCGGCCCAGTGCAAATAATTCTAAATGCCAGGTCCAAACATACAGTATTGCATCCATATAAGACTAGCTGTGTTTGTATGGACAGTAACAACATTCACTAAGCCGAAATCAGTTTGAACCAAGGGTAATCATTGACAAGAGTCCACATTGTATTATACGTACTCTCCCTTCCATTTTCTTACAAAATATGGGTTGTGAGTAACTCGAGACTTGGGGAAACACCATAGAGCAGTTAGTAGAAGTTTACCAATAAAGAATCGAACTTATGCTGCCAGCACCAGACTACTCCAATGAGCGAATTATAAATTATTCTGTTGAAATCATGTTCTGCAAACACAATACCAATCAAAACACCATGTTTTGACAGGGGGATGGCAGACACAACATACGTATTCTTGCAAAAAAAAAAAAAAAAAGTTTTATTTCCCTCTAAAAACTACGCTCTTATAAATCTTAATTCATTCTAAAAAAGGCATTCATGAGAGCACAAACCTCAGCCCAGGTGGAAGACTGTACTCTGCATATCAACACAAAGACGTGCTGGCAAAAATAAACAAAAAAACAGTGGATCCACAAGCTAAATGTAAGTGAAAGTGTATTCATCAAGAAAAATAACATGAAGTTGCTCTGCCAAGTGTCAAGGGGAAGTATGAAATAAACAAACAAACACTATTCACACTAGAATGCTATATAAGGTACCACAAATACAACGTGGGTGAAATTATATTGCAATTAATAAGAATACAAAATCAAACTGGAAAGGCAAACAATAGAGCAAAGGCCTCCACCAACTTGGGACAATTGTGGTCTTTATCTCAACACAAACAAGGAAACAAGGAACCGTTTAAAACATACAGTCAGGTCGCATATAAACAATTTAATGAGTTGTAGCTATGCATGCGCAGCAGCTATTCACAAAGTTTGATTGAGCACTGGAACAATTTTGCATGCACAATCCTGCTGACTAATACACAATCCAACCAACTAATAGGTGAGAACAATACCTCTCACCTTCAAACATTTCATTATACCGTAACCCTCTTGGCCAACATATAATCCGCCAAGCCACATATCTGTCATAATGTGCTTATCCATCCAATCATTTTTTTATCGCTGATCCTTTTTGTGAGCATATACCGACAGACTTTAAGTTGGTGGTGTGGTACTCCCTGGAGTCCCAGTCTTGTGCATGCTTTGCATTAGTGCGTATAATGTACTAAACAGGTATTTTAAAAAAACATATGGGCAACTTATTCTCTTCAATTAACCTAACGGGAATGTTATATCAATGTTGGGGAAAAACTGCAGTTTAAAGAGACACACACACACATAAGTAATGTGGTTATTATTAGGAATACCCCTTGGAATTTGATCTAATTTGGGTTAAGGTAAAATAATGTTTACATGGCTTCATTTGACTGCAGGTGTAATTAAGTTAATATTGGACAATTGCTGTCCATGTAAACATAGCCAGTGAGGCATCAAGGGAAGCGCAATGCATTGGTCCCGTAGACACTCAATAGCTCTCGGCAAAGCATGATTTCATTGAAGCTTTAATAGAAGTGCTAATGGCTCCTGACAGACATGCTCACACCCTGCTCACCGCTTTGTGTCTTTTCATTTCCCAAACCGGACCAGGCTCGGATTTTACCCAAGTGTGATTCTATCTGACCTCTGTCCGAGTTGTCTTCAATCTACATTAACCCATGCAGGATTAATGAGAAGAGGAACTGATGTCAGGTGAATGCGTGATCCAGCAAACATTTTTCAAACTAATGGCATGTACTGTATGTGAAAAATCTCTATGTGTTTCCCAAAGTAATCCACGGGATATATGTATTTGTTCTCACTGTGCTAAGTGTGTTATAAAACATGCAAGCAGATGTTCAGCTGCATTCTATTTCTGTTGTGTAGTGTTATGTTTTACATCAGACGCGGAAGATCACAACCAATCATCCCATGCATCCGTATGTACACGAATACACCCTACCTAACATGGACAAGCAGTGTCACACGTACCCTCCATCCAATATTCGAGTGTTTGTTTATATCACTCCTAGCCTACTTGAGCCATGGCCTGGCCAGCCAACCATAATATTTGCCATGTGGCAGTCACAACACATTTGCGTCGCACAGGTCTGCGAACATTGAGTTAACAGGTTTCAGCTGCACTGTGGGCATGTCAACCCAAGAGCGTACTAATCAATCATATTTCTCTTCAAGCATGCACGGCCTAAACCGCAGTCTACTATTATCCTCCCTCCCTCTTTACACTTCCTCATCCGCCGTAGCGTTATGTTTGTCTCCTGAGCAATAAGTGCGGCACAACCTTAATGAAGCCAACAGGCTGTTCACATGGAGAATAATGAGCAGGTTTCGGTTGAAGGGGAACCACAATTTCTAGTTTCCATTAAGGCACTTGGGTTACAATAATGAATAGTACCACTGGGATGGGTGTTAAATATACCATGATTAAAAGGTCAGAACAGCTCCAGAGTTACATGTTTGGAGCTATAGTACATCCACAAATGTATTTATATATACATATTTTTAAAATCAATGAAGCTAACAAGACTGAAAATCCAAATAATGTTAGGAAAGCTGTCTAAATTAGGTTAGAGAATGTAAACAAAGGCATTTGTAGTATATGGCAGTGTATGTGTAGTCTTTCATCTACTGAGAATAAATAGCCACATCCCCCCTGCAGCATCCCTAAGGGCAACATCTCTCCTGATATCAATCAGCTTTACTGCAACTGGTCAAACTCGCAGAGATTCCGAGCGATCGTCTATCAGCGGAACAAATCTATTTCGCTCTCTGAAAGGGCCCCTTTTTCAATTTAAATCATGTGTCTACTTAATTTGAGCAAGACCCGCTTTAATACAACACGTATTATGTGGAACGGTTGTACCCTTCAGCAATGTTCCTTTACCTGTATGTCTCCGCTTTGCAAATGGGCTCCAGATTTATGAGTCACTTGGGATGAATGTCTGAGGCAAAGCATGAAAAAAACACTAATATTTATATAAGGTTCAATCCCTCCCTCTTTCGTTTTTCTACCTGGTATGATAATGTGGTTATTCAGGTAATCCGTGCACTTTGGAAAACACAGCGTGGCTTTACAACAGCGAGTGTAAAAGATAATTAAGTGGCAGGGGTAATTGGGCAGCGTTATTGCAGGAGTGAGTGTGGCAAGGGCACAATGAACTAACTCTCAATAACTGCTTTCCAAAAACCTCTTAGAGTCATTGTGACGATTTGACCTTCCAGAGGAAGTAGCGGGGAAAGTGTACAACACATGAGGACGTGATGGAGGCAGGGATGAAAATATAATCAGGATACAGTGGAAGGAAGTGAGCTAGTGACTAGCTAATAATAGATATAGGAAAGTGGAAGTAGACCAACAATACGCAGTCTAAATGCTTTAAATCAGGTCTTACGGGAAAATGAGTTTATTATTTGCACAACTGCCCAGGATAGATTGGCAGCTGCAGGATTATTTTCTGATTTTTGCCATACAATAGAACACTAAAATGGCATTTACAATATTATGATTGATGAGACAAAGTAAATTCCTGTATGACATAACTACTTTGCCGGAAAAAAAAACAACAAAATAAAAACCAGCATATTTAACATTTTTATCCTATACGTAACCGCACCCCGCACAAAAAAATATATATATAAATAAAGTTTTCCAGTTTGCTCATTTGGAGGTGAAAAAAGAGTGCATATGTACAACCATGTACAGTATATCACACAATTTTCAATCTGCTCCACAAATCAAGGCCAGGGAGACTAGAAGGAAGCGTGCGAATCACACCGCCTTTTGAAATCAAAACAACCTTTTCCTCATCCTCAAACACAAGCTGTTAGACTGCCCTGTCTCCCAAGATGTCCCAAGTAACAGATGCTTTTTCTGAGCCTCTTGACGAGAGATGAGGGAATGAGGCTACAGGAGCCATACTGCCAGATGTGACTAAACAAACTCATGTTAGCTGTGAACATTTTTTCCTGGGCTGATGTTTCCAATTCACACCTCTAAAATTGGAGCTGTTATCTCCTTAGCACCTGAAGCTATGGCAGACAGATACAAACAGTGTGTCATGCCAGCATCTTTCATAGCATTCACTTACCAATGCAACAATTCAGTGCAACTTTACATACAGAGAGTGATCACATTTCATAAAATAAATTATTTCATTATATTTAAATCCCATAATGTGTTTTAGTTATTTTCTTTGTTTAAATATTCTCAAATTAAAGAATTTAGTTGAATCCAACTTCTGTCAGCGTGTATTTTTCTATTAATCTTGCACTCGGTATCCTTTGAGTATCACAGTCAGTCACTCTGTGTTATTCGGTACTTTACATACAAATCACAGTAGCAAAACTACTGTTTAGTAATCATGTCACCAAGTATTAAATGATAACTGCAAAAGTAGAATGCTGGTTATTTACTCGACAAATGGTTGTGAGTAGTGATCTAGACATATAAATGCTTTACAGAGTAATTAATAAAGCGTTTATAGTTTTTGTTTAACAGTTTAAAGGTAACAGTTCTATTTATATATACATACGGTGGTACCTCTACATACGAAGTTAATTCATTCCAGGACCTTGTTTGTAAGTCGAAATGGTCGTATGTCGAGCAGGATTTCCCCATAAGAATACATTATAAGTCCAATAATCCGTTCCACAGCCCAAAAGCCTACACTAAATCCTTAATAAATACTGCAGGTACTATTAGAAATGGCAATTACACATAGCAAGTGAAATAAATAATTCATAAAAACTGGAATAATAAAATAATAATAATACAGTGGGGCAAATAAGTATTTAGTCAACCACCAATTGTGAAAGTTCTCCTACTTGAAAAGATTAGAGACCTGTGATTTTCAACATGGGTAAACCTCAACCATGAGAGACAGAATGTATTATTCTTATTATTTAATTACAGGTGTTTTAGCTCATTTCAATTTATTTTATTTAAATGGGCTATATTTTTTATGTGTTTGTGTATTATGTGTTTATAGTTTACAAATGTTATGTAGTATTCATTTATATGGTATATTTTAATGTTGTATAACTTTAGTTCCTATGTGAATATTAGTTCCTACTTGTTTTGTTGTGGTAGGAGGGTTTTGTATTGAACACGGGGCCGTGTTGGTTATTATTATAGCAGAGAAGACAGCAGTAAATCAACAAAGACAAGTCAACTGTGCCCCAATCTACCACTCAAGAGATCTGATGGACTCAAAAAGTAGGTTACGAGTGCATATTAGTTTGAAAATCGACCGAATCCACCGTATTTTTACATGAGTGACTTCCGGCCCGATCCAAGCTATCGGTAGCAGTATTGACGCAGGAGGAGTGTCTCGCGTCAAATAATAAACTCTGCCGTTCTTTTCGCGTGCGTCGCGTTGAGCCGCTTCTGGGACGCATCTAACACGCGGCCGCACTGGGACTGGTGTGCATTGGCTGATTCACTCTAACGCCCGAATTTCACTGCATTCTCGCGGCAGCCACGTTGTCGCGCCGTTGACGTTTCTGGGTTATACTGTCCTACTGTGTTGGTCCTCATTATAGAAGCCGGAGTAAATATAATCTACACATAGAAACTGTAACCCGATCGACTCGCAGCCTCGAAAAGTAAGGGTTATATTATGTCAGAAACTCGTTTGGTATGCGTCCGTTCCGAACCGAGCACCACGTACCGAAACGGTTCAGTATGTACCGTTACACCCTTAATAAATAAATAAATATATATGTTAGCATTAGGTTGGCAGACTTGTATTGTTTTGTAAATATACAATTGTTTGTCTTTTGCTTGATGTTACAAGTTTTCATGTATAACTATTGTGTAATTAACAGCTTGAATGAGCTTCCTTTTATAAGGAGAACTACTCCTGCCTCAGTGTTATTGTAAAATTACAGCAAAATGTGACTTGAAAGAGAATAAAAGCAGGTTTCAAGGGGAGAAAAAAATGAAACTCCATGTTTTAAATGCGTTAACACCACTATAATATACATTCATTTTATATGACCTTTTTTTTTTAAATGGCAGGTTTTCTACTTTTACGCTGTGATCTCGAGCATATCAGTCACAAGGCCAATGCTTATACTGTATTACTCTTGTTTATAGCAGAATAGAGAAAGTTGTGGGCTTGTTTTAAGGGGTGTAAAGGGATATATTGACCCAAATGACAGCTGAGATACACTAGTAGTAGATCTTTATCCCTCTGTCTTGGCCAGACTTTAGCCTGAACAGAAGGGAGCATTGTATCTTTGTCTGTTTTGGGTGGCAGCTGGGTGAATGAAGCACGCACACATACAAGCACGGTGAAAAAGTATTTGCCCCCTTCCTGATTTCTGTATTTTTTTGCATATTTATCATGCGTAAAGGTTTCAGAAATCAGGAAGGGAGCAAATACATTTTCAGGCACTGTTGATCTATGTTTGCATCATGAACCAGTACAAGTAAAGTCTCCAATTATTACAAATGAGGTCCACTAGGCTACTCAGGGGGAGGTTGATTATTTGATCTTTGTGTTTATATTATATATATTCATACATATCAATTTTTTTCCCTTCACAAATGATTTACCTTTCCAAAGATCCGGTAAGCCGAGGCGCAGAGGAAAAATAGGCAGCAGGCACCAAATAAAACAAGGAGGTCTAATGGATTCGTTTCACATTATAGTTCGAAATGGCACAAAATGACGACCCGAATGTGAGTGGTTGTGATAATCAGGAAAAAGTATGATTCATATTAATAGTTTCACTGAAAGGAATGTGGTATTGATTTAGAGCATGTCGGTATTAACTTCCAGGCTTTTTAGTCTTAAGTAGATCATATTAGAGGAAGCTGGGGTGTATTCTGTGTGTGTATCTTTGCCGAACTTGTGAGGGACCATGGCGGTACATTGACTAAGCGTGCCAAAGCCATTCCAGATGTTACATTTGACATCATGTCATCTCCACTTAGACTTGCTGAGTAGCAACTCCATTTTGATGTAATTCCCCTCAAACAAGGTGGTTATTAGGAAGGATATTTGGCGGCATCAGCACACTTTGATCCCCCCCACTTCCTCGTCAGACTGTCGCCCCCGCTGACCTTTGTCAAACTCAAAGTGACGTGTGCCTTTTGAGCTGAGACAATTTGACAAATAAGTGATGACCGCTCCCATTTTTAATTTAGTTGCGCCATGAAATATTAATCTCAACTCAAAATCTTGATTTATATTTAAAAAAAATAAAAAAATAAAGTTCTATCGTTACCACCCTTCGTCTTACTCTCTCTAACATCTATCTTTTCGGCTTGCTCTGCTGAAGGGGGCTGGGGGGGCAGCCTCCTTCTTCTCCTTCCTCGCCCATAACTAATCCTTATGCCTCTCACATAAATGCAGGTCTGGAACGATGTTGCCCAGTCACACGACATGAACAGGGTGAGCGTGGAGGAGGGTATCTAGTGTCTCGCCAAACAACGCAGTCCTGTTTCTGCCACGTATTTGAGATTTCCTCAATTGCATTCCCCTGTCATCCCATAGTCAGCGTAATAACCCCTGAAAGGTAGATAACTATTAATAGAGTTTGTAGAGCACTGCAGTCATATGGATGGCCCTCGCAGTGCTGTGACTAAGTAGAACTGATGTCTCCAGTGACAAGTGCTCGTGTTGCTGTCATCCAGGACGCACACACATTCTGCATAGATTACTGACTGCTACCCCCACGCTCCACCCCTTACCCTGCCCCTGCTTTTGGATGGCACCACAGCTGTCCCAAAGTGAATCCCAAATGAGAGGATCTGTCAGGGTTTGTTTGCCGCAGGCCTTGATTTGATGCTATTACTGCGTAGATGGAGAGATGGGCTCAGGCTGTGGGAGATGAGGGCTGTTGGTGGACACTTGCCTCAGGCCTGGTCTGGTGGCACCAAAATAAAACACTTTTTTAAACAAACAGGAGCAGAAATCGAATTGTTTGTTGTTGTGGGAGTGTTTCTGCCCTTCCCTGAAAACAACATTCATACCCTATTCTTCAACACAAACCTATGTTTGCTTTGCTGTGGCTGTCCTCCCTGCAGCCAGATGTTCTTCATTCATATTTCTCACACACAGATGTGTATGTAAATAATCCATGATTTTTGGTTCTGGGTGGGTGACTCTCGAGGTAGCAGATTCTTTTGCTGCTTTTGAACTTTAAAGGCAACAATACAATGGACAAGTGAACTCTAATTGCTGTTGGGTTGAGTTGAGTACCTGTCACCTATCAAGTGTTAAATTAAACGCCCAAGTAATTTCTGCCTGTCTGTTTCTGAACAGTAAGCCTATTTGCATAATAATCTTTTTCAGTGGTATGATCAGCGAGGCTGTGCGTTCCATACTTATTGAAGAAAAGCTTATTTTACTTGCTCACCCTGCAGGATTTCCGAAGACAATCGGCCAATAGTGTACCGCACGTAACACGTCACCTTTGCTCATTAATATTCAAGACCTTAGCAACTGTTGCTACGGGGTCATGCTAGATGCATGTAAACAGTGTATGAAAATGTGTTCGATGCCAAATTCACTGGTAAAGATGTGGAAGAACATACAAATCTTTAGTTAAAGAGATGGCTTGAGTGCAAGGGCTGAAAAAGATGGTAAAAAGTCCCAACCTGATCCAGAGGTAGCTTTTTTATCGATACCTTTTTCTTGTGTACATTGCCTTATACCACTGACGGTGACATTCTCCTGTTTCAACCAGCTATCTTTTACCACCATATGCCCTGGTTGTCTTAGGCCTCTCTTCGATCGTTTTTGGGGGTAATTTGTAATGCTATTTTTGTGTAGCGATCGCAAATGCTACTTGGTGACAGCCAACGAACACTTATATTTTTTTTCATTAATCAGAAATTGGTATCTGAAGTGTCCTGTAATGATATCGCAGCATTCTTTACACACGAAGTACTAAAGATAGACAGACTGTGTGCAACTCCAGATCAACAATTGTCACACTAAATGCCTCCCAAAATGTCCCCCACGTCAATCTTAGACAGTTTAGCCTCTTGGACTATGCCACTTTAACAGAAATTGTGTCAAAATTAAAGCCCACAACATGCTGCCTTGACATCCTTCCTTCAAACTTTTTCAAAACTGTTTTTCATTGCATAGCCCTAGACGTACTTCAGATTATAAATACTTCTCTCCAAACAGGAGTTTCCACAGACTTTAAAAACTGCAGTAATAAAACCTCTTCTAAAAAAACCTAATCTAGATGCCTCAACCATTAGTAATTATAGGCCTATATCAAATCTGACATTCCTGGGGAAAATTATCGAGAGAGTTGTGTTCGAACAGATCCAGGTTTTTATGATGCAAAACAATCTTTTTAACTCATTTCAGTCTAGATTTCGGCCACAACAAAGCACTGAGACCGTGCTTATCAAAGTCCTAAATGATATTCGTCGGAATACCGATGCAGCTTATCTGTTCTGCTACTATTGGATCTCAGCGCCGCATTCGACACGGTTGATCACAACATACTACTCAGCAGATTGGAACAGTGGGTAATGCTTACTGACACTGTTCTTCGGTGCTTCACATCTTATTTACAAGATAGGGATTTCTTTGTGTCAATCGGAAACCATCAATCAGAACGAACTAAATTCACGTGTGGAGTCCCTCAAGGGTCAATTCTTGGACCACTCTCATTTAACATCTATATGCTTCCCCTAGCTCAGATTATGGAACAGTATAATATCTCCTATCACACCTATGCAAATGACACACAACTCTACATGTCTGTGTCCCCATATGATTAGAGTCGCTTAGTCTCCCTGAGTAAATGCATTCATCAAATCAATGAATGGATGTGCCATAATTTTCTCCAGTTAAATGTGGAGAAGAACGAAGTGATCATTTTTGGGCCAAAAAAGGAAAGGTCAAAGATAAGCAGGCACCTTAGCACAATGTCACTTACAGCTACAAATCAAGTCCGAAACCTTGGCATAATTATTGACTCAGACCTGAAATTTAATAGCTATCTAAAGTCCGTCACTAAATCTGATTATTACCACCTAAAAATATAGCCAGAATTAAAGGGCTTCTGACTCAACAAGACATGGAAAAACTTATGCATGCATTCATTTTTTAGCAGATTGGACTATTGCAACGGTATATTTAAAGGTCTTGATAAAACATTAGTCAGGAAGCTGGAGCTAGTACAGAATGCTGCAGCCAGAGTCCTCACAAATACAAGGAAACTGGACCACATTACACCGGTTTTGAAATCGTTACACTGGCTTCCAGTGAGTCAAAGGATAGACAATAAAATACTACTGCTCGTCTACATAACACTAAATGGCCTTGGACCAAAATACATGCTTGATTTGTTAGATTCCTATGAGACATCTAGACCCCTAAGGTCGTCTGGAACGGATCTTCTGCATGTTCCAAGAACGAGAACCAAGCAGGGTGAGGCAGAATTTAGTTATTATGCTCCTCACCTCTGGAACAAGTTACCTGAAGGTCTGAAGTATGCTCAAACTGTTAGCTCCTTTAAATCAGGGCTAAAAGCGCTTTTGTTTTGCACTCCTTATCCATAACTGTCTATATATTTCAATCTATTTGCTTTCTATTCTTATCTCCATTGCTAATTTCAATTATTAGCAGTAGTAGTAGTATGTTTTATTTATTTATTTATTTATTTTTTTCTATTCGTGAATAAATACGATTTTTATTTTTATGTATAATTTTATTTCCTATTTCGATTGTCTTTGTTTTTACGTTCTATTGATTTAAGGTGATTTTTATGATCTTCATGTGATGTAAAGCACTTTGAATTGCCTTGTGTTGAATTGTGCTATATAAATAAATGTGCCTTGCCTTGCCATTAATAACAAATCGTTTCTTTACAATAGAAAAGGTAAAGCTGTTTAATCTAGAGACTACCTATAGGTTCGAGATTACTAGGTTTACTACAAAAAGACCAAGGCCAAACATGGCTAATTTATTTAAATAACTGTGTTTTAGAAAAATAGGCCTACATGACTGTTATATAAATAAAATTAGATTTTTTTTTTCAGGTCATTCATTGTCAGACAGAAGCAGCACGGCAAAACGCCACGCTAAAAATGAGTAAAAATATCAAAATGTGTTTCCTTCCCGTGGCAGGCAATGGATAGCGATTGTCATCTGTAGGACCATGGCCTCCAATTAAATGTTTACTGCATATGAAGGTGAATGGCTTCACCAAACTTGCGTTACACTTTCTTTTGAACGTCCGCACAAGTTGATCCATTGTTCACATTTTTTCCCTCTGAGTTTCAATTCAATTCAATTCAATTTTATTTGTATAGCCCTCAATCACAACAGAGGTCTCAAAGGGCTTTACAGAGGCAATATGATACACAATTAGAAATGAAGAGTTTTTGGCTTCAGGAAACGTATGAAGACACATGAAGAAACATCCTTCATATGTGGACGGTCTTACAGTCATTGGTACAAGTTCCATAGCAGCAGTGTTTACTTCTTTCTTTACTGTTCTTTTTTGAAAGATAACAGAATTACAGATTACCGCAGCAAACAAGCAGTACTTACATGGGTTCCATGCGAGCACGCTTCATTGTTGACCCTCTTCCGGTTTACGATGGTGACGTCACGCAGCCTTGCGGTCTAAAAATAGCATTCGGGCAGTATGCTATTAATCAGCATGGCCAAACATTGTTTACTAGCTGGTGTGACGTCGGCAGAGGGAGTATGTATTAAGCTGATGTATTCAACCGTTTCGATTTTGCCTTTTTGGTTTGGGTCACTTATGTACCGTTTCGTTTTGGGGTTTTTTTTCAACTTTTTCCCCATTAAATATATGATTAGCTCGAGCTAAGCTCTAAGTTCAGAACCAACTGTAGCAGTTTCTATATGGACACTTTAAGTTTCGGACACTCAGGCTCCCTTTTTACTACTGATAGGTCGGCCCGCCTGGAGCGACTGGCAGTGTTTCAAGGGACGCCCAGGCTGTGCCTGGCAGGAGATACTATAACTGTCACACTTAGACAAAATGGAGCGGAAGGGTGAGTGGTGGAAACAAGAGGGCGAGGCTGGCTTAAAAAATAAAACAGGAAGAGACGACAATTTACTTAAATGGGACAGAACCCTTCCTCTGGTGCGACAAGAACCAGTGGCAGCAGGGAACACTTTTTGGCTTTCCCGTTAAACACTTAGCAATGGATATCTGCAGGTGGATAAATCCACAATTATATTGAGACTGTAGCATGGATACTTTAACCCACTTAATGCATCACAATCATCGGACACCTCGTCTTTCTCCAGTGATTCAGACATTGAATCTGATAAAAATATTTTCATTTTCACAGAAGATAGTTATGAACAAGATATGCTGTCGACGATGGAAATCTTCCTGATATTATTGTTTCGTACATGTACAAGCCGCAGGCAGAACCTCCAGCAGACGACGCGATCGCCGACGGTAATGAGAGAGGGGATGAAGAACTTGCTGTCAACAATCTGGAAAATTGGTTGGTATTTCCTAAAAACTCTTAGTATTGAAGCAATATTCAAAGATATGGTCATTGATGAGAGAAATGCTTTCTTTGCCTACCTGCCTGCCTGCCACCTTGTCTAGCTTCACCACAGCAAATAGCCGCAAAAGTGCGTCTTTTTTTTTTTTTTTTTAAACCCATACAATGATATCCCTAAATCTTTGTTTCCAACAATTTTGCATCCACCGACAATGCAAGATTTCTGCATTCGGCGGACAGTTCACACAGTGATGTTTATATTAAATACCAGTCTTACATTTGTCTCTCTTAGCTGACGTCATCGCCTGATCGCGCCAAGTGATTCTTTATTTGCCACCGACGACCCGTGAGACTGATTAAAAAAATAAATAAATACATAAATAAAAAAGCCTTTTTTAAAAATTAAAGCGTTGCATTGTTTCAAAACAGGGTTGGATTATAGTAGATTGTATTGAATATTTTTCATATCCAAACTTCAGTTTCGCTGTAACATTTCCCATTTACTGTTTTTTGGTTGCACCGATTAGCATTACTTTACAGTGTTTTCTGTGATAGGACCCAACCAATGATGTGACAATGAGCATGAAAAGTTGCAGTGAAAATTATTGATCGTTTTTGTATGCCCAGTACTATCACTCTGGCAGGTGTCTGCACAAGTGGACGCAAAACATGTTAACTGAGGCTGCATCACTACTGAGCCAGATTGGAGAAGATTCCCTGCTGTCACTCTTATACAGAGATTTTTTTTTTTTTTTTTTTTTTACTGTATCACCCGAAGCAACTCTTTCTTCTCAGTGGCAACCATCAGCTGCACTGACAGCTGACCCAGCGCGGAGGTGTGTAGGCAAGTCAACCAGAACAATAACAAAACTGGAATCAGAGAGAAGGCGGAGGGATGTGAAGAGAGACCCTAATAATGACCGGGCCGCGGCTTGACATGCAATGAAAAGTGACAGTGGACGAGTCATTCATTATTTATATCAGTGCAGAGCTGCACCAGATCACGGCACGAAACAAGCAGCCATCTATTCGTGGGCCGATCATGTGATGGAACGCAGCTGAGTGATGGAAGAAGGATGTGATGGAAGAGGGAGTCCTGTTTGGGCTCCACACCTGGGACAGGACTCACTTGGACTGCTTCTGGCTATGTGTCCCTGCTCTTATATAGTTCATTGTAGTAGTTAGAGACAATACGCATTCCTATATAAGAAACCTAAGGGAGCCTTTAAGCCCACACTCAACTGAGACATTCATCAGTGAGTGGCAGAAGCGCTGATCCGCAGTGGTCAATCTACAGGTATGGATTAGCAGAGGTGTTCAATAGCTCTGTCCAGTCGACTGAATCGCCATCATTGCTAGGGATATTTATCTTAGCAGAGTGTATGTGCTTTTTGTGTTTGTGTGTTCGCTCAGTAGCGACGTGACGGACTCCATCAGGGCAGTTCTGGCACACTGGAATGTGCATGACATCAGGAACAGATGTTGCACATGGTGAAGCCCATCAAGGGACAACAACTCTGCATCAGCACATGAATATTTTAGACAGCTTACTGCTGTACTTATCAGCAAAGACACAGCTCGGCTTGCAGTGGACCCAGTCAATCTGAGTTTACATTCTGGGTAGGGCTGTAATTACTACTTGAATAAGTGACGCCAAAGTGTTCTCTTGAGAATGTTGTAGGAAATCAGACAAACATTAATGCGCTACATCCAGAATTGGATGTGAACCTAGCAACAGCACACTCTGTAAACATGAGATATACCAAGCTGTAGATGTTACATTTTTCCTCAAAAATCTGTTCTGTATTTAATAAAAAATGCCATCTTTGTAGAACACCCAAGGTTTGAATTGGATTAATTTAAGAAAAGGCATCTTATTATGCAATGTTACATTTTGTATGAAACCAAATATTTTTTGCACATCTTTTAGCAGGGGCGTCACTAGACCTAATACAATATTGTGGTATAGCAGGGCACTGGCGAGGGAGCAAAAATATATATATTAGGGCTGTCAAAATGATCGCGTTAACGCGCGGTAATTTATTTTTTAAATTAATCACGTTACAATATTTGACGCAATTAACGCACATGTCCTGCTCAGACAGTATTCTGCCTTTTGGTAGGTTTTACAGCAAGGTTTTTTGTGCTGTCTAACAGCGAACTCTTGTGGTCGCTTTGCGACATGGTTTATTGCTTTCTTGCCAGTTCAATATGGCTGCACGACGTCTCGGGCTGACGCCTACGTTGTAATGTTGTGCTTATATGATCCTTGGACAAGATTTGTCCGTAAGTATGGTTGTTGTAAAGAATGTACATATTATGTTAGTAAGTGAAATGTTATATTTTAATCGTTTGACAGCCCTAATATAAATATTTTTTAACACTTATCTATCATAAAAAGACACAAATAGTGCTTTAAACTATATATAATCAAACCAAAATACAGGTTTCTGTCATAAAGTGACATTTTGTGTCTTTCATCCATCATTATTCAAAATCAAAATTGCGACATCCCTTGTTTATGTTCAATTCATGTTCAACTGCTAGGTTGTGACTTAAAGTGTTTTATGTTGCCTTGGTTGGTTACCTAGCTTACCTCTCTCAATCCTCCTTGCTGATTTAGCCTTGCTGTGAGCAAATAACTTTCTAAAATCCATTTGTAATGCAGTAATGCTGTTTGAGTCAAATAGAAATTAAAATGAATAAAAATAATAAGACATCTTGTTACATATTACAGGGAAAGTAGTAACAAAATGCTTGTAAAACAGCTGGAAATTATGATAATCACACATACAAAATTGTTAGAAGTTATATCCCAAAGACAAGTAATTAATTAAACCAGATTGATTCTATTCATTTTGGTCATATAAATAAATAGCAATAAATAACATCAGTATTGATACAGTTCAAATATGGTTAACTGCCTGATACGTGAGGAGTAAAGTTGAACCATTTAAATTCACAATTCATGAGAATAGGCGACCAAACAAACATTAACATAGAAGGAAAAACGAACAAGAAGGATGGGCAGTTTATCTGGCCTTAACCTGTAAAGCAGGTAGGAAGATATAATTTGCACCGTCGACGGTATGATTGGCACACGGACCGTAATATTGATGCTGCATTCACGTGTTGTTAGAGTAATCGAAAAAAATGATTCTCTATTACATGGTTTCTATAAAAAGCGCCAAAAAGTTACTCAACTTGTGATGTATCGTTGGCGCATTAAAATAGTCTACTCCTCTTTGTAGCAAGTTAGCAGCCATGTTTTTATGCTCATTATGACACATCAGAACCATTTTCCTACTTGGGAACTCAGATTTCCTGACATGCAGGAATGCAGCGTATCTCCCGAAAGTGCTTCGCGGAAGTATCAACTCATATGCCAATCACAGCTAATGTTACGCGGATAAATTACCAAAATAAGGAAATATGTGCAAAATGTGTATATGGAACGAATAGAGTCATATGACCGCATTAAAGGGATCCTCTGTTTTTAAGACAAGTAATTCTTAAAAGATACATGTTAGTATGAGTTATAATAATTTGATATTAAAACCCCTCTTAATGTTTTTGTTTTAATAAAGTTTGTAAAATTATTTTAAGTGATAGGTCGCCATTCTTGTTACGTCGCAGTGCGTGACGTCACTGGTCCAGTTGCCGAAATTCCAGCGTTCAACAAAATTCGAAATTCTAAGTTCGAAATTCACTCGTTAGCTTTCCCAACATGTCGTCAGTTCTACCCTTCCTATTTGAACCAGATCTGAAAAGTGAAGAGCAGGACAGCACTGTCGGTCGTTCAGAAGACGAGCTTCAGGGAAAAATGTGTGCAGCAAATACCTGATAGGACAAAAGTTGGGCAAAAGTGGTGATGCGAGAGAGTCCTGTTGGGTAGTCCGGTTGGGAGCGAGAGTGTATGCTGTCCGGTTTTATTAGCAGATATTCAAGGTCAGCATATTGTGTTTTCAAACTTATCCCAATATAATTATGTAGATTGTTAGCATCCAGAGCTGCCATGTGCTTTACATACAGTACAGGCCAAAGAGCACACCTTGTGTAATCCATGTCTTGTACATTGTAACGCGTGGTAGCTAGGATATGTGTATAAAAGTACCAAAAAGGGGAGAAGCTTCCACTATGCACATTAATTCACAAAAAATAATATTTGCACCTTGACCACTCTTCACTCGGGAGCTCAGCAGTACGCAAACACGCGTTCCCTGACGAACTCCCAATATTGTTGTGAGGTCCACGTCAGAGTCACTGTCGTCACTGTAGCGTGCCATAGTGCTTTAATTGTTTAGTATGATTTTGGGAAAACTCCCACGAAGAATAGTCAACATAAAAGATAGCAATAGTAATCCAAATCCGCGTTTTTTTACTCACTCGAAGATCCAGGAATTAGACCGATCCCATGGCAATGTCGCAGCCGCGTCAGGCCGTCGATTCCACAAAATAGATTGATCCGAAAAGCTGCTGTTTGGGACCGACGAATAAAAAAATGGACAGATCCAAAACCAATATTACAGACGCGGTGGGACCGTCGGATCCAGAAAATAGACGGATCCCTTACTTGACTGAGGATCCAGGAAAAATGTTCGGGCGCTAGTTGTAACGTGTGGTGGTTAGGATACGTGCATACAGGGACCAAAAAGGGGGAATAGCTTCCACATATGCACATTTATTCACTAAAAATAATAATTCCCCCTTGACCACTCACTTCACTCCCCTTGTTTCCATATGACTGGTAATTGCATCCACAAGCAGCACATCGTGGCATTTTACTTCGCGAGTTTAGGCAGCAATAAGCAATTGTTGAGCACGAAAGATACCAATGACGTCATCACTGCGAGCCTGCAAACCATGGCGCCAACTAACGGTCAAAATATGGACTAAATATTATAAAATATTGCCATTGATTTAACATTTTATGTGTTTCTAACAAAATATTTTAGTACAAGAGAACAATTGTGGTTTATTAGAGCCTACATGTATTTAAGTTAGAGGATCACTTTAAATAGACACATTCTGTAGATTATGCCATGTAGACTTAAAACTCCAAAGTATTTAATTTTATTTATTTATTTATTTTACCGAGAAAATTTATACTGGGGCATGTGCCCCAGTGACATATGTCTGGCGACGCCCATGTCTTTTAGGCCAACTACGTAGAACTATAACTCCTTATGAATGTTTACATTTGAAATTTTTCATTAACAAAAGTGATGCCGCCATCATGAAAACTGCCCAAGCATGCTTTATTCATCTTATTTGTAAAATATGTATTTTATTGAGGCGCCAACGATTTTCAACTTTAAAAACAAAGTAAGCAGTCTTAACTTTAATAACTTGGCAAACATTTTAACACACATTTTATGGAACCTGAGAGGCACAGTGAAACCTCTGGTTTGTCTGCAAACAAACTGTATTTCATTCAAAATTTTTTGAATTAAAAAAAAAAAAAAATACTTAAATAGCACACATTTTCAGTCTTTGAATTTTCTTGGCATGGAATCCCAGAAATTCTTCATTGGCTCTGTACATTACACAAGTAAGGTATTTCATAGATTTATTTATTCCGTTGATTAATAAGAAACATAAAACTGTTAGCAATAGTGTATGTGAGAAGAATCTTTTGTTGTTCTTCTCCCACTGTGTAATGATCATTGACTCCGAGGGTCACACATTGCAAGCACGGTACAACGTCTTCGCTTTTTGCTGTTAATTAGCCCTCATAATAGGTCTAAGGAAAAGAGCAACTGCTAGGAATAGGATTGTTAGGGAGTTAATTATGATTAAACTTTAAAAAAAATAAAAACATAAATTTAAAAAAAAGACATCACAAGTCTCATGTTAGCTTGTGGTCTCACTGTGCAGTTTTGCCAACTTAACCATCTCTACTATTGTAATAATTATTATAAATCAAATGTGTATATCCGTTTTTTTTATTAACAGCAGAAGACACTACTGCACAGTGAGTCCCAGCGAGTGACACCACGCTGCCATAGGAGAAAGTCTGCCCTTACAATTGCCTTTAGTCTCTTGCATTTCCGAACAATGTGCTGAATTGTATGCTATGCAATCAGCATTGCTTATATTGTATTTACCACAGGAACCTGTGGCCTACAATGCAATGTATTATAGGCAAGGTGAGCATTAGTGGTTGTTTGTCCATATCTTGTGATTGTTTGGTAATCATAGTGTACTCCGCCTTCCACCAAAAGTCAGCTGGGATAGGCTCCAATAATCCATGACACTAATGAGGACATGCATTATAGAAAATGAACAGATGGACTCAGAACCCATATTATACGACTTGAGGGGTGTTCGACCTTTAAAGCATTTCTTTATTTGCATCACCTCAATATCCGCAGTATGCATGCATGGGCGGAGAATCAATTTATGGACTGAAGTTTGTGCCTCTTCTGCTATAGATGGTGCTTTCAACCTTAGTATTGAGCTTTTATCTGCATACTGGACTTTTTCCGGTTGACCTATTAGATCCCACACACCCCAGAATAGGTAAACAATCTGGCTCATGATAAACAGTGATAATGGCAATTTTTAAAACGTCAGAAACATTATATTACAATGCATTATAAAATATGTGCTGAATACTGTTCATCTACATATGAGTGCTCTCAAATATGCTAACTAGTTTACATGTTTTAAAGACTTCAGGGAATGTGTAGATAAATATTTTGAAAGTCCAAATTCACTTGGCGTAACCTAGGGATGGGAATTGATAGGATTTTTACGATTCCGATTCCATTATCGATATTGCTTAACAATTCGATTCTTTATCGATTCTCTTATCGATTCTAATTTGGGGAAAAAGAAAAACAAACGTTTTGAATAGCATCGAGTTTGTTTAATCAGAAGTCACAACCTTACAAACTCACAACGAGATCAAAAGAGGCCCAAAGCCTCAATGTTAACTGTGGCAATAAGTGGCAAATACACAAGAATGTGTAACATTTTACTGAAACATTTATCTAATAGAAATAAAAAATATTGGTATATGTTGGCAGATAGGTTGTTTTTCTGCCTTTGGCAATATGTGTTAAAGCAGGGGTCCCCAAACTTTTTCCTGTGAGGGCCACATAACTTTTCCCTTCTCTGATGAGGTGCCGGGGTCAGGTTGTAACAGAAAAAGTGTGATGATTGCAGAAGTGCATAAATGTAAAAAAATATTGTTTTTCAGAAAGCCACAATCAAATAACCCTTTCTGGATTCTTCACGGAATGAAAGTAAATACAATAAAAATAAATACAATACAATATAGTAATAATAATAATAATAATTAATAATAAAAACACTATTAATTAAATAGATAATAACCAAATAGCCCTCTCTGAATTCTTCAAGGAAAAGGCCAGGAAATAGATAACACGATTGAGGAAAAAAAAAAAATTCAAAATGGCCGGACCAAATGTGGAGGCGGGCCATATTTGGGCCGCGGGCCGCAGTTTGTGGACCCCTGGGTTAACGTGTATTGTTTACCATTACATTGAAATGCATGCCTTTTAGTTTTTGTGGCACTTACACCCTCAAGTGGGGGCGCCCTTGCGCTTCCTCATGCGAAGAAGAACACGCTCACTGAAGAAGAGCGCGCTTACACCCGAAGAAGAAATGCCGCATCCAAGCGAGTTAGTGAGAGAGGGAAACACTTCTACGAGCCTAAGTTCTTTGTTAATGTTAATATCTACAGAGGCAACGCCTGTATGTATAATCTTTTGTGTTGTTGTGTTTCCACTCGCGATCGGACACTTAAATCCAGTTGTGTAGTGGTTTGAACGATGTGCTAATGCTAGCGAACGCATGCTAACCATTTGTTATTACTGTTATTAGCAGCTAATCATCGCTGATTTACGTTGATGCAAACCTGTTTGTTATTGGGGACAAAATTTATTTGTTTCATTTCTATTCTTAGTTTCACTGTTAAAGTGATGGTTGAATAAAGTCAGCAAATTATACCAACGTCTTCTGCATCGTCATTTGGGAATTTAGCTAGCTGTATAGCCAGGACTGAGCCTTAGCCTCTCTGTGAGGACAGCGCAGTCGTATTCCCTCCCAATGCAGTTATCTCCACCTTGCAATGACTGCAAGTCGTTTTGTTGTCATTTTTCCTCGTGAAGTGAAGACACACTTTCGAGCGTTTGAACCTACGTGCTGTCATTGTTATGTTTATGGCTGCAATGCTCGCGCTTACCCGTCGTAACCTTTCATTTTCACACTCTTTCCTGGTGAATCGTAGTCAAACTTTGGAGCGAGTGGTTCTTGGCGCCATGCTAGTTTGATGCGTCTGGACAACAAGACATGTCACGACGCAGTACGCGTCTTTAGGAATCGTTAAAGGGATCGTAAAGGCTTTTTCATTGTGATGTCGGGGCCTCGAAACACTCGGAACCGGTTCCGAATTGGAATCGGATTTCGATTCCCATCCCTATAATTCTATTTTCTCAAATGTCATGTAAATACCCAGGGCTGTCGAAGTGCTACAATAATATCAAACTATATCTCTTCAGTCTGCCTATAGTATAAACACACACAATTGACACAGTAGGGTCTACTGTGAAGTCAGCCTCCAGGTCTGCTCCCCATCTCCAGAGGAATTTAGCAGCTACAGTCGTGTAATCCACACGGTGTTCCGAGTGCCTTTTGAACCAAAAGCCTCAACCTCTCCTTGACCCCCAAGGAAAAGAATCCTTCAACTCAATCCCCTGAGAGACTTTCATTACGGACGAAAACAGAATCCATGGGTGGGCAGAGTCATATGCTGTTATTAGGGCAGAGGACATGGATTTGATATGAGGCTGAAAATATTCCTATAGACTGCAGAATGAACCACAGGTCCAGGTTGAGCTTTAATGGCCTTCCTCTCCTCGTCAATCACACGTGGAAAAATGCACAATTGCAGATTTCATGGCAGGGCAGTTGGTTGACGTCATATTAGTGGAACGGAGAAAAAGCGCAAGTGGTTTTGGATTGCGAGGGGATAGCACCTCTTGGAAAAAGGTGTATACGTCTGTGTGAGTTACGAGCTCGTAGCAGCAATAAGAGTTATGGCTGACACAGATCCGCTCAACATTCAATATCACAATTACAGTAAAAGCTGGTGTAATGTTTCTCATATGAGGAGTAGAATAAACCCTACAGGGACCATAAATGGACATTCAGGGTTCCCATGCTCATCAGTCCAGCAGGCCAAAGTTCAAACGTAGGCATACATCAAGTACATTTGTATTGTTGTTGTTGAGATGTTGGTCTATTTCAGGAGATTGATCCATCCATTTGTCCATTTTTGACTTCCTTGTCCAAATTTTGTCAAAGTTTTCACACATTCACCTCAATTTTTGCGCAGTTAACCGCCTGACGCAGACACTCATTTCCTGGAATCAAGTGCTCACACAAAGCATCCCATTTGCAAATCTCTGAAGTGTTTTCTCCTGAGTGAACGTCACCCTGTGTGCATAGTCAATGTTTTCAGTCGGGTTTTGTTACTGAGTGCCACTTTGATCACAAGAAACATAATAGAATTGAAAAAAAAAAACTAATAGTGGAGTACAAAAAAAGGGATGTTTCTTCCAAATGATAAACTCTACCCACTTTTGCTGTCTTTCTTTTCCTTTCTTTATTGTTTATTTGTTTGTTTGTTTTTTTATCTGAGACAGATCTGATTCAGGTAGTTTTCGTATGGAAATATTGCTATATATATATTTTTTTATAATATAATTTTGCACGGACATTTTGAAGTGGATGAGTGACGAAAACCAAGTCCAGGTTCCACTATTGGCTCTTTCAGACTAGCACTGTTTGGTCCTTTTGAAATGGACCAGAGTTGTTTTTCTCAGATGGTCTGCTCCTTTTGTAAATGTGAGCGCGCATCTAATATCTAGTTCGGACCAAACAAATGAACTCTAGTCCATTCAAAAATCGTGGGTCTCGGTCCGCTTTAAGCGCATCATGCTTCACTTGTGAATGCAAGCGGAGCAAGGTGCGCTTAAGTCTGAGTTATGCTGCCGCGGCAGACCTACAGCATCAAGGCAGACCGGATTTACGACCGTCAGCCGTAGCCTGACATGTAGCCCCACGAAATTTTGACTGAGCGTCGCGTCAACACATGGTGATATGACGCAAATGGACTGTGATTGGTCCGCTCAGACTGTTGTTTCCTGTTCAGCAAGAAATCCCTGCCATTTACAAACATTCTTGCGCTAGACTCAAAAATGGACCAAGCCGACAAGAGGATCGTCGAAGACGTCCGCAAGTATGACCACCTGCACAATGTTTCGTCAAGGTATTATAAAGATTGCCGTTTTATCTCCGTTGGCATTGTTGTGTAACCGGAAGAAAACTAGAGGGAGTTGAAAAGAGTCCCCCAAAACCGTACAAACACGACTCCACAACCCTCTAGTGGCTTGGTGGTGAATTACGGAGCAACGCGTTCCCTTGCCGCAGAACTATCGAATGCTCATTGACACTATTGTCGCTACGCCGTCACCGCAACGCAGAAGCATAACTCAGGCTTTATGCTACCTTACGTGCTACTCAGAAAGGTCGGTTGGCGCAGTGTAAATACTGAACCTTTTCAACAAGTCATTTGCAAGTGTTGTTGTGAGGTAGCTCTCCAACCGGACCCTGGTCCTCTTGGTCTAATGTGAAAGTGCCTTAATGTCGAGTATGTTCTCAGACAGTGGTTTTCAGACATTTAACACCTAGGCAACCTAAAATTTATATCTAGCTCTTCACCATTATGGCTAACACAGGATCAGCGTAGAACTGAGTATTCCACAAAAACAAGACAAAAGAGAATAACATATTAAATAATACTGGAAGCCATAGGCAGAGTTTGGCTTTTGGGGCAGGGGTGGCACAAGGTGTTGATGACCCCGAAACGCAGTGTCAGCAACAAAATTAACTTATAAGAATTTTTATAATAACAAGTTGAAAATGAGCGTTTGTTTTGTCCCCCATTATTCTTGGGAATTCTAAATCAGGGTGCTGGCAGGACAGCTATACTTTTCACCAAGATTATCATCCATTGAATATGGTACGCCCACCGGTGTCGTGCCAATGTAGTTACCTCAGTCAAAAATTGTATCCCCTGGACGGAGCCATATAGAGGTATATTTCTGTCTTGTATCATTATTCGATCACAAAAATGCTTCAATCAAAACAAAAAGTTGCTTCAATCAAAATATATATTTTTGATTGAAGCAACTTTTTTGATTGAAGTAATGTTGTTTTGTGTCACATAGCCACATTTTGGCTAGGACATTTGTGTCTTTATTATTCAATCAAAAAATTAAGTTGCTTAATACAAAATGAAATATTTTCAAAAGAAAAGTCACTTCAATCAAAAAAAAAAAAGAAAACATTTCCATCATTAAAAAAAAAAAAAAAAAAAAAAAAAAAAAAGTCTTTGAATGCGAAAAAGTACCATTTGAACACCTACTTTTTCATTTAAAAAGTTTGATTTTAGCAATCCTTTTTGTGTTTGGGCCATATTATGGGTAGGACATTTGTGTCTAAAATCATTCAATCCCCCAAAAAGTTGCTTCAATCATTTGAAAAATATAATTGCCCTCTCCTATTTTTATATACAGTATATACTTAAAGTCAATTACATGCAATGACACTTTTCAGCCACCAAGGGGGCCTGGGCCACCTGGCCCCCTTTTAAACTCTGCTTATGCTGGAAGCTACTGCATAATCTAGCACAGTGAGCAAACTAACACTGCTCGTGAAAAACAAGAAATAAAGCATAATTTACATGGAAAACTTAAGTTCAACCAAAGGCAGCCATTCATTTACAGACCACTTGAGGACGTGCTAGAGAACACAATTTAGAAATCAGTATTCAATCACATCTTTTTTCAAAATAACTTCAAAATAAATTCAGAATGTAAAGAATGTGTCTAGATATGCGCATTATGATTGAAAGTCATGCTGAATGTTCCCACCCAGCTCAAGGTTTTCAATCTAAACAAAAGCACATTCCTTGACTTGAGGCTCATTCGCTTTCCTTCTAAAAGAAAAATATCTTCTTTAGCTCGCCGAGATAACAAGGTTGATTTATTCAGTTTCATATTCGTTTAAACTAAACACAAGGCTACTCGCCACCTAATAACGCTAAAAGAGGGAGCAAGAAGTGTGAATTTAAAGCCCAGCATGACGGACATCATCTTTTTTAATTGACCTGGGGTCATCATAATATTTTCTTAAATTATTCTCATGTCCTTATGAATCCAATTTCCATATATTGCCACTTCATGCCTTATTTATGACTTCCTTACGATTACCATGCAGACGACATCCAAACTGTCACCCCTTTCTCCACTGAACAGTTTAGTAAATATCAAACCCTATCTATTATTAATAAACCCACTGCTGAAATTCCCCCTTTTCTTCATCAATTATTCACGCAGTCAAAAGCTTGGGGAGTATGGGCGCCCTCCATTTGATGCTGCGGTGGCCAGTGTAATTAAGACTCACATTGGTGTATATCATCTGCCCTCATCCACCGGTCCATCTGTGTGACATCATACATGTCAATAGAATGCATCAAGCCTGCTGACAGACTCCACACAAAGGATGTTGATTTTATTAGGCCAGCACAACTGGTGAAGACACCCCACTGTTTTTTACTGCTCACCCAACACCCCACCCTCGCCGTCTTACCTCTAGTCAATCATTGATAGATTCACACGCAAACACTAGGTCCCACACACACACGCGATTTGTGTTAATCTCCTACCTGCGAGCACCAACATGCGAGCTGGATGGCTTTGTGATGTTTGTAAAAATAGCACAATTGTGTGGAATCCTGCACAAACACACATTGATACACACGCAGGCTCATCCATGTGCTCCCTTGCAATAACCTCAGTTGGCTTCCCGGCTGTGCAAGCTGTTTCTCCCATCAACATGTGTTTACTAGCAGGGGACCCTTATGTTTGCATTAGTGAGAGAAGATAAACAGAAAAGGGCTGCCCTGGAGTTGAAAGACTACTGTGGTTTTTGGGAGGCTCGGGCAAAAAATGCTAATGGGGATGTGGACTGTCCAAAAGCAGAAAATTTAATCCACACATCTTATACAAATCGTGAGTGTGTCCACTTTGATTAATTTTTCACAAACCTTTAGCGTTCTCACCACCTGGTAGTGTTAACTAGGTGCATGTGTGCTGCCTGTGTGTAAATGGGGGGTATGTGTCGAAGCTAAATAAAGGTTGCTGGCCGGGTACAATACACACACGTGTTGATTACTTAAGCAGGATGATTGCCAAGCCTATTATTTTTGCTTAATCAATAGATCCTTGAATAACTAATGAAGGAGATGAAAGGGTGCGTCTATTAACAGCCACAGGCGAGTGATAGACTGCATTGTTTTCATCTCAATAAAAGGTCTTTGCTTTTGTTGAAATATGATAACGATTCTCTTCTCTTTGTGTGAGCTCACCACATGACAATGGGCTCACTTGAGATCAAACTGCTCCTGGAATACGGTCCATTTTCCTTCCACTTGCAAAGAAATATTGCACACACAAAAAAGACACTCTTTTACTGAAGCCATTTACTTTGACAGACAAAGTGAAAATTCTGAGCACAGCTGTTATCTTATGTCTATAAAGTAAAAACAACCTTCTGTTTCTTTCAGTAAATTTAAATGTTGAATTTAGATGAAAGTGTCGAGGCTGTATCTCAATTAAAAGATACTGTAAAGTAAAACTGCATTTTAATGGAAACCAATGAGTTAAAATCACATCTTATATAACCAGAGGTGGGTAGAGTAGTCAAAACTTTTACTCAAGTAAGAGGAACATTACTTCAAAATAAAATTACTCAAGTGAAAGTTTTAAACAATAGTATTTTGTTCACTCAACACACTTATTTATATGAACTGTTGTTATAATGATACTGTACAATAACCCATTACATAACCGCATTAAGCCAAAGAAATACAAAAATAAAAAAGAGAGAGAAAAGAAATAAAGTATTATTCTTCCAAAGAGCACCAGTGCCCTCTAGCGGAGAAAACAGTTCCTAGTTTGAATAGTGAATACTTACTTCATGGTTACTATTATGAAATTTAAAAGGATTATATCTCCGGTTTTCGCCGGTCAACCGGTGCCAAATAAAAAATGAGAGAGGGGTTTAAATTTGCACTTTCGAGTCACGTTGAGGGCAGCGCTCTATGTCAAATACTTCATTTTTTATGGTGCTTTAAACACGCCACGTGGTTGAACAGGCTGGCATTATCATAGAACGGCAAGCTTGAGTCTGATTGGTGTAATGGAGTCATGTAATAATTGTTGCGACGTCTCATTGGTGAAATTGGTAGAGCTACTCTTGGCATCACTGGCAAAAAAATAATAACTCTTTATATGTAGAATAAAGAGGAAAAATGTAACGACTCTTGTGTAGCCCAAAGTAGCGAAGTAAGAGTAGCATTTTTTCTTCACAAATCTACTCAAGTAAAAGTAAAAAGTATGGCTTTGTAAAACTACTCTCAGAAGTACAATTTTCCCCAAAAGTTACTCAAGAAAACACCTTGCAGGATGGTATTGGAACTTTAGAAGAATATTAAGAGTGTTTACTATGGTGTTATATACTGAGGTAGGTAGAAACTTATTACATGTACTCTTTTACATTTACAGTGTATCACAAAAGTGAGTACACCCTTCGCATTTCTGCAGATATTTAAGTATATCTTTTTTCATGGGACAACATGAAAAAAGCCAGCAAACAGTTTGCTGAAGACATGTCAAGCACATGGATTACTGGAACAATGTCCTATGGTCTGATGAGATGGGCAGGCTTTCTTGTGTACCGTCTCCAGAAGAGGCTTCCCCCTGGGATGACAGCCATGCACACCAATTTGATGTAGAGTATGGCGTATGATCTGAGCACTAACAGGCTGACCCCCCCCCCCCCCTCCACACACACACACCTCTTTAATCTCTGCAGCAATGCTGACAGCACTCCTGTAACGAGTCACATGACATTTTGGAGGGAAAATGACAAGCAGTACTCAATTTGGACATTTAGGGATGTAAGTTTTTTCAAAAGGGTGTACTCACTTTTGTTGCCAGGGGTTTAGATATTAATGGCTATATTTTGAGTTATTTCGAGGGTAAAATTAAATTAACTCTATTATATAAGCTCCACACAGACTACTTTTCACTGTGCCAAATTGTCATTTTGTCAGTGTTGTCCCACGAAAAGATATACCTAAATATATGCAGAAATGCGAGGGGTGTACTCACTTTTATGATACACTGTAAATGTAACAGAGTACATGTAATGTGTTTCTACCTACCTCAGTATATAACACCATAGTAAACACTCTTAATATTCTTCTAAAGTTCCAATACCATCCTGCAAGTTGTTTTCCGCAACACTCCAACTCAAGACAGTAGGTTTTCTTGCTTCTTTTGGCACGCATGTAACTATTGAGAATTCGGATAAACGCAATTACTGCGACCTAATTTTCTATTGTCCGGACCAGAATTGTTCCTGCATAAGCGTTTGTGGCCACAACTGCTCTGTCTACAGATCTGAAGACCCTCTGGTTTTAGAGTGTCAAGGGATACAGGTATGTTGGAGTAAGAATCTACTACTACTCCGCAAATGCTTGTCTTTATGTTTCTGTTGTTGTTGTTGTTTTGTTTTGTTTTTTGTCTCGTATGGCTTGTTGGCTACACTAAGACAAAAATGCATGTTGTAAATGAGGGGTGCTCAAAATATTTTGCTCTAAGATCTACTTTTTAAGGAAACAACCTCCTGTGATCTACCTTTTTTTGGGAGGGGGGGGGGGGGCTCGAAAGCACAAGCTTATGTCTATTTGTTTTATTCAATACAGTTCCACTTCATTTGAGATATAGCGTCGTATAGCGCCTACAAACCCTTAAGGTCCGGAGCTTTTTTTTTGTCCTATACTTTTTTTTTTTTTTTTTTTCTTAAATGCTGAAATCTACCCAAAATAGATTTGTGATCGACTGGTGGATCGCGATCGGCATAATGAGCACCCCTGTTGCAATTTGTTTTTCTAATACGGTACAGAGTTTTACGGAGTCTCTGCTTGTAACATGTAGACAAACACAAAAACGTAATGAACAAAACTTAAAATAAAACTTGGGTTAACGTAAGTGAGGAAAAACATAGTTTGAAATTTGAACTGATCCAACATCGACCAGCATTTCTGGACATATTTTGTTTGACCTTGCAAAGTTGCCAATGTGCTATATGTTTTTTACTGTAGTTTGTAACTTAGTCATGCTGAGAGACATTTCCCACTTGAAGGATCAGTACAACAGATTTTTATTTTCAATTAAAGAGCACTATTATCTTTGTTAAAGCGGCATTCAGGCTGATCTCATTAGGGATGTTATGATCTGAGGAGATACAGATTTCGATCTAGAAGGATAGAAACACTTCATTTTCCTTTGATGGAAATAAAGGGGGTTGGCAAATTTGCTTCACAGTTCTGAAGTTGAGGGTTTGGATCTGAGATAGATCTTATTTCTATTGATTGTTTGATTAACTGATATCACCGAAACATAATTCACTGCAGTTCTGCCAGTTAAAGCAACACTTGGTAGGTTTCATTTTTGGTCGATTTTAGCGATGCCGGTGGACAAAAGCGGTAGTGTTTTGCCTTAAGGAAGACTGTGTTTTCCATGAGGACCAGCGCTGCATTTCCCATGAGGACCAGCGCATAACCGTAGTGTTGTAAAATCATCAGTCGATCAAAAATCAATCTCTCGGTTGCCTTCATATGGATTAAACAACATTTCTATTTCCAGTGACTATGTGAAGGATGAAAAGAAATAGGGTAATAAATCCAGTTGTGGCGAAACAATATCCTATGACGGTTAGCAACCCCGTGGCTTAGTGTGGCTAAACCTCCCCACCCTCTCCCGAACTTGTCAAAGCAAACGAGTTCGGTTGGGGCGGGAGGGGGGTGTTCACGCTAGCGAGTGAAAGCCGGGCGAATGTTTATTCTATCCCGGTGGCCTTCCTTTTTTTCCTCCTCAGACAAAACTTTTTGTCTTTTTTGTTGGTCTGCCAACTTTACATAATTTGCAGGAAAGCGTTCGCACTGACTTCCGTCTTTATAATGAATGGGGGAAGTGACATATGCCATAAAGCAGGCAGCATGTTTGGAGGGTTTTTTTTCTGCTTTAGGGTTCCTACCACAAGTTTTAATTAGTGTCGGTGAAAGTGACCCTAATATATATTGTAGATATCCTTCAAGATATAAAAGAGTTGTCATCCAACTAAGTGTCACTCAACATCAGAGGTGGGTATATATAGGAACGGGTTACATGTACTCTTTTACATTTACTTGAGTAACATTTTGAGAAAAATTTACTTCTAAGAGTATTTTTACAAAGCTATACTTTTAACTTTTACTTAAGTAGATTTGTCAAGAAAAAAACACTACTCTTACTCCGCTACTTTGGGCTACACAAGAGTCGTCACATTTTTCCTCTTTATTCTAAATTTTAGATTTTTTTTTTCCAGCGATGCAAAGAGTAGAGACGTGCCTGGTGTATTACCTGGGTAGCTCTACCGATTTCACCAATGAGATGTCATAACATTAAACACATTACTCTATTATACCAATCAGATGCAAGCTCTATCTTCACACCAACCTGTTCAATCATGTGATGTCTTTAAAGCAACGTAAAAAATTAAGTATTTGATATAAGAGCTGCCCTCAACATGACTCGAAAGCGTGGATTTTAACCTCTCTCCCAGTTTTTATTTGGGACTGATTGACCACGGAAAAATGGAGATATGACCCTTTTAATTTCAAATGAGTAATTATGAAGGAGCTTTTCACTATTTAAACTCGGAACTATTTTCTCCACCAGAGGACAGTCGTGCTCTTTTGACGAATAATGCTTCATTTTTGTAATATTATTTCTGTCGTCGGAATTCAGTGATTTTTTTTTGGGGGGGGGCGGGTATTTCTTGGTCTTAATGTACAATATTCTATATAGATAACTTAGTGCTCGGAAAAAAATACCATTGTTTTTAAAAAAAAAAATCATCTAACAATAATATAAGCAGTTACTCACAATGTTACTCATTACTTGAGTAATCTTTTTTACTTGTACTTGAGTACATTTTTTGGATGACCACTTTTACTTGAGTAATTTTTTTGATGTAACGCTACTCTTATTTGAGTACAAATTTTGGCTACTTTACACTCCTCCGGTCAACATATTATCACAGATGTTATGAAGATATTTCATAAAGGTTGAAAAGTTATCTCGTGTTGCTTTTAAATCTATTAGATAGATATTAGATTAGCAAATGAGAAGAGCAGAGAGTATTTGCCCTTTGATTATGATGGAACCGTTAAGGTCTCAGCGTCTGCACAGTAAAATGTTTGTTAAACACACATTTAACTCAGAATAACTGTTTGAAATGAAGCCCTCCCCTTGACGGCAGCTCAACCAATAAGGGACCCCAAAAAGCAGTGGAGGTGGTGAGGGGGGGTAGCCCACCCGCCCCTACGGCATGCGTGAGGCAGGGGGCTCCACACAGTCAGCTTGGTGCCAAATGTGGTGTAAGCCCCCAATAGAGGAGTATCAGTGCGCGTCTCCCGTTGGCAAGAAGCAGAGAGGAGTGCGCGAGTCCATCCATACACCACAGTGAGAGAGTCACTCGCGCGGAGGAAGAGGAGGTGGAGGAGGAGAGAGGCATGCAACTTCAGCCGGCTCCATCATCACGAACGCCCACAGTCCAGGAGGAGAGAGCGCAGCAGTGAACAAGTGGAACCTTGCTTCCAGCCTTTTGATTGTGACGGGAGGAAAGTTATCCAGAGTGGAAAACATGCATCTCTGACTAGATATCCACCAAGAGTTGGGACATATTCACAGTCAGCGGATAATATCACGAGGGTGCGTGCGAGTCAGTGAGTGGACCACAAGCTGCCCCGCTTGTAACAGACGGAGCAGGCGTTTTTCCACGCTGCCACGGGAGGACAATTACAATGACCGTGCTTTACCTCATCTTTTGCCTTATGGCTTCAGGTAAGCCCCCTCTTGATCTGTTCCCTGCATGTTATAGTGCGTCTTAACGCGCGTCGCGCCAAACTCGCAGCCGGTGCGGCGCTCCGCTCCACGCAGGCAACTCAGCATCCACTGTAGGCAGTTTCATGTTATCCGTAGAATTACACATGCAATGAGTTGAGGGACGCGTGATTGCATCAGTGGGTCCCTCACTGTGGCGAGTGGCGTGGCAGTGAGTGGATTACACGCTTTTTGCTTGGGATTCTTGGCAAGACTTGGGGGGCTCGCGCTTGGATGCGGGGACATGCGAGGAAAAGTTGAGCAGAAATCACGTGTATGCCCCAACTAATTACTAAAAATGTAATACACTAATCAATAAGATAAAACATAAATGCGGATATAAATTGACCTGCATTTTTGAGTCACTGGTGTAATTAAATTCACTGGATGGATGCTGGGAAGCGAGTGTGCATTGAGGTTTACTGTTTGTGTCACTTAAAATATTGATTTTAAAAAATACGTTTTTGTGTGTGTCAGGCAGGTTGATGAAGTTAAAGAAGCATTTCACATTTTCAAAGCAAACCTGCTTCACCCTGAACTTTCTCGACTTCCATGCATGATTTGGCTGTTGACGGACAACTTTAATAACTCGCATATGTCCTGATGCAAAAAATAGCTTGCGGTAATTAACACTGAGACTGTGACTTATCAGAATACTGCCAGAGCTGTTAACGAAGGATAACCCACACATACAGTACACGCACACGTACACACCCATATAGCCTACTATGGAATTGTATAAATGTGACATTTTGAGATTAAAAAAAAATAAAAAGGAATCACATGCCTCAGTTACAGGTTATTTAACAAATGGTTTTGTTTGCTTTAAAGCCGTTTGTTGAGACCACCTCTGCAGCACTAGCCCCCCCTTCAGTCCACATGGTTTCGTCATTAGGGGGATGAGGGAGGTAGGGGGAGTGGGAGGGGTTGATCGGATGCCAGCAGACCTTTGCTCTTTGACAGATGAGCAACAGCTGGATGAGAAGGAGGGAAAAGCGGTAGTCAGACAGTGGCATACCCCCCCCCACACACACACACACCTTCCAAATCCAGCACACACACTCACGCACACGCACTCCCCAATCATGAAAATGGTAGCAGCTGCCCTAATTAGAGTGTAAGACACCTTGGAGCTGTTATTCTTTTGGTTAAAGCTTTCACGCAAAGTCACTCCAACTCTCTCTTGTAGGAATACCTCCACTAAGGACACACAGTATTTGTTTGCAGGATAACACATGCACACACGAAGATTTGTATGGACATAAAAATAATAAGAAATAAGCCAGAATTTGTAATCACTTCTGTTAATTTGACATTTTTCTTGGTTGTGTTTTTAATATTTTTTCTGTTTTCTCTGCTGTGCCCTATGACTTTGGACACGAAGTGAGGAACTCCCTGGGCTGGTCATCATGAGCAGCCAACACATATGGCGCATACAAAGAACCATTCATAGTAACATTCACACTTCTGGACAATTTAGTGTTTAATTAGCCTAAGAAATGTTTTTTGAAAGTGAAACGAAAAAAGAAAACTCATGTGTGAAAACATACGAACTCTACAGAGAGGCCAGAGCAAAGATTTGAACCCCCAACCTCAGATCTTTGATGCATCTGAAAACCAATAATCGATAAACAATAATCTTTTAATTTTTTTTTCCAGAAGATCCTCAACATAAAAACTACTAAGGCTTTTCTAAAGAAAAAAGGGAGATATGGTAGAACGTGACATTATTACAATTTATTTGTGGGCGAGTCCTCTGCTGGCCGCCAAGCGGTTATCATAAGCGTGACCTTACTCTGTTTATAAGCCTCTGCAATTGGCTGTCAACCATTCCATAGTGTAGCCCGCCAAATGATGACGAGCGTTAAAGGAAATGGATTTACAATCTTTGACTCTGAATGCCATAATATAGGTCTCCATTTGTTGCTGTTTAGTTGCTGCCCTCTGTCTTCCTTAAAATAAATTTGAAGTAGAGTACAATTGAAGAAAAAAAAAAAAAAAAAAAGATTACCCCAATTTTAAACAATGGAAAAGTAACAGAGAAGGTGTGATTTGGTGCTGTTGGAATTTCAGTTGTTCATTTTCTTCACCATTTTTGTTGCATCACAATGTGTCCACAGCGCATGATTTCTCACAGCATGTATACAGTCTTGTTCCCCAATTGCAATTTACTTGGCCCGAAAGTCCCCGTTTGGTCCTCTGAGGAATAACATTGCACACCGCATCAGTATTCTGAGTAATCTGCGTGTGCTTCTTTCGAACCTTTTTTTTTTTTTTTTTGCATTAGGAAGCTAGTGTCTCATCGGGCTGAGTTCAAAGGCTGAGTGCTGAGATTACAAGTTCCTCCTGCTTCCTCTTTAAGTTGTGTCACCACTCCATGGTGCAACACCAAGGGGGATAAAATCACCTTATTCTTTCCCTGAAGTATTTATTTCCTCACTCCACCTGATTGGTGAACGTGTGACAACAGGTCTTAGGGACGTGCAAGTGCATCCGCTTAATGAGCCCACACGCACCTATGGTAGAAGACTTTAGCAGGCTCAGCTCCCTCCTTGCCCATTACTAGAGATTTGTCTCATCTCTGTGCAGCACAGACATGTTTGTGGGCCCTGTGACAGCCTGGCCCCCAACAGGGTGGTTTTAAGAAAGTGCATATTTCATGAGCTATGCTTCTTTGAATTATTGTAGAGGGGGTTGGGGGTCATGGTGGGTAGAGAAGAGAAGGAAGAGAGTCTTGTTGCAGGCATAAGGCTTAGATGTGTCACCAGTGTCCTAATGATTGCACACGGCGGAAAAGCATTGGGGACAAGCGGCGGAGCATCGTTAACCTTTTCTGCCTCATGTCGAACACACTCACTCATCGTTCCTCTAAACATCCCACGCTATCGCCACCCGCTACTCATACTCATTTTATTTCTATAGCTTTTAGTAGTATAAAGTTTGCTGGCTGGAATTTCAGCCAGCCGGCTTTGGACACGAGTTGCATAGTGCCGATCCAGCAGAATCTGGATCCAGCTGACTCTTGGAGAGGAGTGTCTTGCATTATTTAAGAGACAGAGTCATGGCTAAGATGCATTTTAGCTTACTTTGACTTCCTGTCTATCTGCGTATTGGTTTTTACTCTTGCAAAGTTGTATTTAACAGTATATTTTGATTATTCACATTCACTTGAAGGTGTAAAAAATCAGTTGAATAAATCTTTCTGTCTGTCTACATATCTGTATCTATCTTATAGGCTAGGCTCATACTACAGGTCTAAATGCACAATTCCGATTTATTGTCATATCTGATTTTTTAGCGTCTCCGTTCAGACTGCCTTTGTCCATTGAGCCTGTTTAAGTATTACCATGCGCACTAATTCGCAGTCTGACATGCGCTGAGCAAACTGATCCGCATGCGTAGAAGCATCAAAACAAATAGCTACGCACTGTGTGCATGACGCACACACATAAGCCTCATTTATGTGTATGCGTCAGTTTACTTGGCCAAGTAAGCAATACTGAAATATTGCTCATTTGGCGCACAGTGAGAAACCGAGCATTATCAGGCTTATCCTTTTCTTCATTATAGTTTTTAATGACTTCGGTCAAGCCCGCCTCCTGCGTAGTAAAAGCCGAGTTCATGCGAGGCGCTAACGCTAATGAACAGCTACATCGCTGCTGTCTTGCGTGCTGCTCTTGCTCTTTACTGACATAATTGCTGCGTGAATTCCGATTTGGGAGACGTGACAGTTCAGACCGCCGCCACATCCTGAAAAAATGTGGCCCAGATTGGATTTAAACCACAAACGAAAGTGACTCAGATTGGATTTGAAATGGTCCACTTCTATGCGACTTGTCCCATTCAGACCGTCAGTTCTGTTAATGACTCACCTGAGTCGGAAAAATATGAAAAAATTGGATTCGTGCATTACGACCGGCAGTATGAACCTAGCTATAGTTAGTTACCTACCTACCTATTGAAGTCAGTATACGTCTTGTCTAATGTAATCAAATGGAGTTGTTTTCATAGAAACTGCTGATAGTTAGTTTTGCCTCAGATTATCATGGACTTTTAACCGCCAACCAGCAAGGCTCATGACCTATTTTGTAAGATGAGTTAATCACCAAACAGACACACCTCCTCTTAAGTACAATATAAGCAATGCCGAGCTCTCTGTTCGGTGTGCATTTCTCTACACAGCTTTGTTCTGTCATTGAATGCACCCAGAAATGTCTGAAATTAAAACTGTGCAGTAATGATCTCTTGCCTCCAGTCTTTTACTTTGCAATCCAGTCCAGCCGTCTCACCTGAATTGAAAATGAACACGCGGAGGACCTGAAAGACTGCCTCCAACACTACCTACCTACCTACAGTTGTGGTCAAAAGTTTACATACACCACTTGTGAAGAACATAATGTCATGGCTCTCTTGAGTTTCCAGTTATTTCTACAACTCTGATTTTTCTCTGATAGAGTGATTAGAACTGATACTTCTGTGTCACAAAAAACATTCATGAAGTTTGGTTCTTTTATGACTTTATTATGGGTGAACAGAAAAAAAGTGATCAAATCTGCTGGGTCTAAAATATACATACAGCAGCGCTAATATTTGGTAACATGTCCCTTGGCCATTTTCACTTCAATTAGGCGCTTTTGGTAGCCATCCACAAGCTTCTGGCAAGCTTCTGGTTGACCGTGGTCTTTGACCACTCCTCTTGACAGAATTGGTGCAGTTCAGTTAAATTTGATAGCTTTCTGAAATGGACTTGTTTCTTCAGCATTGTCCACAAGTTCTCAATGGGGTTTAAGTCAGGACTTTGGGAAGGCCATTCGAAAACCTTAATTCTAGCTTGATTTAGTCATTCCATTACTACTTTTGATGTGTATTTGGGGTCATTGTCCTGTTGGAACACCCAACTGCGCCCAAGACCCAATCTTCGGGCTGATGATGTTAGGTTATCTTGAAGAAAAAGCCCCACAGCATAATACTACCACCAACGTGCTTGACGGTAGGCATGGTGTACTTGGGGTTAAAGGCCTCACCTTTTCTCCTCCAAACATATTGCTGGGCATTGTGGCCAAACAGCTCGATTTTTGTTTCGTCTGACCACAGAACTTTCCTCCAGAAGGTCTTATCTTTGTCCATGTGATCAGCAGCAAACTTCAGTCGAGCCTTAAGGTGCCGCTTTTGGAGCAAGGGCTTCCTTCTTGCACGGCAGCCTCTCAGTCCATGGCAGTGACAAAACAGTGCCATGCACTTTATACTTACAAACAATTGTTTGCACTGTTGCTCTTGGGACCTGCAGCTGCTTTGAAATGGCTCCAAGTGACTTTCCTGACTTGTACAAGTCAATGATTCGCTTTTTCAGATCCATGTATGTTTATTTTTGACCCAGCAGATTTGATCACTTTTTCTGTTAACCCATAATAAAGTCATAAAAGAGCCAAACTTCATGAATGTTTTTTGTGACAAAGAAGTATCTGTTCCAATCACTCTATCGGAGAAAAATCAGAGTTGTACTAATAACTGGAAACTCAAGAGAGCCATGACATTATGTTCTTCACAAGTGTATGTAAACTTTTGACCACAACTGTACCTACCTACAGCCATAGGTCATTTATAGGCCAGATATCTTTTAAAAAGTGAAATTTAATCCAAATTAAACCACACTTAAAACCAAGCCCAGAAAAGGATGCACACAGCATAAACCCACAAAGCTGGACAGTGGAAGACCTCTTCAAGTCACTAGTGCACCATATTTAAAAGGAATGCAAAGCTGACTTCACGCCCTATTTCAAATGTCCATTTCAGCAGAGAATACTTTTTGAGAAACCAGGGCTTCTTCAAAGCACTCTAATTTACTCATATTTCCGCTAAACACTCATTTTAAGCAGGCGGAACACACAAACAAACAGTAATGAATGACCAAGCTGTTAAACAATGGCCGACTTGCTTTCTCCTCATCCTGTAGACACGGTGCACACATTGCATTGTGATCCTTCATAAACAGCTCCTACACGTGTGCAAAGGAGAAAGGAAACAATGGCACTTCATAATGTCGCCTGCCTCTAATCAGCTTTGCCATGCGGGTAAACATAGATAAAGAACTTGGCAGTATGTCCCTGTGCATTGTTATCAGCTGTTAGCAAATTAGCTGGTCGTTTTGGCTGCTCTGACCCGACACAGGAAGCCAGGTAGCTAACTGTTGCTGGCACTTGTCCTCTCCGCCCCACCTGTCCTCTTTTGTCTTTATTTTCTCCTTGTGCACATCCTCACCTTGTCTCCCTCTGGGCCAGTCAGCACATCCGGGGAGGAAATGACAAAGAAACGGGACAATGGAAGGGAGCCGTGTCAGCTTCCTGCCTTTGCCTGGAGACATCTTCCCCGGTGACTCCACCTCAGGCTGGCTCGTCAGCGTGCGACACAAACTTGTTTACTCTTTCATTCTCCTTCACAAACACCGTAATGGAAAGAAGAGAGGGGGAGGACTGAGAATTAATTTTCTGCGCACGTCATTAAAACAGCACCTCGAGGGATGAAGTCACGTTTATACAGTAGAAGATATTTTGAGAAGTTCCTTGCTTTTACCTCCCCTTCTGAAACACACGCACACAGTTGCTTCCTAATTTAAGAGGTATACTTCAATATACAATTGAATGATAATAAAGTAAAAGATTCATTTTTATCCTTCGATCAGAGAAGACAAGAATTTCATAACTGGAGCCAACCAGAACATCGAACTGTGTCTAGTTCAGCGCTGCAATATATTTTATCTGGTGTTCCTTCACCTTGTATCAAACATAGCTCTGCTGTAGGAGGATTACTGTATGGGGGAAACTAATCTCAGGTAGAAATACATTTGCCATTTTTTGTCCGGCAAAGAAAGGAATACATTTAGTCGCCATCTCCAAACAAGAAATGATCTGAAATGTTCTATAGGATGCTCTGGGCTGATTACATACGCTCATTCTTCACAAATGACTCACTATGAACTCACCGACGCATGGCCGCATGTAGTCACTAGGGTCAAGGATACACAATGTGATGGTAAGTTGACATGAGTGTGAGGCATCTTCAGGGCTTTGTGCCCTTTCTGGAATGATTAGTCAAAGTCCAATTGTCTAATTAATGATGCTCCAAGACCAAGAGATGTCATCTTTACAAACTACACATACTGTATGAGGAAAAATCTTTCTGATGCCATTTGTATAGTTTGTCACAGTAACATAACTTGTTTTCGCTCCTAAAAAAATGTTTTGGTTGGCAGTGTTATAAAATAGGTTGAGTGTGATACAGTGGGGCAAATAAGTATTTAGTCAACCACTAATTGTGCAAGTTCTCCCTCTTGAAAATATGAGACAGGCATGAAATTGTCAACATGGGTAAACCTCAATCATGAGAGACAGAATGTGAAAAAAAAAACAGAAAATCACATTGTTTGATTTTTAAAGAATTTTATTTCCAAATCATGGTGGAAAACAAGTATTTGGTCAATACCAAAAGTCCATCTCAATACTTTGTTATGTACCCTTTGTTGGCAATAACGGAGGCCAAACGTTTTCTGCAACTCTTCACAAGCTTTTCACACACTGTTGTTGGTATTTTGGCCCATTCGTCATTGCAGATCTCCTCTAGAGCAGTGATGTTTTGGGGCTGTCGTTGGGCAACACGGACTTTCAATTCCCTCCACAGATTTTCTATGGGGTTGAGATCTGGAGACTGGCTAGGCCACTTCAGGACCTTGAAATGCTTCTTCCGAAGCCACTCCTTTGTTGCCCTGGCTGTGTGTTTGGGATCATTGTCATGCTGAAAGACCCAGCCACGTCTCATCTTCAATGCCCTTGCTGATGGAAGGAGATTTTCACTCAAAATCTCTTGATACATGGCCCCATTCATTCTTTCCTTTATACAGATCAGTCGTCCTGGTCCCTTTGCAGAAAAACAGCCCCAAAGCATGACGTTTCCACCCCCATGCTTCGCAGTGGGTATGGTGTTTTTCGGATGCAATTCAGTATTCTTTTTCCTCCAAACACGAGAACCTGTGTTTCTACCAAAAAGTTCTATTTTGGTTTCATCTGACCATAACACTTTCTCACAGTCCTCTTCTGGATCATCCAAATGCTCTCTAGCGAACCGTAGGTGGGCCTGGACATGTACTGGCTTCAGATGGGACACACGTCTGGCAGTGCAGGATTTGAGTCCCTGGCGGCGCATTGTGTTACTGATAGTAGCATTTGTTACTGTGTTCCCAGCTCTCTGTAGGTCATTCACTAGGTCCCCCCGTGTGGTTCTGGGATTTTTGCTCACCGTTCTTGTTATCATTTTGACGCCACGAGGTGAGATCTTGCATGGAGCCCCAGCTCGAGGGAGATTATCAGTGGTCTTGTATGTCTTCCATTTTCTAATAATTGCTCCCACAGTTGATTTCTTTACGCCAAGCGTTTTACCTATTGCAGATTCAGTCTTCCCAGCCTGGTGCAGGTCTACAATTTTGTCTCTGGTGTCCTTCGACAGCTCTTTGGTCTTGGCCATAGTGGAGTTTGGAGTGTGACTGACTGAGTTGTGGACAGCTGTCTTTTATACCAATCTAGCCTTGTTAGACCTAGTTAGAAGAAGTTAGACTTCTTTGACAGCCAGAAATCTTGCTTGTTTGTAGTTGACCAAATACTTATTTTCCACTCTAATTAGGAAATAAATTCTTTAAAAAAATCAAACAATGTGATTTCCTGTTTTTTTCCACATTCTGTCTCTCATGGTTGAAGTTTACCCATGTTGACAATTACAGGCCTCACTAATCTTTTCAAGTAGGAGAACTTGCACAATTGGTGGTTGACTAAATACTTATTTGCCCCACTGTACATGAAATTTAGGGAGATGTTTGAAACTGAAGTAAGCACATGAGATTGCTTTGAAACTCATCAGTGGACAACAAAAGCTATCCCTTTGCAAATAAAGTTGGACTCTGGTATTTATTGGAGCAAGCTACTTTAAAGTCGGATTGTAAGGTTCAGTCATGGTAATCTAATCTTGTTGTATAAAGATTTTGGATTGTCTGTCTTGTGTTTGTTAAAAAAAAAAAAACTGGATGAAGGCTCATATGCTTATATTTCTTTCCAGCTCTGCTGATTTTTTTCTCGCCTCAGGAGGTCCGAGAAAGATGGCAGCCAATTTGCTATCAACTGAGGGATGTCAATCAAAGTGTATTGATTTGGCTTTTAACTGCGACTCCCCCAATGGCAAAACATGTTAATGCTATTGAGCTGTGTAGAAACACGAGAATTGGCGCATGTGGGTGGTGGGTGAAGCTGGAGGAGAGAAAGGTGCGTCTCTCCTTCTCTCCCCTGCTGTTTGGCCGCAAAGAGCAATGTAAAAAAAAAAAAAAAACGCCATGGGCTCAGTGTGCAAGGGGGAGGGAGGCAGACAGAAAGAATGGGAAGGGGTCAAAAGGGATTTACTGCCAGGAGCTGAAAATTTCAGGTAATAGATATGCTTGAATTTGTGAAAAGCAAACCTGCTGCTTTTCTTTCTTTTCGGCATGGCAGAGGTGAAAGAAAACAACAAGGGTGTAACTTACCACATGCTCAGAAGAGGATTTATGGAAAGTTGATATTCCAGCACCTGTGGGCCAAACATTAGCTCTCATGTGTCTAGTTCGACATGTGCGAAGCGGCCTTGCGTGTACATATATATGTGTGGGAGATGCGTATTCATGTCGTGGGAGGTTTCTTCTGCCACATTCACGGGAAGCTACAGCAAGGAGGCCAGTAACAGTCGGATAAGTGCTTGCCAAGCTGGCTGAGGTGAACTTAACACCCCTGGTGGAATGAAGCAACCCAAACCATTGTTCCAGCACATTGCACCCGTCTGAATGAGGCATCCTACTTCTGCGTGGATCCCAGGGGGCTGGAAGGAGGAACGAAGCAGAGAAGGAGAGGGACTGATTGTTCCCTGCTCAGACTATCCACAGATGGGGCTATGGCACATGATGTTTGCTTTAGAAAGTCCCAGGCGTGTTCGATGAATGCACTGGAGGATAGAAGAGAAACGAATGCCAGTGGAGACAACAGCACAGGGAAGAAATAGCTGGACCAAGCTGTTTAGGACTATGATGACAGTACGAATACAGTGCCCGATAGAAGACAATGCATACAAGCAAAAGATAGTTGGACTGGAGTGGTCAAGCCTGCTACTATTTCCAAGCAGAGCCTTATAAAATGGAACATAATGATGAAGGGAGGGAGAGTAAGTGAGGAAAAGATGAGATACAGGGCTGCATCTATCATGGGCTTTGCTGCAGGAGCCATTTGTACCTATTGTTCTCCATAATTTGTTTTCTCAGAAGCTGCAAAGGGAGGGGCAAAGGGGAGAGACCGGGCTACGGCAGCCATTTATTTTTTGCACTAATTACAAAAGCAAGACAGCATAATTAGGCACACTGCTAAATAAAACAATAGGCAGCAAAGGAAATTCACACAGGGATATTTAGGAAGAACTTGCTGTGATAGACACAAACTTCTGTATTTTATATATTCAAGTGATCATGTTAAAAGAAGCCTAAAAAGGATGGGGAAAGTATCGAAGGTGAAAAGAGGGTAGCGGGCAATGAGAAAGATAAGATAGAAAAGCTCTCTTCTCACATTGCTCTTTGAGGTGCATACTGCCCAAGTGCAGGTGGAATTGTGCTTAATACACCAGGCAGACATGGGAAGAAAGGTTGATATTTTAAAGAATGAAAAAAGGACATGGAGATCTCCACACTGCTTCGTCATATCAAAGTGGTGTGACTTAAACAAATGTTTATCATGGTTTGTACGGAAGGGTCTCCTCGTATTGTCACAAGGTCCACCCAGCCCCATATTTGGCAAAACCATTTCATGGAAAACTAACTAAGGAGTCCTAACTCTCATACAATTGTGTTCTTTTGTAATTAACTCATTGGCTGCCGAATGATAACTGCCAGTCCTCGCAGTAAAAATGGCTGGGTCGTCTATCGCCGTCAAAAGGCGCAAATAGGTTAAAAATGTCATAGGTGTTTCACAGGGCTCAATCTTAGAGCCACATCTGGTCTTAGAGAAGGGGCGTCAAACCGATTCCACATAGGGCCACAGTGTGTCCTGGTCTTTGTTCCAACAGATCCAGCACAAATGTTCAATCAATGAGTTTTCTGCTAAAACAAACACCAACTGACTGCAATCAATTGTAAGACACCAGACTGGTGAAAGGCTGTCCTCCTGAGGGGTTTCAACCTTCAACAAAAAGCTGCACCCACTGCGGCCCTTTGAGGATCGGTTTGACATATGTGTCTTAGAGGGACAGAAAAACACCTAGTATAATGACCTTCATGTGAAAGACAGTTGCTCAAAGATATTTCAGTATGTAAATGACAATTTTTTAAATGAACGCAGCCATTTTGTGATATCAATATTACCCATGCGCAAAAAATAAATAAAATGCAGGTGCATGTGATAATGAGTATTGTGACATCACATGAAACGGCGGGCAATCTGGGATACTTGACTTTGATTGGCTAAAATCATACCAGCATTGATCAAATGACTTCCCCCATGTTGGGAGGCCCTTCTAACATAATAAAAATAAAATTCTGTGGTTTTATTGTCAATTCATTATTAACTCATTTGCTCCCAAAAACATATAAAGACGTTCTATTTTTAATTGCTTCAGTGTCCCAAAAACGTATTTATTCGTGTTTTGCGTTTTTTTGTTTTTTTTTTTGTTTTCCAAGAGGCATCTATAGGTTCCGATCTTTCTAAAATATAATGCACAAAGCTCAAAACCCATTTTAAAGCAATAAAACTGTCCACTGGAGGTCAGTAGCACATTTCGTAAGAACTCATATTGGGCCAAGAAAGGAAGTGAAGAAAAATAGGCAGGAAACGGAAGTTGGAGGGATCTTGTGAAGACACGTGAGAATTTGAGAAAAATGTGGCGAACGATCAAGAAAAAAAAGGCAAACGACACTGGAGGGGTGTTTTGAAAAGAAAACAAAACCATCGTCAAAGAAGGATTGAAAAAAATCTATCTTGATGAGACGGACAGTGACGTCCACAACAGCGTCAGGTTCCACACGCGTTCTGCGGAGCTCACGTTGCGTTACTCCTTAGCCCGAGGTTGTAACCAACGATGAAGATGATGAAAAATGTGAGACCGATCTTGATCCGGACTCATCAGATTAGCCACGGGAGCAGCCGAGAGCCTTCCCCGTTGTTATATGCACAAATGGTTCAACAGTTCAACAGTTTAGCTATGTGTAAATAAATTGTTACTTTGCGATAAAAAGCTCTATTTGTCTTGTTGTTTATCTTATTTTGTAAAAGGAAAACATTATTCAGATGTTTAGGATGTAACTAAAGCAAAAATTAGCTGTGTATAAGTCAAAGTTATGTTTGAAATGTATGCTTTCACAAAAGCTCAATTTCTCAATTTTTTCATCAGAAATTGGAAAATTGCTCAAACTAAGCTATTTTCTAATGCTGATTTCTAAAGAATGGAAAAAGATATGAATTAACTTTTTTTCTGCTGAAAGACGAGAGTCTAATCTTTCTTTTGGTGGGTTCCATGTTTATATAGAAATAGAACAGAATTTTCTGTGGGCCTTGCAAAATCAGTCAAAATCCAGTAAAATGGACGGGAGCGAAGGGTCTTGCTCCGGGGAAAATGGCTGGGAGTGAATGAGTTAAACACGATTTTTTTCCACTGGGATGCACATGATAAATGTCGTGTCTGTCCCTTTAAGCAAGTGAAAGGCATTCCACAGGGCTTAATCTTAGACCCCCTACGATAGTTAAACCATTTTCAAGTTTGTTGTAATATATTTGTCTACTGTACTGCCATCAATGACACTGGATGAGTTAATGTCGACTTGTGCCATGTTGTACTGAGTAGCCATGCAATGCGATTTTTGGAAATGTTTACCAAATTCTGCATTTTACCACCGCAGAGGAATTTCACTTGAGAGGTTCCACTGAAGAACTCTGTATTGTCTGCCTGCGGGCTAATGAACACGTAGAGGGCATTTCCATCTTATCTGTGTGTGGGTGTGTGTGTGAATGGAAGCGTACTGAACTTGTCAGTGGTCTTTTTGGGCGGTGATACATGGAAAGATAAATAAACCCCTAATGAAGGCTCTCAATCAGCAAGCAGTTAAACAGCTGACCAAGAGATTGAGGGGCAGCGAATCCTGATTGTTGGCTCATTCAAAGGGCTGGAAGGAGGCTCTTGATGCGTCACACTTTACATGAACCATTCACTGCGGTGCAGACCTCACCCTTTCTTTCTCTAAAGACCTCTTTTGATACACAACAGTAACTCCATCCAGCTCTCTGATTGTGTCGGGCAGTTCTTTAAAAGGCAATTTTGACCGGGTGCCTTTGTTTAACTCCCCAAAGCTGGGGCACAATGTATCTATTGTGCTCTTCAATTGGGTTTAAAAGGTTTATGTAGCAGTCATCAGGCATCTGATGTTTTGTTTAAAAGAAGAATAAACAGGGTGCTTCTTATAACTAGCCTGGACTCGTTTTTTGTGTGTGTGTACGGAGGGCGAGAGAAATCAATGGCTCGTTTCAACCTATTACAGCCATGACTGTTGTGGTAATGGTGTGGAAATGGGTAGCGGTCATGTGGATCTTTTATACCTCCAGGCTCGGATCACAAGTGAAGTTCAATTCATTCCCACTTGAATCGAGGCAGAAAAAAGTGTTCTCAAGAGCTTTGAAAAGACTCACATGATGATGACTAGAGAACACGTCGTGTTTTGTAAGTTTTGTAAAAAAAAAACGGATGGAACTGCCATTTTGCCAAAGGACAGACATTTTGTGACACTGATCTGAAGTTTTCCATTGCAAATAATGATTCCCTTTTGCAGCCTTTGCCTCTTTGATCCCAGGTAATATGTTAACAAGCAGTGGGTTCATGGAATACCCACAGCACTTGCCTGTGTATTCACAAAGAATTGAAGGAGACTATTTGCGTGTGTGTGTGTGTTTTCACACTAATTAATGAATTGCTTTGTATGCTTGCTGAGGTGACAGTAGCCTGTCTCTGGCGGGTTCTGTCTCCGCCACCCAGCACATACACAAACACACATTTGCGTCCCCGGCCCTAGGCCCACTCACACAATTAATGAAAGCAGTCTCATTAGTGCTTGCAGTTGTATATGCAAGAGGACTCTGGACCATTGTGAGAGCACCTAATCAGGGGACAGCTCAAAGGCTGAGGGCCTCTCTGCGCCAATGATAAAGTTCACATTTAAAAGGAAGCCAATGAGACCGCTGTTTAATTGGAAGAGAGGGAAATACCAAAAAGGGGTCCGTCTTACAAGGATGTTGGAGGTCAACTCTTCAGAGCAATGCAGAAACACAGACACTCACACATACACAGATACCTTTCCTCTGCCTGGCATAATTCAATCTCTTCCAGTATTTCCATCTTATTTCAACATCATCGCTCAAACAGAGATCTTGGACTGGCCGGTAGTGGAAAGAAGAAATAAAAGGCTTAGAAGAAGGAATGCAAATGGATCACTGAGGAGTGCCTTAATGAGAATCAGTTTGCCATTTTCTCAGGTCAGATGTGGAAACAGCTGGCAAATAGATGGAGAGAGAGGTAGTAGGGAGAGAAAAGGAAGCTAAATGAAGCCGTTCAACAAAGTGATGGGAGTTGTGCTGCTTACTTGATGTTTTGGGCTCTAACTTGTGTCCCACAGCACTTAACACTCCCCGAGCCATCTCTCCTGGCGGTTAATTAGAATCCAATAAGGTTGCCTCCTGTTGGTCATTGTTCCTCCAGTGTGTTTACCCTTTCCAGAGGCTCCATTCGCTGCTTAATCTGCCGAGAAGCTGAATGTCAATAGGTCAGGCCGAGACTCCAGAGCACAGAGAGGGCGGGAGGGAGCCAGTGAGCAAAGGGGGAAGGAGAAAGGATCAGGGATGGAGGAGAGGGGTCGTTTCTATTCTCCTTGCTATATTTTTCACCACTAACACATTATTGTTGTTGTTTATCCCCGCCATCCCAGCTTCTCCTCTACCTCGGCTATTTTTTCTTCCTCACTTCTAATCCGTCCTCTTGATTGTTCTAAGCTGCTTTCAGGCAGCCCCTGGGATGCTAGGGTGGGCAGTTGGAGACTGTTTTAATTAAGATTTAGGCAAGGACTCCCTTAAGAAGGGTGCTTTTAGTGCGGGACGGACAGAGCTAAGTGAACAAGTGAAGGTGAAGAGTAAAAAGCTCAAATCAGTAAATAGGAAACAGAAACATAAAAAAAAAGTTGTTGATGGACACAAAGGCATACAATTTACTCACACAAACAGGCAGGTGCCAAGGCGTCCAAGGGGCTAAGCCAAATTGGATTTTTTTTCTTCATCTGTAATCAAGCGGCACAATCTCTATGGATTGATCTCAACTTCCTGTGATTCATACCGAATCCCACGAGGGTAAATTGGATCAGTGTTAGCCAGCAGGCAAAGTGAGTTATCTTTACGCTCTCGATCTAATGATCGATCATCACACAAGATGGGCTAAGAAGCCGGCGATGTGTCATGATGTAGAGGCCCCACTGGAGGGCTCTCGCTTAAACTTGAATTTTGGAAAGACAGTGGAGAAAATGACTTGCATTATATTCTAAATGCCTTTGAATAAGGCCAGATATTCACGTCACGTCCCATTAGGCAAACCAGGCAATTGCCTAGGGCCCTCAGCCAGCAGGGGCCCCCAGAGGGCCAACAGATTTAGCACACGCAGCTTTACTGCACTGTCACAGCGACAAGTGTAGGGAGTGTTTCAATACCATGGTATCATTTGGCAGGTTATCTAATGATTCTGTTATCAAGCCCAATCAGCACTAACCATGTCACGTAGATCATAAATGTTTAAGTAAGTCCAATCAGCTATTAATACCACATGATTGTTTAACGAGTGACTCACCCAAGTACTCTCTGGAAAGTCCTTGCAGAGTTGTTTTACGTTGATTTTCTCAGGCCACCTCATTATTCATGTGAAATCATGTGAATTTTTTCCCCAAAAAGTCTATTAATGGGTCTATCCTATTCCTCGTCTAATACTCTATGAGAATAACATAACATATATGTATCTAAAATAATCTTAAACGATTTTACTAGCAATTTTTAATACTCCTTTTAGCAAGGTTCCTTGGGTATGCGTACGTTCCCATAGCAACCAGTCCTGTTATTGTCCTACGTCACAAGCGCTGCGTATTCTGGAAAGCGAGGCGTATGGTGCGCATTTTGAGCAGAGGACGGCCACCTGTTAAAATGTGTGCGTCCATGAACGAATGTAAGTACATGCATATGAGTCAGTGTAAAGTGCTTAGTTTCGCCACTTTTATGGCCAAGATGACCGCACGTGCATGCAGCGTGTACTCGCACCCCCCCACCTTTGTGTTCATTATACTGCGCGAGTATGTATGTGTGTCACGTGACTCAGAAGGGCCCCATGTTGCTTGTTGCCTGGGGCCCCCGGGGACCCTTGCAACGCCTCTGCAGATATTCATCCATTTTCTACACTGCTTCTTCCGGTCAGAGTTGCAGGGAGCTAGAGCATGTCCAAAATGACTTTAGGGTTAAAGGCTTAAACGTTTCACAATCAGCAAGTGAGAACCGAACTGACGCAACCTGCACAATTAGTGACCAGGGCTAGACAGGACAAAGAAGGGCTTTGCAGAATGACAAAGTTCGGTATCATGTAAAAAAAAAAAAAAAAAAAACTCTTATTAGACAGACAAACAGTATATACATGTGAATACAATTCAGATAAGCACTCCAAACTTCTGGTGAAAACAAGCTCAGCAAAATGTACAAAAAGGGGGATTTGCCTGTTGTTTGGGTGTAGCCTGAGTAAAGATGCTTGCTTGGTGTTTGGTGCCACACATCTGTCCCGACTCTGGGCCAAACACAAGTTTAAACCCGAGCGCAAAGACAGAGTGCACAATGAAGTGTTTAAGTCAATCAAACCGACAGACTTAAGCACTGCGGGTGGTGAGGTGCGAAAGAGGCCAAGCTGAGGTCGACAGACCAACCCTTGGCATTCTCTGTCGTCACACATCCCGACACACAGCCACCATATGTCCAACGTTCCGTAATCAATGAGGCAACCAGCCAATGTGACAAAGACCCATTCACATCTGCTTGACGCTGACGAACTGTGCAATGCTATGGTATGTTTAGGGACAGAATGTGGCACCACCCTCTACTACAAAAAAGATAGAAGAATTAGCATGTCTTGAGAAGCAATACCATAGTATCCCACAAAACAAACTGCAAAATAATTAAAAATATTGAAAAGTTGTAATCACATTATCTGCTCGCCCTCACGTGTCTAACTATATTTAGACCACGGACTATATTGGTGACAAATGATCAGTCTTATTGGCTTTTTGAGTACAGAGCAGTGCACGACACAATAAGAAAATATAAAAAAAGCACATAAATGCTGACGCTATGGCAAGATTTCCCTCTATTTGCATGAATTTAATGTGTAATTGTATGGCAGAGCACAAAGAAGAATTCATAAGCATTTAAGATTTACATGAGAGATTTGAAGTTTCCAACACAGAAACGCACTTTCAAACTGACTGTCAGATTAGCACCTTACTGCCCTTGCTGCAACTATATGAGTTTCAAATCTGATCTATGCAAATAATGCTGCATGTTTTCATTGTAATGCATGCACTCTTGCCACCGCTAAACACTTAATATTCATCTTTGAGAAACATTCTCAAAAGTTTAATGCCTATTCTGGTCGTTTTTTAATTGGACCACTGTAAGTTATTTTGTGGGCACACAATGTATTGGTAGATGTTTTTATTTTTATATTAGAGAAAGTAACATTAATTTAATTGAAAATGTTGATGTTGGGATTTTTTGGAAGTTTAGATCCTTGTTTTAGTGTCAAAACAACAACACTTTTTCTTTGTTAAAAACAAATGAAATTTATTGTTGCAAGAGAGAGAAATGCATCAATAGTAATTAGTTTTTTATAAGTAAAGCAGGCTGAAAACAATATCACGATTTTGCCCTCAGCATGTTCCTGCTCCCCCCGAGAGTCCCCCATACACTGTGCCTCAGTCACTCACAAGGCTCTTAATAAGGCCACCAGTAAATGCCAGGCAAGATATGCCGGGATGAAAGATCTTTTTCTCACACTCCAGCTTTGAGGACTAGTTTGTGGTGTCGTGGGGGAGGGTAAAAATGCAGCTTTAAAGAGCAGTGCTACATTTTAAACGAAACAATAAACCCATCCGCTTATGAAATAATATTTTTTGCGTTCCACATCCCGTTGTGTGCCAGCTCAGGGGACTTTTGGCAGACATGAAAGCTGAGCAAAAGGTAGCGGAGGAAGCCCGTGCCAAAAGATAAAGTGTGCCGAGCTCCACTGGGAGTGATGCATCACACAGATAGTTCATTCTTTCACTGTAGTCATTAATATCCAGTGCAAAAAAAAGGTCAAACCTGACTCGAAGCCGTCCAGTATATCACAGTTACATTTATACATCAAACCCTGCTGTGATGTCTCATCAGCTCGGTCACACAGGAGAGACCTACACTGCACATTATCAAAGATTGATGGGCTGTCCTAGTTAACGACAGGGGGGAGTGGATGAGGACGTGGGGGCTTTGCTCAGGAACTTTTGCATAGTCAGAGATGTTGACTGTGCATCACACGTTGTCGTCTTAGCAGCGCAAACATCATTAGCGCAGCAACCTCTTGCTCTGCAACGCTGCCCTCCCTCCCACACAACCTCTCGACCCGACCTCAAGATAAGCAGTGGAACTTGCAAATGCAGTATTCTGAGGTCAGGGCTTTCGCACCAAAGGCAGATGCAGAAGCTTCAGCATGCATCTCCTCCCATCCGTCACAACTCTCCATCCATCCGTCCACATAAGACATAGCGCCAGATAAGCGGACATCCTTTTTTGTTACGACACATTTCTTTTATGCAGTGGCATGGTGCACACTCCTGGTTCACTATGCTTGCCGCTTTAATAATATATTGATTAATTAGCTCACTCATTAATCATTTATTCATTAATCATGGCCTGATTTTTCTTAGGGAAGCGGTGCAATTGGAAAAAGCCTGACTTCACATTTCATTCTAATTACACTCCTTCACTAATCAACGCTTAAGAGATGGAATTTCAGGAAATTAGTTTTTCTCCTTCCTTTCTTTTACTCAATACAAAGCAGAGGTATTGAGGCCAGCAGGTAACAGACCGCCCTGCCTCCTCCCTCTCTCGTCTTCTGGCAGCGCATCTGTGGGTTAAAAGGATGTTTCCACTTACAAGAAATCAAATGAACAAAATGAGCATTTGATGTTAAATTAAAAACTTTTCTTTCCGGCAAAGTCGACACGCAGGGGGAACAGGGAAATTAGGTCACATGCCACCTTTTCATTTGCAACGAACTCAATACAGCTTTAGCGTACTCGTGTTTGACAATTTGTCATCACCAGAGGCAGGTAGTAACGCGTTACATGTACTTCGTTACATTTACTTGAGTAACTTTTTAAGAAAAATGTACTTCTAAGAGTAGTTTTACTAAGCCATACTTTTTACTTTGACTAGGGTAGATTTGTAAAGAAAAAAACACTACACTTACTCCGCTACTTTGGGGTACACAAAGGTCATTACATTTTTCGTCTTTATTGTACATACAGAATTTTTTTTTTTTTTTTTTACTAGCGATGCTATTGCCGAGAGTGCGCTACTAATTTCACCAATGAGACGTCGCAACAATAATCACATGACTCCATTACACCAATCAGACGCAAGCTTGCCATTCTATGATCACGCCAGCCTGATCAATCATGTGGCGTCTTTAAAGCACTTAAAAAAAAAAAAAAGAAGTATCTGACATAGCGCACAGCCCTAAACATGACTCGAAAGCGAGGATTTAAACCACTCTCCCAGTTCACTGATTAAACACAGAAAACCGGAGATATGGTAGATGGTTGGTAAATGGAGTTACACTTGTACAGCACTTTTCCACCTTCAAGGCCCTCAAAGCGCTATACACTATATCCCAATCCACCTACTGGCGACCAGTGTTGTTAATAACGGCATTAGAATATAACGGCGTTACTAAAGGCGTTATTTTCTTCAGTAGTGAGTAATCTAATTAATTACTTTTCTCATCTTGGCAACGCTGTTACCGTTACTGAGGCGGGAAAGCCGTGCGTTACTATGCTTTACGATGTTGGTTGACTGACGCGAGAAAAGTCTGAAAAAGATGGACTCACGGAGACGAGAGAGCAGAGCAGGAGTGGGGAGGAGTTAAGGGAGTGTGACGCTGTTGCAAACACGATGCTACAATGCTAGGTGGCTCCAATAATACCAGACTGTAGCCGATAGCCTACAAACTATGCCCACATGATGCTTCGGTAGATATTACATATATACAGAACTAAATGCAAATGACAGACACGGCGGCATTAGCAACACTTTTAATAAAGAACTGAATGCGATAGTAAACAGCCACCATCTTAAAGCAGTAGATTTCTCAGGAAGGCTCTTTTGTAGAGAACCTTCCGAGTGAACCTGAGTAACTTTTTATCTAAAATTCTCCTAAATCGGCAAAATCTTGAGTTGAATCTATCTTTAAATTATGAAACAGTTTTAAAACTTACACATGTCGAAAATAGACAGAAGGGAACTAATGCAATAACGGGAGCAATTTTAACAACTTTAACGGTTGATTCACAACATTAAATGACTTCCACACATAGCAAAGGTTACTATCTAGTTATCACAATATCTGCAATACCCCTGCGTCTAGTTAAGTTTAGGGTAAAGAATGGGGCTAGGGCCAATTGTTACCAAAAACCCTTTAAACTTCACATTGTGTGACCTGTTTTTTGTTTTTTTTTTGGGTGAAAAAAAAAAAAAAAAATTATTACCAGTTACTTTGCCAAGTAACTAATTACTCTTACTTTCAGGTAACTGAGTTACTAACGAAATTACTTTTTGGGAAAAGTAATTTGTAACTGTAATTGATTACTTTTTTAAGGTAAGATTAACAACACTGCAGGCGACGCAGCACCAGGAGCAATGTGGGGTTCAGCATCTTGCTCCTGGTGCATCTTGCTGGGTTGGGGGACAACTACTCTCCACTGAGCCACATCACCCCGACAATATGACGACATATGATCCTTTTATTTTCATAATACTAACTATGAAGGAACTACAGTTTTCACTATTCAAACTAGGAACTCTTTTCTCCACTAGAGAGAAGGGCACTCATGCTCTTCGGATGAATAATGCTTCATTTTTGTCTTTTTTTTTTTCTCTTGCCAGAATTCAATGATTTTTTTTTTTTTTTTTTTTTTTAATTTCTTTGACTCAGTGTGGTTATGTAATGGGTTATTGTACAGTATCAATAAAACAACAGTTCATATAGATAAGTTTGTGCTGAGAAAAAAAATACCCCCCCTTAAAAAAAAATAAAAAAAAAAGAACTGTTACTCACAATGTTAGTCATTGCTTGAATATTCTTTTCACTGGATACTTTTTTACTTGTACTTGAGTACATATTTTTGGATGACTACTTTTACTTTTTAAGTAACGCTTTTTAAGTAACGTTACTCTTACTTGAGGAAAATCTTTGGCTACTCTACCCACCTCTGGTCATCACTATGACATTTGATGGTGAGAATTTTTTTTTTTTAAATAGCATTAATTTCCTCTCTATATGTGCTTTAGCTGTAAACAATGTAGTATTATTGTCAGGGGAAAAAATACTACTAATTATCCAGTGTTTTTGGATGTACTGTGCAGTGGAGACGCAGCAAAACTTGATTTTTTTTTTTTTTCTTTTTTGTAAAGGTGGTTTTGTAAGAATGTTGAGGCAGCGAGATTGGGAATCTTCCATGGTATTGTTTCCAGTTGTTGCGTGGCTCTCAAGGGGGGGAGAAAGTAATTTGTTTAATCGCTAGGAGGTATTTTCTATGGATAGAGCGAAAACATTTTTAATGTGAGGAGCGCATGAAAAGGAAAAAGTGAAGAGGAATATTAAAACAGGTTTAATTAGAAGTGGTCTCTGTGCTTCTATGTATCCGTTGCAAGCCGAGGCCAAAATAGGACACATCTGCTTTCTGTGAAGAGACTCTTGTTGGCTGCTGACACACACACACAGAAAAAAGAAATTATGCATCAAATTAAAAGAGAGCACCGGTGAGATGACAGCAAGTCGGGCATTAACCTCTAAGCTTTAAAAAAAGCACACACATTAAACAACGCTAATGAGGCTCTCATTGAACAAGCCTTGTTCTATGTTCAAAAACACACAAAAGCACGACATTTATTTTGAATTAGGTTGTCACCCTTATTTATCACACCAGCTAATGTTACCGATATGAACAATTGCGTCAATGGCCTTTTAACGTAATGACATGCATACACTTATAACACTACAACCCTCATTAAAAAATAATAATAATAAAAAGGGGGGGTATTAATTATGAAACGCACTACTTCCTGTCCTATCGTGAAGAGCCAAGGGGGTCTCCATTGGGCTCAATTAGGGAGAGTAGGCCACAAATCCCCAGACTAAATTAATTGACACCCTTGGGCATTCGGTCCAGACCCAGTACAGAAACTACGAAGACATCCTTTTGTTTTCATTTCACCGCCTTTTAAAAAAAGCAAGAGATGGAGGCAATTGTATTATTATCTCCTCATCTTTATGGATTTTTAATCAATTTGAATGAAACATTTATTTGCTCGCTTCATTTGTCACTGAGCTATTCTGTCACATGTTGCACACTTCTGGTTTCTACCACATCTTACTAATAAGTTTGATTTAGGATAAATATTCATCCAAACAGTAGAACTAGGAGGGGAAATCAGAGCTGTGAGATAGAGGGAGCAAAGTGATGGAGCGAATTAGAGGGACAGAGAAGGGTTGGGACGATGACACAGATCCAGCCTGCAGCTGTCTCGCAGTAAAAACACCAAAGGGGAGGTAAGCAGGAGCCAAACGACAAGACCGGCTCAATCAACATCTTGTCAACACCGCTAGCTGATGTGTACAGACAATTTCATACCACCGCCGACTCCCTCCGCTTTTTCCCTCCTCTTCATATGCCTTTTTATTTTCTGTCCTCCTGCCAGCCAAGACAGTCACTTGCTATCCCATCTGCATGGAGTCGGCAGCTCTCTAGCTCATGGCACTGGTGTGTAGAGGCTAAGTGTGTGTGCTTGTGTTTGTGTTGGCGTTCAGAAGCAATGCGAGAATTATACTCCGCCAGATGCCTCGGCCCTGCCCACCAGCGAGCCTAAAGATATAGGACTGTGACAGTTAGTGTGCAGCAAGTGTGAGAAGACAGTGGAAGGAGTGTATTTACAGAAGCACACTGTCGGCACTGCAGCACAGCAACTGTGAGCTGAACCATTCATATTCGCTCCAGCGCTGACTGTGTCACATCAGCAGTCTTGGTCTCACCCCCCTTGGCCTCCTCCTTCTATTTTTTTTTTCTTTTTTACATCCTTCTTCCTCTACTGAATGCATACCACTCTATTATAGCAGGTACTCTGGGAGTCACTGATGCAAGTCACATCACCTCTGCTTGCCGGCTCAATAGAGTGAGGATACTGTTACATGACAAGAATGTAGTAAATATGAGAAACTTGTTCTTTGGGGTTCCAGGATGACAACAGTGGGGATATGATCCCCCATTCACAAACAAACAGGATAGAAAAATGTTGTTATATGTATGTTTGGCCAGTAATAATAGTCCCAATGCTTGTCTTCTTTTTCCAGATAAATATTTTGACACTCTTCTCTGGTGGGTTGAAAACTTGCCCATTATGCTGTGTCCTTATGTTTTCCTAAAGTCATATAAGTAAGTAAGTACAGGTAGTCCCCGGGTCACGACGGACTTGACTTACACGATTTCAACTGTTCGATGCCTGCGTCTCGTCGTTTTTCGTTTTTCTTTATTAACTCAGGAAACGCAGGAAACATAGAGCAGGAAGCAAGCGCATGTACAGATGTGCCTGCCTACCCCCCCCCCCCCCCCCCCACACACACACACACACACAGACATAGCAGCCGTGATCGAATTGTGGTCAAATACTTGGGGCAAGTTTATGTGATTGTTTTTGATGATGTGCAGACGCTAACTACATGCTAGTCTTTTGTTATTGCTGTGTTACCAGCTAGATTACTCTTAACGCCAATTTGAATTGCTGTGATTGAAGATGAGACTGATTCAATTTCATCTTATTTTAGTTTCAATCTGCAAGTGTTGATGTCACGAGCAGCTGAGTATAGTCAGCATACCACACAGACTTCTGACATCACCATTTCGGAGCTTAGCTCAATGTGTAGCTATGACTTAGCTCCAATGTCTTGGCGAGGACAATACACTTAAGTGTAATACATGTTTTTGGATAGTTTATTTAATTTAGAGGGTGTTTTGAGGTATTTATAGGGTTAACTCCGACTTACACGGAAATCCGAGTTACATCACCGGCTCAGGAACAGAACTCGTTCGTAAGCCGTGAGCCGCTACTTTTTTCCCCTGTGGTTTATAGTACAGTGCAGATTATATATATGAGTTTTTACAGGCTAATGAGCTACATGCCTTTTAGTGTAAATATCCCATAGTACAATGTGGACACCTATTTATGAACTAATATGTTTTTCTTGTAGAATCTGGTGGTTGCGGCTTATAGTCTGGTGCGCTTTATACTTCAAAAAGTAAGTAAAAGTTAGTCAGTCAGTTAGTCACTCACTAAATTAATTCATCAATGTAACGCTTCTCACAAAGTGCTCCATTTAAAATAGTCATTCATAGAATATGGAGGCAAAAAGCCACATATGGCAATGGAGGCACACAAACAGTACCAAAGAAATTTGGTAGATTCTCCTGCAATATAAATTATACAGGTACAGATCATAGAATTGGAATATAATTTTTTAAAAAGATACATAAATAAAAGAGTAAGTTCAATAGTTTTTGTCAGTCATTTCAGAAACAAACTCAAATCATTACATGTGGATTGAAATCTTTGAGACCTTTGTTTCTGGTAAATCAGATGATCATAGCCAACAGTTCATGAAACCCCAAAACTCATTTTTTGAAAACAATATAAAATTGTGGAAACGTCCAACATTAGAACTCATGGTGTCAACCTCTAATGAGGTAAACAAACTCAAAACACCTGCAAAGTTTCCCTGAGCCTTTAAACCATCTCTCACTCAGAGTCAAAAGATGCACAATTATAAAGATTTTGAAACGCCCACAACACACTTTACAAAGGGTAAGCAGAGTGCTATGTCCACACATACTGACAGAATGAGTGGAAGGAAATGATAAGGTGTGGTATGAAAAGGTGCACCAACAGCAGCCTAAACACAGCCTTGACAAGAATGTCAAGCTTCACAAGGGGTGGACTGAGGCTGGAATCGGTTGAACGAGAGCCACACCACCCACAAAGGCTTGAACTATTTCAATCTATGTGTAATGATTCAATATAATGCATGACTTTCCCTCTCTGGGTTGATTGATAAAGAAATATTGATTTTGTCCACATTGATTGCTGTATTACATCAATACTTTCCGTAGCAGACTTCTTTAAAATAGTTCAAACCTCACTTTTTTTCTCTTTTGTTTATCAAAATCTCTGTCTGCTGTCTCTCTTCTCCTGCTGTCGCGCTGACAAGCCGACACAGAGTTGTGTGATTCTCGCACCAGGGATGCAGAGCACGAGCGAAGGGACAGAAGATGCAAGGGAAAGGACAGGAGGAGAATGTGATGACAGCTGACACGAGTGGCAAAACAGAGCAGTGTCAGAATGATGTTGGTGATTAATTTGCCTTCTCACGTAGAGCCCTACGAGACGTGGCGTTCTCATGAGTGTAGACGCGAGTGATAAAAAGGCAGATGAGAAGAGGGGACTTTGATTTGGGCAGAATGCACTAGGTTAGAGATTCAGGGTTGCAGCCAAGAGGGGAGGAAGAGGAGGAGGTGAGGGTAGGCTGGCGCTGGTTTAGATGAACGGGTCCACTCGCTTAAAAGGGGTCTCGGCCTGAGCCAAGATTTTCACAATGGAATAAAGGCTGGGAGGTTATGAGAGTAGGATTAAACTCGGGAAAAACAGCTCTTAAAAAGCAGTTAGATTGCAATTTGGGCAGAAAAATGCAGACTAGGGGGAAAGGGAGCGGGTGAGTGGAAGCGCATCCGGAATGCATAAGGGAGTGATATATTTTTTAACAGAGGTGCGAGTGAAAAAAACATCTGCAGAGAGATGCCTGCAACACTCAAAGAAAACATACATGCTGGGCACCACGGTGTGGCCAGTTGGTGGGTGGTATCTCTTGTTGGCTTCTTTGAAGCCCTCAAGTTCTGTACAAGTCATGCTAATGAGCTTAGTACACTCCAAACATCAGATGGGTGCCGGGTCCCCACGGGGGCATTCGGTTTGAATAAACTACCTCAGCACTACATTTCTTTAGTTTGTATACACACATACGCACACATACACAAAACGAGGGAGACAAAAGAGTCAAAACAAAGGGATAATAATTCTATACAGAGAGAAATGGAGCTTGCATTTCCAGCCCGATTTAGAAGCCTTATCTCGACAAGGCACAACGGATGGCATTTGGGGAGAGGGGTTGTTTATTCCAAGCTTGACACTTTTTTTTTCTTTTTTTTGCCAATTGCCTAGTTTTGTGGGGAGTTGTGTGTGTGCATGTGTGCGTTTGTGTTTTTCACCATTTCCCTTCTCTCAGGAGTCTATTATGGGAACCTCACAGAAGCTGGGTGGAGGACTTTGTTTCTATCGTTTGGAGGGGGGAAAAAAAAAAAAATTTTTAACACATATCTATACAGTTTATATGAATTGTTTCTGCATGGAGCAAATCGTCCAGGCAAGCTTAGTCTCCTTAGAAATTTAGAAGATTAAATTTAACTCATTTGTTGCCATTGGCGCTGACCGTGATGATCACTGCCAACCACTCAGTTCAAATGGGCTGATCAATCACAGTCAATGGCGGTGAAGGTGTTAGTGTTCTATTGGTTACGGTGGATGAAATATAAAAAACACTGAGGATAGATTTCATAGCGGGGCATGGGGCCGATTAATAGGGGGCCAGTCTCCGTCAAAGCTGACCGAGTGGAAACACAGACAAAGAGCTTTTTACGTTGAAAATTCTTGTGGAAAAAATGTGTAAAACCCTCAATTCTTTATAGATATGGACGTAAAACAATTTCGATTATTTGCTGAGAGAGCAATGAACCGGGCAGTTAGCATTTATTTTACGTAAATGTGTTGAATGTGCTGCGGCCGCCTTATTAAAACAAAGAGCTTTTTGCGTTGAAAATTCTATTGAATATATGCTTAAATCCCTGAATTCTTTACAGATATGGACGGAAATGCATATAAAACAGTCTTGATTCTTGGTTAAAAGCAAAAAAACGTGCAGTTAGCATTTATTTTACGGAAATATTGCGAACTATGACGCCAATGCCGCAGCAGCTAATTTCTCCCATTGCTTTTTTTTCCCACAATGTTTAAAAATGCATGCATGGTACGAAAAATATAATAATTACCTTGAATACTTGAACAAATCGCTCCTGAGACGATCCTTTCTGTTTGTATGTGGTACAGCTTTCATACATTCTCAACCTAAATCCAGCGTTAGAACACTTCGTGTATGTGTTTGAGAATAACTCCTCTTGATGTGGGCAGGCCCCCTACTTGAAGGCGAGGTGCAGTGTATGACGGATGTGACCAGTCAATATCATTGTGAAGTCTATGCGCTGAGAATTTTATTTGAAGTAGTGGATTTGTTATTTTCTTTATATTGCAATGCTGTAACAGATAATGAATCTTCAGGGTGAGGTAGTACATGTATTGTGCTCTGTATGGTGGATTCTTAATATAGCTAAAAGGTCATCCTCAGTGCCATTATCACACTCAGTCTTTAGCTTCATATCCGTCACATACACAAACACACAGGCACACGCAGGCAGATTCGGTCTAATTCTCTCAGGGCAGATGTCCAGTGGTGAACGGATCACTGCTGACATCTGTCCGTCTCATCCTGATCCGGCCTGATGTGAATGTACCCCTATCAGTTCACATGAAGGAGGGCGAGCGACAGCAGTGGAAAAGCTCTTTAACAGGTCGTGTCCAATCGTGAAAGGCTATTTTGAATTTTACCATGTAACACAACTAGCAAAGTGGCAACCTCAAAGCATACTACTGAATGTGTCCTCCTTCCTATAACCACACTTGTGTACAGCGTCACAATTTATCACAAAGCGTCAGCAAGAAAATCACACGAATTTAGCACCTTGACATCTAGTAGCATGAAATGATCTTACAGTTTGGGGGAAAAAAATCCACATTAATTTGTTTGAGCTCAGGTTTTTTGACCTTCATAATGCACATTCAGACAGGCAGACAGTTAAAAAAGAAAAATAAGTAAAATTTAATTTTGTAGCAATAAGAACGCGTTCATCTACCCTCATATATGGAAAAGAACCTCCTACCAACTGTGAAGCATGGAGGTGGAAGTGTCATGGTTTGGGTATGCTTTGCTGCAGCAGGACCTGCCAGCTCACGATCATAGAATCCACCATGAATCATATCGTGTATCAGAGGGTGCTTTAGGAACATGTGAAATCATCTGTGAAAAAATTAAAGCTGAAGCGGAACTGGACCCTGCAACATAGCAATGACCCAAAACACCAGTCAATCAACAAGGACTGGCTCACAAGAAATGGAGAGTTCTGGAATGGTCGAGTCAAAGCCCAGATCTTAATCCCACTGAGATACTGTAGGATGACTTGAAACGGGCTGTAAATGCAAGAAACGCCTCAAACATCTCACTGTTGAAAGTATTCTTCGGTGAGGAGTGGGGTAAACTTTCTTCAGACCGATGTCAAAGACTGGTGGATGGCTACAAAAAGTGTCTCACTGAAGTCATTTCAGCCAAAGGGGATAATACTAGGTATTAGGTGGTAGAGTGTCCTAACTTTTTCCTTTGTTAGAATATGCATTTTTGTTTATATATTTGGTTTAATTGTACATTTTATTTATAGAGCGCTTTTACCAGTGCTAAAAGACACTTTACAGTCGTAACAATGAAGAGGCTCACACAGCGTTTGCAGTACAAAACAATAGAGAAAAGAATTATAAATTAAAAGCCAATTTAAAAAGTTTAATGGGTAAAACAATGTTAATGTTGTTTACCTGCAATTAAATCATTTTCTTTACCAGTGATAAAGAAAAACAAGATCAGGCATCGATACACGAACATATAAAGAACTGAATATTTAATGGGGTGTCATAATTTTTTCACATGACTGTAAATGTGAAAAGCTTGAAAGGTGACATCATTCCAACACATGCATTACAGCTACTCCTTAAAGTGGTACTGTAGGGAATACATGAATGAGTTAATGTATAGATTTAAGATAAAGGAGCAAAACAAGTGCAGAGATATAGGTATTTAAGATTCCAATTCAGGTTATCACCGTTTTCATTTCGGTTTGATTTTATTTCAGCATTTAGCAAAGCTCATCATGGTAAGACTGGTGAAAAGTGTGTTTGTGGACTGTGTGTTCAGACTGCCTCCACCGTTCTCTTTGTGTGCCTCTGTTCCTCCCTCGCTCCCCATCAGGAACGTATTCATGTAATTAAGCTGCTAATACACCGTCAAAGAATTGTCTAATTCGGCAACAAGGAATTAAAGGAATCTGGCATGAGTCATTAGCCAGTCGAGATGTTCTGTAGAGCCTTTTCAATAAGGGATCTTGAGAGCTGTGAATCACTCGCTACAGCACACAGTCACTATTTTTGTATGGCTCCATATGAAGAGTTAATTGCTAAATATGAGCATACAAAATCGTGTGTGGGTGTAGTATAGACTAACTGTTCCCAGCATGTAATCCATTTAAACAATCAGCCAATGAAGTAAATTATTATCCATTGTAAATCGTTAGATACGCTGGGCAAGATACCCAAATGCAATTTCTTTTTTTTTTGCCCCCTCTCTTTGCCAGTACAAAAAGAAAATTCTCACTCTGCTTTTGCCAAGGAAGGATTACGAAACCGCTCATTACTTCATGAATGCAGAATGTCAGACAAGCGAGAGTGTAAAGTTCTATTTTTGAAGAAAAATGTCTATCCTTGCTTGAAATCTAATAGCCTGAGCTGTGAGACTCAATGCTACACTTAAATTGGACTCTTTTGATTCACTTCGCTATTCCAACACAGACACACGATGCAAGTGTGTCAATTACATATTTTTCCATCTTGGGTGAAATACTTGTTAACATCTTGTGAGTTAGATGAAGAACACTGCTTAATAACCTAGTAATTCAAGTTTAGCTCGGAACGTATAATTTGGTGGAATATCATGCTCTACTGCAAATCAAGAAGTTTCCTGGTATGGCTCATTTGTGCAGCTTGAAGCGAATAAATTTTAAATAGTGAACACAGCATGGACACAGAACAACAATTCGACCGGTTAGCCTTGCAAGTAAGACTACTTCCTGATTCATAGATTTATAATTCAGTAACGTCTTGCAAACCTCAACTGTCTAACCACTTCCCTGGTCTTCTGATGGTCGAACCAATCTGGAGAAAGAGGCGCCGGCTGCATATAGCAACTATCTGGTTGAATGCAATGTCAGAGTTAAAAGCAGTTCTTGTAGGCAGTTCAATTTTTGAAGTTTTGTAAGAAATGTACTTCATTTCCTCATTAGAAGAAGGGGAAAGAACCTCACAATAAGCTTTTCTTGAAGGGAAACAATGATTTTGCTCTTCCACAAACCAATACGTCATACTTAATGTGGATTGGTCGCTTTCTGATGGCGAGCCAATCAGGGAAAAGAGGCGGGAGCTGCAGATTTGACCAGGAAGCAACTATCTGCAAAGCATTTTTTGTCAATAGGTAAATTTCCCAAATTTTGAAGTGAGTTCTGAAATACAGTAAACCCTCGTTTTTCGTGGTTCATGGGGAGCACCGACCCCACAAAGTAGAGGCAGGGCTTATTTACATTTAAAAATATAGTAAATATGTATATATATTTTTGTTTGTTTGTTTGTTTTTTGGTGTGTTCAATGTATTTATTCAGATTTAACTGCATTGGAAAGAGATACATTTTTTTTTTGGGTGTGTTCAATGTAGAGATACATGTATGACATGTTTTTCCCTTTTTATGTACCGTATTTTTCGGAGTATAAGTCGCACCGGAGTATAAGTTGCATTTTTGGGGGACATTTACTTTATAAAATCCAACACATAGAACAGATATGTCATCTTGAAAGGCAATTTAAAATAAAAATACAATAGAGAACAACATGCTGAATAAGTGTACAGTATGATAATGTTACATGATGCATGAACAACGAAATGCGAACGTGGTCATTATGTTTACGTAACATAGCTATTAAGAGTTTTTCAGATAACTATAGCATGAAGAACTTGCTAACAAGTTGACCAAACCATCAGAGTCACTCCAAAACATCAAGATAACATGTGAAATGATATAATAATGTGTTAATAATTTCACACATAAGTCGCCCCAGAGTATACAGTAAGTCGCACCCCACGCCAAACTATGAAAAAAACGTATATTCATATACTGTATTTTTCGGACTATTCTAATAAATGGTTTTTAAGCACTGCAAATGTAACAATTATAATATAAATGAGGTATATATAAAATAAAACAATGATTTGGACATGTATACATGCATATAATACAAAATACTGTTTTTTTTTTATTGATTGACAGCACGAAGTTTGAAGTGCGAAGTAGTGTACACTTAATTTCCTCATTAAAAGAGGAGCAAAGAATTTTACTAAAAGCTGTTTTTGACTGGAAACGATGTGCAACGTCGCGAGTGGGATGAGAAGAACCATTGTCCAATCAACAGCAGTGTCTTTTTTTAAGGTTTCTCGTATAAAACAAGTCTTGATTGAATATTTCCTAGATTGATAAGTGGAATATATCTGTAGTGGATATATGCAACAATCAATCTGGCGTGCCAGGTTAGGATAAATCCATCTCCACCATGACATAATCACATACAATACACAGTGTAATACCATTAAGGAATACCTCGGTACATTGAAAGCACGGAACAAAATAAAACTGATACGGTATGGATTGGGTATCATAGTTGCTTTTGAAACTTTTGTTCACAGGAATGCAAGAACTGCATATGCTTGGTTGGAATTGCGTTTATTTTAATTATGCTGCTGGGTGGCAGTAGTGGTGGGAGGGAGAGGGCGAGGTACAGGGTTTAGTCTTCATGCCCTCCCTGAGATGAAGTGGATAATTGAGTGCGGAATAAACACTGCCAACAAGAACCCCCATTCAAACTCAAATGGAGAATGGCGCACGGAAGAGGAGGAAAGCTGGAGAAAAAAAAAAGAGGGTGAGAGCGTAAGCAAAAATCCCACCACCCTCATTTGGGGATATGGGAGGGGGGCTGCTATTGAAAAGCTATTAAACTTGCATTTAGCAGGATTGATTGAGAATGAAGAGGCCTATTAAAAGAGAGGGAGAAGAGGACAATAGCGTGTCTCTGGTTGCCGTATGTTGCCCTCCTTTCAGCAGCTTTCTTTACTGGTGATGGTGTGTCGGGGGGGGGGGGTAACCCTGTCTGTTTAAGCGGTCCAAGCAAGAGAGGCAGTTCAGAAAGGGTGGGGGGTTGAGGGGAGACTTAGCCTAGCCTGAATAGAGCCCTCTTTATCTCCCCGAGTCCCCCTTCCCTTCCATTCTCCATTGAGCAACAATGAAAGAGAGAAGGAGAATGAGTTTTTCCTTTTTTTAAAGTCTCCCGACTCACACAGAGAGCCCACTTAGATAACCAACCAACTGTCTCTTTCCTCGCCTACGGATTAGTTACCTCTGGAGTGCTGCCATCTCCCCCTTACCCGTATAAGGTTTGCAATACAATACTCAATCTTTATCATAGGGCCACAAACATTCGGAAACCAGTCTTTGCTGTGTGTCTCTATGTGCATGTGTGTGTGAAGAGCAGCCAACCAATCCATTGAGAGTGTGTACTACACTTAAACACAGCAGCACAACGACGGCAGGTGTCTCTGCTGAATTTGAAGCGCCTCAAACAAAACGGGTCCCATGAGACTGCAGTGCTATTTTAATTGTTTAACATCCATTTTCACTAGAAGTACACTGAAAAAGTGGCAGATCCTACTCTCCCTGTCCTCCAAAAATACTTCGTGCCAGTAAGCATACAAGCATATGGACTTGGGAAAGAGTTAAATAAGTTATGAGGAGAGCTGACTCTTCTTCTTGGAAAGGATATTTAAGGGGGGGGGGGGGGGTATTAAATGTTCACAAAAGTAAGGATCATCCTTCTCTATAAAATGTCAGTTTATTGAACCATCACCCTTACTCTCTGCAGGGCTACTTTCTCTTTTCTAACCCTACACACCTGCTGCCATTCATTTGATGTGGGGCATTTGTACATGATTTGCCCTGAAAATGTCGATTCTTGTCATATTCATGTTTCTCCTTCTGTCCTTGCAGCCGCTACCCGAGCAGCCTACTTTTCCCAGCAGCCTCAGGACCAGGTAGTGGTGTCTGGGCAGTCCGTGACTCTACCATGTGTCATTGTGGGCTACCGGGGGATGGTACAGTGGACCAAAGATGGACTTGCTTTGGGTGGAGAGAGAGACCTACCGGGTATGATTCTTTACTGCTTGTAATTCAAGATGTTTAGAGTACATGACTGAAATCAAACTTTTAAGGTACAGCTTTAAACGGGCAAGTCTAACAGAAATCTGGATCAAAATTTGACAAGTATTTCAAGTACAATTATTTCACATACTACTCACAAAAAGTTAGGGTTATGTTTGAGGATGCCCATTTCACTGCCTTTTCTACTCTTCTAATGTTTATCTATTTAGGAATGACACTTTTTGGTACTTTATCCATGAAGGACTGTATGAAATGCTAATAATTAGTGTTGCACCGATACCATTTTTTGGACCCGATACAGATACCTGGCTGTGCAATATCAGCTGATACCGATACCATACAGATACCACTTTGTTTGGAAATATATGAAATACACACAGTGAATCCAGAAGAACTTGTTATTGCATACCTGGTATGGGCGACAATAGTGAAATAAACCTTTGGCTCTCAAAGGCCAAAATAGTGCCAAATTCGTGATATTAAAATATGTATAATACTAGCACAACAGTAAGAAAATTAATAAAAGTAAGTAAAGTAAGTAAGTAAATAAATTAATAATTAATCAACTTTTTAAACTCTGAGTTTTGGCTCTAAAAAGGCAAACTGTGCAACTTTCATGAAATTATAAGTAATAATGATTGACTACAGCATCCCTCTCTGCGCACCAGCAGCAACACACACTTAGCCATTTAGCTTGGCTTATTTTGCTTACTTCTACAGCATTTTTTGGAAACATTTCAAATTACTGCGGCATTTCATTCAGTAAAAGACAATAAAAGTAAAGTAGACTAACTGAACAGACCAGAGATTGTTGCTCTGGTCCAGCCCCCTTCCTCTAGATAGCAGTCCTGCTGTTGCAGCCTCTTTAAGTTTGAGGTATTGAAACTGGCCGATTTAACTCCACCTCTCCAAACTTTCAGGCAGCAAATCATGCATGCAGCCATTTTACGCGACGGAGATTATAAACTGAAATATTTCCAGACCGCCGACATTTTTTTCTCTCGTACTTTCTTTTTCCTACATATCAAAAAGCTGCCCCGGCATTGGTTAAGAGCGGCTATTCGCCCACTCTCATTGGTCTGGAGCAGGCCAATAGCGATAGCTGTTTGGCATGCAAAGTTATCATGTGTCATCACACAACAGAGAGTGTAGTGAGCGTCAGGAGGAAAAAAAGGCTGCGGTCAAGTGTTATAATACCGGACCGGTAAATGGTATCGGCGCCCTCATTGTTGGTACTCGCCGATACCGATACCACCATTTCGGGCCGGATCGGCCCCCTTTGCCGATACTGGTATCGGTGCATCTTCACTAAAAATGCAAATACTAGCCGTTCAAATTACTGGCAAAATAAGATGCCAAAATTAATGTCTTAGACAATATATGGTAGTTTAGAAGAAGTGTGACTCTACACATAATTGAGACCACACAAATATATGGGTATGAACCAAACAGGAAAGCCTGGCTTGAGCAATGCTCAATCTGAAAGGCATAACCTATGATAGCAGAATTAAAAATAATTGGATCAATAAAACCTTAATACTCATCTTATGCTCATTTAAATTGAAATTAATTTGGATTTAACATCTACATGCTAAAGCGATCCTTTGTCTAAACAGTGGAAGTACATTTTCTTTGAGTTTACTCGTGTTTGTTTTACTTAGATCAATGCCAGGTCCCATTAGAAACCAAGCCTCTCTTTCTTAACCATTTAGTTTTTACAAGATTGAATGGCGAAAGGTCAGCGACTGCTGCACACACGTAACGTGATTTGCTGTTTAGCTTTTTAAGGTTTTTGTAGGAAGGCAGATAATCAATCAGCTTTTCACACTGACATTTGATGGTGGAAAGAATGCCTCCTGGCCCCAGGGGCTCTGCCACCATCTTTATTGTGTCTGTGTTTCAAGGACAGCTTCCTCATGCGTTTCATTTCTCACCTCATGCTGCTCTACACACACACAAAGGCTCAATCCTACCGAGCTGCCGCCTGCGTTCATTTGTGACTTACAGAGCTTTGCCACATTTCTTAGTGCTTTGTCCAAATGGGCTCTGTAGTTGTGTCATTATGTGTTTATTGTTGCTTGTGGCTGACTGTTCTGTGCGCTGGCTTCACGCAGGCTGGACACGCTACTCCTTAATGGGCGACCCACTATCAGGCGAGCACAGCTTGCTGATCGATTCGGCAGAGCTGGTGGATGATGCCGTGTACGAGTGTCAGGCGACACAGGCGGGCCTGCGCTCCCACCGTGCCAAGCTTACTGTACAAGGTAAGATATGCAGCAAAGGCTGCCAAATCTTGGGAACAGTCCCAATACATCATAAGACACAAGTATAAAGTCAGTGATCATTAAAACAGTAGTCATGCACAATGGGTAATTATCCCACACAACAGCAGGCAGACAAATGAAAACTATATTGTATTGTATTCAATATCGTGCCCTCTTTAAAGGCTTTACAATTAATAAAATGATTTCTTATCACCACTTAACAATAACCCCTCAGTGATAAATCTAATTTCTTGATGGAAATGAAATGCTGGGGGCATAATTCTACCATAGCTCAGCCATGAGAGTCAGATGGGGGGGGGGGGGGGGGGGGCAACAAGCAAACACTCTCAAGACTGTGGACGTCTTGGCTAATGTGATTGCAGGAATCAGAAATGACTGGAGTAGTCACTTGAAAGTCAGGGTCTGCATAGTTAGCACATTTTACGGTGAGCCACAACATTTGTCAACTGCAAGGCAGTTTTTACATTAACGCGATGTGAGTGATCCACTTCTTCACGCGGACATTGAGGGGTGAGCAGTGGGGGGATACATGATTGTATGTCTGTGTGTTGGGTGAGTGGGTGTGAGGGGGTGTGCTTATGGGTCTTGTGGGAATGAGCAAACCACTGCTGGCATCTGGTGGCATTTGAAGGAATGTCACTTCTCATAAGTGCATATTTACTAGAGCCCAGCATGCTTGCTCATAAAGGTGGAGAATCAGAGGCAACAATCTGACATGATGGTGGGGAAAAACTTCACCAAGCCTATTTCCATTTATTGACTTAACCCAGATTTGTACTGTCTGATAGCAAAACTGCTTTTGCCATTGCTAATCGATTAATGTCTGTTAATAAATTGTCATGTACTGTTATTGTGATGTTAACTGAAAGCGAAGCCACAAATGCTTAACCATGTAGTCATGGCTTTCTTCATAAGTAAATGTGGGGGGGATCTCTCTTCTCTAAATTGAAGCGTTCGTCCTCGTGACAAACAATTGGATGGTGTGTTGTCAACTTTTCAATGAGAAGTAGCCACAGGTTGCGGTGTCACAACTCACACACTAACCATAGCAAATGACACAGGCTCCTTTTAAATATGCTAAATACAAGTAAAAACAGTACTTTGTTGATGGGCTATTGTGTATTTCAAAGGCATAAATGAAAATCTTCTCAGTGTGTGTATCTATATAGACAAAACAAGAGCTAAAGAAAGAAGGGGGCAACATTTCCCCTGTGTATGTGGATTTGCGTGCAGTTGCCTGCAAGCCAAAGCAATCCGGAGCCAACGTCTGGAGTGCAGTCAGGGGAATCGGCATGGAAATTAAAATCACCTAGCACTCGGATTCCATTAGTGTCCGTGCGGCAGCAACGGAAGGACCTCTGACAATTCAGACACACACAGTGAAATTGGTTCGGTGGAGGGGGCGAGAAAGGCCAACACTAACCCCACGTTCACGTCGCACTTTATTGGTCCAGGAAATGAGCGCCCTCATCAGGGGTGGCATGCCTGGACTGCCAGTGCTATGTGAGAAACCATGCAAATAAATGAACAAATAAGCAATTCAGTCTAAACATCGCTGAGAGAGCCAAGGTAACAACATTAATGCGAGTCTTTGCAAAGGAAAAGACGAATGAAGTGTGTCATTTTCTCCTCTGATGATTATCATTTGAGGGCTTTTCATCAGTGATATTGTGCTAAACAGACATCATCATGAAAGAGTACTTGTTTGCTTCTTTTAATGTCACAACAATAATTTCAGATACACTTAATGGGTCTCGTTGCAGTGTTAGATAAGAAGTTATTCCCTTTTGAAAATAATAATGTTGCATATTTAATATGGTATTGTATATTATACACCAACCGTTCAAAACTTCACGTAAAATTGCCATATTCAGAGTATGTTACTACCGCATTAATTTATTTTAATTTTCTTTTAAAACACGACTTAAAGCAACACTAGGTAAATTTTTAACCTTTATTAAATATTTTCATAACATTTGTGATAATACGTCAACTGTCAACTAGTTGAATGATACCTCTTTTTATATCTTGAGAGGGTCTGTATCGGTTTGATTGGCACTAATTAACTTTGAGGAGGGTGGCAGGAAGCCTGCCACACAGAAAAAACTACAAATGTGCTGACTTCTGTATTGCATACGTTACTTTGCCCTTTCCCCATTCATTAAAAAGACGGAAGTCGATGCGGAAGCATTCACGGGAATTCTGCAAAGACGGCAGTGCAACAAAAGAGAGAGAAAGGTTTGTGTTAAGAGGGGAAAAAAAGAAAAGGCTACCAGGATGTACATAATAGACATTGGTCTGGCTTTGACTCGCTGGCGTGATGCCCCGCTAGCCCGCCCACCCTCAACCGAACTCGTCAGAGTTGAGGTGGGGTTAGCCCAGTACTTCTCAAATAGTGGGGCGCGCCCCCCTGGGGGGGCGCAGAGCGATGCCAGGGGGGGCGCATGTGTCCTCGGGGAACATGCTTTTTTTTTTTTTTTTTTTTTTGGCCGTACTGGAATAACGTGTACTTGCACATCCACTCAGTGGGTGGCAGTGGCGCTCTCATTTACAGAGTGCGTTCAGTATTTTTGAACTAAGGAAGAGCACTCAGCACACAGAAAACAGATATGAAGAGCAGTGCGCCGCCGCCATTTTCGAAAGCCGTTTTCCGACCGGACTCACTCACGCAGCGACCCACGGTCTTGTCGGGTTCTCACGTCGCCGCCCGAGAAGTGCCATTTTCGGCTTGGGATCGTCACGTCGACCGCCCTCACCTACGGTTCTACCTCGGCCGCCGAGAATGCGCCTTTTTCGTGCCGTTTCCTTTTAGCTTTGACTTTTAATACAGTGTGTGATGAGGAAAGACCACTGTTTACTGTGTCCAAAAATATTTATAGCGGACAGCCAGAAGCCAAATCAATTAAGACGCCACTTAAAGACATTCGACCCCAATCTCATTGATAAGCCGCTTGATTGTTTTTCAGCGAAAACGTGCCGAATATTGCCAACAGTCGTCCTGCTTTGTCAGTGTTATATCAGTAAACCAGTGAGCATTGATCGCATGCTCATTGCAAAATAACTCCACACCATTGCAAAGGAGGTAATACTGAGTGTGAGCAACAAAAATAAAAACTGTCCTTCTGTCCAAGGACACTCTTTTTTCCTTTTATTCACTTTTGTTTTTTTTCGGTCAAATTTTTTGGCATATTGTCCTCATGAGTGAATGTTTCTAATCAATTCGAATTTGTTATTATTTACTGATTTTATTACATTTTTCTGTATCAAATGGTCAAAAATGTACCTTGAGTGTATTTTTACAGTTTGAACGTTGACTTTTTTTTTTTTTTTTAATTCAGGCAAATTGATGCTCGTCAAGTCTTTGTTACAAACAAAACAACGTTAATAAAGTTATACTTTATTACAAGTTGATCTATGTTACTTTTTTTCTTTATTAGGAAAAAAAGGACACAGTGTTAGGCAGATGCTTATTTATGATAGTAGTTTTATAGACAAAAAATGATTCTATTTACATTGGCGGCAGATAGTTTGGGGGGGCGCGAAACATTTACGTCTTGCTTGGGGGGGCGTAACAGAAAATAATTGAGAAGCACTGGGTTAGCCACACTAAGCCGCATGGTTGCTAACAGTCATATGCTATTGTTTAGCCACAACTGGATTCATTACCTTATTACTATTCATCCTTCACAGAGCCGCTGGAAACAGAAATGTTGTTTAATCCATCTGCAGACGACCGAGATATTGATTTTTGACTGATTGATGATTTTATGGCAGTGGTCCCCAACCTTTTTTGCGCCACGGACCGGTGTAATGTGGGCCTTTTTTTCACGAACCGGCAATGTGTGGCACAAAATGACAGTAAATATAAAGTAACATGTCGAGTAAGTGCAGGGAAAATGTCACTCACCATACACTAAATCAACCTTTTTTTAACAGAGGCCTCTTTTAACACTTGTCGGCAAATATGTTTGGTCGCAAGCATAATGAGTTCTCTAATCGTGAAAGGTTTCTCAGCTTTAGCAATACGGTTCGCCATGAGGTATGATGCTATCAGTGCACTCACTTTTTGTTGCCTTGTATGCTAGCTTTTAGCCACATATTATGCAGAATGGACTTGGTTGTAGGCTCCTTCTCTGGCTTAGCAGGTGGCCTTTTCCCCGTAAAAAAAGCTGTCCAAAGACGTCGCCGCCCACAGCACACATCCAACAGCAGTTAAGTTAAAGTTATTGCTTGCATTGACTGGCGCTGGGCTGCTATAGGTGTGCAAACACTCTAGTAATTGCGGCCAACCACTAGATGGTGACCTATACAAACCTTTACTCTGATTAGTCTACCTATAGAGTAGATAGGTGTATTGATGTGTCAAGAGGCACAGGCCAGATGCAGTCATTAATAAATTATTTATTTGTCTGCGGCCCGGTAGCAAGTGTGCCACGGACCAGTATTGGTCCGCGGCCCTCTGGTTGGGGAATACTGGTTTACCACATTGCGAGTTGTGTGCTGGTCCTCATTGGAAACACACAGTCTTCTTCAAGACAAAACACTACCCCGTTTGTCCACCGGCTTTGCTAAAATCGACCAAAACTGAAAAGCTACCAAGTGTTGCTTTAAACCAGTACTTCTCAAATGGTGGGGCGCGCCCCCCCAGGGGGGCGCAGAGCGATGCCAGGGGGGGCGCGAGTGACCTCGGGGAACATGCTTTTTTTTTTTTTTTTTTTGCCGTACTAGAATAAAGTGTACTTGCACATCCACTCCGTGGGTGGCAGTGGCGCTCTCATTTTCAAAGTGCGTGCAGTATTTTTGAAGTAAGCAAGAGCACACGGAAGAGACTCATGCAGAGCTGGACTCACGCAGCGACCCACTGTCTTCTTCGGTTCTCACGTGTCCGGCCGAGAAGTGCCATTTTCGGCTTGGGATCGTCACGACCACCGCCCTCACCTACGGTTCTCCCTCGGCCGCCGAGAATGCGCTTTTTTCGGGCCGTTTGCCTTTGACTTTTAATATAGTGGGAAATGAGGAAAGACCACTGTTTACTGAGTCTAAAAATGATTATAGCGGAGAAGCCAAATCAGTTAAGACGCCACATAAAGACATTAGACCTCAATCTCATTGATAAGCCGCTTGATTGTTTTTCAGCGAAAATGTGCCGAATATTGCCAACTGTCACAATCGTCCCGCTTTGTCAGTAAACCAGTGAGCACTGTGGTGAATCAGCGAAAATAAAAACTTTCCTTCTGTCCAAAGACTCCCCCCCCCCCCTTCTATTCAGTTTTGTTTTTTTTCGGTCAAATTTTTTGGCATGTTGTCCTGAAGAGTAAATGTTTCTAATCAATTTGAATTTGTTATTATTTACTGATTTTATTAAATTTTATTTTTCAGTATCAAATGGTCAAAAATGTACCTTGAGTGTATTTTTACAGTTTGGATGTGACTTTTTTTTTTTTTTTTTTTTTTTTAACTTCAGGCAAATTGATGCGCGTTAAGTCTTTTCTGTTACAAGCAACACAATGTTAAAAAAGTTATACTTCATTATAAGTTGATCTATGTTACTTTTTTTCTTTAATAGAAAAAAAAGGACACAATGTTAGGCTGAGGCGTACTTATAATAGTAATATAGACGAATGATACTATTTACAGTGGCGGCGGGGGGGGGGGGGCGCGAAACATTTACGTCTTCCTTGGGGGGGCGTAACAGAAAATAATTGAGAAGCACTGCTTTAAACAAACAAATAAATGAATACATACAGTGGGGAGAACAAGTATTTGATACACTGCCGATTTTGCTAGTTTTCTCACTTACAAAGCATGTAGAGGTCTGTAATTTGTATCATAATTTCTCTTCAACTGTGAGGGACGGAATCTAATACAAAAAAACAGAAAATCACGTTGTATGATTTTTAAATAATACATTTGCATTTAATTGCATGAAATAAGTATTTGATACATCACAAAAATCGAACTTAATATTTGGTACAGAAACCTTTGTTTGCTATTACAGATACCAAACGTTTCCTGTAGTCCTTGACAAGGTTTGCACACACTGCAGCAGGGATTTTGACCCACTCCTCCATGCAGATCTTCTCCAGAGCCTTCAGGTTTCGGGGCTGCTGCCGGGCAACACAGACTTTCAGCTCCCTCCATAGATTTTCTATCGGGTTCAGATCTGGTGACTGGCTAGGCCACTCCAGGACCTTAAGATGCTTCTTACGGAGCCACTCTTTAGTTGCCTTGGCTGTGTGCTTTGGGTCGTTGTCATGCTGGAAGACCCAGCCACGACCCATCTTCAGGGCTCTCACTGAAGGAAGGAGGTTGTCAGCCAAGATCTGGCGATACATAGCCCCATCCATCCTCCCCTCAATACGGTGCAGTCGTCCTGTCCCCTTGGCAGAGAAGCAGCCCCAAAAAATGATGTTTCTTCCTCCATGTTTCACGTTTGGGATGGTGTTCTTGGGGTTGTACTCATCCTTCTTTTTCCTCCAAACACGACGAGCCGAGTTTAGACCAAAAAGTTCAATTTTGGTCTCATCCGACCACATGACCTTCTCTCATTGCTCTTCTGGATCATCCAGATGGTCAGTGGCAAACTTCAAACGTGTCTGGACATGCACTGGCTTCAGCAGCGGGACCTTGCGTGCGCTGTAGGATTTTAATCCATGACGGCGTAATGTCTTTCCGATGGTTTTCTTCGAGACTGGTTCGAACTATCTTCAGGTCATTGACCAGGTCCTGCCGTGTAGTTCTGGGCTGATCCCTCACCCTCCTCATGATCAGTGATGCCCCACGAGGTGAGATCTTGCATGGAGCCCCAGAACGAGGCAGATTGACCGTCAACTTGAACTTCTTCCATTTTCTAATAATCGCTCCAACAGTTGTTACCTTCTCACCAAACTGCTTGCCCATTCTCCTGTAGCCCATCCCAGCCTTGTGCAGGTCTATTATTTTATCCCTGATGTCCTTACACAGCTCTTTGGTCTTGGCCATTGTGGAGAGGTTGGAGTTTGTTTTTTTGAGCATGTGAACAGGTGTCTTTTATACAGGCAACAAGTTCAAACAGGTGCAGTTACTTCCGGTAATGAGTGGAGAACAGGAGGGGTTCTTAAAAAAGAACTAAGAGCCGAAATATTTACTAGTTGGTAATGTATCAAATACTTATTTCATGAAGTTAAATACAAATTTATTATTTAAAAATGATACAATGTGATTTTCGGGATTTTTGTATTAGATTCCGTCCCTCACAGTTGAAGAGAACTTATGATAGAAATTACAGACCTCTACATGGCTTGCAAGTGGGAAAACCAGCAAAATCGGCAGTGTATCAAATACTTGTTCTCCCCACTGTAAGTACACTTCAAAGTGACCCTAAACTTTGGAACAGTAGTGTATATTTTACACCTCCAATAGGGTCATGCAACATATTGCATACACCTAGTGGATGTCTTTGTGGCTTTTTTGCAAGCTTGGAGCTGCATTATATTCATACTGAGCGATTTGTCATTGCTTTACAGTACCTCCATCAGACCCCTTGGTGGAGGGAGGCCCCGTTGTGCGTCTTAAAGCCCGCACACCGCACAACCTCACCTGCAGATCGTACGGAGCCAAGCCTGCTGCAGAGATCACCTGGTACAGAGACGGAGAAGTCATGGAGACAGCCATTTACTCTAAGGTGCAGTGCACGCAAGTGGCAAGATCTCACCGTCATTTAATTTGTAGCACTCACTCGTGACATTATAATAACAGAATCAGGACCCAAAATTATTCAAATACATTTTCCCTCTTTCATCTTCTTAATAGTTTTCAATCACCACCCCATTTTCATAAGGTTTGTTCACCCTCTCTCTGCAGTCCCCCTCCCGTTTTCTCTCACAGCTCCCCACTCTGCCCACTCCCCCATATACTCCCACTAACCCCCTTACTCCCCCTCCCTTCCGTTAATGCAGTGACACTACAGCATAACTGGAGCATGCCAAAGCTCAGACAGGCATGAGGGTTTCATACAGTAGTTTCTGCTGAGAGCGAGTCACCAACACAACAATGCAGAAACACAATGGGGGTGCGGCGGAGCGTGAGTCAGCCAAGGCTGGGAAAGTGTCACATTTTTCATGCTCTCTGACCACGCTAAACGACGCTAAACACCACATTTAAGGAGGCGAGCGCTTGCAGTCAGACGGGGGGAGAGGGAGGACGCATGAGAAAAACACAAAGCAAAATATCCACCCTTAAGATAGGGAAGGGGTCTGGTCTGATTTGATCATGTGAAAAACAAAAAAGTGGCCTGATTTGAAGATGGGGGCGAAAAAAAAAAGTGTTTCATGCTGAGGAAGGGATAGAGTCGCTCCATTGATTTTGGTGTCCAGAGAAAAAATGCCTAGCCTGCCTTTTCTTTTTTCTCCAGAAGATCTGACACTTCTGCTTCAATGTCAACCACCAAAAAAAAAAAAAAAAAAAAAACCAGACTCAATGGCACATCGGCCATTACATTATTCCCCCCACTGTGTGTGAGGGTTTGCATATGAAAGAGCGAGCATGCAGTGCGCATTACCCTCAGAATCTACACCTCGCCTCACTTAGGCGTATTGATTTCTGTGAGCAGTAAATAGATTTAAAAGACGATGACAAACAAGGCGCTGACGGCAAACGCTCTCAGAAATGTGGAAACAGCAAAAAATCCCCATGCTCCATCGTAAAATATACTAATATATTTCATCACTATTGCCAAAGAATTTTAAATTAAAATAGCGTTACTGGCGTATGTATAAAACTAAAATAAGATGACATATAGATGCCTTACTTTTGGCTTCTAGCTGAATCTAACAGCTACAGTGTATTGTCACAGACACTGATGGAAGATGGGAAGAGGGAGGCAGCTGTCAGTATGCTTCCAATCATCCCAGAGGATAGTGACTCGGGCCGCACCTACACCTGCAGGGTTCTCAACCCAGCTGCCCCCGCTGGAAGACAGACATCTGTCACTATCAATGTCCAGCGTAAGTTACAAACATTGCACTCATCTACATTGTCATCCTAAGACTAGACGTTTTCACGTCAATATTGTGCTTTGAATATTTTCTTGCAGACCCTCCGTCTGTGGTTTTGTCAGTCCAACCTCAGACAGTGACCGAAGGCGCCAAGGTTCTCTTTATATGCACTGCCTCAGCCAGTCCAGAAATCATTGGCTACAGGTACAGGCTTTTTTTTTTTTATCATTTGGTGAGAATGTGGTAAAACAATGCTGAAAAGTACATCAATCTGAGAACGGGAAGAAAGTGCAAATGCTTGAATAATTTGCTTGAATAAGCCACTTGATTGGCAGCATTTGATTATGATTGGCACATACTATAAATGAGCTAATAGCCACTTTGATATGCATGGCTAAGTACCTTCCCAGAACTAATAATCTGACTGCATAATGTGATTATTCATCCTTCCCAGGTGGTCTAAAGGAGGTGTCCCCATCTCTGAGGCAAATGGTGACAGCTTGGAGGTGACTGTGGACTATTCCTACTTCACGGATCCGGTCTCCTGTGAGGTGTCCAATTCTGTGGGCAGCACCAATGTTAGCACTCTGGTTGATGTTCAGTGTAAGTTGAACTGAAGGACTGTAAACAAAGCTGTTAGACTGTAGCCCTGAGGTGTACCGCACATTGTAAGCGATAAACATATTGATTCTTACCGTCTGTTTCTCTACAGTTGGCCCCAGATTGCTGTCGGGGCCAAAACCCATGACAGTCGATATCGGGATGGATGCTGCATTCACTTGCACATGGACTGGAAACCCTCCTCTGACGCTGGCTTGGACCAAACAAGGCTCTAGCGAGGTAAGGCCGTACACAACCATCTTGGAAATTCTACACTTCACGAGTGATCACCATCCCCTCAGAGTGAAACATTCGCACATGGCCTTCAGGCATGACTCCCCCATACTTTTCTCTCTACACATTTTTCAAAAAGCAGCTCTCACCATGCTCCCTGAGGGATAACGCCTCTGGCAGAGAACTGTCTGTCCACTGACAGATATACACAGCGTTGGTGCGTTCAGACTGGCTGTCATCGCACTAACTCAATCAGTCCGAGAAGCAGTCAGTCAACCACTACCGTTAAAACATCCGCAGCTTATCAGGCATCAGGCAGCTCCAGCTGCATTTAAATAACACTTTCCTGAAAGAACACTACTATCGCAGTAAAAAGACTTTCACAGCAACACATCAGCATGGTCCCAAGGGAGCGTCTTTCCTTGCTACAGATACTTCTTCTGTAGGCTAGTAGGTGAAAACACCCCGAGAAACTTTTTTTTTTTTTTTTTTAGATACCATGAGCCATGCCATCTGAGAGCAAACACTTTCGGCCCCTCTAAGGGAGAACGAAGACATTTTTCTAATCCACCCACCAAAACACCCTCATAGCCAAGAGTAATAGATTAATTGAGTTAGTTCGCAAGTGTGTTGAAAAAGAAAAGTGGAGAGTGCAAGACGGGGTTGTGTGGAAATGGGAGGGAGGCCTGAGTGGAGATAAATGGATTAAGCACAGCTTGATAGAATGACAGGATCAATGAGCTAAGGAGTGAGTTTGTGAAGCCGCTTCAGAAACCCACACTTTTGCACGGTTTGTGTCCCAACCGTTTAATGACAACAATTTCGCCAAGCAATGGTGTTAATCAAGACAGTATTTGACTGTCAAGTGAGATAAAATACAACAACATTTCACCAGAGTCAATAGTACCTACAGCTTCTGGGCACTCATAAGAAATGTTGCAAAGCCCATCAAGTACAGTCTAGACCACAAGGATATGAAACACTTATCTGATTGGTATTTAACCACCTTCCAGTTAAGTAAATGGTGTGCTAACACCAAAGGGAAAAAAGTTAACCAGACAGGTGACTGTTGAGCAAGGGTGTTAAACTTGTGGGCCAGGGGTCAAATGTGGCCTGCAAGACAGCATTTCCAGCTCCCTCCTTGACATCCAAGTTTAGTGTTAGTGTAGCCCCCAAGTCATTACCCTGGACTTTTTAAAAAAAATATTTTAATTTAAAATGATTTAACCACTTGGAGTACAAACTAACATAGCTCAGGCTCTTGAAAATTGTCAGGTGTGTCAAAAAATTAGTCAAAGTGAAATAGCTACCGGCAGTTGATTGGAATATAATTCCATAATGAGCACCCGACGTCAATTGGTATTACTGCATATGTAAAGAGAAAGTTGCATTGCTTAAGAATTAACATCATAACTCAAACTTTTAAAATTGCAGAGAGATTAAAGAATGGAGCAGGTCATCAAACCTCTTCATGTTCTGAATAATTGTTCTCGTTCTGAACTGTTATTCATAAAGATTGAGAAGAACATATGACTAGTTTGGATTTTTGGGGGGAGTACTGGAAACCCTCCCATAGACGAATTCCAGCTATTCCCGAATAAGTCGAGTTTGAAACACCTGCCGTAGATCATTGTGTATTACCATAATGAACCATAGTATGATTAAAAAGGTAAACATTCTCAATCAATTAATAGGCTAACATGATTCTTGGGCCATCCATAGAATTCACTATCAGTTGACTAGACGGCTCCTAAAGACATTGCACGACGGCTTCCCCTAAGGGGCCGGGCCAGGCAGAGCGTCATTGCAGCTTTCACTGCGATAAACTCAAACACCCGCTGCGTTCTAACGCCGGATTTAGGTGGAAAGGGGAACAGGACGTAGACTTGTAGTGCATACAAACAGGCAGGATTAAGGAAGAGTTATTTGGTCGAAGATTCAAGGTAATTATTACATAAAATAGCACCATGCATGCACTTTGAAACGTTGTGAAAACAATTAAATGAATGGAAAAAAATAGCATAACTTTAGCTTGAAATATTTATGTAAAATGAATGATAACCACCCGGGTTTTTGCTTTAACCAAGAATCCAGACTGTTTTACATTCATATCTGTAGAAATTCCAGGATTTACGCATATATTTACAAGAGTTTTCAACATGATTTTTGGGGGGTTTTGTGATGGCCGCCATGTTAGATTTTGTATCCATGCACAATAGTCTAACTTTAAATTGAAATAATCAGGTATTATTCAACCAACTACTGTATTTTTCGGACTACAAGTCGCACCTGAGCATAAGTCGCACCAGCCATAAAATGCCCAACGAAGAGAAAAAAAAACATGTATAAGTCGTACCGGAGTATAAGTCGTATTTTGGGGGGAAATTTATTTAATAAAATCCAACACATAGAACAGATATGCCATCTTGAAAGGCAATTTAATATAAAAATACATTAGAGAACAACATGCTGAATAAGTTTACAGTGTACAGTGCATGAACAACGAAATGCGAATATACTGTCCTCACCAGGACGCTATGGCTCGGTCCTGGCTATACAGCGAGCTAAACTCCCCAATGACGATGCTGGATGTCCGTATAATTTGCTGAATCAATTTCGTCCTCGATACCAAACAGGTTCGCATCAAAGTAAATAAATTATAATTAGAAGCTATTACAGCAATGACACAAACGGTTAGCATGCATTCGCTAGCATTAGCACATCGTTTAAACAACCACACAACTGGCACTAAGTGTCCGATCGCGGGTGGAAGATGCACACCAACAACAGAAAAGACGTCGCAACGCAACGTCTCTCGCCCAGAGACGTTGCGTAGCAGTCCGTCTTCCTCTGACGTGTGAGCGCTCTTCTTCGCGTAAAAAAGTGCGAGTGCGCCACGTGGGCGTGAAAGCGCCACATACTAAAATTATGCATTTCAATATAAAAAAAAGTCAATTATATACAGTACCGTAATTTTCTGACTATAAGCCGATACTTTTTTCCTTTATTTTGATACCTGTGGCTTATAGTCAAGTGCGGCTTATTTGTTGATTTATTTAGGTTAATATGTAACACTTTATTTGACAGTGGTGTCATAAGACTGTCATAAGATCGTTATAATTGTGTCATGTCACTATCATGGACATTAATAAATGCTTGTGACAGATGTCATTTAGTATCATCTGGCAAATTATGTCACTAACTCCATTTAAGTCCAGCTTGGATCTTTGACATCCATTCAAAAGTGAAATAATTGGCCGGTTAACACTAAATGACATCTGTTATAAGCATTCATTAATGCTTTGAACAGTGCCATGTCAAAATTATGATTGTCTAATGACAGTCTTATGTCACCACTGTCAAATAAAGTGTTACCAAATACCATAACTAGCAATTAATGAAAAAAACTGGAACAGTAGCTAAAGAAATGTTTAGCACAGAATATGATTTTTTACTTTTTTTTTACTGATAAAGAGGATTTTTTTTTACTGTTTTTTTTTTTTTTTTTTTTGATTATTTACATCCGTAGCACTGCAGTGTATGCTAGGAGGCATGTTGGACAACAACAGTGTTGACAGTAGGTGGCAGCAGAGGTTGCCTGTCTCCCCCAAGGCAGCAGTGATGGCCAAATAAAGTTTCTTGAAGCATCGAAGCTTTGCAGCCAATTGGTTCAAAGTTTCAAGGTGGTTAATTTTGTCTTATGACAGTCGTATGATGCCGCTGTCAAATAAAGTGTTACCGGTTCATATCTTTTGGTGTAAATATCCCACAATACAGTGAAAACTGCTGCGGCTTATAGTCCGGTGCGGCCTATCTATGAACAAATTCTGTTTTCGTGCCAAATTTGGTGGGCGGCAGCTTATAAGTCAGGTGCGTCTTATAGTGCGAAAATTAGGAGTAATTGAACACACATTGCCAAAGGCAGAATGCGAACGTGGCAATAGGTACTAAGAGCTTTTCAGATAACTATAGCATAAAAAACATGCTAACAAGTTTACCAAACCATCAGTGACACTCCAAAACACTAAAATAACATGTAAAATGATATCTTAATGTGGTAATAATTTCACACTTAAGTCGCTCCTGAGTATAAGTCGCACCCCCAGCCAAACTATGAAAAAAAACTGCGACTTATTGTCCGAAAAATACGGTACCCATTTTTTGGCAAGAAAATAGTAATTTAGACATTTCTGCGCCCATACAAGAAAAATTCAGCTTTTGCGCGTTTTATTTTATGTAACACATCAATCTAAAAATGAGGAGGGCCAGATAGCCGGCAAGATGTGCTGAGACGATAGCGACATCAGAATTCAACCTAAATAAGTTGTGATTGTATGTAGAACGATGCTAAATTTGCTTCTGTTGAGTAAAATTAAGATGATTCTGCATGCCATACTCAAGTATTACGTTTCTGGTGTGAAATTTGAGTGATTTATTGGCTGTTGAAAATTTAAGTCAAAAGTGTACTAAATAAAAAAATTGAAGTCGCTATTTCAGGCAAAAACTTATGATATAAATATTGCTATTGATTCTGTAAATATTGGTGGTTATCTCTGCATTTGGTGATTTTTGTGCATCTAGTGTAAAATCTGAGAATTTTATAGCCATTTTAAGCTGTTATACTTATATAAAAAATAACTAATTGGGATTTTATAAGGGAATAACTTAATTTTTTGATGCTGCTACTCCTGGAGACTCATATATGCCTTAGGGAGGTGCCTGTTTTGGTTTTAGGTCGCAAGCGGCTTTGGTTTTGAAAATATTTGAATTTTAAGTTTTTGAAAATAGCCCCCCTACGGAGAGGCCCCACGCCCTGTTTTCCGTCAACTGATAGTGAAGTCTATGAGTCATCCTTTAGCTTACGCTTTAGCTTACTTTAAGATAGACTGTCAAGGGAAAAATGTTCTCTCCCATTTACGGATATCTTGCTTGATAGTGATGTAAAAGAGGAAAAATGTCGACTTTCTCATCGTCAAACTTATGACCCAAAGCAACATCTGCACTTCTTGATAGAAATAAGGCTGTAATCAAGCTTTTGAATGCAGAATCTTTCGTTTCATTGGTCTATGTTATTTCTCAACAGGTTCTGAGTAACAGCAACACCTTACAGCTCAAGTCTGTTACCCAGACAGAGGCTGGGACTTACACCTGCAAGGCCATTGTTCCCCGTATAGGAGTTGCAGAAAGAGATGCCACTCTGACTGTAAATGGTGCGCATACTTCCTCGTTGCATTTCTTTGGTAATTGAATGTTTGGCGTGTCAGAATGTTTTCTCATTTCTTTGCTTGCTCTTGCCTTTTTTCTTCACACTAGGCCCTCCTATCATCACAGTGGAGGCCACGCAGCATGCAGTGAAGCACTCCAAGGGCAAGCTTGAATGCAAAGTGGGAAGCAGCCCGCCACCTTATAAGATTGTAAGTGAACCTCTTATTATTGCTCTTTGTCATACACCCATGTTTGTTCTTCAACACCCCTCGGCCACACCCACAGGTGAGCTATTACTTGGTAGAGCGCTATCCCTGACCTCACCTTCACACCTTTGCACCGGGATATTTCCAGCCCACTAATAAAGACATAGATATATATTCAGCAGTGTAATTGCACTGGCATTAAATGAAGCGACTGGAGTCGGGGGAGCTGTGGGAGACGGACTTCCTACGGGTTTCAGCAAAACTGCATTCAATTAGCAGCCCAAGAGACATCACTCAGCTGACCTTGTTGAACCACTGAATGTATGCTGGGCTGAGAGAGGATAATTAGGGTGTGAGAGGCGAGGACAGAGAAAGACAGGTGCTTGGCTTGCCCTGTGCTACAGACAGCAAAGAGGAGACCCACTTCACAGTGTGGATACCTCATCCTCCTCAGGCCTCACCTGCAGGGCATATGTGGGAGGGTGTTTAAACATAAGCTCTGGAGCTGGGTCAGCCTCATAATGCTTTTGAGGTCAGTAGAAAGAAAGTAGTAGAGAGGGTGATGGTAGTAACAGAATGACTTGATCGTTAGAGTGTATATTAGTTGTAGAGAAAAATAACTCACCCGCAAACTTAAGTACAATCCTGCTTCTTCCCACAGGTATGGTCCTTTGGTGACATCAGTCTCTCTTCGGGTTCCTCTGGTCGCTATTCTGTGCAGACCGTAACCAGCGACCAAGGAGTTGTGTCCTCTCTGGTGCTCTCTGAGACTCTGGCACCTGATTTTGAGCTGCGCTACAACTGTACTGCTTGGAACAATTTTGGTACTGGCACCGCCTTGGTCACCCTTAAGGAACAAGGTAAAGGCACAGCAAGAATGGCTATACAATTGGTCGTATCGATGAATAGGTGGGAAGAACAATTGTTAGTGTTTTGGGGATTTTCATTAACAAAGAATTGCCCAATCCTGAGCACCAATGACATACACACAGGTCAGAAGTTTCTCTCTGCCAAAATGCATGTGACAAGACATTAGCTTACACGAAGTTTTAAAAGCTACCTGTGTAACCTCACCCAGGAAGAAACAACACTGAAAGCCCCAATAATGTGTTTTTTGACCCCAATGCACCAAAGTAAAGAACTACCATAAAATTTGGATTATACGCAACACCCACCAAAAACCATAGGCGGAGTTTAACTTTTGGGGCAGCGGGGGCACAAAATGTTGATGACCCCGAAACGCAGCGTCAGCAATTAAATTCATTTACAAGAATATTTATAATAATAACATGACAATGAGCATTTTTTTCCCCACCATTCTTGAGGGGAATTCTAAATCAGGGTGCTTAGGCAATACTTTTCGCCAAGATCGTCAACCATTGAAAATGGTACACCTGCCGATGTCGTACCAATGTAGTTACCCCAGTCAAAAATTGTATCCCCTGGGCGGAGCCATATGGAGAGTGATTGAATAATAAAGACACAAATCTAAAAAAAGTTGCTTCAATCAAAAAAAGTCGCTTCAATCAAAAAAAAAATGTTTGAATTAGGGCTGTCAAACGATTAAAATTTTTAATCGAGTTAATTACAGCTTAAAAATTAATTAATCGTAATTAATCGTAATTAATCGCAATTCAAACCATCTATAAAATATGCCATATTTTTCTGTAAATTATATATACTGGACTGTCTCAGAAAATTAGAATACACAATATTCTAATTTTTTGAGACAGTCCTGTGTATATATACAGGACTGTCTCAGGAAATTAGAATACACAATATTCTAATTTCCTGAGACAGTCCAGTATATTGTGTAAAATAAATTGTTGGAATGGAAAGATAAGACACAAGATGGATATATATACATTCAACATACGGTACATAAGGACTGTAGTGGGCATTTCACTCTACTGTCATTTAAATCTGTCTATGCTGTCCTCACTCCGAAGCGTCTACTTTTTCCAAAGCTAGACAGCTGGTTAACGACGCCTTAATAATTACACTTCTTCCTTTTTCATCTGATTTATTATTAAAATGGCCTCAAACCATTGTCCTCTTTAGACAGTCGTAAAACTACAAAAAAAAAGTACACAAGCATTGCATTAGCAACAACGTTAGCTTAGCACGCGATACAGGTTCACTAAATATAAACAAAAAGCGTCTCATACAAAAAATATAACATTTCGCTTACTAACATAATATGTACATTCTTTACAACAACCATACTTACGGACAAATCTTGTCCAAGGATCATATAAGCACAACATTATCAGCCCAAGACGTCGTGCAGCCATAATGAACTGGCAAGAAAACAATAAACCATGTCGCAAAGCGACCACAAGAGTTCGCTGCTGGACAGCACAAAAAGCCTTGCTGTAAAACTTAGCAAAAGGCAGAATACTTTCTGAGCGGGACATGTGCGTTAATTGCGTCAAATATTTTAACGTGATTAATTAAAAAAATAAATTACCGCGCGTTAACGCGATAATTTTGACAGCCCTAGTTTGAATGCAAAAATGAATATCAAACTCAAAAAAAAGCATGTGAAAGATATTTTTTATTTTTTTTATTTTTTATTTTTTATTTTTTTTGATTGAAGCAACTTTTTTGATTAAAGTAATGTTGATTTGTGTTTGGGCCACATTTTGGCTAGGACGTTTTTGTCTTTGTTATTCAATCAAAAAATAAGTTGCTTCAAAAAATATATATTTTCAAAAGAAAATCAATTCAATCAAAAAAAGAAACATTTCAATCATAGAAAACGTTTTTGAATGCAAAAAAATATTTGAGATTGAAAAATTTGCATTTCAACACTTAATTTTTCATTGATTGAAGCAGTCCTTTTTGTGTTTGGGGCATATTATGGGTAGGACATTTGGGTCTAAAAAATTCAATCCCAAACAAGGTTGCTTCAATCAAAAAAAATATTTTCAATCAAAGAAAAAAATCATTTGAAAAATCAAATTGCCCTCCCCTAATTATTATTTTTTTGTTGTTGTTGAAAATTATATGCAAAGCAAATGACCGTCTAAGGTGCTAGTCACATGATCCGTTCGAAAAATAATTTTGACCCATTATAAAAAATTTTTTTTGTTCATTTCATTCATTTGTGTTGTAGTTGTATTGCTTTACAACTTTTATATATATAGGAAAGTCAATTTCATGCAATGACACTTTTTGGCCACCAGAAGGGGCCTGGCCTCCCCTTAAAATCCGCTTATGCCAAAAACTGTACAGTAAAAGCTACTTTGGAATATAAGATGCAGGTCTCCACATTGTATTATTGGATATTTACACCAAAAGGCATGCAGCACATCCACCTGTAAAAATTCATAAATTAGCCGCACAGTACTATAAGATGTACAATTCAAAGTGGGGGGACAAACTAGCAGTTTATAGATTGCAAACTACACTAGTTATTAATTACCGTAATAATATTTATGATACAGTAAAATATTTTCCAACACATTAGTATGTGCACAGAGTTTGATGTTTTGCATTTCTCTGGCACTGAATTGTGTGCAATCTGCATGTTTGCCTTGCTCTTATGTGGGTTTTCTGTAGCAATCTTGATTTCCAGTCTACATTCCAAAAATGTTTCTTAGGTTAATTGTAGCAGTGAGTCTGTACGTTGTATCAATGCATCCCAGTCTTGCTGGATTTTTTGATTTATCATCACTGGTCATGCAGCAAAATGATAAATCATGTTTTCCACAAAAATTTTACAAATAGCTTAGTATTCGTACGTTGTATCAATGCATCCCAGTCTTGCTGGATCTTTTGATTTATCCTGACTGGTCACACAGCAAAATGATAAATCATGTGTTCCACAAAATTTAGCAAATTTTACTCAGAATCACTTACAGCATGTAGTTTAATTCTGATAGCTAACTAACCAGGTAAATCAAATATAAAAATCTCCCACTGAAGGCCTTTGTAGACAATATAGTAATGAAACGCTCAGTCTTTCGCAAAGGAGGCCAGATTAGGTAAAAGCAGAGCTCATGCTTCTCCTTATCTTAATTATACTCTCCTAATCGATATGATTTAATCAGCAGATGGTTAGCTTTAATGAATATGTTTGCCCTATAACATAGATATTGATCAGGGACAAAAGTCAATGAGATGGAGTCATGCGTTTTAGGTTGAACTGATATTCTCTATCACTGTCTCAGACGCTAGCCTGGCATCTCTGGCTGCATTCCACTGAAGTGATCTTAAAATTACATGGGGATGCAAGTAGCCAGTGGAATACTTTGTTGAAGTAGACACCAAAAAATAAGGTCCACTCCAGTAATTTACATCCCTGTGGAAGAATGACGTCTGCAGAGGAATCGGTATCTCCTGGACTCTCTAATTAGATTGCTGTCTATTGCTTCATTGCATCTCAAGCCTTGTTACTTTTACTTCAGAGAGATTAGAGACAATGGCCACAGTGTGTGTTGCCAGCATACTTGCACAAGCCTACATCGGTGGTTAACAGTGATTGCAGCCTATAGGCACTGGATTAGATAGATGGATGTTGTTCTAGGAAACAAATGTTTTGGACACTTTTGGTACATTCCACTAGTGTGATCCTTCTTGTCTTATAAAATCATCTAACCCCACACTCTTTGTTCTCGTTACAGAGGCCCCACCTATGTTGTTAATTGTTGGTGGATCAGTAGGCGGAGGCATTGTACTGCTCATTTGCGTCATCACACTCGTCTCTATCTGCTGTAGGCACACAGGCAAAGGTGAGCTCAACGGTCAGTATGGACAGACGGGTTACTAGCCAATTTTTTTTTCCTAAATCAAATAATTTGCAATATTACAGCACAGCATTTATTCTTCATGTCATGATAAATGCAAATGTCTTCATTCTTTATTTCCCGCAGGCAAAAGATGTACCCGCCTCTCCAAGAGTGACATCAGAGTTCAAATTGTTCACAGTGATCACAATGCTACACGTGGCAATGATGATGAGGAGGATGTCAAAGAGCCAATGGTAAGATTCACATCATGGAACAAAAGACTTCTTGTTCTTAGCCAAATTAGGTGTTGCTCGCTGTAATAATTTATCAAAAATATGTGTGGTCTTCCCTCAGGCTCCAAATAGTAGCGAGTCTCCTGGGACATCTCGCACAGAACACAGTGATCTCTTGGAAGAGGAAGAGGATGAGCGATCGGACATCAAGGTAAACACTCACTTGAAATAGACTGCTTAAAAGCAGGAATCCATATTTTCAGTATGTCAAGTACTGAAGAGACCGTTATCTCTCTACACTTAAGGATCCCACCAATGGCTACTACAATGTACGTGGCCACGAAGACCGACACATCCGCGGTGGAGGTTTCTCAGAGTACGTTCCCAACCCTCGGCCTGTCTACACACCATCGCAGCTGCCCTCCCCGAGCCCCATGTACGGCCAACACGGCACACAACCACGGGTCTACGACTTTGCCCACCGGTACGCGACCAACACCGTGACCCAATCTGCGTACGAGCAGCAACAAGCCACCCAGCAGCAGCAGCAAACTCAGCCAGCCACCATTTATCCCACTGATCCAGTCTACAGCGGCTCCGCATACCTGCCGGCAACCTATGGCCGTGCCTTCACCAGCTATGTAAAGCCAGCCTCTTATGAGAAAGTGGATGTGTACGACCAATCGGATGATGCCAGTAAGGTGTCTGGCTCGTCCCGCTTCTCTTACGCCTCATCACAAGTGTCCTCACAACAGTCGGACTACGGCCGACAAACACAGCGTATGCAGACGCATGTTTGATTAAACTAGAAGTGTTGGGAATCAAAAGAACTGAAGCATTGAATGGTTAATTATGTCATCGCCACATATGTGGGACAACTAACATTAACAGAGACTTTCTTAACTTTGGACAAGCATTGAGAGGAGGTCACTACAACCTATCGGTGTAGAAAATGGTTGATCAATGAGGCTTAACAAAGATGGCGATTTTAGAAGATTGTGTGTTCAAGTAAATCTCTTAATTCAAGAGTGATACCGCACCAGTATATCTCTGCATGCTTGATCAAATATGACCCAAGCATGTGGAGATACTTTCACAGTGGACCAGAAAAACAGATCAACATGATGGAACTGCATCTACGTTGGTTCTGCATCACCACTACATGTGAAACGTCTATAAAATAGCGCAGCATAAGATGGACATGAACAATGTACCTTCATCTGTCTTTTGCCGTTTTTGGTTGGCATGCGAAAGGAATACTAAGCACATTTGTGTGTCCAGTACCAAGAAAAGACTGAGCTTGCCACAGAAACAGTCTCACCTGCGCAGTGGTGGAATACTTGGACGCAAGACAGCTCAATACACAATGTGAAAAGAAGTTGAATTTTAGCCTTGATCTTCATCGAGAACTATATGGTAAAGATGCGTTTTAACAAGGAGGAAAATGAAAAGGCCATAAAAACCCAAAGAAGGTGACCACTTTACAGGGTTGGGGTCTGAGTACTGCATTCCTTACCCTAGTATGGTTTTATTTTTTACAGTGTTTTGTGATTGTGGAGCAGGGGGCAGTAGGGTATTACCAGAACAATCAAATGTGGTGGTTTGTAACATGGTGGCAATCTTGAACTTGAACTAAACTTGAATGCCGCATCAGGTGGAGGCAACATGCCAGGCAGTCGTCACATGGACGTTTTACATCTTAATCAAATGGTCTCAAAATGTTTACAAGAAACAGTACTACCCTGGAAATATCTGTACAAATGGCCTAAGCCCATGTTTTCTCTCTGTTGCATGCAAATGAAGTGTCTAGTGAAAAGCTTCTGCATTTAGAGTCATGTCCATTTCATGTTTGAGACATTTGTTTCTGCACTTGGCTCAGATGCATTCTACTTTGTGGATGTTTCAGTATGTGATGCCTGTACTGCCATTGAATGCTTGTTACCAGGCAGCCTGATAAGAACAAGTAAAACTTGATAGTGAGGAGGCTAAAATCATCGCTTGTCTTTATTTTTATATTTTATATAAGCCTTAATGTACAGCTTGTAAGCTGCTCTATTGTAAAATATCTTTATATAACGGTATGTATCTCACGATTTATTTGGATCCACAGAATTTCTTGCTTACTTTACCAATCATTGAATGCTTTTTTTGTTGTTTCTATTTTATCACAACTAATTGCCATTTCCTTGTTCATTCTTTTAATAATGTATTAAGAATTTTATTTGCTAAAAATAAGCTACCATTGCTTGTATCTTTGTACACATATTTATATTTAAATAAAACCATTTCCGATAAAGTCAGTCTTCAGTGTGGAATTCTGAGCAGCCCTGCTGCAGAGCGGCGACAAACAAAAGCATCCCACGTAGCAACAATGATGAATACGTAAATTAGCAGCGCTGTCTATGTTGATTTTCCTATTCCCCCAGCGGTGCTCTGCTTTTAATGAAGACAGATGTGATCGTACAACCCACGCCGCACGTGTACGCTCCTCCCAGAACACTGCTTGCCCATCTCGCAGGCTAATAGGACAGAGCTGTGACAAAAGCAGGTATTATTGACAATATGAGTTTGTCTTGTCACCTGTGTTCCCCAGGTAGGCACACCGCTCGCCATGGAGACGTGAGGAACAAGCTCATTACCTCAATACAATGTCTCACAAGGTATGCATTGAGATGCAGCGGCTATGATAAAAGACAAAAGCAGATCCAGAGGAACCCACAATTAGGAATCGATACATAGAGTGAGGAAAATAAGCATTTGAAAACACTCCAATTTTGCAAGTTCGCCCACATAGAAATGAAAGGCGGGTTTTTACATTTTCATGGTAGGTGCTTGTCCACTGTAAGAGAATGTAAAGATGGAAAAAAAAAAATCCAGAAATCACAGTGTATGATTTTGTTTTTTGTCTTTTTCATTGTATTATACTGCTGAAAATAAGTATTTGAACACCTATTAGCTGGAATTGTGAGCCTTAAAGACTCCAACGAATAAGTGGAGCGGAGAGACTTTTTGAGTGAGTTTTTGACCTGCTTGAGGCAGTTAGCTGCATATAAACATCTGTCCACCCCATACAATCAGGAAGACTCCAATTACTAACATTGTCAAGACAAAAGAGCTGTCCAAAGACACCAGAGACAGAATTGTAGGCCCCTACAAGGCTGGAAAGGGTTAGGGGCAATTGCCAAGTAGCTTGGTGATATAAGATCCGCCTTTGGAGAAATTATTAGAAAACGGAAGAAGCCAAACATGACTGTCAATCTTCCTCGGACTAGGGCTCCATGCATGATCTACCTCTTAGGGTCTCAATGATCCTATGAATGGTGAGAAATCAGCTAAGAACTACACAGGAGGAGCTTGACCTGAAAGGAACTGGGACCACCATTTCCTAGGTTACTGTAGGTAACGCATGGAACGGAAGGTTCCCCTGCTTAAACCAGCACATGACCTGGCCCGTTTTATGTTTGCCGATAACCATTTGGATGATCCAGAGGAGTCATGGGAGAAAGGCATGTGGTCATATGAGATTTAAATTGAATTGCCCTAGTTCCAGTCTTTGGAGGAAGAAGAATGATGAGTACCATCCCACGAACACCATCCCTACTGTGAAGCATGGGGCCGATTGTATAATGCTTTAGGGGTGTTTTTCTGCACATGGAACTGGACGAGTGCACCGTATTAAGGAGAGGATGACTTGGGCCATGTTTTGTGAGATTTGGGGGAATAACCTCCTTCCCTCAGTTATAGCATTGAAAATGGGTCGTGAGTAGGTCTTCCAATACGAAAATGGCCTGAAGCAGACAGGCAGAATAACCAAGGAGTGGCTTCGTAAAAAGCATATCAAGGTTCAGTAAAGGCCTAGGCAGTCTCCAGACCCAAACCCAATAGAAAATCTTTGGAGGAAGCTGAAACTCTGCATTTCTCAGTGACAGCCCAGAAACCTGACTGCTCTAGAGAAGATCTGTGTGGAGCAGTTGTGCAAAATCCCTGCTGCAGCCTGTGCAAACCTTTTGAAAAGCTACAGGAAATGTTTGACCTCTGTAATTGTAATCTAAGTCTACTGTACCAAATATTAACATTGATTTTCTTAGATGTTCAAAAACTTATTTTCAGTGGTATAATACAAATATACCGTAATTTTCGGAATATAAGCCGCTACTTTTTTCCTTCACTTTGAACCCTGCGGCTTATAGTCCAGTGCGGCTTATTTGTTGATTTATTTGGGTTAATGAGTAACACTTAAAAGTTGCGTCATAAAACTGTAATAAGACTGTCATAATTATGAAATGACACTATCATGGGCATTACTGATTGCTTATGACAAATGTCATTAAGTGTAATCTTACAAAGTATGTCACTAACTAACACTATGTCACTAACGTTTATGTCCAGTCCGGATCTTTTACATCCATTCAAAAGTGAGATAATTTGTGGGATATCACTAAATGACATATGTTATAAGCATTCATTAATGCTCATAACAGTGTCATGTCATAATTATGATTGTCTAATGGCAGTCTTTTGGCACTACTGTCAAATAATGTGTAACCAAATACCATAACTAGCAATTAATGAAACAACTGGAACAGTAACTGAAGCAATAATTAGGACAGAACATAAATTTTGATTGTTATTTACATATGTAGCGCTGCAATGCATGCTAGGAGGCATGTTGGACAACAACAGTATTGACAGTAGGTGGCAGCAGAGGTTGACTGTCTCCCCCAAGGGAGCAGTTATGGCCAAATGAAACATCTTGAAGCAATGAAGTTTTGGAGCAAATTGGTTCAAAGTTTCATGGTGGTAGACACTCATAATACAGTGAGGACGACTGAGGCTTATAGTCCAGCGCGGCTTATCTATGAACAAATGCCGTTTTTGTGTCAAATTTGGTGGGTGGCGGCTTATAGTCAGGTGCGCCTTATAGTGTGAAAATTACTGTAGTTAAAAAATCCTACACTGATTTTTTTTTTTTTTTTTTGAAAGATTGTCTCTCACAGTGGGCAAGCACCTACCATGAAAATTTCAAACCCGCCCATCATTTCTAAATGGGAGAACTTGCAAAATCGCAGGTTTTTCAAATACCTTTTTTCCTCACTGTATTTTATGTAGCAATCAGTTGTTTTTGTTTTTTTCTATATTGATCATAGATCAATGCGCCATAGCAGATTCATGGCGCATTAAGCCCCCAAACTATTTTTAATTTATCGGTTTAACCCCGGAAACCCCCGTTTTCAGACGTCGCGCAACCACTTTTGTTTCAACCCAGCCATAGAATGAAGGTAATTCATTATATTTTTCAAAATGTCTCATTTTTAGCATAGAATCATTACTTGATGTCTGATATTTCGTTTAAAAAAAAAAACGCTTTAAAAATTATTCTCGCATACTAAACGTTTAAAACAAATTACAGCACAATGAAAAATATGGTGTCTGTAAAAAAGTCACGAATCTCTACCTCATAACTATCGCTTAATTGTATTTTTTTTTTGTTACTGTCGCATTTTCTACGATATGTTAGATGATAAATAATGGATCTAAACAAAATTGAAAAAAAAAAAAGTTTAAAAGGGTAAATATATGAAAAACAAACTCTCTACCACTCCTTGATGTCTGCAATTTGTGCATCGCGACCCTCGTTATATTATCATGTTTCACTCATAAAATTCCCCCAAAATCCAGCTGAGGCCATTCACAGCTGTGTCTTGACACTCAGTGATACATGCGACATGGAGTTTTTGGATCGAAACAAGGTAAGTACGCGATAATATCTCGTTAAAGTCATGGTGTCTGTAATTCTGTGCTCGCATGCTGTCACCTCCGGACAGGGTTTTGCTGTTTAAAAAAAAACATTTTTTTCTTAAAAATGCTCTCCTGTCCAAAATTTTTCTTCCCCCAGATAATTGACATTTTAAGCTTTACAATGATGTATAACACATGCATATGGGACAATTTTGAAAGTTGGCGAAATTGGGGGTCTCAGAGCGGAACTATGGCGGAAAACACTCAGGTGACTTGAAGTTACTTGACGTTGTGACTTTTTTACAGACGCCATATTTTTCATTGTGACGTAATTTGTTTAAAGGTTTAAAATATGCAAGTGAATAAATTTTTAAAGTCTTTTTTTTTTTTTTTTTTTAACAAAATATTAGACATCAATTAATGATTCTAAGCTAAAAATGACAGACATTTTGAATAATAAATATCATTACTTACCTTGTTTTCATGGCTGGGTTGAAACAAAAATGGTTGCGCGATGTCTGTAAACGGGGGTTTCCAGGGTAAAACGGGCAATTTAAAAATAGTTCGGGGGCTTAAGGCGCCATGAATCTGCTATGGCATCATATGGACATATTGTTCTATCAAACAGTTGTTTTGTCTTAAAATACAGCAATTTCTTTTAAAGAGGAGTGCAAGAGCAGAAACTGCTTTTTCAGTCTTGTCTGTGTTTTCCGCCATATACAGTATAAATATATGATGAACAGTGCCCCGATTAATAACACTACCTAAAACTGTGTCTATTTTCATCAAATTAAAGTTAGGTAAGTAGATTGTAAAATAAATCATGAGTCAAATTTACATTAAGATGTTATGTTAAGGACACTCATAGGTGAGGGATATAAATTGAAGTCAGTCATTTGTGCAACACCGAGCTCAATCATCCACTATGGAACTGATCCACAGAACCCACAATGTCCAGTAAAATAATTTTATAGGTTTTTAGCAAAATGGTACTGAATATCATAGTTGGTGACTTTCCAGAGCTGCAATCGTGGGCTTTTAGATGGATTGGAGCCCCTTTATCTTCCAAGCCAAATTTAGATTTATTAAACTATGATATGAAGCTATTTCAACTTTTTCAAACTTTGGATACTGTTCTACCCTCCAAGAAAAAAAAAAGCTAACTGTAAGTTAGACTTTTTATTTAAAATGGTTAAAAATAACAGAAAAACATCACTTCAGATATCTACAGTTAAATGAAGACTATTAACAAGAATTATAATTGTGATTTTCAGGATAAAACCCCAAATTATGTTATCAACAATGATTTTCAAAAACATGTAAAAAGAGTTGGGAAAATGCAGATAATACTCATTTTTCGGACTTGTATTTGCATCTTTGTGTGTGGATATTTCTATCAGTAAACACTGAGACGTTGAATTTGATTTCAGTTGAAAAGGTGAGTCATTGAGGCCAATGCGTGTGACATCTTTGAAGCAGGAGTCGAAATAAAACCAAAATAAAGTGCTTGGAGTCATTCATGTAAGGGTCTGGGGGTCCATTCAACGTCGTCTCAGTCTGTAGCAAAAAAATAAAAAAAGAAAAAGTAGAGATGGCAATGTTCTATCACTGCATCTTTCCACCCTGCTTCCTTCCTCACCTAATCATACACCAGTTTCCTTTTTGATCCATTCTCTCAGCTTGGTGACGCGAGTGTAGACACCGGGCTTGTTGCGGCGAGCGCAGCCCTCACCCCAGCTCACAATTCCGGACTGGAACCACTTCCCGCTCTCTTCAAAACAGACTAGGGGGCCTCCAGAGTCTCCCTAGTGAGCAAGGTCATATAAGAAGTACTATGAGTGCCAGGAGGTGTGAATATCATCTATCTTCTTGCTTTGTCTCACCTGGCATGCATCAACTCCTCCAGATAAGAATCCGCTGCAGAGCATCCGTGAGGTGACCTGGCCTTCCGTGACGACATTGCACACAGAGTCATTGATGATTTTTACCGACGCCTTTTGTAGGAGCTGTGCCTTTTGACCTGAGAAATCAGGACAAAGGGGTCAGCACTCCACAATGTCCGCCCCTTGAATCAAAGGTGTTAATGGGCTGGATTAGTGTTAGCTAATGAAGGTTTAAGAGGCTTCCCAGAGGAGCCGCGCCCGTCTTGATGTATGGATATGGGGAAAGGCTTAATGGAATAGAGCAGATTAGAAAAAGATGAGAGGGAAAAGAAGCACGTCATGATGTGAGAGAAAGAAAGAAGCCAGGAGGACATTAAAGGAAAGAAAGAAGATGGGATGAAATTGAAGAGATAAACAGAGGAAGCCCAGAATGATGGAAGATGAAGGGCTAAGATGAATAGCTCATTGTGAGAGGCAAGGAGGAGGAGTGCAATGTCTTAATTTTGATGAGTGTTAGATGTGCAAAGTGGGGAAACGCAAGCACATACACACCCAGCACTACAGAGCAGGTCAGCCATAATTGAGGAATGGAAGCCGAAATGTACAGAGTGTGTAGAATAATTTCTTGCATTAAAAATAGATCAAAACTAAATTGGAAGCAGAGGAAGCAATGTCTGCTGAATACCTCCTTCACGGAGCGCGCCCCAACCCGTGACCCAGCAGGACATGCCTGCAGGGAAGACGTGGGAGGGAGCGGGTAGGCAGATGGGTTGGATGGTATTACTGAATTCCAGAGGCTCGCTGAGCTCCAGCAGGGCAATGTCGTAGTCAAAGGTCATTTGGTTGTAATCCGGGTGGCTGATGATCCTCTTCACAGGGCGGCGCTGAACATCTTCATGCTTAAACTGGTCCTGCATGCCGCTGTACGTTTGCCAGTTGGATGCAACGTGGTTTCTGTTTCGGAAAAGAAGACGTAAAAGGTTATGCAACTCTAAGAAAGCTGTAAAAGAGATGGAAGTCTTTGTACTTTGAAATCATGTAATTCAAGTAAACATCAATACTCTTCACAAGGTGCCATTTGCATTCATTGTTTAGCTGCATTGTCAACACTCCTTATGATAATGTTTTAGGAAGGAAAAGCCATTTGTAGTCTTGTAAATTATTTGATTAAACAATGTTCTATTCTGCAAATATCTATTTAATGGAAATCTGCAGAAACAATCAACTTCCAACTCGAGCACGTATAAGTGTCTCGTGAGGTTCAGCAAGGATAGTGCTCCATCTAAAGGCCACCATAATTAGTGCAGCCCTTCCATAAAATGAGATGTAAATGTAAGACCCCACCCCCCAAGGTTTTTCTGAATTAACTATCATCAGGGGCTCCTTTTCAGACTTTGAAATTTGTATAATTTGTCCTCTGTTGTGCATAGTTTTATATTTCCAAGAATAGAGCTTAATGAAATCTGATAAAATGTCAAATATGTGATGAATAATAAAACAGAGAAAGACTGTGCACAAGAGAGCCCCTCTGTGTTTATAAATTAAAGCGTATATAAAACGTGTCTGTACTGAAACTCACGCTGCGTCATGGGTAACAAAGCAGTGGGAAGCTGAAAGGAGCCACTTTTCGGAGATGATGGAAGCCCCACAAACGTGCCCGGATGTCAGGAAGTGCAGGCTAACCTGCCATGGCCATTCACCCAGCTCAGCATTTTGGCCTCCAACAATTCGATTTAGTTTAAATGGCCGGGTGCCACAATCTGGGAACGTGAGGAGAAAGGCAGAGCAGATGATGATGATGAGTGAATGAAATGGAGTTGCCTGAAGCAGTGTTTCTCAAAGTGTAGTATGAGTACCATGAGTGGTACGATTGTTCTCTCAAGTGGCACGCAAAAGACTGACTGAAGTACCGTAACTTTCAGACTATAAGCCGCTACTGTTTTCATTTTGAATCCTGCTGTTCATATTCCAGTGCGGCTTATTTGGTGATTTATATGGTTTATTTCGTTAATAGATAACACTTTATTTGACAGCAGATTCATAAGACTGCAATAAGACCATCATAATTAAGACATGACATTATCATAAATGCATATGACAGATGTCATTAAGTGTCATCCAGCAAATTATGTCGCTAACTCCATTTATGTCCAGCTCAGATCTTTTACATCCATTCAAAAGTGAGATAATTTGCCAGATGACACAAAATGACATCGGTCATAAGCATTTATCAATGCTCATAGCAGTGTCATGTCATAATTATGAGGGTCTTATGACAGTCTGGTGGCGCCACTGTCAAATAAAGTGTTACCAAATTCCATTACTAGCAATTAATGAAACAACTAGAACAGTAACCGAAGAAAAAATTAGCACAGAACATGAATTTTGATTTGTTATTTACATCTGTAGCGCTGCATTGCATGCTCGGCGGTATGTTGGACAACAACAGTGTTGACAGCAGGTGGCAGCAGAGGTTGACTGTCGTCCCCAAGAAAACAGTGATGGATAAATGAGCTTTTTGAAGCAATGAAGCTTCATGGTGGTTCATTTGCTCATATGGTGACGCTGTCAAATAAAGTGTTACTGGTTGATATCTTTAGGTGTAAATTTTGTTTGTTTGTTTGTTTTGTTTTGTTTGTTTTGTTTATTACTTTTATTTTCTCATGTCCAAAATAAAGCATTCTCATTCTCAAAATATCCCATAATAGAGTGAGGACAGCTGAGGCTTATAGTTCAGTGAGTCTTATCTATGAACAAATGCAGTTTTCGTGTCAAATTTGGTGGGCGACGGCGTTATAGTGTGAAAATTACGGTAAATGTTCAGTCTTTCATTCAACCTACTAAAGTGCAAGTACAGTTCAGTTGTATTAAACTTTAGCCACAAAAGATTCACATTTTATGTTTCAGAACCATTTTATTTTCAAATATAAAGCAAGAACCTAAGGGTTATATAATTGAACTCATTCACTGCCAATCTAGGTATATGTAAAGTATTCGCAGAGTATTTGATATAGTTTTTTTTTTTTTTTTTAAATTAAAAACTCCCATACAAGAGTTAAGCATATTACCAGCTCCATTACTATCGATTTTTTTGTTTCTTGTGTAACGTGAAGTAGTAATTCTAATTTTCTACCTGTCCAAATAGAAAACCACCAGGCTGTCAATACCATTTCACTGTTACAAGTATTGAAAAACAATGACGGTTGCCTGCACCCACAACCTGAGCTGAAGAGAATGTTGTCAAGGAAGTGCATGTATTTGCTGCCGCGTTGTAATAGTGCACTGCATTGAATAAATACTACATCGTTTTCATGTTGACTTACGGCGTCGTTTGAAAGAATTTCGAGTGGCGCTCGCTGCACGCAAATCAGTAATGGGGCGTTTTCTGTTAATTCTATCAGAGCATCTCCGTATGAACGGGAAGAATTCACAATAGCTGATAAAAAATTTGAGACATAAACGATCATACCCTATGGGTAAATCTGAATAAAGAAATTATTCAGATAAAAGCTGCTTTCAAAGAATTAAAACAAAGCAGTCAATGCCTAAGGCTTTTTCCTCTAACAGTCAAATAAATGCACAGCTCAACACCGCTTTTTTCATAATCTCCTTTGAATGACAATGGGGAGATTAAAGCCATTTTCAGCTGAATACTGAATATAGCAAAGGGAAAAGGAGATCAAGATGTCTACTTACTACAGCCGGCCTCATCCGAGTCATCTGCACAGTCGTTGACGCGGTCGCATTCGGCGTTGACCTTGTTGACGCAGTCGCCACTCTTGCACTTGAAGCTGAAGTCCGAGCAGATACCCGGGGCTGCCGACACGCATCAGCCCACATCAAAACACATTCACTATTCAAATCGACTGCTAACTCCAACCACAACAACAGCGTGCAATCAGTGAGACTTCAAAGTGTGCCTTGAACACTCCATGCATTGTGATTGATTGAGGAGATTTCATTGCTTAGCTGAATCGATTGGGCCCGAGGTCCAATATCCTGCTTTATTCACAGGAGTGAAAATAGGGAAACTTCCAGAGTGGCCTTTGTGTAAGTGAAAATGACAGGGAAAAAAGAATAAACAATTTGCTTGGAGAGAAAAATGCATTGAAGGAAGGCTGAGGCAGCTGCTTTCAAAACCCTGAACTACTGCTACACTACGGATGAAGCACTTAATGGCTCGTGTAACATGCTTATAAATCACTCTGCTGTGGATTTAGGAACGCCTGACTGAGCTACAACAGAATAAGCGTCGGAGCTTACAGGTTTTACATGAGGCCTCGTCACTGCCATCCTCGCAGTCAGTCTTGGTATCGCACACAACATCCTGCGGCATACACGTGCCATCCCCACAGCGCCATTCATTCTCCTCACAACCTACAGTTGAATAACAAAGACGTGAGAAATAGCATGAAAAGGTTGGGGGGGCGGGAGGCCGATACAAATTTGGTTGACTTACTGCAACTTTCCTCGTCGCTGCCGTCCCCACAGTCATTAACGCGATCACAAACCCACAGTTTCGGTTTGCACAAACCGTTGCCGCAATTAAACTGCTCCTTGTCACACTCTGGGGGAACATGAATCACATTTTGAGCATGTGAGAAAGGAAAACCATACTATTTGGTCAGAAATAGCTCAGAATATACATTTCCACACATTTTAACATCAACACAATTACTTGAAAGCTATCTCAGGTTGGCAGATGGCACTGCATTGAATGCCAAAAAACAGAACTACTGGTACACGCTTTGAAGAACGTGCCCTACAGACATCAATGACCAGTTATGGACTCCATCTGATGTCTGCTGACATTTGTAACATCAATGTACTCTTATCTTTGTTATTTTTTCCTAAACGAACAATTTATTGGGACATGCATCTGTAATTTCAAAAATATGACTCGTGATCGATGACAAAAAAACCCACCTTTACGTTTTTGCAGATTAACAATTATAAAACAAAAATATGTCAATCATATTCCTGTATGGAAAATATATAGCTATAAACTGATAAAAGTTCATCATGGATTCACCCTAGAGCAGTGGTTCTTAACTGGTGTTCGATCAAACCTCAGGGGTTCGGTGAAGGTTAAGAAATGCAGAGCCCTATTTTGTATGCTGACTAAATCTAGGCAAAGTTGCTTTTTAGACCAGGATTTGGACTGGTTTGCCCTTAATTTACGGGCTTTATTCCATTTTTGAAATGCTAGCCGTCTATCTAATGGGAGGAGAAATCGGTTAGCTCAGTGGAAGATTGACTGGCACTTGGTATGAGGACGTATACCAGACCTACAGGCACCGTGAACTGCATAGATCATTTTAAAAATCCGTCATTTTAAGTCATGAAAATAGTATGTGATGCAACGATGTGGCAATAAAATGAGAATGTAGACAGGAAAACAAAAAAGAACAGTGTGAAATTAAATGTTTCATTTCATTTTTCAACATTAAAATCAACAGCAAAAGGCAAAATTATTTGTAGGAAATTTGAAATCTGGAAGAAATTTAAACTGAAATTTACTATTATTAAGGTACTAGCTTGCTAAGTTTGGAATTTGTAAAAAAATGGCTTTATTATGAAATTCCGAAGGTTTCGGTGAATGCACCTGTGAAACTCATGGGGTTCGGTACCCTTGGCAAGGTTAAGAACCACTGCCCTAGAGTTTCACTTTATGAATACAGTGGTACCTCGACATACAAAGTTGATTCATCCAGGACCTTCCACAGCCCAAAAACCTACACTAAATCCTTAATAAATACTACTGCTACTATTACAAATGGCAATTACACATAGCAAAACAAATAAATTATAAATAAAAATCGTAATAATAATAATAATAATACCTGTAATAATGTAACGAATCGGGCTCTAATGTGGCGGACGTTTTTTTTGCTGTAACTGAACGCACCGCGTGGCTGATGTGACAGAGAGGGAGTGGTGAGGTCGAGAGTTTACTTTCAATGTTTTCCTGAGAACACAGTCAACTGCGGCTGACAGTAAGCGTTTTGTGTTGGATAAGTTCTGAAATAAAACGATAAAAACTAGGGCTGTCAACTTTATCGCGTTAACGGGCGGTAATTAATTTTTTTAATCAATCATGTTAAAACATTTGACGCAATTAACGCACATATGCCCCGCTCAAACAGATTAAAATGACAGCACAGTGCAATATGTACTTGTTGTGTTTTTCGGAGTTTTGTTGCCCTCTGCTGGCACTTGGGTGCGACTGATTTTATAGGCTTCAGCACCCAAGAGCATTGTGTAAGTAATTATTGACATCAACAATGGCGGGCCACTAGTTTATTTTTTGATTGAAAATTTTACAAATTTTATTAAAATGAAAACATTAAGAGGGGTTTTAATCTAAAATTTCTATAATTTGTACTAACATTCATCTTTTAAGAACTACAAGTCTTTCTATCCATGGATTGCTTTAACAGAATGTTAATAATGGTAATGCCACCTTGTTGATTTATTGTTATAATAAACAAATACTTATGTAAGTACAAGTACTTATGTAGCGTATGTGGATGTATATATCCATCTTGTGTCTTATCTTTCCATTCCAACATTAATTTACAGAAAAATATGGCATATTTTATAGATGGTTTGAATTGCGATTAATTGCTATTAATTACGATTAATTAATTTTTAAGCTGTAATTAACTCGATTAAAAATTTTAATCGTTTGACACCCCTAATAAAAACCTGACGAAGCTGGTGATTTCTTTGGCGATGTTACCACAGTAATAATTGTCAGTTTAACTTTTAAAGACTGGCGAACGGTGGTCGGACGAGGACCGTGGAGATGTATTGTTGAGCCAGTTCGATGATACGCCCCCACGCCCATTTTTTTGTATAATTTGCATCATCATTTAATTGGTAAGAGTCACGTTTTTCCTTTGTTTCACCACCTGGACTAACCTTTTTGAAACCTCTGTTGATTTTTCTCACAAAAAAATCCGCCGCCTGTCATGTCGTCAGATGTAGAAACATATGGCGAGTCAAATTCTAGGTCAGATGTCGAAAAGATTGTGTGTCGAAGCGATCTTACTTGCCATCGTGCGATGACGTCTGTTAGGAAAATTAAGAGTCAAACGGAGTTGTCTTTCCTTATAATCGGCTTGATAATGTCTGCTCACAAAAGATGAGATTTGATTTGATGTTCCGAAGAAAAATATAGTGCAAGCTGTTAAAGATCAACGCAGGCAAACGGCGCCATATTTTATTTTATTTTCACATTATGAATGGGCTTTCACTTACAGTGATACCTCAACATACAAACACAACAAAATACGATCCTTTCGACATCGGATATAAAATTTGACTCGTTATTTGTCTTGACATATGACGACATCCTCGAAATACGAGTTTACAACAGTGTCACAATTTCACTGTTATCCCACAAGACGGCAGCAAGGTAGATTTTCTTGTGAGAGAAATCAACATGAGTCCCAAGAAGGTTAGTGCATGTGTTGAAAAAGGTGATGCTTACCATTGAAATCAAGAGGGAAATGATAGAAAAATATGCGCATGGTGTGCACGTCAGTGAACTGGCTCAACAATACGGATGGAATATGTATATGATCTCGACACTCCTCCTCCTCTACCTCTGCCCATGCTGTCCTTCGACCAGTGTTCGCCGGTCTCTATAAGCTAAGGTAACAATAAAAACGATTTTCTATTTCCTATTTATTATTATTAAAATTGGAACATCGGCAAGGAAGTGCCAGCTTTGTCAGGTTTTTAATCATTTATTTCCGAACTTGCTTAACACAACACGGCTACTGTACACTGTAGCTGATGCCAACTACAGAACATGAAAAGAGAAAGTAAAAACTTCCCAGTCTTCCACTCCTCCCTCACTCTCTTGCCAGTTACACGCTTCGTTCAGGAACAGCATGCAAAACACAATGTCCACATTAAAACAACTCGTTACATTATTATCATCATAATTATCCCGATTTGTATTTATAGTTTATTTGTTTTGCTATGTGTAGTTGCTATTTGTAATTGTACTTGCAGTATTTATGAAGGATTTAGCATAGGTTTTTGGGCTGTGGAATTAATTAATCCAATTATCATGTATTCTTATGGGAAAATCCTTCCTCAACATATGACTATGTCGACTTACAAATCAAGTCCTGGAAGAAACTAAATTCGTATGTAGCGTTACCACTGTATAATTGTTTTCTATGCTTAAGGTAATCAAAGCTCCTTGACATGATGTCCTCATTCATCTACTGATGACACAGTGTTAAGAGCAATGATACTTTGACATGGTCACTAGGGTGGGGATTCAAATTCATAACCTTTTGGTTATGACGACTACCACTGAACCTCACAGCATGCACCTCATAGTATTTAGATATCGTCACAGTCCACCTTGATGGACTGATGAATACCCATGCCTCTCTAAATTTTGTTATATATCAGACCTGAACACAAACAAGATCTGTGCTTTTAACTTATGAATGTGAGAAATCAGAAAATGTAAGAAAATCATATGTTATTACCCTTTTACTGTCAAGCAAAGATAAGCATCGAGAAAAATGATGACAGAAGAGTGTTAGGAGAGGAAACGTACTGCACTTCATTTCGTCGCTCATATCACCGCAGTCGTTCCAGCCATCACACTTGAGCTCTCTGGCAATACAAATGCCAGATGCGCAGGCAAACATGTTGGGGCAAGCTGAAAGCAAGGAGAAAACAAATTGAAGAGAATGTGGTGTGACACAGTATGTTTAGAACTGTCATGTTGCCATTGCTCGTCTCTGTTGATTAGTACAATTACAAATCCATTTGTAAAGATGGCACAAAGGGTTCAAGCGGAGCACTCTTGAGTGATACTAGCAAATAAAGCTGGAACCAATAAACAACCTCTCTTATTACGTATTATTGCTAGCGTTTCACTGAGACACTGTCTAACCCCCTGTCATTTTCCAGTTTCATTTGATAGCCTCGTCTAAGCACTGAGCAAATCTTTTCACGCCCAAAGACATTTAACTCACGGTTTCCAGGATCATAGGCAACATATTCGGCGCTGAAGCCTTTGTCTGTGTATGACTCGTCAGAGTGGAAGGTCACTTCTAAGGTATTAGTGTTGCTGGTCAAGGCCAAAGAAGAGAGTTCGCCACAATACCTAGTGCAAAAGCCAAAAACAATTTATTAAAAGAAAACTTTTTGAAGATTAATTTGCAAAAGATATCACAGCATGAGAGCAGGAGCGGTCGTAAAGGTTTGACTCCCATTCAATTTACAGGTACAATATTTTGTCAGCTTTACTAAAAGGACATCCAAAAGGTACTGTATAATGATTTGCATTGAGAAATTGTCAGTCACAGAGATGTTGGTTTATATTACTACAAGCGTGCTTGTGTTTAGCATGAGTGTGAAACTACAGAAGTTTAATACACATATTAAACATTGATATGTTATAGTACTTAAATAACTGGAAAAATTCTTAGTAACAGTACTGACAACTATGTCGAGTAAAAGGACAACACCTGGAAGAATAAACTGTACTTTAATATCCAAGTAAGTAAGAGGATGTGTACATCGTCAAAACCTCTAAATTGTTGCTCAGTACGCAGGAATAGGTTTTACAAAGATGATGTTCGTCTTTGATGATTACTTTAGCCGAGTCCTGGAGATGTGCCATTGGAATAATATATATATATATTTTTTTGCTTCTAACCCGTAACAGTAACTGTAAATATAAATCAGTACTTCTCAAATAGTGGGGCAGGCCCCCTCTTGGGGGGGGCGCAGAGCGATGCCAGGAGTGGTGAATGTGACCTCGGGGAACATACTTTTCTGCCATACTGGAATAATGTGTAATTGCACATAAGGGAGTTCCAAAAAAACGATTATTAGATGCATCGCGATTCGAAACGTGACGATTCGATTACGATTCATAAGGGTTCAAAAATGATTTTCCCTAATAACTTTATGACAGCGGAACGAAATTCAAGACACGTCTGCCGCCCGGACACCTTTAACGGACGCACACACAACGTTATGATGGATGCTGCTGTTTACTGAGCGAGATATTTACTCCTTTTCAAAAGACTGGAAAATAAATTTGTGTATGAGACAGGTAGGCACCTGGCGGTCACGCTTCTGAGCGCAAGTTATTTTTTAGCGTGAGAGGAGAAGATGGTTCGTTTCTCCTTGTTTTTCAAATGTTCAGCAGTGGTTTCAAGTCATGTCAGTTGAAAAATGTCCTGAGTGTGTTGCTAAGACTCGTGTGTGTCTATAAGAGGTAAGTAAGTACACGAACCCTCTTGTACTGTTTAGACTTCATTGTTGTTGCTTTTGAGATGTTACAGTTAGCGCTGAGCACTAAGCTAATTAGCAATTTCGCTAACGTGTATTTCATATGCAGAACGTGTAAAACCATAATTAAGTACAGCGGTAACATTACAAACACGCGAAATAGTACAGAAATCTGTGAAAACAAAGTATATTGGTTAAAAGTCTCTCTAAAGACATTTTGTTTCCAGAAAATGTGGAATTCATTCCACCTGTGTAAATTTTATTGTATTGTTGAGTGAAATGAGTACTGCCTTTAAAATGGTTAAAGTTTTTGCACTTTCTTGTAAAAAATAAAAAAATAAGTAAATTAAAAAAAGTAGCTTAAAGGCAGCTTTTTTGTTGTATGGGCATGTTTCCATCATTCCTGTTGAATCATTAGGATATTTTAAATAAATACCGTATTGGCCCGAATATAAGACTGTGTTTTTTGCATTAAAATAAGACTGAAAAAGTGGGGGTCGTCTTATATTCGTGGTCTAGACATTATACCCATTCACAACGCTAGATGGCGCCAGATATCATTGAAGCGGTGTTCTATCATGACAGATCTCAGTTACTCTCAAGTTTAACCAGTTTGCATTATTTTATTGCAATGTTTTTTCTTATTCAGATTTGTTTCAAGATTACAGTTAGACTTCACTTTGATGGTTAATGTAGTTCTTGCAATTTTGTTGTTTTATCACAATAGATTGGTTTATTTACATTTCAAAAAAACAGAAGCCATTCGTTTACGAATGTGATTGCACTTTAGTTTACATATTTAAATGTTCAGATATTAAGATTTGAATGAGGCAAAATAACATGCTTTTTCTCTCGAATATATTGTTAAAATTGTGTTTTAGATGTACTGTAATTACTTTCTGTATAAAAATTATTTTGGTGTTCAAAAAGTCTTTTTTCAAACTTGAGTCTTGAAAAGAGGGGGTCGTCTTCTAATCAGGGCAGTCTTATATTTGGGCCAATACAGTAATGGACATAAATTTGTTTGGGTACTTTATTAATTAGTAATGTACAATGCATCGGTAACTGTGATAACCATGATCATCGTCAATACTGTGATCAACGTTCAATAATCGAATCGTAGCACCCTGAATCGTAATCGAATCGAATCATGGGGTGCCTAAAATGGTACATCCCTAAATCCACATCCACTCAGTGGGTCGCAGTGGCGCTCTCATTTCCAGAGTGTGCGCAGTATTTCTGAACAAAACAAGAGCACACAGCAAAGAGCACTGGAGATATGAAGAGCTAAAATGACGAAATATGACTAAGCGTATGTAGCATTTTGCTTTGACTTTTAATACAGTGGGAGATGAGAAAAGACCAGTCTGTTTCTAAAAATGTTTGCAACGGACAGCAGGAAGCCAATTCAAATAAGATGTCACTTAAAAACATTAGACCCAACTCACATTGATAAGGCGCTTGATTTTTTTTTTTTTTTTTTTTTTAATTTTCAGCCAAGACGTCCCGCTTTGTTTCACACTGTGACATCAGTAAACCAGCGAGCACTGTTAGCATTAAATAAGGTGGCATACCAAGTTGCCCAGTGCAAAATAGCAAAAATAAAAACCGTCCCTCTGTCCAATGACACTGTTGTTTTTATTCAATTCTAATTTTTGTTTTTTCGGTCAAATGGTTATTTGAATTTATTATTATTTATTGATTTAATTAAATTTAATTTTTCACTAATAAATGGTCAATAAATGTACCTTGAGTGTATTTTTACCCTTTTTTTTTTTTTTTTAATTCAGGCAAAGTGATGCACTTTGTCTTTTCTATACATTATTGTATTATTGTAATTTGAGATACAGTATATATTTTTTCTTTAATATTAAAAAGGACAATATTATGCAGAGGTGTACTTATAATAATATTTTATCGGCAAATGATATTCACAGTGGCGGCAGAGAGTTGGGGAGGGCCGAAATGTTTACTTGTTCCGGGGGGGGGTCACAGAAAATAATTGAGAAGCACTGATGTGCTTCTCAATTATGATGATGCTTTATTGGATCCAGACTGGCTGTGACACTGGCTGCGTATTATGTTAGTTGGGTTAATCACATCTTCCTATGTAAATATCCTGTACTAAAACAAGGACTCCTTGTGCTTGTGTCCAGATGTGAGTTAGATGTGATTTTTTCTTACACTTCAACGAATTTTTAATATTAATATTTTTAAGGCAACCCTTTTATTATACAGTATGTATAAGATGTATATGTATACATGTGTCTGTGTAAATTTGCATACATCACAATGGAACAGATGCAAATAATATGAAAAAATTAACAAATTTAACACATACTGTTAGAACGTACTTTTTGCCCATAACCTGCACATAATCTTTGTGACACTCAAAGATGTCCACCCCAGGCTCTTTCATGCGGAACAGGTTGAACTTCACACGCACTTTTTTCCCAGCTTCGACCTACAGCACAGAAGCATTTGTGTTGTTAGAAGCTTATTTAGCACAGACGTGCCTACACACACTTATACAGACAAAAAAAAAAAAAAAAAAAAAAAAAAAAAACACAAGAATATGTAGCTGTAGCATTTGTAAAAGGAAGCATACAGGCTGCAGCTGAGCTCTAACTGCAGCAGCCTGACAGATGAAGATAGAGGAGATACTGAACAGCTTGGCTTAGAAAGTGCTGCCTCAGCATTCCTCTTATGGCAGGCTGATGGAGGAGGAGGAGGAAACGGCGGGGGGGCGTTTCAGATAAAGGGGGTGGGAGGCTCATTCTTGCAAACCTTAATAGTCCACTTGCAATCCACAGCAGGAGGATAGAAGCTAGGGTAGAGCGGGGAGGTGAAGACTCCTGAGCTCTCGGAGAGGACGCCGCCACAGGTCTTCACTGAAACAATGTGTCCCATGTTTAATCTCACATCTACAAAGACCTAGAAGTACTACAGGTGGCACAATTATGTGCCTATTTACCTTCGGATTTACGGAGGGCTTTGTAATTTGCCAGAAAGCCTGGTCGCTGGGTCATAGTGTCAGTAATGAGGTTGATTAGCATGATGTTTCCAGACGACACTACCTCGAGAGGGTTGGAGGGAGGCCTGTGGCCGCACTTTCTGGGGGATGCAAAAAAAAGACAATTGGCAAAAAATGCACGTAGATTTACTTGAATTTTCTGATAAAGTGAAAGACCACATAACATACTGTACAGTATATAGTGGCTATTAAACATCTATGCACCTTGTATATGTTTGCACAAGAAAAAGAGAACTTTAAAACTTCTATACATTTTTGCGAGGGCTAGTAAAACTGCGATCATTCACTTGTCTTTCCTGTCCTCCCTTTTGGATGCCTATCAACGTCAATGGCACTGAATGAGTTCATTTCAACTGTTTTAGTAGGCATTTGCTGACATTTTTGTGTCTGATTTGCAAGCGTTATAATTTCTGTCCCTATTCCAAAAGGTATATTTCATACGAACATAACAAAAAAACACTAAACCAACAATGATACACAGTGACAACAGCATTTTTTTCCAAATAGAACTAAAGACTTATCGAAATGGTGATATATCGTGATACTTTGAATCCCAAAAGGTTATCGATATGCTCCTGTCAAGATTCGAGATATCGTTTTAAAAAGGTGTCAATATTAAAAAAAAAAAATCAAAACAAAACAAAAAAAAAAAGGAACCATCAAGTTGCTACCAAAATCGTCCACCATATTATTGTCTCTGTTAACTCTATGGCTGCCATTGACGGTGCTCGACACCCAATCCATTTAGACTGGGAAACGTTTGTTCATTCAAAACCAGAGCATTCACAGTCGTTCGGTCTGATTTTCAGGGCATTTACAGGCCACTTGTTGTTCATCTTAGGGCATTTACAGGTCATTTCCTTTTAATTCTGAGTCCCTGCCTATTCATTTGGGTGATTCCCAGGTCACTTCTTTTTCTGTAACTCAAAATAAACAGGAAGTGACGCATAAAATACCCCAAAATCAACAGGGGGTGACTGAAAATCAACAGGTAAATGACCTTAAATGGCCCCAAATTACCTCATTGCCTGGCATTGGCTGCCACTGACGGCCGTTTGAAGTGGGAGGGATGGCAGCGAATGAACAAATTCGTTCATTTACTGCCACCCTCCCAGTTCAAATGGATTGGATGTCTACTAGTGATAAACTCATTCCAATTCACAGCTTGTTTTTTTTGTTTATTAGTTGTTTGTAGAATATCTTAGAATGACTTCCTGACCAATGTATTGATAATCTTTGTATCGCTATATCGTCAGATCATCGTTATCGTGAGCTTTGTATCACAAATCGTATCGTATCGTGAGGTACCAAGAGGTTCCCACTCCTACAAGGGAAAGTCAATGTTTTTCTTTCTAGCATAAAGCCATAGACCACCATTTGGTGACTAAACAGCTCCTACAGAAACTGCACTGCGCAGGGAGCCGACCCAGGCAGAGTGTTGAGTTGGCTTTCATTGTGATTAATTCAAGCACAAACTGCGTTCAAACACCAGATTTAGGTGGAAAAAGGATGAAGGTTTTACTGCATACAAGCAGGCATGAGTGTCTCAAGAGTGATTTGGTTGAGGATACAAGGTAATTATTACATAAATTAGCACCATGTATGCACTTTGAAACATTGTGAAAAAAATGAATGGGAAAGATTAGCGTAACTTTCGCTTGAAATATTTACGCATAACTAATTACAACTCCCCGTTTTTTTTTGCTTTAAACCAAAAATCTAGACTGTTTTATGTTCATATCTACAGAAATTCCGGGATGTACACATTTATTTACAAGAACTTTCAACTTAAAAAGCTCCGTTTTGTCATGGCCGCCATGTTGTATTTTTTATCCATACACAATAGCGTAACTACGTTCAAATGATCAAGTAATTTTTGGCCAACTGCCCGATTATTGGCAAAAAATTTGTAATGTAGACATTTCTGCGTCCATACAATAAGAAAATTCGCCTTTTACGCGTTTTATTTTATTGCAACATTTAAATTTAAAAACGACGAGGGCCAGCTAGCCGGAAAGACTCGCTGAGGCAATAGTAACATCGAAATTCAACCTAAATAAGTTTTGATTGTCTATAGAAAATGCAAATTTTGCTTTTGTTGAGTAAAATTATGATGATTCCACATGATTTCCTCAAGTATTAAGTTGCTTGTGTGAAATTTAAGTGATTTATTAGCTGTTGAAAACTTGAACTAAATAAAAAAAAATTCAAGTTGCTATTTCGGGCAAAAACTATATGAATATTGCTATTGATCCTGAAAATATAGGTTATTATCTCTGCATTTGGTGATTTTTTTTTTGTGCCTCTAATGTATAATTTGAGAATTTTATAGCCATTTTAAGTTTTGACATACTTATATGAAAAAATAATCGGGATTTTATCAGGGAACGACTTTGAATTTTTTGATGTCGCTGCTCATGGAGACTCATAAATGACTAAGGGAAGGTGCCCGTTTTGGTTTTACGTCGCTAGCGGCTTAAAATTCAAAATTTTCGAAACCAAAGTTTTTGGAAAATAAGCCCCCTAGGGATCGGCCCCGAGCCCGGTGTCCCGTCAACTGATAGTGAAGTCCATGCTAAACCATTTAGGCCCATGTTAGAAAGCATTACCAAAAAACAACAAAAGGTTAAGAAATTTATATCAGCATCTGGACTTAAGTTTGGATGAATAAGAAACACTTAAATTTGAGGCATGTGCTTGCAGGATTCCTTTTAAAATATGTTTGAAAGTGACTGGTTAATTCTGAACAATTTCCCAGTTATTATGAGGGTGTGTACACTTGTGCAACCACATTATCTCTGTTTTCCTCTTGGAAATTTTGTAATTTATGTCACCAAAGGCTGGCATTTGAAGTGTGTTGCCCTTTGTTTGTTTGGTTTTCACAGGAACTGTAAATGTGAATATTGTTTCATGCCAACTTTTTCATTTTAAAAGAGCCGTGCAATTTTTGTATTTTGAGTTTTTATACAGGCATTTTGGTCTTTATATATACGGGAAAAGGTGTGCTGGGAGACAAATTGAGGGCTTTGCATTAAGCTTTCAGTCATTTCACTCTAAACATCAATGTCACAAACAAGATTGAAATGATTTAATTTGAAAATAAATCAATACATAAGCAAGGCGAGATGGAGAAAGATAAATAAGGAGAGATGAGATTGCTTTGGAGGAGACTCAAAGTCAAACAAGGGGTGTGCTATCAAAAGTTTTCCATGTTGTGCGCGGGTCTGCATGTGTAAGAATGAGAGCAACCATAACCATACACACACACACACGCACACACGCACGCGCACACACACACACACACACACAATTCCAGTCATATAACATCTTTAAAGACGATTATGTTACGGCTCTCATAAAACTCCCTGTCACCTTGGATAGAACTTGATCGCTCAATAGTGTTTGGAAAATGCTATGCATCACTTTCGGTGTATTCATTCTACAGTGGATTCTGAACGCAGGATTGCCTACAGTTTTAGCTAGTGTTGCATTCAAAGCCCCATCGTTTTGAGAATGAAATGCTTCCCCCACAGACCAAGTGCAATTACACACAGCAGTGTGGTAGGATTAAGGTTGGCACCCTTCATAGATTTGAAAGTAAAGGTCTTTTTGGGCCAACTCAATCTCACCGAGGTCGAGAAAGTTAACAATAAATGCAGCGCTGAAGGCTGCAGGGGCCAAAAAGGGGGGGTCTAAGGGGGGGGGGGGATCTTGTACTCACAAATCCAGTGAAAGGAATAAAGTGGAACATATTTTCCACCCACATCAAAACAGCTTTCATCCCTAAATCCCTGTGCAACATTTCAGTCAAATACAAAGTGATTCCTCATGGTTGTCCCTTGGGAATGCTGCAGGAGTACATTTCCTCTCTGTCTGATCTTCAAGGATAAATAAATTAGAATAACACTGGTTGAGCCATATTAAACAAATCCTGCTCAGAGATGTTTTAAGTCCAAACGAGAGTATCATTTATGTCAAGTGATCTGCTGATTCTGTATTTGAGTCCAATGCAGTGAGGCAACCATGCGCAGAATCCACATAGAAACGAACATTAATCAGTATAACATGTAGGCTTTGAATCACACATGTCATGCATTTTATTAATTTGCCAAAACCTGTCACTTACTCTGTGATTGCCTGGGAATCATCAGGACTCAAAGAATCATAAATGGAGACAAAGTCATCGGAGCAATCATCCTCCACATGGAAGAAAGGGAACGTGACAGAGATGACATTTGTGGCCGAGGTTCTGATTTGCCACTGACAGCGGGACTTTGGCGGGTAGCCGCTGGGGTATCCCGGAGATGAAAACGAGGACATCATTTCCCCAGCCTCCAGACGGAAGAAACATTCATCTGGGAATCACACATTGATTGCATGACATTCAGACTTAAACCTCTTCATACCTCCACTATTTAATGAGATCCAATTTAAGTACACATAAAAGTTTGAGGCTTCTTTCAAATGGAATCACCAACACAAATGTAAGATCCTGTAAGTGCAAACAGTAAAGCTATGATATTGTGAGACTCGACATGTGCCGATATGATATTCTGATGGTATGATAACCTTAAGCCAAAATATCACGGTTTCACGGTATTGCAATTACAGGTCTAAAATGTGTTACTTTGTTTATTTATCTGGGTGTAAAAAACTTTTCCAGTGAACAGAACTTTTATATTTCAAAAACATATGAGCAAATTGGAACATAAGTATAATGTTAAGTTAAAATAAATTTTAAAACATTAAAATAAATGCAGTCCTTTAGGTAAGCCTAAACCCACAGGTCAACATCATTACCATCAGAACAAAAAAAATGATTTTCTATTAACTCATTTGTTCTCAAAAACGTATATTATTTTATTCTTAACTGTTTCATTGTCCCAAAAACATATTTATACGTCTTTTACATTTTTTTTTTTTTTTTTTACAAGAGGCATCTCTAGGTTCTGTTGCACCTAAACTGCAATGCACAACGCTCAAAACTCATTTTAAAGCAATAAAGCTGGCCACTGGAGGGCAGTAGGACATTTTGTAAGAACTCATCTCCGGCCAAGAAAGGAACTGAAGAAAAATAGTCAGGAAACGGAAGTTGGAGTGATCTTGTGAGAATTTGAGAAAAATGTGGAGAACAATCAGAGAAAAAAAAAGGCAAATGACACTGGAGGAGTGTTTTGTGTGTAAATTAATTGTTAATTTGCGATCAAAAGCTCTATTTGTCTTGTTGTTTATGTTATTTTGTAAAAGGAAAACATATGTTTGGGATGTAACTAAAGCAAAAAATAGACGTGTAATAGTTATGTTTGAAATGTATGCTTTCACAAAAAGCTCAATTTCATTATTTTTTCATCAGAAATTGGAAAATTGCTCAAACTAAGCTATTTTCTAATGCCGATTTCTAAAGAATGGAAAAAGATATAACTAACTTTTTTTTCTGCTGAAAGAAGAGAGTCTAATCTTTCTTTTGGTGGGTTCCATGTTTATATAGCAATAGAACAGAATTTTCTGTGGGCCTTGCAAAATCAGTCAAAATCCAGTAAAACGGCCGGGAGCAAAGGACCTTGCTCCGGTAAAAATGGCTAGGAGTGAATGAGTTAAAAGCATGTCCGTATGACTTGTATCATGTTTAAATTATACACACACTCTTTCTCAACACAGACTGTTGCCAAAGAGAAAAAAACATGTTTTACCACTGCTAGACACACTAAATACCCTGGAGTTAACTCTCGTGGGAAACGTTCATGACAGTGTTAACTAACCTTTTAATTTTGTATAAATGCAAAATCATAGTGGAGGTATTGCCTCCTCCGCCGACACCCATGTTTTACATATCGGCTGGCCCTCCTCCTCTAAGCCGCGGCCACCTGTAACAATTCTGTGACCAAAGTATTCCCATACCAGCGATTTCGTTTTCTTCAATGGGGGAAAAAAATTCAGGAGTTTCACCTTCTCCAGCCATCGTATAGCACAGCTGACTCACTGATACTGAGCAACAACCGGTGGGGTAGCTTTGAGACTTACAGCTGCAAGCGAGGGATTTCTCCATGCAGTTTTGGGACAATAAATACCTAATACGTTAGGGATGGTACGACGGAAAAAATTGCTGTTTTGAAACCTTGAGGTCTTCATACCACTGTATACTTTGAAACCGATAATGCACATGTCTATGCAAGACACATGCAAAAGATTTTTAACTGGTTTTACTTTCTATGAAATTGATGTTTTTTGGTATGTGAAATCTGGATTAGTCTGGCAGGCGAAAAAAAAAATGTTGAAAAAATTATTCGGGACATCAGTACTGTAAATCTCAATAATTTTGGCCTTGTGCACAAAGAACAGGGTATTTCATTGAACCAAAATATTTTCTTATCAAAAAATGGGTTGTTTTGAAAACCTCCTACCAAAGTGAGGATTTGTGAATTCTCCGTTTAATGAATCTGCATGCATCAGTATTCAGTAGGGGTGTAACTGTACACAAAAATCTCGGTTCGTACCTCGGTATTGAGGTCACGGTTCGGTTAATTTTCGGTACAGTAAGAAAACAAAATGCAAAATATAAATGTGCTAGTTGTTTATTACACACTTTTGTGCTTTCAACAATAGGATCATTAGCCTATTCAAAGCTAGAATTCTGCTAAAAAAGTAGCAGGTATTTAAAGATAATCCAACAACAATTTGCCTTTCAGACCCCGTGTATTGGTCAGCTTTCTTTCTGAAAGAAAGAAGAAAAAAGAAGTCCTGTGCTAAAGAGAAAAGCAATCCCAATGACAAAGATTTTAACATGTATTTTACAAATGAAATGCCTCAATGAAACATTTTTTTTTCTTATGAACGGTTTTCAAAAGCTTTATTGGTGGATTTTCTCAATTTAAAGCGCCACACAGAAATTAATAAATTTAATTGTGTAAGCAGGATGTGTGCATTATTGTTATTATTTAATTATAGGTGTTTTAGCTCATTTCAATTTATTTTATTTAAATGGGCTATTATTTATTTTATTATGTGTTTATATTTTACAAATGTGATGTAGTATTCATTTATATTGTATATTTTATGTTGTATAACTTTAGTTCCTATGTGAATATTAGTTCCTACTTGTTTTGTTGTGGTAGGAGGATTTTGTATTGAACACGGGGCCGTGTTGGTTATTATTATAGCAGAGAAGACAGCAGTAAATCAACAAAGACAAGTCAAATGTGCCCCGATCTACCACTCAAGAGATCTGATGGACTCAAAAAGTAGGTTACGATTGCATATTAGTTTGAAAATCGACCGGATCCACCGTATTTTTACACGAGTGACTTCTGGTGTGCCAGATCCTAGCTACCGGTAGTAGTATTGACGCAGGAGGGCCGCGTCTCGCGTCAAATAATAAACTCTGCCGTTCTTTTCGCGTGCGTCGCGTTGAGCCGCTTCTGGGACGCATCTAACACGCAGCCGCACTGCAACTGGTGTGCATCGGCTGACTGACTCTAACGCCCGCGTTTTACTGCGTTCTCGCGGCGGCCACGCTGTCGCGCCGTTGACGTTTTTGTGTTATACAGCCCTACCGTGTTGGTCCTCATTATAGTAGAGAAGACGGAGTAAATATAATTTCCACAAAGAAACTGTAACCCGATCGACTCACAGCCTCGAAAAATAAGGGTTATATTACGTCAGAAACTCGTTCGGTACGCGTCCGTTCCGAACCGAGCACCAAGTACCGAAACAGTTCAATACATGTTCCGTTACGCCCTTAGTATTCAGGATTTTGCATTTCGAAATGTCACTACCTGTGAGGTAAAATGTTTTGACCTGACTTATCTATTTACATGCTGGCTTCCGAAGATGCAAGGATATTGACAGAGGAGCATGGCGGGAGGAGGGAAATTTTTTTTGTAGAAATGAGACAATCAATCCTTCATCGATGTGATTTCATGGAGAAGAGTTAATTAGTACCTGTGTGGCGGAATGATTACTGTAACCACAAATGTCCGCTTTATGCCTTATTTTTGAAATAATTGAAAAATTCAATTCAATTAATGAACGCTCTAAGGCTTCACAACCTTTGACGATCATTATTGGCTGACGGCACCATCAAAGGGCTATGACATTTATGCATAGGATACATTACAGATCACTCACTATAAGACAGCCACAGGAAGCTCTTTACTTCTTTAGAAATCCCTTTCCAAGTAAATACTGACAAATATACAAAGAACAAAGATTCTCTGTGCAATTGCGTAATTCATAAAGAAGACTAATGAAATGAGCGAGTAGAAAGTCAAAGAAGTCATACATTAAAAAAAATACAAATAAAAAACAAAAAACAATGGTGCATGGTGACAGACTGGCTTAAGAAAACATGCTGAGTGAACATCATACTAAATAAGACACAAAAATTATAGGCAATGAGTGATTGATATAGGACAGATTGTACTCACTGGCTCGGGGTTCCCTGGCCATGCGAGGGTCAGTAACTAGAGGCAGACAGAAGAGAATGGAAAATGTAAGAACTTAGGGGGGAAAAAAACAGAATGTGCCACTGACGCTGGAAGGCAACCAGATTTTGATGTAGAAGCCTAAAATATTTAGGTTAGCACATTTTCTGTTCCGTTCCCCCGCCTTTAGGGGACCGGCAATGCTGTGTGTAGCCCTTTCTGATCCATCTTACCTTGCCTTAAAGCAGCAAGCAATACATCTCTGCTTAAGGATCGACAGCAGCAACATCAAATCACACCCACAGAAATCATTTTTAAGAGAGCCAAACCCCTCAGAGTCACAAGGTCAGCTCTTGGCTCGTGGCCAGGTTGTGGACAAATGCATTTGGAATGGCAGGAAGACAGAATGAAGAATTATGTGCCTCACCAAACACGACTCAGCTAATAGCATTAGAGGGCCCAAACTGTATGAATGCACAATCTCAGGTGCAGTACAAGCAGAAAGGTCTCCTAGATGCCTTATCATCTCATCAGCAGAACTCCAAGTGAGCTCATCTAATGCAAAGCTTACTGCACAGAATAGTCACACTTATATGAGATGACAGTAAGCTTATTCAGGTCTGTATTCTCATTCTTTTATATGGCTGACTATTAGGCTCAAATACAGTGGGCATGCATGCAGGCTGACACTGCTGTCAAAGTGCAGCAGCACTTCTTGCCTAACTGCAAGCTGCTACACGGTCCATAGAAATAAGTTATCATTTTTGGGTGGCTGGTCTAATTTTTTGTTACATTAAACGCAGCACGAGTAAACAGTACAGGGCCCAAAAAGTCAGCACCTAAGAAAGCAAGCACATAGGATCATTTCATTAGATAATTAATGCAGTGATTAACATTCTTTAGCTTTATTAAAGGGAAAGAAAACATCTAGTGGAAAAGTCATTCATATAAAAAGGCAGTTGCTCAGAGTATTTAGGTATTTCTTTTAGCTCTGATCACGTAGAAAATAATCTTTAGCCACAGAAAATGACCACTTACGGGTGCAGCCATTACCTTATGTCAGTTCTACCCATACACATACCCACTGATAGCACAAGTGCATGAGATAATGGAATAATGCGTGTAATGTAACGAAAAAGCGCAGGCAATTTTGCATCCTCGCATTTGATTGGCTAAAATAGTGCCGCTGTTGTTAAAATGTTTATCACCATGTCGAGTGGCCACTTCCTGGAAATACTGGCTTTTATTTATTTTTTTCTCCACCAGTGTTGTTTTTATTAACGATGACAATAACGAGAATATTTCGTCAACGAACACTTTTTTCATGATAATGACGAGACGTAAACAAGCTAATGGCATGTTTTGGGAGACCAAAACATAACAAGTCTAAAGCCAGTTTTCGTCTGACAAGAATGAGACAAAAATGCACGACAATTTCCGTCACATGTTCACAATATGTGACATTTTATCTGTAGTTAGCCTGCATCGTAGCAGTGTCTGGTTGTGTCACTCATTTGACGTGCTGAGCCCCCCACACCACTCACCAGTGCAATGTCATCTCCACTCTCAAGGCTTGCATACATGGCAAGATTTGTTTTCTTATCTTGGTCAGAGAGAATATGCGATCATCACACATTATTCATTTATTTATTTATTTTTGGAGTAAAATGTTTTAATTCTAGAGACGAAAACATTTTAGTAAACATCGACTAAAACTAGACAAAATTAGTCTTGAGTTTTCGTCAACAAAAACTTGACGAAGACAAACACATTTTGAGATGACTAAACAATGACCAAGACTAATAAGAATTATTGTCCAAAAGACTAAGACGAAAATTAAAAGGGCTGCCAAAAATGATACTGTTCTCCACTATAACCTACAGCAGGGGTGGGCAAACCGGTCCTCGAGGGCCGCAGTGGGTCCTGGTCTTTGTTCCAACTGATTCAGCACAGACAGTTTAACCAATGAGGTTTCCGTGGAAACAAGAAGCACCGGACTGCAATCAACTGATTGCACTTGTAAGAAACCAGATTGGTGAAAGGTTGTCCTCATGATGAGTATGAACAAAAACCCGCACCCACTGCGGCCCTTTGGGGAATGGTTTGCCCACCCCTGACCTACAGTACTAAAGAAAAATAATTTTTGTGTCTTTTCAATAAAAATAAAAAAAATCAATCCACTCGGATTGATATGATAAAGGTGTTGTCTTTCTCTTTAACCTTTATTGATGCAGTGAATATACTGTAGCGTTTTACACCTTAAATATCCCATTCATAAGCCACATTAGATGCTGGTAAGAAATATGGTAATTTATTGAAAAGGGTTTATTTGACTGTGACTTAGAATTCCTTCCTGGACCACAATCTGCTCATTAGTTGATATGAACCACTATACCAACAATGGCCCAGATTGAAAAAGAGTAGAAATGTATGCAGTCTGATTAATTGAAGTTCTATGCCGCCCAACAACAAAGTTGTACAATGTTGAGATATTTTAGAAAAACTAATGCTCTAGCATGCCAGTGCCATCTGTTAAGTCAAGTACAATTTATTTATTTGCCGTTAATCACAACGCCTCAAAGCTCCCCACAGGCCCACAGTTGACCAAAATGATGACATTCCCAAAGCCAAATTCCCAAAAGGAAAAGGAAACTCAAACCTGGAAGAAAATTTTAAAATTAAGAGTAGGGACCGCAGATGGAGGATCCCCATTTAAGGATAACCAGGTAAGAATGTAATGCAGAGTGTCTAACTTTTATCACAGTGATAGTGCTATTGAATGATAGCCGTCCGACTTATTCAAAAGCATTATGTCAATCAGAAAACAAGTCATGCTTACATGTCGCCGTGATTTCACTGATCTTGATTTTACTTCCGCTCCTTGTTCTTTGCTGCTCCATTATTCCACTCTCCAAGGTCTCGGACACTAGCTCTTCAGAGAGCTCAGGCACAACCTCCCGGTCAGCCACTGGGACATCAAACCGAGACCAATAGTAACCTATCACACCCTCACTGGGGCGAAGACAGAAAAGGTGAAGCCAGTCAGTATCAACCTTAAAATTTTGAGAAAAAGCACTTAACAATCGGAGGATTAACCAATGCAAAATTGATTACAAAAAACAAAGAAAATCAAGAAAATGTGGTCTTATGCTGATGCCGCCATGTAGCAGTGACTATAAGTGCTAAACACTTAACGTTTTGTAATGCTACCGAAAAAACTAAAACAGAAGTTTTACAGAATTGATATTATTTTTCTAGTACTAACGAGATAGTGCAAAGCGCTTTGAGCGCCTTGAAAGGTGAAAAAGCGCTATATAAGTGTAACACCAACACCAACAACACAAACCATTTCACTTTGATTTGTTTGTGTAGACCGCTAATCCACCGGAGTTTGCAATCAAAGCTATCTTAGCAAAAGAAAAGAATGAACATAAAATACAATAGGCTGTCATGAAGTGAGGGTGACGAGATGAAGGGAAGGCGGTGCACATCCAGAATATGAGGCTCTGTGGAAATCATTAGATGACAACACACATTCATGAAATCATCTACTCTGCTGCCTGTAGATTCCAGCAAATACCATAGGCGGAGTTTGACTTTAGGGGCAGGGGGGGGCACAACACGTGATGACCCCGAAACGCAGTGTCAGCAATAAAATTAACTTACAAGAATATTCATAATAATAAGTTGATAATGAGCATTTATTGTTTCCCATCATTCTTGACGGAAATTCTAAATCAGGCTGCTGAGGCAATACTTTTCGCAAGATCGTCATCCACTGAATATGGAACGCCCGCCGGTGTCGTGCCAATGTGGTTACCCCAGTCAAAAACTGTATCCCCTGGGTGGAACCATATGGAGGAAGATTTGTGTCTTTGCATCAATCAAAATATATATTTTCAATTTTAAAAAAATAAATAAATAAAAAAAAAGTCGCTTCAATTAAAAAAATGAATGCAAAAATAAATTTGAAACTCAAAAAAATGCATGTGATTTTTCTTTGAATTTTGGGGGGGATTTTTTTTTTTTTTTGATTGAAGTAATGCTGATATGTGTTTGGGCCCAATTTTGGTTAGGACGTTTTTGTCTGTATTATTCAATCAAAAAGTAAGTTGCTTCAAAAAAATATATTTTCAAAAAGAAAAATCACCTCAATCAAAAAAAGAACAATTTCAATCATAGAAAATGTTTTTGAAAGCGAAAAAATATTTGAGATTGAAAAATTTGCATTTGAACACTTAACTTTTAATTGAAAAAGTTTGATTGAAGCAATCCTTTTTGTGTTTGGGCCATATTATCGGTAGGACATCTATTTCTAAATCATTCAATCCCCCCAAAAAAGTTACGTCAATCAAAAAAATATTTTCAATCAAAGAAAAACATCCTTTGGAAAAATAAAATTGTCCTCCCCTAATTTTTTTTTTTTTTTTTTTTTTTTTTTTTTTTTTTTAAATTATATGCAAAGCAAATGACCATCTAAGGTGCTAGTCTCATGATCTGTACGAAAAATAATTTTGACCCATTATAAAAATATATTTTTTCGTTCATTTCATTCAGTTTTGCTGCAGTTTTATTGCTTTACAACTTTTATATATATATATAGACCCTACCCACCGACGTCACAAAACCACGTGCTCGCTGTGTGGTTCCGCCCACTTGTCCGTCATTTTGTCTCTGTATTAGCATTGTTTTCAATTGATCGAGGAATTTAAAATGCATTTCATGGAAGACCCGGTGTTTTCTGATGCCGTAAACTCACTGGATGTGTTGCATAAAAGGCGTTATGTAGAAAAGCTTCGTTCTATACAGTCGCCAGATCCATATTTGATGCCCAAATCGATGTTTTTCGACCCACTGTCTTCGCCCTGTCTGCCTGACATCTGCTACGCTGATATTTACAATTATCTTGTCCACACAAAATCAGCCTATTCCCACGAAAATTTGAAAAACTTCAAGAGCTTGGAGGCTTATAAATACTTCGTTGCTGGTTGGGTGAAACAGGTCCTCGTTCGGCAGGAATCTATCTTGTGCTTGGAAAGGTGATTTTCAATTCAAAATCTTTTGTTATTGCTAACATCCACTGTCAAGTCTAATGTATTTCATGTCGTTTGTCAATGGAGTTAAGGCTTTTAATGTTTATATGGTTTAGCGATAGCACTCTCACTACATACATACGTGTATGTTGTCGGCGATTAGCCTAGCAATGATCTTAATTGTGGTTATTTGTCATCCCCGTAGACGAGGCCAGTTTCTTTCACTTGGTAAAAAATAACGATGGTGGAAGAAAGGGAAGTCACAAACATCTTGAATTTGAAACTATGTCGTACTACGTCGTATGTTGTCGGCGATTAGCCTCGCAATGATCTTAATTGTGGTTATTTGTCAGCCCAAAACCCTCTAAGTACATCTTAAATGCATCGTACCGGATATAAAATGACTACTACATAGTCTGTGGTGATTTTTTGGTGCCCAGTTTTCACGTCGAATTGCAGCCGTCCATTTCGCTCTCCTCTTTGGATCCCTCGGAATACGGTAAAACTTCAAGTCTCTCCTTCCATCTTCTCTGTTAGTGCAACCAACAGCCACACACGCCTTCACCATTTTGATTATTAATGTTAAGGAGCAGAAAAACACGCCGTAAATAGGAGAAATGTACGTAGCCGTAACAGGTTAACACTATGTTTTGACGGACAAGTGGGCGGTACCATTCAGGAGAGCGGAGCTGTGACGTCACGTGGGTAGGGTCTATAGGGAAGTCAATTTCATGCAATGACACTTTTCGGCCACCGGGGGGCTGGCCCCCCTGCCCCCCCTTAAAATCCGCTTATGGCAAATACATAGAGTGAAAGCGAACACGCCAATATCTTGATGAAATATTTTCAAAAAAGTTTTACTGTCCTTTTAATAATAGGGAAAAAAGTATGAATCCCTCAAAAAAACAAGGCCATACAACTAGGAGACTTTGAAAGAGGGAATAAATTCATCTTGGACCATAAGACTGGTTAATATACATCTAACCATTTTCTGCACAATTCATTCTGTTCAGGATTTTGAGGAGCTGGAGTCCCAGATTTCTTCAGGTGAAGGCAGACCAAAGTCTAGACCTAATCATTCACTTGACATTTAAGGACGATCTTTTACACACGTTCACACCATCACTGAGTGGCAATTAAACCACTGCAACATCTCTGACTCACAGGAAATGGCAAGAGGATAAGAGGTGTGCTATGACATACATGGTGTATTAGAAAAATGGCCCTGCTTCGGTGAGTAGGGAGGTTGCTCCATATCGTTTACGTAGAACTCTCAAATGCTCTGTGCACTGTGAGCAAGTGTGTTGTCAAGGTGAAGCAGCTACATGTTCTTCTGCCACAACTGTGCACTGAAAGAATCAAATGGCTCAGAATCTTTTGGTAGCTATGCTAGCCCACATCGAAGAGAATCCATTTTTACAGCTTTTCTCATTGTGATTGCTACTAATTAGTTGGTAATCCAAGGCATCTAATGAATACAGCTCAAAATGTCATCATATTTGTCATTATATTAGAAATTTTGAGCTGAATTACAAGCCCAGTAATATTATCCAAAATTATCAGTCAGCCTTGATTGATGATTAACTAGTTTCCAATGTTTACTTATATCACTAAAAGTATGAATAATGAATCACTGTTGTCTTTCATTTCATTTTATTTTACTTTTTTTTTTTCTTTTTTTTTAATATGTTTATTGGATTTGAATGCGTCTCAACAGGGCAAGATCAAGTTTGGCACATGCAATTGAAAAAATTAGATGTGAAATAAAAGTTGAAGAACATTTGAAATTCCTCGGCTTCAGTGTGAATGCGTTTGTATTTACTCTTTCCGTGATAAAAGCTACCATCCGATCACAAAACGTACCTGAAGGCTGTGACCACAGACTTGGTGTAGTAAGTAGCAAGCAATGGATCCTTCTTCAAATTTTCCTCTAGCTGTGTAAAGAAAGTATGTCTATTACGAAGAAAATAATGTACAATGTTTTGTGCCTACATTCGAATGGAAGTACATTAAAACACAAAGAATGAAAACAATTGTGAAACTCAATTAAAATGTCTTGCCTTCAGCCTATGTCAATCTCTAGAATATTAAAGGCATGTCATCTCTACTGTTAGCTAGCCTCAAGGAGATTACACTGTATGGAAAGGGCTGGAAAATAATAAACTCTGCACAACTCTATTAATGACAGAGGGAATACTGTTAAGGATACACAGGCTCGGCGATATGGTATACGTATATACACCTGCGGTCATACGTTTTGAGACTTTTCACCATTCAAATGAATGAGTCTCAAAACCTTTGACCAAGGGTGTAGTTGTGAAACAACTAGTTATACAGTGTATCACAAAAGTAAGTACACCCCTCGCATTTGTGCAGATATTTAAGTAAATCTTTTCATGGGACAACACTGACAAAATGACACAATGAAAAGTATTCTGTGTGCAGCTTATATAAAAGAAATAATTTATTTTCCCCTCAAAATAACTCAAAATATAGCCATTAATATCTAAACCCCTGGCAACAAAAGTGAGTACACCCCTTTGAAAAAAAATACATCCCTAAATGTCCAAATTGAGTACTGCTTGTCATTTTCTCTCCAAAATGTCATGTGACTTGTTACAGGAGTGCTGTCAGCATTGCTGCAGAGATTGAAGAGGTGAGGGGTAAGCCTGTTAGTGCTTAGACCAGGGGTCCCCAAACTACGGCCCGACTTTTTTCGCCAATAGTGTTATTTATTTCCTGGCTTTTTTTTTGTGAAGAACCCAGATAGTGTTATTTCGTTATTATCGATTTAATTAATAGTGGTATTATTATCTTATATTATATTATTATTATTTTTATTTTATTTACTTTTGTTCCGTGAAGAATCCAGAAAGGGTTATTTGATTGTGGCTTTCTAAAAAAACAATAAATTTTTACATTTAGGCACTCCTGCAATCGTCACACCTTTTCTGTTACAAACTGACCCCCGGCCCCTCATCAGAGAAGGGTAAAGTTATGTGGCCCTCACAGGTAAAATTTTGGGGACCCCTGGCTTAGACCATACGCCGCACTCTACATCAAATTGGTGTGCATGGCTGTCACCCCAGGAGGAAGCCTCTTCTAAAGACTGTAGACAAGAAAGCCCGCCTGTCTCATCAGACCATAGGACATGGTTCCAGTAATCCATGTGCTTTGTTGACATGTCTTCAGCAAACGGTTTCATCAGACTATAGGACATGGTTCCAGTAATCCATGTGCTCTGTTGACATGTCTTCAGCAAACTGTTTGCGGGCTTTCTTGTGTACCGACTTCAGAAGAGGCTTCCTCCTGGGGGTACAGCCATGCACACCAAATTGATGTAGAGTGCGGCGTATGGTCTGAGCACTAACGGGCCGACCCCCCCACCTCTTCAATCTCTGCAGCAATGCTGACAGCACTCTGTTAACAAGTCACGTGACATTTTGGAGGGAAAATGACAAGCAGTACTCAATTTGGACATTTAGGGATGTACATTTTTTTCAAAGGGTTGTCCTCACTTTTGTTGCCAGGGGTTTAGATATTAATGGCTACATTTTGAGTTATTTTGAGGGGAAAATAAATTAACTATTATATAAGCTGCACACAGACTGCTTTTCATTGTGTCAAAGTGTCATTTTGTCAGTGTTGTCCCATGAAAAGATATACTTAAATATCTGCAGAAATGCGAGGGGTGTACTCACTTTTGTGATACACTGTAGCATAAGTTACTAAAGGACTATTATGTTTTTACTAGGGCTGTCAAAATTATTGCATTAACGCCAACGGGCGGTAATTAATTTTTTTAATTAATCACGTTAAAATATTTGAGGCAATTAACGCACATGCCCCGCACAAACAGATTAAAATGACAGCACAGTGTCATGGCCACTTGTTACTCGTGTTTTTTGGAGTTTTGTCACCCTCTGCTGGCGTTTGGGTGCGATTGATTTTATGGGTTTAAGCACCATGAGCATTGTGTAATTATTGACATCAACAATGGCGAGCTACTAGTTTTTTTGATTAAAAATTTTACAAATTTTATTAAAACGAAAACATAAGGAGGGGTTTTAACATAAAATTACAATAACTTGTACTAACATTTATCTTTTAAGAACTACAAGTCTTTCTATCCATGGATCACTTTAACATAATGTTAATGCCATCTTGTTGATTTATGGTTATAATAAACAAATACAGTACTTATGTACAGTATGTTGAATGTATATATCAGTCGTGTGTGTTATCTTTCCATTCCAACAATAATTTACATAAAAATATGGCATATTTTATAGATGGTTTGAATTGCGATTAATTACGATTAATTAATTTTTAAGCTGTGATTAACTCGATTAAAAATTTTAGTCGTTTGACAGCCCTAGTTTTTACATAATTTCATATAAAGTTGCCACTCTAGTTGAACTTGATCTTAAATCGAGAACTATTGTACTCCCTTGTAAGTGTGCCTAAAAACGGTGTTTCAACAACAGACCAAAAACTGTATGTCAGGATGTTAAAATTTTCATCGAACTCACAACTGACTCCAGTTTTTCTGCCAGTTCTTGAAATTCTGGGCTGCTGGTGTCCTCCAGCTTCTCTTGGTATTTGAGATCGGGCATCTCCATATGCCCGCTAAAGACGAGAACTGAAGGTTTACGCTGCTGACTGATGGAGGCTTCTCCGGCATCTTTAACTTTAAGGCAAGAAAACAAAGGAGTTTTTACAACCTGCACATAACTTCAGGTTTGTTGCCCTTGATGACAGAAGGCTTTTTAAACCCACACACTATTTTCAAGCAGATTAATCTGAAGTCTGAAGGACAGATGAACTGCCTCCTACCATATGTCGAGGGGCTGCTAATCAAGACTTCAGAGGACTTTTTGTCAACACCCATGTGTGGAAATGACAGGGAAACTCTTGTCATTGACTGACTTTTTTTCCCTCTTAGAAATGTACAAAAGAAGGAAGACAGTTCTGTTGCTTGAGCTAAAGCTAATGGGAAATCAAAAACATCCAAACAAGCCACTGTTGCAGTCTCCTGTCAAAGAGCTTTCACAGCAAGTATAAACACTGATTGTGATGTTAGTTTTGTCTTTGCAGGAGCTGACATCAGTGAAGTATACACTTCAAACATCTTATTAAATCTTACAGAATATAACTTTGATTTATGCAAAATGAAAGTCCTCATGATGTTCATAAAAGCATAGCCGGGTCCTTCAAAAATCTATAACAGAGAATATAATGAGGGAAGCTTTCAACAGCACTCACAGACAAATAGCCAAATTAGGAAAGCGACGACAGCAGCAAGGATGACGACTGCCAATAGAACGCCGATCACAGCGCCGAGCTTCCGCTTGGATTGGGGTTTCTCCTTGCTGCCTAAGAATTCGATCCGCTCATGGCGGTCATTGTGGCCCTAAGGAACAGAAACAAAATTTAAGCATGTTTAAAAATAATAATAAAATAAAAAATTTTAGGACAGGTATTTTTTGTTGTTGTTTGAGAATGGAAGAATTACATCTATTAATGGTAAACTTATATTTGAATATTCAGTCAATGCAAAGAAATATTACAGGTATAAGTGGTTCGAAAATACGAACTGAACGGAGCATCAATATAAACGACACAACCCTCAACAGTAAAGTCCTTACGATTACTGTGGAAATTTGTCAACATGCTAAAATGATGTCTTAGCTTCCATCTCATTAAATATATAAAAGTACTTCTTTTTTATACTTGTTATCTACCATTGATGGTGATGGACAGTCAGGCCCAAATTATTTATAAAAGACTTAATCTTATTTAATTTAGTGCAACAACATGCGGTTTAAAAATGTGCCGCATACGTTTGCAAAAGCAGCTTGCAGTAACAAGCAGCATGCATAGGTTTGCTAGACCAGTCCAACCTGTTTAAGATGGGCAGATTCACTCGGGCGTGGACATGCTTACAGACACTGCATGACAAACTGATTCTGTGTGTGCAGATACTAGATGTTTGCCCAATCGGGTGCTCATTCAAGTGGGCGGTGTAATCAACACACAATGAATTCAGTGCCTGAAGCAGATGAGCGAAGAAGCCTGAGTGCCATTAAGGATGGAGAAGCGCATTGGTATTAAATCAATTTGTCAGACGGGCTGCCCCTTACGATGGGGGCTCAATTACATGAGTCTGGATGATAACTCACTGCAATTAAGCCCCATTCTTACTCAGCGCTGCCTTCCACACACGCTGTCTAAGTGGAATCTCAAACAGCAATCATGGGCCAGAATGAGAGAAATCTTAGAGATGGGGTCAGCTAGTGCTCTAGGGTCTTTCCCTCTTTTGGCCCTCCCTTCTGTCAATTAATCATGGCTTATAAAAACCATTAAGCAAACTCCATCATGGCCCATTCTTCACTCCGATGATAAGATATTGTCCCCTTTTTTTCCCACAATGTGAAGCATTCTTCTTTTGCCAAATACTGCAAATAGAGCAGAATCGTTTCAGTCATTTCTTTAGAAAGTAACATTAATGTGCCCACAGTTTAAGGCTAACCTGTGGTGTTTGGACTTTCTTTTGATTTAAAAAGCCACAGTGTGCTACAACATAGCTGCAATGCTAGCGCCATTAGCCGTTAGTCCTAATTATATCAGGCGCTATTGCAGGGATCTTTGAGAGGAATTTGTTTGCTTTAAGCTTAGAAGGCCAGGTGAATGGATTGTATTTTTTCCTCATTGTAAACGTTGTGGCCTCTTTTTTCAAAGTTATGTGTTTGCTTAAGTTTTGACTGGGAGAACACGAGTGCGACTTGTAGTGTCTGGCTCCCCTGAGAGACAGGTCTCTGCATACAAATGATGAAGATGCAACTTTGTGTCTTGATGACTTTATTTGTGTAATAAAGATTTTTGATCAATCAAATGTATCTGTGTCACATCTCTATTAGACACGTGCCGATCACCGCTTTCAAGATATATCGTGGTATGAAAACGTCAAGGTTTCAAAACTGCAAAAATTTTCCGTCATACCGCCCCTCAGGTATTAGCTATTTTTTACGTCCCCAAAAATGCATGGAGAAATCCCTCGCTTGCAGCTGTAAGGCTCAACCCTCCCCCTCCGGTTGTTGCTCAGTGTCAGTGAGTCAGCTGTGCTACACGATGGCTGGAGGAGGTGAAACTCCTGAACTTTATCAAAACCCCATCGTAGAAAACGAAACCGCTGGTACGGGAAAAATTCGGTTACAGAAAAATGAAAGACGGCTGCGGCTTAAAGGAAAAGGGCCAACCGACATGTAAAACATGCTTGCGGAAGGTGTCTGCGAAGAGGCAATACCTCCAATATGATTTCACATTTATACAAAATTAAAGGTTAGTAAACACTAGAGGTGTAACGGTACACAAAAATCTCGGTTCGGTACGTACCTCGGTTTTGAGGTCACGGTTTGGTTCATTTTCGGTACAGTAAGAAAACAAAATGCAAAATGTAAATGTGCTAGTTGTTTAGTACCCACCTTTGTGCTTTCAACAATAGGAACATTAGCCTATACAAAGCTAGAATTCTGCTCAAAAAGTAGCGGGTATTTAAAGATAATCCAACAACAATTTGCCTTTCAGATCCCGCGTATTGGTCAGCTTTCTTTGTGAAAGAAAGCGTGCTAAAGAGAAAAGCAAATCCAATGACAAAGATTTTAACATGTATTTTACAAATGAAATGCCTCAATGAATCATTTTTTTTTTCTTATGAACGGTTTTCAAAAGCTTTATTGGTGAATATTCTCAAGTTAAAGCGCCACACAGAAATTAATAAATTTAATTGTGTAAGCAGGATCTGTGCATTATTCTTTTTATTTAATTACAGGTGTTTTACCTCATTTCAATTTATTTTATTCAAATGGGCTATTATTTATTTTATTATGTGTTTATATTAGAGCTGAAACGAATACTCGAGCAACTCGAGTAACTCGAGTTTAAAAACTGATCCAAGTAATTTTATTCACCTCGAGGAATCGTTTAATTTTGCCAGCTCTAAGCATCATGTTTTGCTTTTAATGCGGGACAACACGTTGACGTCAAGTGCGTAGAGGAAGAATAAAAAAAAAAACAAATTACCGCAGCCGACAGCCGCTACAAACTACGCCGACGTTGCTAAAAAATACGCCCGCATGATGCTAGTTTGGTAGCAGGTAGTGTCCGATGCGTCTCATAGATATCGCATGCATTTAAGATTAGATGTGAAATGACAGACTCGGGCGCGTCTGGGCAGCGTTAGTAAAAAGCCGCCATCTTTAAGCAGTAGACTTCTCATTGCTAATAAATATAACATTACTGTCACTCGCTCACGTAACGTTAGCCCTTCGGAGGGCTAGGTTTCTATTGATTATGACCACTGTCGATGCGTGGCTAACGTGTCTTACATACAGGCTTTATTTAATCTGTAAAAACACAGCGCTGTAGAGTGATGAGGGTGTAAAATTAAAACAATAAAGCTAACTGTCAGTTTTACCTCAGTAGTCATTACTGAATAAATGTGCTCCAATACAGCAGGTATCATACATTTATTTTGAACACTGCAAAAACTCAAAATCCTACCAGTACTTACAGTTTAGACTAACTTAAAACTTAACGAAAACTTAAAAATAGCTTGACACAAATGGAAATTATATTGAAACACGTGGGGAAAAACGCATAGCTTTCAAGTGATGTGTGTTATCAAGCGTAATTACATTTTTAGGTAAGAAATATGTTGGTTTTTTTTTTAATAAGATCTAGAAGTTTTTTGAGTGAAAGCAGTGATTTTTTTTTCTAGTCACATCTTAGATGCAATTGTTGGCTGTTTTCAACAATGTAGATCGAAAATAAAGACATTGATTGACTAAAAATGGTTCAATATTGGATTAAATGTCTTTTTTTTCATGTATATTTATAATTGCTCTTTACCTAAAAAAAATGTTTATCCGATTACTCGATTAATCGATAGAATTTTCTGTTGATTACTCGATTACTAAAATATTCGATAGCTGCAGCCCTAGTTTATATTTTACAAATGTGATGCAGTATTCATTTATATTGTATATTTCATGTTGTATAACTAGTTCCAATGTGAATATTAGTTCCTACTTGTTTTGTTGTGGTAGGAGGGTTTTGTATTGAACACGGGGCTGTGTTGGTTATTATGATGGCAGAGAAGACGGCAGTAAATCAACAAAGACAAGTCAACTGTGCCCCGATCTACCACTCAAGAGATCTGATGGACTCAAAAAGTGGGTTACGATTGCATATTAGTTTGAAAATCGACGGGATCCACCGTATTTTTACACGAGTGACTTCCGGTGTGCCCGATCCTAGCAACCGGTAGTAGTATTGACGCAGGAGGGTCGCGTCTCGCATCAAATAATAAATTCTGCCATTCTTTTCGCGTGCGTCGTGTTGAGCCGCTTCTGGGACGCTTCTGGGACACGTCTAACACGCGGCCGCACTGCAACTGGTGTGCATTGGCTGATTGACTTTAACGCCCGCGTTTCACTGCGTCCTCGCAGCGGCCACGTTGTCGCGCCGTTAACGTTTCTGGGTTATAGTGTTCTACCGTGTTGGTCCTCATTATAGTAGAGAAGACGGAGTAAATATAATCTATACAAAGAAACTGTAACCCGATCAACTCACAGCCTCGAAAAGTAAGGGTTACATTACGTCAGAAACTCATTCGGTACACCTCCGTTCCGAACTGTGCACCACGTATTGAAACGGTTCAATACAAATATATGTACCGTTACAACCTTAGTAAACACTGTCAAGAATGTTTCCTGTTAGACCCTCTGCCCCTCCCTCCTGGCCCCTGGCCCACCTTGGGCAGGTGTGCGTGTTTTTATTCTGATTACAGATTGGATGTCAGACGGGGGGAGCGGCCACAGGTGATAGTAGTGACAATCAGCCCTTTTTAAAAGCAGAGGACTCCGCCACCTCGTCGCCCAATCAACGTGTGTTTTCTACGTCCTGTTTTTGCGCGCCCCTTGTCGGATTCTACGCCTGCCACCTTACCGAGCTTCATCGCCTCATGCCCACTTGATTACCCAATTGAGAAAGCTCTACTACTGTGTTTGTTTTGGAAACAAATAAAGTCTTTTGTTCATCGCTACACCGTGCCTGTGTCTGCTCAGGGATCCCCTCCATTCAGCGAATCCTAACAGTTTCCCACCAGGTACGAGAGTTAACTCCAGTGTGTTTAGTGCGTCTAGCGGTGGTACAACATTTGGTTGTTGTTGTTTTTTTCTCTGGCAACTGTCTGTGTTGAGAAAGAGAGTGTGTGTATAATGTAAACATGATAGGAGTGCTTTTTATGGAAAATACAATTATTTTTGTTTTGCTTGTAATATTGAGCTGTGGCTGTGGGTTTAGGCTCACCTAAAGGACTGCATTTATTTATTTTATTTAGAATTTTTTTAATTTATTTGTTTTAACTTAAAATTATACTAATGTTCCAATTGGCTTTATGATTTGAAAAATAAAAGTACTGTTCAATGTTGGATTTCTTTTTTAAAACCCAGATATCTCAAAGTAACACATTTTAGAGCTGTAATTGCAATAACGTGATACCGTAAAACCGTGATATTTTGACTTGGGGGATATCATACCGTCAGAATATCATACCGGCACATGCCTAATCTAATCTCTATGTAAATTACCCATATTAAAACATGAACACCTGCGGCTTGTTGGCAGGTATGGCGTATTAGTGCACATTCATGGGGCATGAGTACAATTATATGGATAAGGAATATGAATATACGGACAGGTATTTTGTCTTAAATTTTGTGAAACTTGGGTGGCGCGCCTTATCGTCAGATGTACTCCATATTCCGGAAATTACAGTAATTGATTTAAATACATTTCAGTAGGCCTGTTACAAACCCAAATCTGTACAAGCTGTTATGTGACCGATTGCTCGGCCGCTGTTGTTTTTTTGCCGCTATTCACATTTGAAATTGCAGTTGCGATAGGAATCCACTAGCCAATCAAAATGCATAACAACGTTCACATGTTAAAAATACATTACATTTCTGGGATAATGCTAGGACCCAAAACATAGGAATAAAGATATACAGTTCATATGCATCTTGTTTTACCATGACGTTTAACAACTGAAGAGAAAGTTACAGGAACAAAGTCGTACAAAGTGTGGGTTAATTTAATTTTAAACTGAAAAAACGACAAATGATTTTGATGAAATACGATTTGTGTGGAAGCACAACGTCCCTGGAAGAAAACATCAAAATAAAATATCTGTGTCGAAGGAAATGACCCAGAGTTGTCGCAGTGACTTTACTACATGTAAAATACCAATTGATTATTTTTTTTGTTGATGTAATGTAATTGGTATTAAAATGTATGGGTGCCGTTTTCTTACTAAATGACCACATTGATTTACTTTGGTTTTAAATATGTGATTATTCAGTCTTTTATTTATTTTTTGTCTATTTTAGGATTGATTAATTCAAGTCCAGTAAGAAAATGCTTATGCCCCAGGAATGTAATGTTGACGGACATTATTTTGATTGGTTTGACATTAGACCACTCTCGATGGTGGTAGGAGCAGGGTTCCAGCAAATGCTTAAAAGGTGCTAAATGGAGTTTGTCAGTTTTTTACTCGCAATCACCATCTTCGGCCTAAAGAGTAACTGCAGCCTTTGTTAGACTCATGCATGGCGCGCATGCTTGTACGAGCACGAACATAAAGCAGTGAGTGTTTGGCCAATCAAATCAGCACCAGAAACATAAAAACAGCAAACGTGATTTTTTTTTTTTACTGTTAGTAGCAAGTCTTAAGTGGGTATGATAAAAGGGTTAGAAAATTGTTTTTGACAAGTGGAACCTAGGCGGATGCTCGGTGAAACAGCATTATACTGCTGCGGGGACACACGTGTGTTCTCCCAGAGTGTTCAGTCCGAACACTGTATTGAAGAGCAGAAAAAGGGCCGGTCACTGTTAAAATGTCAGGGCTCTGTGAACTCATCAGGGCATTGGTGGAGAAAAATGGGAACTTTTTAACAATCCAGTAAAACCAAGAGTGATGGAAGAAAAATATTCATAACAATTGTAATTATTATAGTTGGAATTATTGGAATGTCCACACTTCAAAAATGCCTATTTTTTCAACAGTGGTCAACAGCAGATTTCAAAATGTATTCATTTCCATAAAAGTTTTTTTTTTTTTTTTTTTTTTTTTTTTTTTTTTTTTTTTTAAATGGTATGCTTTTAGGTTTCAGTTACTGTAAATAAAATATTTTTTCCATCAGTCTTGGTTTTTTATTGGACTGCTAAAAAGTTTCACCACAACCAAAATCCATAAAGTACCTTGAAAACCAACATAAATTACTCAGAAGATGTGCAGCACTGGCGATGTGGATAGACGTTATTGCTTATTTGTACTTAGAATTAAATGCTTACTGCACTTTTTCATTTAGCAGGCTATTTGTGGTGAACAAGTTTTTGGTAGGGCAGAGTGTTTTTAATATATTTTCACTCATGCCTGAGTGAACTCTTATAGGAGTTCACTCGGGTAGGACTTGTGTTTACAGAGGAAAATGACATGAAGAAAAAAATAAATTGTGGTAACCACCAACCCCGCTGCCTTTTTTTTTTCCTTCATTGAGATATGTTGTCAAAGATCGTGTACTCTGCTTTAGTCAGGCTTTTATTTTTAGCCACCCCAAAACAAAACACCAAATCCAGACCAGATATGTTTTTGATAGGAATATAAGATGATATTGATAATACCTCAAAAGTCAAAATGCATGATGGAAGCCCTTTATTTAAAACTCGCTTAGGGAGAAATATTGGCAAAACTAATATGCAAAACTAATATACTAATATACTATCGATTAACTGGATAATTAGTTGACGAATAATCATAATAATCGTTAGTTGCAGCTATAAATCGTAGTGATTAGTAAGTAACTGCATTAATGAGCCTTTGGAAACAGAATTGCCCCTTTGGCCTAATGTTACCTCTTCTGATTTACCTAATGTTACCTCTTCTGAATTAAAGTGCATTAAAAATCTGCAGGTAATATTAAATATGGGCAAACAATGTCAGAGTATAAAGTTATGAACTAATAACATAGATGCATGCTTAATATTATTGCATTGCAAATTCATTATATGCATGCATTTGATTTAGTAATCTTATCAAATTGGTGCATCAGGCGGGTTCTCGACGACTTTAAAATGAGCGTGAAAAACAGCAATGCTACTGAGAAAACAAAAAATATAGAAGTGATATGCAAAGTTAACCATATATAGTTCATCAACAATAGAATAAGAATCAGAGGGTAAAGTTTAGTGCCTGGCAAAATGTCTAAAAGTAGCAGTCATGTCCTGCTTTCAGATTAATAATTTGCCAGATTTAAGACTTTTTCATCTCTGGGTTAAACTACTCCTAACTATTTTAGGTAAAACTACCCCTTAGTTACTCCCATTGGAATTACAACACAAGACAACAAGCCTTTCAACGCAAACTGATTTGGGGCCTGCGCGAGTATGGGTGTACGTTTGATGGGGGGCGCCTTAACTTTGCGACATCGAGTGTGACTGTGCACCCCTTTTCTTCTGTAATAAGAAAAAAACATCAATTTCAATGTAGTCACTCACTTCATATCTGGCGGCATTCATCCTCTGCGTCGACCCAAACCAGCAAAATACAAACCCAGGTGATCCTCTGGCACCCTCTTTGGTTGTAATATAAATTTCAAAGTTATAAAATCAACAAATCTACGTCTATAGCGTTAAAAATAAAGCAGCAAAATCTCTTTCAAATGAAACTTCCTTCGTGGAGGTGGGCTGAAAACGCTTTAAAATGACTTCCTTACACACCTTTATCAGTCCACGCCTCCAAATACCTGCAACCGTTCACTGATAGACATACGTAGTCACTTGTTGCGAGGCCTCAGCGTGGTTGCCATGTTGAATGTGGCACAGCTGCTGTAAGTATTTTGCAGAGGTGGGTAGACTAGACAAAAAAAAAAAAAAAATCAAGTAAGAGTAGCGTTACTTCAAAATAATATTACTCAATTAAAAGTAAAAGTAGTCTTCCAAAAAATGTACTCAAGTACAAGTGAAACATATGGTGAATGGAATGCTCAAGTAATGAGTAACATTGTGAGTAATTGCTTATATTTATGTTGGATTTTTTTTTTTTTTAACAATGCTATTTTTTCTGAGCACAGAATTTTCTATATCGACTGTTGTTATAAAATACTGTAGATTAACCCACTACATAACCACGTTAAGCCAAAGACATATGAAATGTTTGTTTTGTTCCGGTTCCAGCTGTCCCAGCTGCCTTCAAACAGGCTGTAGTCAGACCCCTTCTTAAAAAAAACCCATATCTACTCCTCTGTCCTGTCCAATTTTAGACCCGTCTCCCACTTGTCTTTCCTTTCCAAAGTTTTAGAGAAAGTTGTTTTTATTCAATTGCAAACATTTCTAGAGAGAAACTCAAGTTTCAATCAGGCTTCAGGTCCAGACATAGCACTGAGTCAGCACTGTTAAAGTGCACAACGACAATGCCCTTTCTGTGAACAATGGAAACCCAGCTATCCTTGTTTTACTAGATCTCACAGCAGCATTTGATACAGTCGACCACACAGTCTTTGTATCTCGTTTAGAACACTTTATAGGTATCCGTGGTAATGCTCTCCATTGGTTTAAATCATACCTGGAACATAGCACCTTCAATGATTGAGGAATTTTCCTCCTCACAAACTTCTCTGTCTTGCAGGGTGCCACAAGGCTCTATTTTAGGGCCTGTTTTCTTGCATTTTATCTCCTACCTTTAGGATCAATTATAAAAAAAAACAACAACATAATATTTCTTTTCATTTTTATGCTGATGCCCTCTGTACCTGCCCCTGAGACCCAAGGAACAAACTGCTCTCACTAAATTAATGGACTGCATATCCGATGTGAAGCAGTGGCTAGCACAAAACTTTTTACATCTTAACAAAAGCAAAGCTGAATATATTACTTTTGGCACACCTTCTCTGTTGAATGCCCTTGAGCCCAATTCTGGCGCTCTGGCTCCCTTTTTTAAGACTCAATCTCAGAGTGATATTTGATAGCAGGCTCAACTTTGAAAAACAGATTAGTTCTATTGTAAGAGCAAGTTTTTTCCAGCTCCGTCTCATGGCCAAAGTGAAGCCTTTTCTTAGTCGCCACGACCTTGAAAAAGCAGTTCACGCTTTTATAAGCTCAAGGCTGGACTACTGTAACGCACTTTATGTTGGTCTTCCCAAGTCCTCAATTTCTCCTCTCCAACTTGTTCAAAATGCTGCTGCTCGATTTTTAACAGATACACCTAGACATGAACATATTACCCCGTGCTATCATCGCTCCACTGGCTTCCAGTCCATTTTAGAATTGATTTCAAACTTTTACTGTTTGTTTTTAATTCTATTAATAGCCAGGCTCCTTCTTACTTATCCGAAATTTTAACCATCCGTAATTTTGGCAGGGCTCTTCGATCTACCGGCCAACTTCATTTGCACGTTCCGAGGTCCAAACTAAAACAGTCGGGAGACCGATCTTTTGCGGTTGCTGCCCCCAGGTTGAGGAATAGTCTTCCCCCTGAAATCCGCACCACTACGAATATAGGCCTTTTTAAGTCTCGGTTAAAGACACACCTTTTTAGACTTGCCTTTCCCCCAGATTAGTGTAGGCTGGTTTTATTTCTTGAGGGTTTTTAATGTTTTCGGATTTGATCTGTTTTATTGTTTTATTTGCCCGACTGACTTTTATCATGATGCATTGTTTTGTTTATTTTTTTTCTTAATGTCATTATATAATACTTTCCTGCCTTTTATTCACAATGAGCCACGTTTGTCTTTGTTGTAAAGCACTTTATTGTTTTGATTTGATTTTCTTAAAAAAATCATTGAATGGCGTACCGCAAGCAACATATCAGTTTTGCTCATTAATATTCATTCATTCATTTTCCATGCCACTTTTCCTCATGAGGGTCGTGGAGGTGCTGGAGCCTATACCAGCTAACTACGGGCTGTAGGCAGGGTACACCCTGAACTGGGTTGCCAACCAATCGCAGGGCATAAGGAGACATACAACCATTCACGCACACACTCATACCTACGGACAATTTAGAGTGTTCATTCAGCCTACCATGCATGTTTTTGGGATGTGGGAGGAAACCAGAGTTCCCGGAAAAAACCCACGGAAGCACGAGAACATGCAAACTCCACACAGGAAGGCCGAAGCCCGGGATTGAACCCTTGATCTAAGAACTGTGAGGCGGACGTGGTAACCACTCAGCCACCGTGCAGCCGTTAATTAATTAATTAATATTCATGACATTAGTAATTATGGCTAGGCCGGTCAACCTCCTGTTTGTCCCCAATGAAAATGAATGGAAATAGTGTACAAACGAAATGTTTACTGAGCTAAATCCACCAATTCTGTCCAAAAATGATGTCCCTGGTGCCAAATTCACTGATAAAGAACATCCAAATGTTCAGTTAAAGAGATGGCTTGAGTGTCGAGGGCTGAAAAAGGTGGGAAAAAGAGCCGAGCCGACCTGATCCAGAGTTTTTCTTGTGTGCATTGCTTTACGCCACTGACAATTGACATTCTCCTGTTTCAACAATTTATCCTTTACCACCATATGCCCTGTCTTTCTTATATATTAAATCCTCTGATTGTCTTACGTCACTGACCGTTCTTGGGGGCTATTTAAATTGCTATTTTTGTGTAGTGATCGCAAATGCCAACGATGTCACAAAGTGACAGCCAAGGAGCACTTTTAATTTTTTTTATTAATAACAAATCTTAATTCTATATTTTATTTACACTTTCCCTTACTAAAGTTGTTTTTTTTACACCAGAAAAGGTAACAGTGACAGTCAGATACCATTTGAATTTTTTTCAGGTCATTCATTGTCAGACAGAAGTAGCACGGCAAAACGCCACGCTAAAAAAATAAGTAAAAATATCAAAATGGCTTACCTCTTTGTCCTTCAAAGGACCATGACCCCCAACAAAATGTTTACTGCATATGAAATGTGAATGGCTTCACCTTGCTGGCATTAAACTGGTCTTTTGGACATCTGCGCAGGTTGATCCATTCTTCACATTTTTTCCTCTGAGTTTTTGGTTTCGGGAAACGTATGAAGAAAACATTCTTCATATGTCGTAATGTCTAGAGTCATTTCTACAAGTTCCATAGCAGCAGTGTTTGATCAGCATGCTCTTTTTTTGAAAGCTTACCGGAGAAAACCAGCAGAAATAAGATGGTTTGTAAGCAAGGGCTGTCTATAATGTCCCACTTACGCGTTACGATGGCGACGTCACAGTCTAAAAATAGCATTAGTTTGGTACGCTATTCCGACAAGAGAAAAAAAATTCAATAAAAGAAGCATTATTCGTCCAAAGAGCATGACTGCCCTCTGGTGGAGAAAATAGTTCCGAGTTTGAATAGTGAAGAGTTCCTTCACAATTACTATTTTGAAATTAAAAGCATCATATCTCCGGTTTTCTGTGGTCAATCAAAGTCAAATAAAAACAGAGAGAGAGGTTAAAATCTGCACTTTTGAGTCATGTTGAGGGCAGCGCTTTATATTAAATACTTCATTTTTTTGCAGTGCTTCAAACACACCACATGATTGAACAGGCTGGCTTGAACATAGAACGGCAAGCTTGCGCCTGACTGGTATGATGGAGTCATGTAATTATTGTTGCGACATCTCAGGTGAAATCGGTAGAGCTACCCCAGTAATACACCAGGCACGTCTCTGCTCTTGGCATCGCCGGCCAAAAAAATAAATAAATCTGATATGTAGAATAAAGAGGAAGAATGTAACAACTCTTGTGTAGCCCACAGTAGCGGAGTAAGAGTCGCGTTTTTTCTTCACAAATCTACTCAAGTGAAAGTAAAAAGTATATATTAGGGCTGTCAAACGATTAAAATTTTTAATCGAGTTAATTACAGCTTAAAAATTAATTAATCAAAATTAATTGTAATTAATCGCAGTTCAAACCATCTATATAATGTGCCATATTTTTCTGTAAATTATTGTTGGAATGGAAGGATAAGACACAAGATGGTTATATATATTCAACATGCGGCACATAAGGACTGTATTTGTTTATTATCACAATAAATCAACAAGATGGCATTAACATTATTAACATTCTGTTAAAGCGATCCATGGATAGAAAGACTTGTAGTTCTTAAAAGATAAATGTTAGTACAAGGTATAGAAATTTTATATTAAAAGTAAAACCCCTCTTAATGTTTTCCTTTTTATAAAATTTGTAAAATTTTCAATCAAAAAATAAACTTGTCGCCCGCCATTGTTGATGTCAATAATTACTTACACAATGCTCCTGGGTGCTGAAGCCTATAAAATCAGTCGTACCCAAGCGCCAGCAGAGGGCAGCAAAACTCCGCAAAACACAATTAACAAGTGGGCCTTTCACTCTACTGTCATTTAAATCTGTCTGAGCTGGGCAAGTGCGTTAATTGCGTCAAATATTTTAACGTGATTAATTTAAAAAATTAATTACCGCCCGTTAACGCAATAATTTTGACAGCCCTAGTATATATATTTATATATACTCAAGTAAATGTAACGGAGTACATGTAATGCATTACTACCCACCTCTGGTATTGTGTTATGCCTTTTTACAAAGCGCACAAAAATACTAGTAGTAGTTACACCTAATAGTTTCACGGTGCACAAACCAGCATGCAGTTTTCATAGGTTTTCATGAGTGTCTAGATCTCCAAGCAAAAATTAATGAGGCACATTGTCTCCGCTTTGACACGTTCAAAATTGCGCTAATGGAGCGCAAAAGTTGTTGTGGGCGGGAGAGAGGCAATCAAGCCAAGTACTATAAAGGTATTAATTTACTATTTACTTTAGTTATCAGGTATACAACTCCATGAAGTCATACAATTTTCTGAACATATACCGGGTATTAGAGTGATAATAAAATGCTTTTTCCTGTGTTTGCGCTTGCCATCGCCAGAGAGTACTTCTGTTTTGATCCATTTTAATGTAGTTTTTTTTAGCATTTAATTAAATAATAACTTCATTCATTGAATTTATATACAACTAACATAAACGCATACAGAGGTGGGTAGTAACGCGTTACACGTAATCCGTTACATTTACTTGAGTAACTTTTTGAGAAAAATGTACTTGTAATTTTAATGAGTCATACTTTTTAACTTTTACTTGAGTAGATTTGTGAAGAAAAAATGGTACTCATACTCTGCTCCTAGGGGATACACAAGAGTCGTTACATTTTTCCTCTTTATTCTACATATTAGATTTTTTTTTTTTTTTTTTTTTTTTGCTAGCGATGCTTTTGCCAAAAGTAGCACTACTAATTTCACCAACGAGACGTCAATGAGACGTCGCAACAATAATCACATACTCCGTTACACCAATCAAACGCAAGCTTGTTGTTCTATAATCAGGCAAGCCTGTCTTTAAAGCACCGTAACAAATGAAGTATTTGACATAGAGCGCTGCCCTCAACATGACTTGAAAGCGTGGATTTAAAACTCTCCCAGTTTTTATTTGGCACCAATTGACCGTGGAAAACCAGAGATATGATCCTTTTAATTTCATATTGGTAAGTATGAAGGAACTACAGTAATCACTATTCAAACTAGGAGCTATTTTCTCCACTAGAGGGCAAGCTACTCATGCTCTTTGGACGAAGAATGCGTCATTACTGTTTTTTTCCCTCTCTCTCTTTGATTTAATGATTTTTTAAAAAATTATTTATTTGGCTTCATGTGGTTATTTAATGGGTTATTGTACAGTATCATTATAACAAGAGTTCATATAGATAAGTTTGTCCTGAGAGAAAAAATACCATTGTTAAAAAAAAAAAAAATCTAACAAAAATAAGCAGTTACTCAAAATGTCACTCTTTACTTGAGTATTCTTTTTACTGGATACTTTTTTACTTGTACTAGAGCACATTTTATGTATGACTACTTATACTCTTACTTGAGTTATACTATTTTGAAGTAAACCCACTCTTACTTGAGTAAAAATTTTGGCTACTCTATCCACCTCTGAAGCCTACAATAATGATAAACAATAAATACATAGACACACCTTCATATTGTAGACTACATGACCCAAAATGTGATGTTCACATATGCGGCTGCCAGGTCTCAAGTTGACTGATTAAAATTATATAACAATAATACATTTTCACATATCTGTTATTGGTTGGTCCATTTTATTTTATTTATTTATTTATTTTTGTTTTGCATCTTATTTATATGGTTACATTATTTCTTTGTTGATATGAGGACTAATTAAATAGGGCGGACTGATATTATTGAGGAATAGAAAAGGAGGGTAGGTTTTAATAAGCAAATGCTTCATCCCACTCCTTTTTGGACACAATGAATAAAATTTAATATTATTTATTATTATTAGTATTAGTATTATTGTCTTAAATATTGTTGCTGTTATCGCAAGTATTATAATTGGTTTGTCGGATTTTTTTTTTTTATTACTTTTTTTTTTCTCATGTCCAAAATAAAGCATTCATTCATTAAGACATTTGGAACGTTTCTTTTTTATTTTTAATGAATAATTTTACATCTATTTAATTCAGTTTGTTTGTCAGTTTTATGGCTATAAAAATAAAATAAAATTTAAAAAATCATTGTAAACAGTGTTCTATTGCAGTTTTAACATATGACCACTAGATGTCAGTCTTCGCCAAGCAGAGCTCCCCCCTCACTGATAACGCCTGTGATAAATAGCCGCAGAAACAGGGCTTGGTTCTGTGAGTCGTGGATGATCCACATCCAAGCCATACTGCGACTGGAGAGGCAGTTAGCAGGACGCAGAGACGCAGGGGGTGTCTCGGGAGCATCACTTCGGCTGAGCTTATGTTGGACTCATCCGTTGTTCTTTAGCCACTCGGTCGGTTCTGAAAACAACAACAAAGGGACGTCAAGAAAATGGGACATTCCGCAATTGCAATTTTGCTGGCCGTGCTGTCCTTGTACGCGTGTAGAAGCGTCGAGGTAAGACTATGGCGCAATCAAATATCGCTCTCTTTTTTTCTCTTTCTTTCTCTCTCTTTTTTTTCTACTACGCACATGACTGCAGTATTAACGTTGTTCCACTCTGCACGCACGCTCTCTTTTATTGCTGACTCTTGTACTGAGATTTAATTAGTAAATGCATCTTGCAGCCACCAGAGTGATGACACAACACATACGAACGCAACTGTGACACTTCAATATCTAAAGTGGAGAGTTTTCATCAAATACACAAAGGAGATTATAGATTTAACCTAAAAAAAGAGAGAGGGATGGAGAGATGTTGTTATGCGACTACATTTGACTGGCTGCGTCAAGCAAAAGAGGGCCTGCATTTGATATGGAAGATGGTGGGAGATGAAGATCAAACAGCATCTCCTTGGCGTCCCATCTGCTCCTGACAGAATGAAGATGCACACTTTACATCTGGAGATGATGGCTGCGTTCCTTGGCCCTGGACAAGATCATGCATATTCAGTCTCTGTCCTGACTGGAAAAACATTGAAAGGCCGTAGTACGTGTGATAGCATCAATATGCATATGAATTAATGAACGCTGTACCTGGGAGAGTTACAATTATGGAGCCCGGGTCAACCTATGGGCATCCATCTTCATTCAGTATGTGTAGAGGAGATAGATGAACTGCAGTTCAGTTGGCTTGCTCGACCTCTCTCCCATCCCGTCCGCACTCATAGCAGGCCCAAAGCTCAATACGATGTTCCTTTATTACATATCCAAAGGATTTAATGTCTTATAGACGATGATGTAAATGTTAGTTTTTGGGTGCAACCTGCTATTTATGAATATTTGTGCTGGTATTCATACAATATTCTTATATTCACACGTTGATGATGTTACAGAGAGAATTCTAGAAAGGAGGACTAACCTTTTAACCACAATAGTTTACTTGATAATAAAGAAATACTGATCCATAGACTTCATAATGATATTGACTGGTTAATAGGGGGCCTGCATTGTTGGCGTGGCCCTCAAAGCTGACCGAGTGGAATCACAGACAAAGAGCTTTTTTCGTTGAAAATTCTTGTGAAGAAATGCTTAAATCCCCGAATTCTTTATAGATATGGACGTACAACTCTCGATTCTTGGTTAAAAGCAAAAAAAAATATGCAGTTAGCATTTATTTACATAAATATGTCGAAGTACTATGCTAGTCTGTCAGTCAATGTGGCTTCCGCCATACGTAAAGAGAGCCTTTCTGTTGAAAATTCATGTGAATAAATGCTCCTTGAATTCTGTATAGATATGGATGTAAAACAGTCTCGATTCTTGATTAAAAGCAAAAAAAAAACATGCAGGTACTATTTATTTTACGTAGATATTGCGAACTATGAGGCTAGTCAGTAAGGAAATCAGCGGCAGCCATAAGAGCTTTTTCCGTTGAAAATTCTTGTGAATAACTGCTTAAATCCTTGAATTATGTATGGATATGGACGTAGAAGAGTCTCGATTCTTGTTTAAAAACAAAACAAAACGTGCAGGTAGCATTTATTTTACGTAAATATTGCGCAGTATAATGCCAATACTGTAGTGGCTAATTTATCCCATTTATTTTTTTTCACGTTTCAAAATGCATGTATGGTACGAAAAATATAATATTTACCTTACATCGAACAAATCACTCCTGAGACAATCCTTCCTGTTTGTATGCGGTACAGCTTTGGTACTTTTTCAACATAAATCCGGTATTGGATCGCTGCATGTGTCGCTGAGACCGACTGCGAATAAATGAAGGGGATTGTGGGATGGCCCCCTACTTGAAGGCGTGGCGCACAGAAGGTCGAATCTGACCGGTCAATATCATTATGAAGTCTGTGACTGATCAGGTTCTGTCAGTCGAAATTTGATATTTATCGTTTCATTACCTTATTCATATGAGGTAAACAAATTATTAATCATATTATTGGATTAATTTCCATCCAATGTACCATTATCTATACATTTTATCATGTTCACATTCATGGTAGCCAAGCCTATCCCTGTTAGAGCGAAGTTAAAGGCTGACTACCCTCGAGTGGTCGCCAGTCAATCAAAGAGGACATATACAGACAGATAACCATACACACTCACATTCATGTCATGTCTAAGAGGGAAATAAATTTAGATTTAATTACATGTAATAGTGTTAAATTTGAACGTGAAAGTTGAGAAGTGGTAATTTTTTAACTTTTGACAGCACTTAAGATATTCATATGTATATTTTAGAAATTTTACAGCGGATTTTTACCAGAAATGGTTTTTATTTGTGGTGCTGATATAACCAGGTTCTCATTTAAATGAGAGTGTGTGAGCCTTGGCAGAGTTCTTTCTTGTTTTTCATTATATTTCATCACCAACATCCCCATTGTTCGAGACATCCTCTTAGCTTTTTGATTACTGCGTGTGCATGTGAGGAGGAGTGATGGTGACGTTAGTTGAGTCACGATGTCCCCGGTCGAGATGACGTTTATGTCAAATGTTCTTCCTCACGCCGAAAATGAAGAGTGAACGATGCCAGCTGCCCCTCCCTCTGGAAAAGGATTTGTATAATGTTTATTTATTAGCCATCTTTGACAGTGAGCCTGTAACAGTGGTGTGATGTGCCTCCTTTCATTCTTAAATAATTTCACGTGTAAGAGCCTTAGAGGGATTACTGTGACGCCGAGGGGGATGAGGAGCAGCGCACATACACAAACCTACCGAAGAAGGTTTATATACTGAAGATTACACTGCGAGAGGGCCGGCTAGCTGGATTACCCCGCGTATTAGTCCTAATAGAAGTGTCAGCTTGCCTTGATTTACTCAGCTTGCGCTGCTGAAATGAGTGAATGGGGCAAATTTGCTGTGATCCCCCTTTGTGTTGCGGCATTTAAATTTATTACTGCGCTGGAATCTGAAAAATAACTGCATTTTCCCTGAACAAAGTTCACCTTTGTCTTGTTGCGGATGTGCTGCGGACCGCTTGTCATATGAACAATGTTCGGTTATGGCTTCACTTAGCTGTCACAGTGGCCTATCACACAGGGAGTGGGGCCCATCCTGACATGGAAGGTCATCCTTAAGTACATGACAAACATTATCACCTTTACAGACTGCTTGTGAACTTGTGAAAGAACAACCTAGTATGACATTAATGGGGTAGAGAAGGAGCTGTCAATGTCAATATGACGGCCTCACTGTTGGCTCAATGTAGTGCGGTCACAAGCAGGACTAGATTACTGTTGTGGTTCACTATGACCTTAAAGGGCAGGTGACTTCAATTCATGAGCGTTATACTCGGTTAAATTGTATTGAATGCATCATTCGCTTTCTAAAGACTCACATTACCAAAAAGATTTTTGAATTGACCGCATAGTTTTTGAGTTAGTGCCATAGCAACACCTTCACAATGAGGGACGCACCTCGCTGAGGCCCCTGATGACGTAATTTCCCCAAGACCTCGCCAGCACTTCAATACAAAAGTATAGCACCACGCTATCCTCGCCATATATTGCAAACATTTTTTGGGTTTTACGAGATTCATCGTACCATTTCGATGTGTTGCTATGAATTGCTCACACGAAGGCTTGAGACTCTATGAGTGGCCCTTAAAAACTTCTCTTGCAAGGATTTTAAAATCTTTGTGAAAGTCAAGCGGAAGAACTTCTCCCTGGCTCCTCGGTCGCATCTATGATTTCAACATTTCAGCGATGACAGCTTAGAAAGCCTAGGAGGATACAACCTTGTTTTTTCAAAGATGTAGAAGTAGACCCTTCTTTGCTTTTCTAAATCTAAAATTTGTTGCAATTCTATTGATATAGGAAGCCAAAAACAACTGCCTGTTCATCGTGCCTGCAACCTGTTTTTTGTCGTAAGATAGCTGACAGGTTGTCGATTCATGTCAATTTGATACATTTTTTACTAGATGTATATAACTATTCATCTGTTTTTGCAATTACTGATAATTATATCACAGAATGACTGTGGAATGAAGGGTTCAGAGAGAAATCACGATGCTAGACATAGGCCTACCACTCTTCCTTTCGTGAAGTGTTGAGCTGCCAATATGCGTCATCAACAACGTCTGGCGTGTAAAATCGTCGTCATTTGACGCGCAAGGTTCAAACATATAGGGATTAATTGCAGATAATCTTTCCTGGGAGCCTCTGCCATCGTTAGCTTCTGGAAAGAGCGATCCAGAATGGTTACTTTTGGTGGAAATATAACTGATATCGTTCTATGCGGATAGTCGTCTGTTCCCTTCTGACAGTTACGTCACACTTCTGGGTTTAAAGGGATCCTCAACAGCTTTGGATGCTAACAATCTACATAATTATACTGGGATAAGTTTGAAAAAGCAATAGCTTACCATGAAGATCTGCTAACAAAAACCGGAGTTCTCAACAGGATACACTCTCTCGCTCCGTTGTCATTGAGACTCACTTGCCGCGAGTACATCACCAGTTTTACCCAACTCTTGTCTTATCAAGTACTGTATTTCCTGCTTTGCATTTTGCCCTTGCTGCTCATCTTGTGAACGACCGACTGCTGTCCTTCTCTTAGCTTTTCCGATCTGGTTCAAATTGGAAGGGCAGAACCAACGACATGTTGGGGTAGCTAACGAGTGACACGCTGGAAGTTCGTCAACGGGCGCGGTGACGTCACGCACTGCGACGTAACAAGAATGGCGACCTATCACTTAAAATAATTTTACAAACTTTATTAAAACGAAAACATTAAGAGGGGTTTTAATATCAATTTAATATAACTCATACTAACATTTATCTTTTAAGAATTACTTGTCTTAAAGAGCCAAGATCCCTTTAAGAAGTAGAAGGGACTACTGGAGTGCAAAAAAACTTTTTTAAAAAAATGCAAATTATCTTTGCGGTCACGCCTTAAATGACATGGTTGTTTTGACGAAACGCAAATTATCTTTGCAGTTACGTGTTAAAAATGACATGGTTGTTTTGACGAACTCGTCCAAGGTTTATATTCGTAAAATTACACCAAAATCCGAAAAACTCTTTAGCTGTCCTTCATTGTACAGTAAGAGACGGGTTCTCATTTAGGATGTAAATAAAGTAGTCACAAATGTCATGTGAAGAAAATTAGTTGTCGTCCAAGCTAACCCATAGCCTCTCTTTCTCCTAGATTTCAATATTCACCGTCCCCACCTGGGCCAAATTCAAGCTGACTACTTAAAAAACTGAATGCATCCACAGCTTAATTTGGAGCTGCATTAGTGTTTTATGGGTTCTTGTTTTGTTCCCCTGCCATCATTTTATGGGAATTGTTTGTGTAGTCTTGTTTTTGAGTGGTGTCCAGTCCACCCCTCATCCAAGATCATCTGGGATTTGCTCCAACTTTCCTGTGACCCTAATGAGGAGAAGCGGCATTGAAAATGAATGGATGTTTGGCCAGTTTAGTTATTTCCTAATTGTGCCAAAAATACGTTCTCTTGCCATTATGCTTCCTATTTAATTCATGTCACATACCGCTGTTATATACAGTGGGGCAAATAAGTATTTAGTCAACCACTAATTGTGCAAGTTCTCCAACTTGAAAATATTAGAGAGGCCTGTAATTGTCAACATGGGTAAACCTCAACCATGAGAGACAGAATGTGGAGAAAAAAAAACAGGAAATCACATTGTTTGATTTTTAATGAATTTTTTTTTTGCAAATCATGGTGAAAAACAAGTATTTGGTCAATACCAAAAGTTCATCTCAATACTTTGTCATGTACCCTTTGTTGGCAATAACAGAGGCCAAACGTTTTCTGTAACTCTTCACAAGCTTTTCACACACTGTTGCTGGCATTTTGGCCCATTCCTCCATGCAGATCTCCTCTAGAGCAGTGATGTTTTGGGGCTGTCGTTGGGCAACACGGACTTTCAACTCCCTCCGCAGATTTTCTATTGGGTTGAGATCTGGAGACTGGCTAGGCCACTCCAGGACCTTGAAATGCTTCTTACGGAGCCACTCCTTTGTTGCCCTGGCTGTGTGTTTGGGATCATTGCCATGCTGAAAGACCCAGCCACGTCTCATCTTCAATGCCCTTGCTGATGGAAGCAGATTTTCACTCAGAATCTCTCAAAACATGGCCCCATTCATTCTTTCCTTTACACAGATCAGTCGTCCTGGTCCCTTTGCAGAAAAACAGCTCCAAAGCATGATGTTTCCACCACCATGCTTCACAGTGGGTATGGTGCAATTCAGTATTCTTTTTCCTCCAAACGAGAGAACCTGTGTTTCTACCAAAGTTCTGTTTTGGTTTCATCTGACAATAACGCATTCTCCCAGTCCTCTTTTGGATCATCCAAATGCTCTCTAGCGAACCGCAGACGCGCCTGGACATGTACTTTCTTCAACAGGGGGACCTTCTGGAAGTGCAGGATTTGAGTCCCTGGCGGCGCATTGTGTTACTCTGGTCCCAGCTCTCTGTAGGTCATTCACTAGGTCCCCCTGTGTGGTTCTGGGATTTTTCCTCCCCGTTCTTGTTATCATTTTGACGCCACGGGGAGAGGAGGGAGTTGAAAGTCCGTGTTGCCCAACGACAGCCCCAAAACATCACTGCTATAGAGGAGATCTGCATGGCGGAATGGGCCAAAATACCAGCAACAGTGTGTGAAAAGCTTATGAAGAGTAACAGAAAACGTTTGGCCTCCGTTATTGCCAACAAAGGGTACATAACAAAGTATTGAGATGAACTTTTGGTATAGACCAAATATTTATTTTCCACCATGCTTTGCAAATAAATTCTTTAAAAATCAAACAATGTGATTTTCTGGGTTTTTTTCCACATTCTGTCTCTCATGGTTGAGGTTTACCCATGTTGACAATTACAGGCCTCTCTAATATTTTCAAGTGGGAGAACTTGCATAAATAGTGGTTGACTAAATACTTATTTGCCCCACTGTATATTACATCACGAAGTTATTGCGACAAGTAATGGCAGTTAATTCGAACAAGACAAGTAGAACTATCACAACTGTTAAAAAAAGTGATGGTTTAATTGTTTGTGTTGAAGTAGTAGCCGCGTATTGGTAGAATAGATTGACATATAGCAGCTTTTCCACTCAGCAGAGCTGATGAGATTGATACAGTATGTTTTCCATTTTGGGACAGTTATTATATTGTCATTGACTGTGAAACACACTGCCCTAACATGGCAATACTTCTGCAATATTTATTTAAGCTGTATGAAATGGACATATTGGCAGCACAGGGGAAATAATGGCTTGCACGTCTGACTCACACTTCTGCGGTATGGAGTTTACATGTACATGCTTGTTCGGAGGTGTGAATGTGAGTGTGAATGATTGTTGCCAACTGGGCATGTACACCACTCCATGCCCAATGTCAGCCCTGGAACTGGAAGGAATATACAAGTCTTTGGATATACTATACATCTTAATTGATTAAATAATCAGTCAGGGGATTAATGCAATTTCTCCCTTTAAACAAGGTTTTTTTTTAAACAATTCCTGCTATGTGGGAGCAACTTTTAGATGTAAGAATTTGACCCTAACCCATTTCTTTATGATGCACTGCTGTACAAAACAGGACTGTTAGCAGACATTCCTACACACTTCAACGCACTCCTGTAATAACTAACTCCATAAACTAAACAGAACTAACTCCTTTAGTTTTAGGTGTAATCGGCAGGTGTCCCAGTACCTTGGCGACATGCTCAGAAGGAGCCATGTTCAATTATACAGTGAGCGAGTGCGGCAGGACAGGTGGAGGCGTAGTCAAGCGTACTGGAGCTGGAGCCCAGAACAAGAGGAGAGGAATAGGGAGAACATTTTAGAGTGGCAGGAGATGAAATAAAAATGAGTGAGTCACAAAGTTGCCGGGTAGTCACCAAACAGCCCCCACCGCCTCCGTGCTCATCAGCAAAAGCAGAAAATGTCGGGCTTTTCTCTGGAATACAGTCATACAGACTCGAACGCCTCTCACGTCATTTGCCTTTCAACTCAATAACACGAGAGGATTTGGGGAGAGAAGAGAAGAGGACAAGCAGACTTTTTTTTTTTTACTCTGTCTCACACACAAAACACACACACACTTTCTCTTTACTTAATTAATTTTGGAGCCAAGAGATAATCAGGTTCCACTAATGGATTCCTGTGTGTTTGGTACTCTATTCTACTATCTGAGTACCAGTGGGCATCAATCCCACCATGTGATTTTATCACATCTTACCTCTTGTTCTCTGTATCTTATCCCTCCCCTCCAAGCTGTGGACATGTACACCCACACATGCAAAGACTTGGCTTAAACATGCAAGGATGTAGTAAACAGAAAACACTACTCAAACACTGGAAATAATTGCTTTTCATATTGAGCACTTAACACTTGTTACCGCTACACTAACATTTATTATGGGGCTCAGAATGTTTTATTTTGATTTTTTTTTTTTTTTTTACATAATTCATTTTTATCACTGATCTATCAATTTAATTTTATTTGTGTTTTAAAGCTTGGGAAATACCCGAACCCATTGTTTTAAATAGGGCTATGTGATATGGTCTAAAAATAAAATCTCAGATTTTTTTTCACCAAAAATTTGTTTAACGATTTTATCCCCTCCCTCCTACTTTTTTAAGGAGACAATTTAGAACAAGAGACGGAAAGAGTGCAAACAAGTTTTCATTCATTCATTCATTCATTTTCTGACCTGATTATCCCCAACACGGTCGCGGGCGTGCATGAGCCTATTCCAGCAAGCACGTGGAGAACATGTAAACTCCACACAGGAAGACCAGAGCCTGGGATTGAACCCTTGACAAAAAAAATGTTCAGTCATTACATATTACAAACAAACAAGACAGCCAGTGCTTTTAATCTTACGGCCAGAAAATAAGTCTTCCCACAGTATTAGGCTTTAACACTGCTCTGTAAGAGGTCGCGATGTTCCCTCCTGTACTGAATATACTCTCAGAGCTAGCGTTCACGTTGCATCAGTGCCCCCCTCTCTCCGGTATTCGGGTGGTGTACCGTAATTACAGTTTCTATATATAGATTATTATCGAACATTTTTATTATTTCTGTTGACAAAAATTATATGACAATAATTATTGTTGTCGTTTTAACACCCAGGGTTAAGCGGACGTGCTAACTACTCGGCCACCGTAAAACCCGCAAACAAGTTTAACAAAAACAATAATTTTTGAACAAAAGTAATGCAAACAAAGTAGAAAACATTTGTTTTGAATGTAATGTTTTTTCTCTCCCCCTATTTGTGCTGTCAGCCTAAAAATACAAAGTAATAACTAAACAAAGAAACAAACTCTCAAACTCTTTATCGTGGAATAATCTATTGAGTAACTTGTTGCTAGAGTTCTGTTTTGGAAAAAATAAAAAAAAAATTAAAAAAAAAACTCATTTAAAAAAAATCTTTCGCAGTAAAAAAAAATGTCAAATTGATTCATACAATCGATTTATTGCTTAGGCCTAGTTTTAAAGGGAACCTCGGACTTGAAGACTTGTAGGCTCTAACAAGTCACAATTGTTCTCTTTTTCTAAAATATGTTATAAGAAACACATTAAATATTACCATTAATTTAAAAATCTATATTTAGTACATGTTTTGACCTACGGAGGGCGCCATGTTTTAAGCGTGCAATGGACGCTCGGGGTGATGTAGTTGCTTGTCACTGTCACTAGACAAATACTACCGAGTTACTGCAATTCCTTCTACACGGCGAGACGTCCAACACATGCGCATCGGTTAAAAGTGGCGAGTACTTACTATTTTGATTTTTATTGATTCTTTTGTTACCTTTTTATTGCCTCAAAATTCTTTTTGCATGTGTTTCCTTCTCATACTTTTAAGCATTGTGTTTTCTTTTGGTAGCTTAAAAGCAAATTGTTGATCTGTTGACCACATTAGTCACATAGCACATTTAAACCACGTTTATTTGATATTACTACGTTTAAATATTTTCTTAAGGCATCTTTAGTATGTTCTATCTGTATGTATCTAAACAAAACAAGATGAACGTGCACGGTAGTACTTTGGGTGTCAAATTCGCCTCTTGTAGATGCTTTGCCGGTGTGGCACATTTTGGCAGAACACCGTTTCTTTCCCTTACTCTGATCTCGCCTCATCCCGTCTTTCCTGTTCATTTTGCTTTTGCTGCTCGTTTTGTGAAATATCGACTGTACTGTCATGCTCATTAATTTACCTCTCGGGTTCAAATTGAACGGGTTGAACAGATGACATGTTTATGTCGTTAGAGTCATACTCTGGAAGCCCGGCAGCGTAACCATGTGACGTCACCGCCCTGCCACGTTAACAACATTGGAGACCTACTAGTTAAACTAATTTTACAAATTGTATGAAAATGAAAACATCAAGAGTGGTTTCAATATTAAGGTATTTTAACTCATAATAACATGAACTACAAGTCTTTCTACTGTGGATCCCTCTAAACGTGCTGTAAAAATTCCATTAGAATGAGAGTAAGAAGTTGGTCCCTGAGGTGGCAACTAACAAATTGCATAAATACACAGCCACAAAGAAACATGCACCTACACGCACACTCTTAAGTGATGTGTTGGGTCTTAAGGCTTTTCTTCCCACTGCTGCTTAATTTTAAGGATATGAATCCCATCTGGAAATATAGTAACTTCTGAATCCCGCATGTGGATATGTGGTCTGAAACTAGCCTTATTGTACTTTTCGTCAGTGCTCGCAAGTGCTGCCAAGTTTTCCCGCTACCACAATTGTAACCCGCTCCGCACATCACCCACGCCCACTTTCTTTTTCTTTGTTGTATTTTCCCTTGGCAAACCAGCTCGTTACATTACCGCCAACTAGTGGATTTAACCGTGAAGAAGTTTGTCAGCGACAAAAACAAACACAACCCCCCCTCCCTCCTCCCCGCAATGTTACTGATTGCACATGTGCGAGTAGATGAAAAAAAATACTCGTACTGGCTCTAATTTTGGTCGCAACATGTGACCATTTGGCCGCATTCTGGAGGTCTGTAACATATTTCTGTTACATATTTCTAAAGATATGAATTGGATATCTGTGAATATGACGCTATCCTCATTTCCTACTTTTGGCAATGTAAATCCAACCTTCCTTAAGAGGCTGTTTTGCAATTAGCAGAGAATGATGTAAAACATTAGCAACAGAAAGACAACCATCTGCATTCTTGAGGAGGGGCAATGGTTATTGCGGTGCACCCCAAAGTTACACCAATATATGACCTTACGAAGTTCAATTTGCCCTGATCAATCTTGTAACGCAGTTTAGTCTTAAATCCATATATGTTTTAGTCACGAAAAGTAGAACTTTAGCATTGTATATAAAACTTAAATAATAATATGAAATTATATAAGTTTGTAACTAAATTAACCACTTTTATCAAGCACAAATACTGTATAAATTGTACTCCTTAACTGGGGGATCCCTAAGATGAGGTGCCATTAAACTAGGGCTTAACGATATTTGAAAAAACTGACTTTTGAGGGGTTTGTGATGTACTGTATTGTTATATATATATTGCGATATTGAAACTACGAGAATTTTAAACAGATGACTTGAATAGCTCTGTTTGGTAAGACTTTGGTTGATTCACTATGACCACATTGTATTTATTATGCGATTAAGTGATCGGTAATCGGGCCTATCACGCCATTTTTCAGAGTATCTGAATCGGGTGAAAAGGATCGTGATTTTAATTTTGAAAAATATATTTATGTTTTTGTGCTATATGCTCGTACAGCCTCTCACCCTCCCTCCTGCGACCAAACTGTTTCTCTTGGTCACCAGTGCAGCTGATGTTTGGTACTTAAAGTTAACGATGATTGACAGGTTTATAGCTTTGATCTGGCCAGAGATGCCTCTATAGCTCTTCCATCAAAGGCACACATGCTTCAATCGTCGTTAAGATGGGTACACAGTCTGAGTGAGTAAGTGGGAGGCTTGGCAGCATGAGTGTCAAAGCAAGAAAACAAACTTTTTTTCAGTATCAGATCGGGACTTGGTATCGGCAGATTGTCAAAATCGGGTGACTCGGACTCAGGTGCAAAAACATGTGATTGGGACATCCCTAGTTTTCATATAATACTGTTTAATCAAGGCTAAAGAGGTTTATCTGTTAATGATTAAGATTGGTGTATATAAAAGGGATCCAGGAAGCCATGTCTGTCTGTGCACAATATCTGCGTTTTTTTTTTTTTTTTTTTTTTTAAGCAAAACAAAAGTATGCATTAAAAATAAAAAACAAAAAATCGACTGCGATGGGACTATTGCACAGGCGCACATTGCGATGGCGATGTTCAAACTATATATCCTACACTAAACTGTATACCGTATTTTTCAAACTATAAGTCTCAGTTTTTTTTCATAGTTTGGCAGAGGGTGCGTCTTATACTCTGGAGTGACTTATGTGTGATTATTTACGGTTGGGTCGGGCCGACTTCTCGCTCGCTAACTTTTTTAAAATAAATCTATATTCATATATTTCTATTAAAATGATGTATGGATGTTAAATGAAATAAATAACTTGGATAAAACAGAGAAGGTGCTGTGCATGCCTGCGCATGTGAACGCAGTGGCTCTCGTCAATCTTCCCCTCCCAGCGCCATGCGGTGCCCTCTGCAAGCATCCTGGTATTTCCTTTTCGATATGGAGCAGCTATAGGAGTGAAAAACAAACTAAAGGCAGGGGAATTGAAAAGCAAACAACTGCGGTAGGAGTGGGATATGGAAAGGATTCAAATTGATTGGTGAAGGTGCTATACGGAAACCTGTGTCGACTTTGCTGAATGCAAACGTATGTGGCGCTTTGGTCTCATACGAGAAATATATTTAACAAACTTTCCCAGCGTTATTTCGTCGTGTAAATGCATTTATAATGATCATAAAAATATGTAGACTATTTAAACATTGAGAAAACTTGCGTTTTTTTTCTGCCAACTCGAGGAGATTAAATTAAATGTCAAATCCACTATCCGCCTGTTAGAACAGACACGCAAATATAAAAAATATCAATATTTATTGAATATCCATCTTACGGTCTTGTTTAACTGGGAGAATTCTTTACAAAATACAGGATTTAGTTTGTTATCATTATGCATATGCACCTCATCGTCACAGACGTGATCACACAAAACGCAACCACGCATCGTATCCCCGCATTTTCTCCTTCTCCTGAGTCCTCACAAATAAAACATAAAATTTTGGGGGGGGTTTTGGGCTTGTGCCTACAAATAAAACATAAAAGTTTGGGCTTTTTCGGGCTCGAGCAAGCAAATCAAGTTATTTGATCGGGCTCAGGCCGCGTCGGGCTTTAATACCCGCGGGCTGGTCGGGTCGGGCTGGATTTTTTAGGCCCGATCTAATTTCTAGCGTCATGTAATGTTAGCATACCGTACACCTATTCAGCCTGTTGTTCTCTATTGTATTTTAAATTGCCTCTCAAGATGACATGTCTGATCTTGGTGCTAGTTTCTATCAAATAATTTCCTCCCAAAAAATGCCACTTTTACTCCGGTGCGACTTATATATGTTTTTTTTCTTTTTCATTGCACGTTTATTGGCTGGTGCGACTTATACTCAGGTGCGACGTATAGTCCGAAAAATACGGTACTACATACATAAGACAACTGTCTGATAGCGTTAATCACAACAGAGTATTATTATCATTGTGAAAGGAGAAGTATTCGATAGTGCTCTGTTTATTTTTTGGTATAATTTTGGAATGTTCGTCTGTGTGAGATAGGAGGCTACTTGCAAATGAAAGATATAAATGGTGGACAAGGTCTTCACACCCTGCATAGCTTCCTCAGGTTTCAGCGGAACAGTTCAATTCAAGGTTGAAGCGAGATGTTTGGTCTTGCTGAAGCCAGCTGGAGGTTTGAAAGAAGAGCCCTTTGAAAACATCTGCAGTTTCCTGATAACGCTTGTCCTCCATGTTCGTAAAAGAGTGTGTGGGGGTGTATGTGCGTGTGTGTGTGTCTGTGTATTGAGGGGGGGTCATTTAAATAGATTGAGGGCTGACTAGTGAGGGAAGGCTTTTGCTGGGGCACGGCGGGGGATTTGAGAGATGAAGGAGAGAGAGAATAAGTGGAGGAGAATGTTATGTGGGTTGCAGGGTGGAGTGCATGTTAATGGAGACAAGCCCTGTTTCAGATCCAGCAGCTGGGAGAGAGAGAGATCCATCTTTGTCATGAGCATGTATTCATAGATGGCTATGAAATGAGCTCAAGAGAGGAAGACATTTTAAAGAATAAAAAGATAGGAGGAATGGTGAAAAAGCTGCATCTTTAGCTACAAACTGTGGGAAATTTAGGATCGGTTGCTCAGACACATGCTCGTAATGTTAAGGAGACTAATTTTGGTTTATACTGACAAACACACATTCCAGTGACTGCTTCATATGAGATGGCCCCTCAAGAGAAGCTGCATCAATTATTGAAGAGTGTGGAAAGGTCTGAGCTTCTGCTCGTCACGCACTCTTTCAGCGGGTTCCTCACTCTGAACATGCCCCACTCGTTCTGCCCTGCTCCCATATGGCACAAAATCCCCGTTGTTTGTCAATCCTAACTCCTCAACTCGTCTAATCTTACCTCTTTCACATTTGGCCTGGTCCTCCGCATCCCAGAGGCTTTCATTACCTCTCCCCTACATAAGGCCAGTGACATCTTTGCTCTTCTCATGCATTCTTTGATTTTGCTTGAATTATTTAAGCAGATAACTCTGTTTTTTTATGAACTCCACCAAGTGGAGAGTGAGGTCAAGTTTTTGTAATTTCCATGTTTGTATGTAGTTCTATATGCAAATATTTTTTTCTCTGAGCATAATTTCAAAGAGTGTGTGCAGATATGCATAAAATTGGGTTTGGTAGTATCACATGACAGTTGAATTAACATCATGACCCAAATCCAGAATTGTGGTCGTAATCCAAATATGGATTGTCAGTATCAGGATCAATTTCATAACATACTCATGACTATTAGCGTCATAAAAAGGGAAGCAAATGTCTTTTCTGTAAATCTGTAAAGATTTGCTGTGCAAATAAAAACATTGATTCAACTATGGGAAGTTGAGCAAGATCCTCACTGGCTGTGACACAACTGCAACAAGCAGCGTTATTCTACAGAAAACATTATGCTCAAGGAAACACGAGAATCTCCATAGCTCTCCAGATATATTTAAATCACAAACAAATTGTGCTTACGCTTGAATTTTTTTTTAAATGAATTATTTTATTGTTTATTCAATTGATTTATCAAATAATCTGATAAGGAACTATTATTAGATTAAGATAAACAACAAATAATGAGTGCCACATTCAAAGTGGTTTTGTAATAGTGATTAATGCAAAAGGCTACTACTGATTTTTTTTTACATTAGCAAGAGGTTTAGCGCATCAATTTGTCTTTTCTTCTTTGTCTTATAACATTGTAATTATTGTTATATTAATTTATTTCTAATCTCAGGGTTTCCCCTAGGAATCGTCATTGGACAGCCTCACCATGTCGTGCTGTGGCGAAATTGCTTCATATCATGACAAATGAGATTTTTTTTTCTCAAGAAGAACCATAACAAAGATTTATTTGAAATATTTCATTGGCCAGGCTAATGTCGTAGCTCTCAGCTATGGTACATGTACGTAAAATGCGTAGCTGACATTACTCCTACGTAATAATACGACTTTTTTTCTCATACCAATAGTTCGACTTACATCTCGTCGCCCTTCTTTTTCCTTTTATTTGGCCCTAATACACACTACATTACCACAACAATAATAGTCCTTCGGTTAACGGAGTAAACGGAACCTCGTCCGATGACAACTTAAATCTTTTCTAAATACTTCGAAATACTCATCTGAAATTACCAACATAGTCAGGCACAAGCTGGCAGGAGATGTGATGTTCAAAATAAAGCATGTAAATGACGTGCTATTTCAGACTACTTCTGGCAAACAATGCATAAATAATGAGCTATATATATTCATTTAGACGTATTGTTAAATTATACAAATATAAATTACAATGTTTCTTTAAATCGTAAAAGCCTTTACACAATAGCGTCAGCCCAGTGTGAAGAGTGGTCCATGGCAAGCGCAAAACGGGAGGAGCCACGTAGTCTGATAGACCGTATTTTTCGGACTATAAGTCACATTTTTTTTCATAGTTTGGCTGGGGGTTTAAATTATACTCTGGAGCGATTTATGTGTGAAATTATCAACACATTATTACATCAGTTCACATGTTATTTTGGCGTTTTGGAGTGATACTGATGGTTTGGTAAACTTGTTCGCATGTTCTTTATGCTATAGTTGTCTGAAAAACTCCTAATACCTATGTTACGTTAACATATCGGCCACATTCGCATTTTGTTGTTGAAGCATCATGTAACATTATCATACTGTACACTTATTCAGCATGTTGTTCTCTATTGTATTTTTATTTTAAACTGCCTTTCAAGATGACATATCTGTTCTATGTGTTGGATTTTATCAAGTAAATTTCCCCCAAAAATGCAATTTATACTCCGGTGCGACTTATATATGATTTTTTTCCTCTTCGTTGGGCATTTTATGGCTGGTACGACTTATACTCAGGTGCGACATATTGTCCGAAAAATACGGTAGACGCTATGAGGAAGTGAAAAGCTGCAAGTATATTTACTATACTCCTAAGCACCAATGTGTTTATTTTTCATTGTTGCACAAGAAAACAACCAATTCTCCTATTTCAAGGAGTAGGGGGAAATTATAATACCCGTGTAAAGAGTTTTACTAGTTTCGAAGAGAAGGTGAATTTTGTTGTTATTGTTGTCGAACTACATTTCCACACAAACGCACATCGAGGTAACATTTAGCTTGGCAAGGTATGAGAGTCATTTTTCGAGTGTCCCAGAGCACGTGAAACTTAAAAAAATCGCAATTATCAAGATTTCGTCAGCCGTGATTTCGTACATCCGTCCGCTGAAATAGCCTGATAGCACAGATACTGTATAAGTACACCTGCCCCTCTGCTATTGGACGCGTTGTTGACGTAAGCGTGGCGGCGCTCTGAAAATAGAACGAGACTCTATTTTGGGCCCGCCTCTCTGCGCAAATTCATTCAAACTTGCCAAAATACACAATGAATGGGTTGACGCTGAACCCTTCACACCAGGCTGCCGCTAGTTTGAAACTGCCTTAAAAAAATCTCATTTGCAAGCCGTGGTGGCTTTTATTTTAGTATGGCGGTGCGCCACAGTCTTTATGGGTGGGGGAAACCCTGTATCTGTTTTATTTTTTTATTCATGGGTTTGATGAATGATGAATGTGTGTTTTGATTGCTTTACTGGAGCATTATTTTAACCCAACAAAATAGTTTCGAGGTAAAACAGAATTCATACATACAGTGGTATGAAAAAGTATCTGAACCTTTTGGAGGCTACATTCACAGTGCAGGTCAATTCCAACGTCTTTGCCCACATGCAACACGTATCTAATTTTTCTTCATGCAGTGTGAAGCAAATGCGACCTGGGATCATTTGTATGTTGGCATGTATGTTCGTATGACAACAAATGGTTGTCTATCCGACACTTCTGAAATATGAACATTTAGTGGTATGAAAAAGTATCTGAACCTTTTGGAATTTCTCACATTTCTGCATAAAATCATGATCTGATCTTTATCAAAATCACACAGATGAAAAAAAATGTGTCTGCTTTATCTAAAACCTCCCAAACATTTAAAGGTTTTCATATTTTAATGAGGATAGTATGCAAACAATGACAGAAGGGGGAAAATAAGTAAGTGAACCATCACATTTATTATTTTGTGGGCCCCCCAGCAATAACTTCAACCAGACGCTTCCAGTAGCTGCAGATCAGTCTGGCACATCGATCAGAACTAATCTTGGCCCATTCTTCTTGACAAAACAGCTGTAGTTCAGTCAGATTCATGGGATGTCTGGAATAAATCGCTGTCTTTAGGTCATGCCACAGCATCTCAATGGGGTTCAAGTCTGGACTTTGACTTGGCCACTCGAGAACGTGTATTTTGTTCTTATGAAACCATTCTGAGGTTGATTTACTTCTTTATTTTGGATCATTGTTTTATTTGCAGCATCCATCTTCTTTTTAGCTTCAACTGTCTGCCAGACGGCCTCAGGTTTTCCTGAAAAACATCCTGATAAACTTTTGAGTTCATTCTTCCATTAATGATAACAAGTTGTCCAGGCCTTGAGTTAGCAAAACAGCCCCAAATCATGATGCTCCCTCCACCATGATTCACGGTGGGGATGAGGTGTTGATGTTCGTGAGCTATTCCATTTTTACTCGACACATGACATTGTGTGTTACTCCCAAACAATTCAACTTTAGTTTCATCAATCCTCAAAATATTTTGCCAAAACGTCTGTGGAGTGCCCAAGTGCCTTTTTGCAAACATTACCGTAAATGAGCAACAATGTTTTTCTTTAGACAGCAGTGGCTTCCTCCGTGCAGTCCTACCATGAACACCATTCTTGGCCATAGTTTTACATATAGTTGATGTGTGCACAGAGATACTGGACTGTGCCAGTGAAGTCTTTAACAGACACTCTAGGGTTCTTTTTTACCTCTCTGAGTTTTCTGCGCTGGACTCTTAGTGTCATCTTTGGTGGACGGCCACTCCTTGGGAGAAAAACAACAGTGCCAAACTCCCTCCATTTGTAGACAACTTCTCTGAGTGTTGATTGATGAACATGCAGACTTTTTAAGATGGTTTTGTATCCTTTCCCAGCTTTGTACAAATCAACAATCCTTGATCGCAGATCAGACAATGCTTTTCATCAAGACATTTCTTACCAGGTGTGTGTTTTTTAGTGGGCAGGGTAGCTTTATACCACTCATCAGTGATTGGGCACACACCTGACTTAGAATGTTTGGTAAGAATGGGTTTCAATTGCTCTTTAAGTCTCCTTAGGCAGAGGGTTCACTTACTTATTTGTTCCCCCTTCTGTCATTGTTTGCATGCTATCCTCATTAAAATATAAAAACCTATAAATGTTTGGGTGGATTTAGTTAAAGCAGGCACTGTATTTTCATCTGTGTGATTTTGACAAAGATCAGATCACATTTGATGGTGATTTTATGCAGAAATGTGAGAAATTCTAAAAGGTTCAGATACTTTTTCATCACTGTAAGGTGCACTGGACTGCGCACTGTAAATTTAGGGGGGAAAATAAAGGATTTAAGTGCGCCTTATGCGCCGAAAAATACGGTACTTGACAATACATTTCTGAGGCTGCTTCAGGTTCAAGTAAAGGATATTCAGACTATGGCTAAAAAAAATGGTCCTCAAAATATATATAATATAAACCAACTGTTTTTTCCATAAATTACTTATAATTCAGATTGTAGTTTGGTCTGTCATATTTTAGAGCAGGAGTCTCAAATCTATTCAACATAGGGCCAAGGTGGGTGCAGGATTTCATTCCAACAAAACAAGAAGACACCTTTTCACCAATCTGGTGTCTTACAAATGTAATCAGTAGGTTGCTGTCAGGTGCTGTTTTTTTAAGCAGAAACCTCATCGGTTAAACTGTTTGTGTTCGATTGGTAGGAACAAAAACCAGGACCCACAGCGGCCCTTGAGGACCGATTTGGAGACCCGTGTTTTAGAGGGCAAAAATAAATATGTTGATAGGTGCTTTTTGTAGTAAAAGTGCATGCTTTTAAATTTCTTATTTTGATAAATCAAACAAAGATCTGTCTGCTTCCGTGGCAGACTACATAAGTAAGAAAATATTTACTAGGGGGTTTGCACAAACATAAAGTAATAGACAACGCTTAGTATACTTGCAAATGACCTTCATTTGAAAGGTGGTTGCACAAAGTATTTAAGTATGCAAATCACACGTTTTTTCGACCTCCGATCATGGAGAACATAATCTATAAAACTAATAAAGGACGCTGCTGTTTTTATTTATGTTTAACACAATGTCCCAACTTCATTGGAATTGTGGTTGTCTACGATTTATCCTGCTCGGATTAGGAAGTATCTGCTCTTCACTGTTCCAACACTTTAGGATCCGAGTTGCACAAAACAAACACAAGCGATCTTTAATGATTACAGGGCTATGATATTACTGATGTTTCACTTTATGCTCTGAGTACACTCTGTGAGAATGAGTCATTTAAATGGCATCTAAACAAGCAGCATGCAGGAAGGTGGAACAAAAAACAGAAACAACCATTAAGCAAGTAATGATTGACCTGCTGAGGCTGAAATTGTCAATCAAAAAAACATGTGGAGTCAAACATGAGACAAAACAGAGGGCGGCAGGATTGTTTACGCGCAAGAGCGCAAGAGAGAGGCAGACTGAGTGACACGCAGGAAAGTCTTTAGGGAACCAGTTGCTACGGAAACAGGGAAGGTAGCCTGCTCCTGTGGGTGGTGTTACCATGGAAACCAACCTCAGTGGCCAAGTGATGCTGAGTGGGGGAACATGAAGTAGAGGGCTAAAAATGAGAAGGGTGTGCTTGGGCAAGTGAGCAGGGGCTAATGTGAAACGTGAGCGCATCAAGTTTGTCTTCATCTAAACCTTCTCGCACCCATTTAGTGTCCCTGCAGACATCTATAAAGCTAAGAGAATATATTTGAACTTAAAAAGCAAAAACACACACATTAATACTAAATGACAACATGGGAAAATAAACTTTTTACAAAATAAAATTAATGTTTTCAACGGATGAATATGCGTGCCAAAATAGTATGTCAATATCTAATCATTTAACTCAGTATTACAATATTGTCATTGGATGACGTCAATATTATAATGGCAGTGATGGCAACCAGCAGACTGCCTTTACCCCACTTTCTCTTTATGGGCCTTACACAGAACTACTGTATACATTTCTAAAATGAAAGCTTCATTTCCATAAAATGCATCTAGCAGACGGACTCCCCGGGGAGTAGCATGATGAGATTGCAATTGAAAGCATGCATAAAAATGAGACGGAAGGAGAGAGATATATGAGTGTTTTAACCCGCCTCCTCCCTCAGCAGGTTATTATACTCAGATACATGATATATGAATATACAGTACACAGGGTATGTATGAGGTTGTCAGATTAATAGCTGACCATATGCATGCCTGGGCTTTTAGTGTAAAGGCTTTAAATTCACATCTAGCATTTTATTTAATTTCCGTAAACAGCAATTTGTTCAGGAGGCCATTAAAAGAAACAGGCCGACTTCCTGTATTCCATTTAATCTACTAACATGTTATTATGCTCACAATATTTTGCTTCCACACAAAACAAGATGGTACACATCATCAAAGTCCTCATTCTGTATGCTCTATTCTATAAAGATAAAACATATTTTGCTTTTTTTTAGCTGGTTTTAAACTTAAAAGAAGCCAAGGAGAGTAAATCTAAGCTATTAACTCATTGGCTGTAATAGACATCCAATTCGTTTCAACCAGGATGAATGGCGTTAAGTCTGAATGCTCATGTTTCTGTTTAAGGCTGCAGCTATCGATTATTTTAGTAGTCGATTAATCAACTAGTTAGTTCGAATAATTGAGTAATCGGATTAGGAACATTTAATGCGTCGCAGAATAAATTTTAGGAGATGTAAAACAAAGGCTTGCTAAGATTTCTTCAAACTACGCAGAATTCCAACTTCATTTTAAAAAACAAAAATAATATACCTGATCGTAGCTTCAAACGGTATAAAAAATAAATAAATAAATAAATGAGGACCTAAGTACAACAAAAGAACAATTGGCTAACTTGCAGGGCAAAAGTCCGCTAGCTCAAATGCCATAAAATGCTAACATTGTTTTACAATGCTCCTAACAAATCATTCAAAAACATATTCCCACAAAAAAAACTGCCAAATATACCTATAAACAAAATTACAAATGTATTTAAAAAAAAAAAAAAAAAAAAGCATATTATCATAAACAAAAACATACCTTATGCTTGTTTTAAGAGGGAGCAACTGGAATCAGACATGTTAAATTAGTATTGTCAGATTCACAGTTGCCACTAGAGAGCAGTGTATCCACCCAAATCAATTAAAACGAATACTCGAAGCAGCAAAATTTGATTCGAAGCTTTTTTCGAATGGAATTACTCGAGTTAATCGATTAATCAGTGCAGCATTATTTCTATGCCATTATTGGTGCTAGATATCCAATCCATTTCACCTGGGAGAGACTGGCAGTGAATTATCAATGCCAATGAGTTAATATTTTTTTTATAAGTGACTATTATTCAGCTCTGAGCATCTTTTAGCATGAAGGGAAACTGGGTACTTGTCACAGGTTGTTAGTTTTCTTTGAGGCTTCGGGGTCCATACCACTATCCAAAAGCAGATTTCTTAAAATACGTGAAGACTCAAAATGTTTTGCAATCGAGGGATTACATTAATCCCTGGGCACATAGTTTTTTAGATTATATAATACTCAATAAAAATGGGAATTATGTCATGACCTCTGAAATTACACTATATGCAATTCGTTTGAGACGTTATCAGTTATTAGAGTCAAAACAATAATGATGATATCATAGATCTGATTGTTCGTCTAGTCTTTCATTTAAAACTAGGCTATACAGGTTGTCTGCTATTCTGTCACCTAGCTCTTGCCATGCTTCCTCTCCCAGCAGCGTCGCCGCCATCCCACAGTTCCTGATGGCGTCAGGTCCCACCCACTGTCATCTGTGGTTCTCATGTGTCTACCTGAGAAATGCCCTTTTCGGCTTGGAAGCGTCATGACACTTCCAAGCCTGCGGTTCTTCACTGGCCGCCGACAATGCACCTTTTTGGGACTTCCCACTTCCTTTTTCCTTGCTGCTGATGCTTCTTCTTCAGCACCGACTCCTCGTGCAAGTGCCAAGCCGGTTCTTGGAGTTCGAACGGCAGGCTCGTGTTATTAGAGGCGACTTGAGCGGCCATGATATCCCCCCTCTCTCGCCTCTCTACTCTTTCCACAGCACCCTTTTCTCTCAGCAAAGCTCCTTCACTCACTTGAGAGTAAATACCAAAGTTTTTTTTTTTTTAAACCCGAATAGTCAGTCGCTACATTTATTTAACACAACATACCTCACAGTTTCTTATTTTTTATTTTATCTTATTAATATAATGTATAATACATGTTTTTAGACAGTTATTTTGTATTTGGAGGTACTTAAAGGGTTAATTCCGATTTACACGGAAATTCAGGTTACATCGGCAGCTTAAGAACGGAACTTGTTGCGACTACCTGTATTAGGGATCTCCCACTTTGAACTGGCGATTCCAGTCAAAGATAAACCAAATGTGCATGATCAATCCAAAGAAGCAATTCTGCACTTTACTAGGTATCAAAAAAGGTGTATGTTGATATACTCGCCCAAGACTTGGATGCGATCTATATGGATTTGTATTAAAAAGATATAGCTGAACTTTGAACCTGAAATAATATCACAATGTATTTCACAGAATGAGGATCTTTCAAAATCGAAAATGAAACATTTGAATGCATCTACAAAGTATGCATTGATTAGTGAGTCACCATGGTTGTTTGTTTGCATTGTTTACATTTCAATCGGCCTGCAGACATCATGATTGTGGAAAAATTATGGGATGTTTGAGCCGACCTGCAGAACTGAAATCTCTGCTAAGCCTTTGATTCTTTCAATCCCCCGAGGTAGTGCTTCAGTTTCAAATCACATCTGCGGGCTCTCAGCGCTCAGCATTAACATGTTGGCACTCCCATGTTATGTTGCTTAACTGAGAAGGAGCTTTAGCACCGTAGGTTATGTAATAACATAAAATAAAATCCATCTAGAAAACTAGCACAAGACAAAATCATTTTTTGTCTGGCTGGATTAAAGAAATACACATGCATTTCATCTTTGTCCTGTTTTTGTATTTGGCTTTATGAGATATTATGCCTCCTACGCTCTCAGCAGGAGGCATTGATAGATTTGTTCAAAAATGTCCAACTATGTGGTTTTATCTTCGAAACATGCTCGGTGGCGTCATAGCTAAATGTGACTGATGGGGGGAAAAAAAACATTTTGAAATGTGGATGGAAGAAAAGGCTTCACTAAGATCAGTTGAGTATTACTCACTAAGTAAAAAAGGTTAGAAAACAGTGGGATTTCGTTGTTTTGTTCTTTTGATTGTTTAAGGCGTTCATCAGAATGCATAAGGTAATACCTCATACATTTGTGAAGTGTATTAGCAGGAGATAAGGATAAAGAGAGGGCATGTGGAAACATGAGTTTTTAATCATGAGTCATGTGAGTGTCAGCTTTGAAAAGTGAAGCTTCAGCCCCCTCGGGCATCAAGCTTGCTAGCATGGCGCTATCACTTATTTCACACGATCATGTGGGAATTCATCCCTATTTATCACTTCTGCTATTTGCCAAGTAACACCGCAGGAAGGATTTTTCACTATTAATGCGAGCAATTCTGTGTAAAAGTATCACTTACAGCCTCATCCATATGATGTGATATAATCAACTGTCATTAGGTTTAACTTGAAAGCCGTGTTAGAAAATATGGCACTAAAATACCTCCGGGTACTATAGCTGGGCATGAAAACTGTTTACAGTACATTGTCAATCAAATGAGTCATGAGTCATTCCGTCAATCTCAGAAATTTAGGCTACATTCACAATGCAGGTCAATTCCAACGTCTTTGCCCACATGCAACACGTATCTGATTTTTCTTCATGCAGTGTGAAGCAAATGCGACCTGGGATCATTTGTATGTTGGCATGTATGTTAGTATGACAACAACTGGTTGTCTATCCAACACTTCTGAAATATGAACATACAGTGGTATGAAAAAGTATCTGAACCTTTTGGAATTTCTCACATTTCTGCATAAAATCCCATCAAATCTGATGTTTGTCAAAACCACACAGATGAAAAAAAGAGTGTCTGCTTTAACTAAAACCGCCCAAACATTTATAGGTTTTCATATTTTAATGAGGCTAGTATGCAAAAATTGACAGAAGAGGGAAAAATAAGTAAGTGAACCATCACATTTGACATTTTGTGGCCCCCCATTTGGCAGCATTAACTTCAACCAGACGTTTCCTGTAGCTACAGATCAGTCTGGCACATCAATCAGGACTAATCTTGGCTCATTCTTCTCTACAAAACTGCTGTAGTTCAGTCAGATTTCTGGGATGTCTGGCATGAATCGCTATCTTTAGGTCATACCACAGCACTCAATGTGGTTCAAGTCTGGACTTTGACTTGGCTACTCCAGAACGTGTATTTTGTAGGGCTTTCAAACGATTAAAATTTTTAATCGAATTAATTACAGCTTAAAAATTAATTAATCTTAATTCATCGCAATTCAAACCATCCATAAAATATGCCATATTTTTCTGTAAATTTTTGTTGGAATGGAAAGATAAGACACAAGACGGAAATAAACATTCAACATACGGTACATAAGTACTGTATTTGTTTATTATAACAATAAATCAACAAGACGGCATTAACATTATTAATATTCTGTTAAAGCGATCCATGGATAGAAAGACTTGTAGTTCTTAAAAGATAGTACAAGTTAGTACAAGTTATAGAAATTTTATATTAAAACCCCTCTTAATGTTTTCGTTTTAATAAAATTTGTAAAATTTTCAATCAAAAAATAAACTAGTAGCTCGCCATTGTTGATGTCAATGGTCAAGATTTTCTTTTTCAAATATTTCCCTTTGTAAACGGTTTATGCTTTTCTATTTTTCTTTGTTTGGATCGATTATTTATCATCTGAAATATTGGGGGAAATGCGACAGTAACAAAAAAAATACAATTAAGCGACAGTTATACTGTATAATAGATATCTGTGACCTACTTACAGACACTATTTTTTTCATTGTGACGTAAATTGTTAAAAAGTTTAGAATACGCGAGTGAATAATTTTTTAAAGTCTTTTTTTTAAACTAAATATTAGACATTTATTAATGATTCTAAGCTCAAAATAAGAGACATTTCGAATAATATAATTACTTAGCTTCTTTTTATGGCTGGGTTGAAACAAAAGCGGTTGCGCGGTGTCCGTAAACTGGGGTCTCCAGGGTAAAACAGACAAACTAAAAATAGTTCAGGGGCTATATGCGCAATGAAACAGCTATGGCAGCATATAGACATATTGTTTTCTCAAACACAACAGTTCTTTTGGCTAAAAACACAGCAGTTTATTTTAAAGAGGGGTGTAAGAGCAGAAACTACTTTTTCAGGCCTGTGTTTTATGCCATATATACATATATATAATTATTTATTTTTTTTCTGTTTTCTGAATCCTTAAGATGAGTCTGCTTGCAAGCTCAGATGCAACCTGAGGATGCAAATTTTGAAGTGAAAGTTTCTGAAATGAGAATTTATTCATCAAGCAATTGAATAACACAAAATCTCAATGATAACGGTTTCATTTCAAAGGGAAAAAACCACTTACTTGTCAATAGCCACATCTGTTGTCATAGTTTTGATTTTTTTCTTTTTGATAGGAACTGATTGAACTTCTCGTCTCACCCATTAAGTGTAATTAAAAAGGCGATATACAAATTCAGCTATTTTAATGAGGTTATCATGGGCTTTATTGGAATTTAAAAAGATAATCAATGTAAAGCACAGACCAGCGAACTAAAATGTGAAAACGAGAGTACAGTATACGGTATGCACCAGTAGGCCTTATCATAATCAAGGAGGCTCTGCCTTGCCTGCCGTGACCCTAGAGAGGAAAAAAAAAAGATGAACGGGTGAAAACTGACTTTTGTACAGTATGCACCGTAGGTATAAATTATTTTGGCTTTGTAACTGCAATTGTCATGTTTCATGAATGATTCTTTCTTTACACCACAGTACATCACTGTTCCTTTTGTATTGCATTGCTGTGGCACAGTGGATTACAATGCACATCCACCTCACAGTTGTTAAATCAAGGGTTCAACCCCTGGCTTCCTTCACTCCAAAACATACATAATAGATTTGTGAAACACTCTGAATTGTCCGCAGTTTGGGTTGTGAATGTGAAAGTTTGTTATCTATATGTGCCCTATGATTAAATGTTAAGCAGCTCAGGGTTTAAACCGCCTCCCACCCACAGTCAGCTGGGATAGGCAACCTTCATGAACGTAAGCAGTACATATAATAAATGAGTAGATGGATTTATGTTAATATCTTGCAAACATTTGATCATGAGCTTCAGAGTTAGGTTCTGGTTTCCACTTCTAATAAAACAAATGTCAAAGGAAGCCAGTTTTGGCTGCGGTTTGAGGATCCACGTCAAACTTAGCGATTACGGGGCCATCTGCTCCCACTGGGCTCAGCTGGAAGTTGGACTCTTGTAATCTGGCCTGATGAGGTTGGACTTAGAGAAGACTATCATGGTAGTACATATTTTGCCACTAAATGTTAAAAAGCATGGCTTTGGATTAATCAAGTAAAGTACAGTGGTACCTCCAAAACTACGTAAGATAAAATGTTAAATAATTATAATGTTCTGTTTTACAATGTTATTTTCTGTAATGCCACCATAGAAGTCTACCACTTATTGCAATGAAGCAGACTAGTAACTTATTGCAAACAAACAAACGGCTACTCTGGCTAACCCTGTCTGACATTTTCATGAACACAAGACATGAAATGTACATCGTAAAGACAATGTGAAGAGACTCACCTCTCAACCACACACATTGAACCTCCCGATGCATGTTTGCATTGTGTCATTACTTCATATAAAATTAGTTTTAAAACGTATTTAAATTCACGTTGCTTAAGATAATGAGGACAAACTCCATAGAAAATTGATGGGTAAAAAAAATGATTACTTAAAACATGCTTAAAATACTTAATAAAGTTATTATAATGGCTTCACTTTTTGTGGTAAAAGTGGCTGGTACAAATTTGTGTTCGACTTTGGACATTCTGAAATTGTGTACAGTATTTGATAAATAGCTATGGGAGCATGCAATGGCACAGTAGATGGAGCACAATCCGTAATATTCCATTCACTCTGCTCTGAATAGAAAATGAATGCATTCAATTAGTCTTCAGTCAGAGATGGATAATAATGAGTTTCAGTGTGCAGAGCTCCTTCCTCCTTCCCTCACGCTCAATGAGAGGCCCAGAGACTAATGTTACCTCTCTCTGGTAAATGCATACTGCACCAGGAAGACGTCTGATGGAGTCTATGAATAATTAACTAACATGATTACAGTGATGAAAGCTCACAAATCTCTCGACTCATTTAGCACTGTCCGAGGTAGGTGGAAACGACTGCGTATCACGAATTGTGTGAAAGCGGTAAGGATGGAGAGACATCAAATATAAACTGCAAGGATGTAGCACAGCCATAATTGTGGTCACATGAGAAAGGGAATATGAAGAAAAATTGAAGGACAGGTGTCGATATCAGGTGCATGCACCACACAGCCATCTGTGACACTGGGGAGCACAAAGACATGCTCATTAGAATCTGTGGATGTGTGTTTTATACAAGCGCAGCTTAGTTATCGCTCTGATTACGTTCTATGCATGCAAATGTAAATTAATAGCACTCTTCGGTCACGACATGATGGGGCTCTCTGTAGAGTAGGACTCATTGGAAAGCCTTTAGCAAGCACCAGTCATTATCCCCCACCACCCCATCCTTCCATGTTCTACATTGCTCCTATTGTCTAAGGTCATGGGAAGCTTTAGCCTGTCCCAGCCTGGACTGGTTGGCAGATGAATCACAAGGCAAATATGGAGTCTGAAAACATTTAAACCGTCACTGAGTAGAAACTGCACCAAGTCAGGCGAGTGAACTGCTACAGAATCAGTGACACTGCACCAGTCATTACTCATTGTATAACGGAAAAGGGCACTGTATGAACAAGCAGTGGCATGGGAAAAAAATCTGAGAATATGACCAGTAGGGGTGTAATGGTGCACGTGGATGTATTGAACTGTTTTGGTTTTACATGTTAGAAAAGCTCGGTCATCCGGGAGGGACTCTGTGTCGAGCCGCTACTCCTCCGCGTTGAGAGGAGCCAGTTGAGGTGGCTCAGGCATCTGGTTTGGATGCCTCCTGGACGCCTCCCTGGAGAGGTGTTCCGGGCATGTCCCATCAGCGGGAGGCATCGGGGACAACCCAGGACACACTGGAGAGACTACGTCTCTCGGCTGACCTGGGAACGCCTTGGGATCCCGCTGGAGGAGCTGGTTGAAGTGGCTGAGGAGAGGGAAGTCTGGGCTTCCCTGCTAAAGCTGCTGCCCCTGCGACCCGACCCCGGATTAAGCAGTGGATGGATGGATGGATGGATGGACGGACGGACGGATGGATGGGGTTTGCATGTTTGGTTCAGTTCACTTGCATACGGTTTCGTTTATGTTTTATGCATTTTTCCCTCATAAAATGTATTACTAGCACAATTTCCTTTCCTTGGGGAGTTTCCGTGCAGATGTCCCTGATGGCTGAATTTTGCAGTGAAGGCGGTATGACGGCGTAGACCCTACGTCGTCATTGAGCATTTGAAGTTCTGCTTCAAAGGAACGGATTGCTCTGTAATTCGCCACCAAGCCACTACAGAGGTGTGGCATTGTCTTTGTACAGTTGTGGCGAATTCCTTTAGTTTTCCTCCGGTCATAGACAGCAATGGTAATGAAGATGGACCTTGTCTATTTGCTGTTGAAGCTAATCGATATTGAACAATGTTGTTAATACAAATGTTGAAGGGTAGGTGACAGAAGACGTTTGCGAATGTTTGAAAATGGTGGTGTTGTTGTGCTGAATCGGAAACAACGTTCTGAGCAGACCAATCACAGTCCTTCGACTTTGAGGTCACGACTCATTGACGTGACGCGTAGTCAGGATTTTTGGGAGGCGTTCGTCAAGCTACGAGTTGTAAATCAGGTCTGTGTTAATAGCGTAGGTCAGCCGTCACCGCAACGCAGAAGCATAAATAACCAGCCTTAAGTGTCGGACATATTTACCAAGAGGGCTGTGCACCAGTAGCTAGCAGATGTGACAAATAGCCTCATGACAAAGCATGTGCCAATAATCAGTTTGAAGGTATACCGAGGTTTTAAAATGTCCAAGTATCAGATACCGTAGAAACCGGCCATACCGATAATGAACTATTTTTGGAGTCTGCCCAGCCACTTGCAAACTAGACTTAACAAGCAGTGTGCCACTGCCTTTGAAGACTTAACAAGCGGTGCGCCGATGCCTTTGAAGTTTATGAGCAATGGTGAAGATGGAGGGAGTGGAGGGAGGTTGTTAACTAGAGACATGGTGCCCACAGGCATCATCCCCCAAGGAACACAAAATTAACCCAATGGGAAGAGTTGTTTTTTTTTACCTCAATGTTAAAAAAAAATAATAATAAGTGTGCTGCAGCACACTAAAGGCTAAAGGCTGTGCATGCATGCCCTCTGCTAGCTAACTCGTGACCTACAGGCAACACAGGTACATAGGTATATGGGCTGTGCCCACATTCCCTCTAATAACTAACAAGTAACCTAGAGGCAACACAGACACCATATGCCCGCAATTAATTTATATAAATCAAGGATCAACAGATCATGGCCAATGCCACACAACTACCAAGTTTCAAGACGATTGTTTCACAAAGGACCGAGGACTAGGACTTACAAGTTAGCGTCCACAAGAACAACAAAAACAATTGAAACCACAGAGGGCCAGACTGACTTGCCATGTATTTTGTCCATGGTTAAAGTCAAGCTGGCATGCCAGGCTACTGACTTTATATCTCCCTGCTGAACTCCAGAGATAATGATTGGAGACTGAAGAGATTGTATTTTGTATGAACGCTTTTCAGAAAATAACAAATGCACATTTCCGAGTTTGGCACCACATTAATCTGGGCTACTAACGCCAAATTTTGAATAATTTCTGCGCCCAGAGAAACGCCATGTTAGACCGGGTAACGGTAATTCGTAAAATTTGTGTTTGTCCAAGTCCAGCAATGTGGAGTTTATCCTTTGTCATTTTTCTTTTTCTATTCACTTTGGCCGTCCACTTTTATGTTTGTGTGAACTCATGTTAGCTGTTCCAGTTAACTGACTAACATACTTTTTCCACTCAAGTGACTGATGAAATTGATGATGAAAAAAAAACAAACAAAAAAAACAAGGACTACACTTTGTATATTGATATAAGTGGTTTGTGACCATTTCTACGGACCTCCGTGAAGTTGCCCCCCCCCCATCAGACCCAAATTTGTATGAAAATGATGTCAATTGTTTGTGCTGTAAAAACAAATGTCATTTATGCTATCGTTTTTTTAGATATTGCGATATTAATTTCGAGTGAAGACGTCACACTGGCTGAGGGAGCATATCAACTCTATAACAGGGGGTGTCAACATCTAGCACAAACTAATTCGGGTCCATTATGCAGTAAATGGGGGGCTTGAGATTTGAATTTCGGGTAATGACGTCACTTTCAGGCCCTCATTTACTGCAAAATGAACCAGAAGTGGTGCCATTCTAATACGTTCGTGCTAGTTGTTTGGACACCCCTCTGTAATTGAGAGTTGCTACGCGTCGTCAGCCACAGGAGTTATGACGTCCTCACTCGAAATTAATCTCATTATCTATAAAACAATAGCAGCACAAACTACTTTTTTTTTTTCAGCACAACCGACATTTTTTTTTTTTTTTTTACAGAACAAATAATTGACACAATTTTCAATCTAACCAGGGAGCTGATTGACCTAAGATTAATCTATAAAAGAGTTGTAAATATCTCAAACGATTGCAGGACAAAAAACATTTTTATAGCACAATTCGCATAATTTTGATATCAATTTGCGTTTGATAGGAGGGGGGCAACTTCACTTCAACTTCAGGTCCGTAGAAATGGTCACTAAGCACATATAGCTATATAGAAAGTCTCGTCCCTTTTTTTTTCTTTTCTTTCCTTTTCTTTACTTTTGGATCGTCCTTTTGCAGTCGTGCTGTGGCTTCTTGCAGTCGTTCTGTGGCTACTTACGGTCGTCTTGCGAGCCGTTTGCAGTCGTGTTGCAAGCCATTTGCATTCGTGTTGTGGCAGTTGTGGTAGATGCTTTTGCCAATTTGCAGGCGCGCTTTAGGAATTGGGGATTGTGTTATGCCAGTTTGCATTTGTGCGTTTTTGTTTTGCATTCATGTTGCGAGCCATTTGCATTTGTGTTCTGCCAATTGGGGTTTGTGCTTTTGCCAACTTGCAGTCGTGCTTTGGCAAGTGGGTGTCGTGTTGTGCCAGCTTGCATTTGTGCTATTTTCCTTTTGCAAAGTGTTTGCAATTGGGGTTGGTGCTTTTTTTTCTATTTGCAAAGTGTTTGGACTTTGCATTTCGCCTGACACCTCTTGGTCACCGTATGTATGCCGATTGGGACGACGAATGATAGCGAAAGAGAGCTAACAGGCCACCTGGCGGGTACGAAGCAGTCGGAGACACCAAGCGAGAAAGAAGATGTTCTTGATTTTTTTCGTTGCTTGAATCGTAAAAATTTGCCTGCACATTGAGACTGGTCTTCTCTCGTGACGATCCTCATAGCGTGAAAAACGTATAAGGTGAGGGGCACGTAACATGAGTGCCCACTGTATGAAATAAAATTGCCAAGCGTGTGACTCAAACCAGTTGTTACAAGTTTGCCTCAATGAAAAAAAACATCTCCCCTAATTGTAAATATCCAACATGCTATGTTATTTTCCAAGTATTTTACGCGTTCGACAATGTAAAAGGTCTTGTTGAAATGTACATTAAATTGCATTTATTTGGTTGGAAATGTTTTGGTTTTTATTTTCCCCAAAAAACGATGCATGTTACCAGCGCTGCCCATTGTGATGGGACTGCTCTGAAACTTAACTTTTTTTGGGGGTCAAATATTTACAATATCCATGAAAAAAAAAAATTCTCATCTACACGCAATTGAAAAAAAAAAAAATCAAACCTGGCCTGATAAGACCCCAAAGGTAGTTCATTACTTTACCACCCTCTAGTCCTGTCTTTTTTACTGTACGTATGTGTAGTCGTCAGAAAAATAAATGCATAAAGTATTAGTATACATTTATTCATTGATCTTATGAGCCGCTTATCCTCAAGAGGGTCGCGGGGAAAGTAGTATTAGTTTTTCATAAAATCTAATGTAACACAGAAACAAAGTACAATATTTATATATTGTTACTTATCACCTCAGATATACAGTATATGCACTTTAATTAATTGTAATTTTCAATTTACTTCCAGAAACGGAATATAAAAAAAAAAAAATTGCAGAAAAGTATTGGATAAATTTTTTTAAGCGCCTCAGTTACTAAAGCATCTATAAAATTTAGCAAGACACACATTACTTTGACAGCAGTGCAGGCATGGCCTGGTAGAAGGAAAGAAATGGATTGTAGTACTGTAGGTGACAAATGATGGGTGGGTTTTTCCGCTCTGCCTCTCTTGCCCTGGCTTGCCTGCCAGGGCAGAGAGATTGCATCATTAAAGAGGATGAAGTCATGCTGCAACAGAAGGGTGGAACAGGTGCTGCAAATTTAATTTGAGCAGGGGGGGATGATGCCCGAGGAAAAAAAAAATCTACTCCTCTAGTCTGATCTCAGATATTTCTCAGTGTTTGTTAAATTTCTGTTGTATGAATCTGTTGTACGATTATATCCTTCAGCAATTAAACATACTCACAGCCACACATCCGTAGTACGACTTCTTTGTTTCATTGTGTTATTGTCCCTGTGGGAACATTTTGTTTCGTAGTGATGCTTCCTGCCACGGAAACATTGAAGCATGCACATAATTATGTAGTACGGCTGTTAGTAGAAGGGAAAAACCACGGGCGCAAACAAATCCAAAGAACATACAGTGTGAGGCAGAAAGTCAATGCATGTCTCTTTTCTATCAGCGGAACCTTATTAATGATGCAATACTCTTGGTTCAGCCAGCTGGCACTATTCGCTCTCATCAGCACCACAAGATGATAAGTGGGACTCAACTGGCTTAACCAATGTAGGGTATATGGCTACAGTCTGGTTTGTCTTGTTGCAGACTTGTGCTAAACTTAAGCCACAACACATTAACTGCCATGATAACATTCATCAGCACAATGGACTAGACATATTATAAGATATTCACAAATGTACTATTGTTTTTAGAGATGAATAACGAATAGTAGCCTTTTTTTTTTTTTTTTTTTTCTTTTCTTTTCATTAATTTTAGTGATAGGTTATATATGGTTAAGGTCTTGCAGCTTGAAAACCATTTCTTTTCAGGAATGTCAAAGAGATACAGCTATTTTCAATGCTATTTTTGGTCAGTAATTTGTAAAAGTATCACCCACCCCCCAGTATGCTTGTCAGAGTCTAGTCTATCACTACACTACTACTATCTATAACTACACCATAGAGCAGGGCGGTAAACCGAAAATTTACCGGCACCGAAATTCTTCACGATGACTGACGTAATTTTGACCATGACAGTAAATTCGGTAATTTAATAAAACAAGAAAATATAGTCTTTTCATCCCGCGTTGACTCTTGTGTTGTTTGGCAATGTTCATTCCCCTTTAAGAAAGCAGAAAGTGTGCTTACGTATGGAGTCACGTGGTTATCAGGAAGCCAAACAAACAAGAGCCCTGTGGCTAACGCTAGCGGCTAACGCTAGCGGCTAACGCTACAAGCAAACGTGATAGAGTGTGGCTTAAGGGAGGTTCGCCAAACTTTCACCCGACATTAAATAGACTCTTGGCGGCATCCAGAAAGGCTTTCACCCGCTGTCCTTCCTTGTTCTCACAATTTTCAAAGAGGATGCTTTCAATGCTTTCTACTAGTAGCCAAGCCAGAGGCTAACGCTAGCGGCTAACGCTACAAATAAACGTGATGGAGTCGGATAGCGGCTCTAACCTTGCCGAAACAGCTGAACTTAATGAGTGGATTGGGCACGGATTGCATCGAGCAATTAGTATGTCACGTTATTGTGTATCTCTGTCTATGTGTGATTTCTGAGGGCTGTTATGATAGTAAAGCATTCAGCATTAAGTACAATCCAACAGTGAAAATTTTAATATGACTGTTTAATGGCCCCAGCTATTTTTCTGTATGTGCTTAATTCTGTGTCATTAGATCAATGCAGCTTTAATGTGTGTGTGTCTGTGTGGGGGTTCATGTGTGCTTGCATGTTTTAAAAAATGCACTGGGAAAAAAAAACTGAAACCTTGAAGTAAACACTTGTGTTAAGTAAATATGTCACAGCAGCCATTAACAAAAAGTTGTCTTTTTGAAGTGTACTGTTCAAGCTGTAAGTCATTTGTATTACAATGATATGTTTGCACAGGCATATTGATTTTGACAATGTACATTGTTCAAGCCATACAAGTTGTTATAAATGTTCATACTTGAATTCTTATTGTTTACAATAAATTTTTGTATACTTAATGTTTAGACTGCATGTACGATTGTTAAACATATTAAATTGAAAGCTGTTAAATAAATCAGCAAGAAACGGTTAATCTGTATTTCATGCATTGATTCAGATTTTCAAATTATATAACAGTCCGCTTGGGCGAATTTATCGTCATTTATCGTTATCGAGGTAAATCTGCTCAATTTACCGCGATATGTGCTTAAGGCCATATACACCATACACCAGTAAAGTAGTCACCAAGTATTTTTATGCAAACAGAATCATCTATTGACCAGTGCTGGATGCTGGTCTTTCAAGAAGGGGAAGCTCAAAGTGTGTCTGCCTGTCAGTTAGGGTTGCCAACAATCTCTTTAAAAATGAAATCGTCCTGTATTCAGACACAAAAGTATGAAAAAGTATCTGAAAATTTTTTGGAATTTCTCACATTTCTGCTTAAAATCACCATCAAATGTGATCTAATCTTTGTCAAAATCACACAAATGTAAAAACTAAAGCCACCGAAACATTTATAGGTTTTCATATTTTAATGAGGAAAGCAATCAAACAATGACAGAAGGAGGAAAAATAAGTATGTGAACAATCACATTTAATACTTTGTGGCAGCAATAACTTCTACCAGACGCCTCTTGTAGCTGCAGATCAGTCTGGCACATCGATCAGGACTAATCTTGGCCCATTCTATTCTACAAAACTGCTGTAGTTCAGTCAGATTCCTGGGATGTCTGGCATGAATTGCTGTCTTTAGGTCTTGCTACAGCATCTCAATGGGGTTCAAGTCTGGACTTTGACTTGGCCACTCCACAACGTGCACTTTGTTCTTCTGAAACTATTCTGAAGTTGACTTACTTCTGTGTTTTGGATCATTGTCTTGTTGCAGCATTCATCTTCTTTTTAGCTTCAACTGTCTGACAGACGGCCTTAGGTTTTCCTCCAAAAGATCCTGATAAACTTTTGAATCCATCCCTCCATTAATGATTGCAAGTTGTCCAGGCCTTGAGGCAACAAACAGCCCCAAATCATGATGCTCCCTCCACCATGCTTCACGGTGGGGATGAGGTGTTGATGTTGGTGATCTGTTCCATTTTTCCTCCACACGTGACGTTGACGTTGTTCTTCCAAAACAATTCAACTTTGGTTTCATCAGTCCACAAAATATTTTGCCACAACATCTGTGGAGTGTCCAAGTGCCTTTTTGCGAAGATTAAACGAGCAACAATGTTGTTTTTTAGACAGCAGTGGCTTCCTCCTTGGAGTCCTCCCATGAACACCATTCTTGGCCATAGTTTTACATAGAGTTGATGTGTGCACAGATATATTAGACTGAGCTAGCAATTTCTGTAAGTCTTTAGCAGACACTCTAGGCTTCTTTTTTACGTCTCTGAGTTTTCTGCGCTGAACTCTTGGCGTCATCTTTGCTGGACGGCCACTCCTTGGGGGAGAAGCAACACTGCCAAACTCTCCCTATTTGTAGACAACTTCTCTCACTGTGGACTGATGAACATCCAGACTTTTATAGATGGTTTTGTATTCTTTCCCAGCTTTACACAAACCAGCAATCCTTGACCGCAGGTCTTCAGACAGCTCTTTTGACCGAGCCATGATGCACATCAAACAATGCTTCTCTTCAAGAAAATTCTTACCAGGTCTGTGTTTTATAGTGGGCAGGGCAACTTTAAACCACTTATCAGTGATTGGGCACACACCTGACTTAAATTGTTTGGTAAAAATATATATTTCAATTGCTCATTAAGCCTTTAAGGCAGAGGGTTCACTTCCTTATTTTCACCCCTTCTGTCATTGTTTGCATGCTATCCTCATTAAAGTATGAAAACCTATAAATGTTTGGGTGGTTATAATTAAAGCAGACATTGTTTTTTTTTTTTCTGTGTGATTTTGACAAAGATCAGATCACATTTGATGATGATTGTATGCAGAAATGTGAGAAATTCCAAAAGGTTCAGATACCTTTTCATACCGCTGTATGTGTCCCATATAAAGCTTACATGGGACGCGCTTTGTCCCGTATTGTCATAAAAATAGAAAATAGTGTTTTAATTGTAAAACGAATGAATAAGGGTATGGCGCTTTTCAAGAATATGTAGTGGAGCGCATTCCCCCGCCTCTCCTGCATTCTGACCAATGAGGTGACAGAACAATGACGATCCCGCTCATCTCATTGGTCGAGGAGGTACTGTCGCTTACCATGAGGAAAACAAGATGACATAAGAGTTTTGGAGATAAGAGTTTTGAGTGAAAAGCAAGTTAAAAATGTTAATTTGTTTTCTTGCTCTTCTCTGTGTACTTTATTTTCACTATTTGCATTGTATTTTTGGGTTCTGTCAATTTCGTTTGCATTTACACATTATATTTGGAGTGATCATTTGCAGAATTGTTATTACTGAGTGGACTATTCAATTCAATTCAATTTTATTTGTATAGCCCTGGATCACAACAATGTTGTCTCAAAGGTCTTTGCAGAGGCAACATGATACACAATCAGAAACAGCAAACGAAGCAACAAAGATGAATAAATAAATTCAAGTCCTGGGTATCCCCCATCCTTAGACCCTCCATGTCGGCAAGGAAAAACTCCAAAAACTCCAGAGTCTTCGGGAGAAAACGGGAAACCTTGGGGAGTACCACAGTCAGGAGAGATCCACTCCCAGGACGGATAGACAGGAAGCCCCAGGACCGCTAATGGGAATTAGCAGGCAAAGTTACAGACCGTAAAAAATGTGGTGGAGTAAAGGAACAAGAAGAGGTCCATCTAGCCAGATGAGACGGGGGTAGCAACGAAGACGTCGATCCAGCTTGGGGTCCGGACAGTCAGGAGGCTGCAGCTGAAAAATAGCCCCTCCCCAGGGGGGGGACGGGGGGGGGGGGGGACCGGGTGACTAGTGATGAAGAGACTAGACAACTAGATATTAACATTGTAAAATAGAAATAAAGTAAGATAAGTGGTAGGTAGCGTGAGAAAAAGGAGATAGAACTCAGTGGCTGTACTTCACCCAGCTTTATAGCTTCTAGTGCAGCTTAGACTAAACTTTGAGTCTACTCCGACTTCAACTAGTCTGACCATAAGCTTTGTTGAATAGGAACGATTTTAATCTAATCTTAAATGTGTAGGCTGTCTCGGCTTCTTTAATATTAGCTGGAAACTGATTCCATAAAACAGGGGCTTGGTGGCTAAAGGCTCTAGCTCCGACAGTACTTTTAGAAACCCTGGGAACTACCAGTAGACCTGCATTCTGAGAGCAGAGTGTTCTGTTGGGGCGGTATAGAACCAGAGCATCGGAGAGATAAGATGGCCCCAACCCATTAATGGTCTTCAATGTAAGAAGGAGGATTTTAAATTTATTTCTAAACTCGACTGGAAGCCAGTGAAGGGCCTGGAGCACAGGGGTGATGTGCTCTCTTCTATTGGTTCCTGTTAAAAGTCTTGCTGCTGCGTTTTGGACAAGCAGAAGACCTTTTAGGGAACTTTTAGGATAAGCTGCAAGTAGGGAGTTACAGTAATCCAATCTCGATGTAACGAACGCGTGAATTAATTTTTCGGCATCGCTTTTAGATAAAATATTTCTCATTTTGGCTATGTTGCGCAGGTGAAAGAAGGCCGTTCTGCTGGTATGTTTAATGTGAGCTTTAAACGATAAGTCAGGGTCGAATAAAACTCCTAGGTTTTTAACTGTGGTGCTGGAGGCTACACTTACATTGTCCAGAGTGACTATCTGGGCAGCTAAAGAGTCTCTCACACTTTTCGGGCATATTATTTTCAGGATTAAGTAGAAGATAGTTAGTGCTCATCCAGGTATTTATATCTCGGACGCAGGTGCTTAGTTTGTCCACTTGCCTGATCTGCTCATGTTTAATTGATAAATACAGTTGTGTGTCGTCAGCGTAACAATGAAAGTTAATGCTATGTTTTCTGATATTACCTAGAGGAAGCATATACAGCGTAAACAAGATAGGCCCGAGGACCGGTCCTTGCGGCACACCGTAACTGACTCTAGAGTACGGTGATGATTGCTGGTTTACATTGACAAACTGGTACCTATCAGATAAATATGATTTAAGCCAGCAGAGGGCTGCTCCTCTAATGCCTATGTCACATTCTAATCTCTGCAATAAGATATTATGGTCGATTGTGTCAAAGGCTGCACTCAGGTCCAATAGAACCAGGATCGAGACTAATCCAACGTCAGCGGCTAGTAACAAGTCATTAGTTACTTTGAGTAATGCAGTTTCAGTGCTATGATGAGCTCGAAAGCCAGACTGGAAATGTTCAAATAAATGATTGTCCTGTAGGTGCTGAGAGGGCTGTTTAATTACCACTCCTTCAAGGACTTTGCATAATGAATGCACCTAGTTTATTTAAAAAAAAAAGTTTTTATTTTTGCAAGTTTTAAAAAAAATGGCCAAAAACACACACATAAAATAAACGCTCAGCACCTTAAGAGTTAACGTATACAGTTTTAAATTTAACATGATAGATAGTTAATTAATAAAGACAGTTAATTGTATTATAGTAACTTTTGTATTGGGGAAAAAAAAAAAAAACATTGCTGATAATCATTGTTTTTCATGTGCATATATTACTCAAATATGTACCAAATTCAGTTTTGAGAAAAATTATTATATTCTACTTATAATTAAAATTAAAAAATTCACATTAAAAAAAAAAAGTGTGACTGTTATCGGGCCAGCCGACTTCACCAACAGGGGTAGATAATGCCAAAACAAAAGGCAGTGGCCTTTGAAATCCATTGGCACCACTATCAAAACCACTGGCACAGGTCAACACGTCAGTTATTGATCCCAATAATCGCAAAAAACAACAATTTGCTTAAATAACATGGATACCTTTAGTTTTTTTGCGGTAAATTTAAAGAAAAGTGGTGCAAAACATGAATTTTGTGCAAATAATCCTAGTCCAATTCCATATGCATATATAATGTATAATGTACAAACAATAGGTGTAGCTCTGATGAAGGCGGAAGTACACGCCGAAACATGTCAGGTAAATAAAACAACGTTTTGTCTATGATTATCGAAAAATTTAACTAAGACGCATAGCTCATGTAACTCATGCAGCCATTAGAGTGCTGTCATCTCATACTGATTTTATGTCCATTGGTCACATGACCAGGGAGTTTTTGCTCTAAAATGATGTTTGTAATATTTATTATTTTTGTGAAATTTTGGCGTGTAACAAACTGACGTGTGGCGTCAGCATTTACCCGTTTTCAACTTTGTGGCGTGCACCCACCCAGAACACTTCTAACCCAACCAGAAACATGAATAAATCCAAATCGACTACACTAACAACTTACACATATTTTAATGTTTTGGGGAAATAAACACACCAAAAACACATTTTTTTCTTGGGAGCTCCAGGGGGAGGTAAGCCCATTACAGAGCCCCGTGCCAGGGTGAAGCTTTTGTGTCTTCTCCTTACCGCCCTCTAGAAGTCTCGGTTGTCGCGGTAACAATTTAGAAGTCAAAGAGATAACTAACGCAATTATGACTAACGATTTTCAAGCTAAAACGTTGCAATTACGATATTATTTTCTCCGAAGTTACGTGGATGAATTATCATGTCATGTTCATACCAATTTTTTCATACTTGTTAACTTTTCTTGAACTTACCTGTCTGCATATGTAGGCATTGATCTGCACACCTCACCGTAAACCGCTTTTTTTTTGTCTCATCGTGGTCGAGCCAATTCCAGCGGTCTTTCCACTGGGGCTGAAACTTTCTGTCCCTTTTCTTTTCATTTTAGATTTCGCTTTTTCTTAACTCCTCCCGTGATTTTCACTTTTTTGGGTGGTCTTTTTCCCTGGTGCTTGGCCAGGTGCTGGGGGTTTCAGACACATGTCGTCCTGTACTATAATCAGAGGTGCACATAATTTTTTCGCCCAGGTTCTCAGAGGAGGGCCTGGAGATGTGACTTGGTCCTCATTGAGCTTGAGAGCCGACCCGCCTGATGCGATAAATTTATGACAAGCTTTACTTAGAGCCAATTCACTTTAATTAATTATATTAACAATTAATGCTTGATTAACATCAACTGGCACAACAAAATTGGCATTACTTTAAAGTGAAATGTAAAGAAATAAACATAAAAGCACCAATTCAAAATAAAGGGCATTATGCGGCTCCCACATTAACACCAAGCCTTTTTAAAAGTGGGATGTCCTCCTCATAAGACCTCACTGAACGTGCATGTTTAGCTTTGTAAAATGCGAGCAAAAACACGTTTGTCAGTGCATGTCGCTGTTCATTACCTTTATTCCGCGACTTGTCCATAGGGCGAGTGGGGTCATCGATAGTTTGCTTAATTGCCACATGCTCTCTGTTTTTTTCGTGATTTCAAAGTTTGGATGGCTGAAATTCTATGACCCCACATAAAATGCGCTGCTCTTATCGGCGACATTGGGATTCTCACGGCACATTTTGTACCGCATTTCCGTGCGAGCATCATTTGCTTCTAGCCACGGTACCTCCTGTGGCCACTTTTCAGCAAAAGTCCTTTTCTTCGGTAGCTCCGGTGACGTCTCTGTCGTCTGTCTGTCTTTTGACGGGGGTGGGAGAACACGGAAGTAATTACTCAGTGTGGCCTGCCTCTTCGACATTTTGAGAAGTTATTTTCTCGTTTCCGCCGCAAATACAGTGGTCAGCCATCGGTACGCAAAAGCGTATGGAAGCCGTTGAGGGCCAGCGCGTTTGTCTACGTCCAGTACGCATGCGCGCATGCGGACCACTTATGTGCACCCCTGACTATAATGTTAGGTTGGTACTGAGATACTGTCAATTAATCAGCAACAGTAATCAGTAGAGGCGTGCAAAATTTCCGATTCTTAGATTATTCGCGATTCAGCCGTGGAAGATTTGAGAACGAGTCACAAACATCCAAATTCCGATTATTGAATTATACCAGGTAAAGCGGAATTAACAGCGCGGTCTTCGGGACGCAATGAGGAACGGACCGAGAGCAAATATCATGTTTAACTCATGCCGCTAGATAAAAAAACAAAAATACCTGATTGCGGCCGACAGCTGGTTCAAACAACGCCCAGTTGCTAGTTGCTACAAACATACGGCTACATACAGCTATAGTAGATATCAAATATATGCAGAGCTAGATGCTAAATGACAGACGACGGCGGTGTTAGAACATATAAAGAAAACTAGATGCAAAATGACAGACTAGCCGTTTAGTAGTTGCTGCGTTGTAAACAGCCGCCATCTAAAAGCATTAGACTTCTCTAAAAGGCTTTGTTGTAGCGAACCTAATAACTTTTTAGCTGAAATACTCCTAAATCGGCAAAATCTTGACTTGGATCTATCTTTAAATGATGAAACAGTTTTAAAACTTTGACTTGTTGTAAGTAGACAGAAGGGAAATTATGGAATAACGGGAACAATTTGATCAACTTTAACGGTTGATTTACATCATTAAATTAATTGAATGTAGTTTAAAGCTGCTGATACAGAATGGGGACGAGAATTTATTTAATGTTTTTAACTGTTAACTTGATACTGAAATATTAGTTTAGTTTTTAACTACTTTGGAACTAATTTACAAAACATTAAAAGCAGGGGGGGGGGCATTGGGAGACATCAATAATCAATTTATAATCGAATCGGAGCCTCTGAATCGTAATCGAATCGTTAGGTACCCAAAGATTCCCACCTCTAGTAATCAGGTTGCACACATTCCTGTGGGAGCGAGCGAGGTGTGTTTACACCCCACAGAGAGCAATGGCTGCTGCGTAGACTGTAAAGCTTGTCATTTGTTCGGGATATCGTAACGTCATCAAAACATGGAACTAAAGATGTCCCGATCGATCGGTCCGATCACGTCATTTTCAAAGTATCGGAATCGGCAATAAAATATCGGACATGCTTTTTAAATTTTTTTTTTTTTTTTTAATTTAAATCGTTTTCTAATTGTATTTAACGTTACAGACAAAATGTCTTACACTCATCCAGAGTAGTTTTGGCTTAAAGTAGGGCTATCAAGTTTATTGCGTTAACGGTGGTAATTATTTTTTTTTTTTAATTAATCACGTTAAATAATTAACGCATGCACTGCACGACCCACTCACGCATAGTCGCGTTCAATCTATAAAGACACTGTTTTACCTATAGATAGCGCTAAAAGGCAGTGTATAATAAGTAGAGGGAATTTTGACAGCCTTTGGAGCCATTTTTTATATGGATAAAGCCTTACAATACCTCTCTCAGCAATTATAAATAACGTGGGAGGCAATGTGGGGAAGAAAGGTAGTAGTTGATCATTTTCTTAACACCCTATGTTCTTTCCCAACTCAGAAAAGATATATCAATTGGTGCCCCTACGCACAGTCATGGTTGCACTTCCCATCATGCATTTGGGCAGAAGTTAAATGGCTGCAGTATCATTTACTGAAAGCTCAACAAATACACTAGATTGCAATATTTAGTCACAATATACAAAGTCACGTTTATCCTTTAAGAATTACAAGTCTTTCTATCGGTGGATCACTCTCACAGAAAGAATGTTAATAATGTAAATGCCAGGATTTATTGTCATAATAAACAAATACAGTACTTATGTACTGTATATTGAATGTATATATTCGTCCAAGTTTTATTCATTTTTTTCTTAAAGCATTGCCAAAATGTACTGTATATGATCAGGAAAAATTATCGGGAATGATTGGAATTTAATCGGGAGCAAAAAAAAAAAAAGCAATCGGATCGGGAAATATTGGGATCGGCAGATACTCAAACTAAAACGATCGGGATCGGATCGGGATAAAAATAACATGATCGGAACAACCCTACATGGAACCACTAGAAATGAATGTGAAGTAAGAATTTCTTTTTTTTTAATCGACGCATTGTTGGCCTGTGGGAGCATTCTGGTGGCCCTGACTGTTTTAAAAGTACGTCCGGGCCATTTATATTGTCGACCCCTGACAAATAAGGTGTCCCCTCGCTTTTTTTCCCCCAGGGAGTTGGCAACCCTATATGTGATGGTGGAGGGATGGTAAGGACAGAAGCTGTATTGAGAGAAGTCAGTTTCTAAAAACAAGCAGCTACAAAAGAAAACAGTCCTAAACAGAAGCTCTATTTTCCACTAGTTGTTTTTAAATAAGAAAGTGTGGCGAGCATGGTTAGAAAAGTCTCCAGTTTAGCTCACAACAACACTTACTGGAGATTGAAAGTTGCAGTGCGAATAGGCTAATGAAGACATCACTTACAACTTCAAAACATTTTTAGAGCGTTATTGAATATTCCGGGTGAGTGATGATTTTGTTTTTGCCCGCCGCATGGCTCTTGCCTCACAGCATGTGGACATACGTGTGACTCAACAGCGAACTGGGTCACAAACCAGCAGGAGGCATCTACATGTACTGTATGCAGTGCTGCTTTGGGACCAACTGGGAAAAATAAACAAAAGAGAGCATTTTAAAATCAGTACTTGGGTAACAGGGTTGATCATGATAGGGACTTCTAATCTGACCCCACATCAGCCTGGTGTGCACTGTGTAGCTTTGCCGTCACGAGGGTCAGCAGCCTCGTGCTCCTGATGGACTCCTATTGATTGGAAGGGGGAGTGTGACGATACCGTTGCAGTCACTCCACATTGATTTTCTGCAAGTGCACAAGTGGAGAGCGAGCAAAATGAGAGCGCCTGGACCAGGGGGAACGGCCTAGGTTATCTTCTCAAATATCCGGAAGTACTTTTTCTTCGAGGCAGTCGCTGACCTTCCCCGCCTCAAAGAGAGATACTGACTCAGACGTCAGCTCAGCAGCTTTGCAAGACAGCAACCTCAGCAAATGCATTCCTTAAGCAACGAAGCCCTGAAGCCATCCAACATAGTCAATAATGCACTTATTTTACTTTCTAATTTAGCTTCCCAAGCCTCTGAAATCTGACTTGATGAGCTGCAACTTCTAAGAAAGCTGGCAAGAGAGACGTTTCCTGCCAATATGAAGATGGCAACAAGAGCCAAGATCAAAAAAGATTTTTTATTGGCAGTAGAGCTTAGATATTTTAGAAGGCATGATTGTTGGCCCACATGACAAACAAGCTATCCATAACAGAAGACACAATTTGAGATTTTCCTTCTCATTTTATCTCAACACAAGAAGTCATTTCTACACACACTAGCATATGTCCTAGCCTAAATGACACCCAGAGTGCAATTTCGCTAAGGCTCCTTGTTGATCGTATCTATTGGACGTTGACAAAAAGTTACAATCATCATGCAATGCCTTTGATGAAAAGGATGCTCCTCATAATGTGACTACCACATGGACAGGTCGGTGAGCTAGTCTGCTGTAATGTGCTGACCTCTCTAGTGTTTACTGTAAGGGAACCAGTTTGCGGGTTGTCCAACAGAGGGCACAATTTGTTATAATTCAATTTGAAGGCTTCAGATAATTATTATAGGAGCACAGCCTGTAAGGATAAATGAGTTTTGGTTGTTTTACACTGATGCGGGGAAGACATTTTCTGTAAAAAAATTTAAAAAAAAAAAAAAAAAGAACTGGATGTAACCTGGTGATTTAACCCATAGAATTTACCGGCTCCTATTTGAAACTCACTTTTCATGGTCAGGGCACCACTGTGACATCCGCCTTGTTTTTCTCTCTGCTTTCCTGTAAACCAAATTTGGGGTATTAGCAGGGGTGAAAGTGGGCCAGAACGGTCAGGAACGCAGTTCCGGTATAAGTTTCAGGGCAGGAACGCAGTTCCGGTATAAGATTCAGGGCCGGAATGCTGTACCGGTACACGGTGCTTTGATTCCAAAAATATGACGGCAACTGTCAAAACGTTATGTAAAAAAAAAAAAATGCTGAGCTGCCACACATGCATTTCATCTCCAAGAAGAAAACAATCTACCAACATCAGATTTACATACACAAGTGTTAACAGCAAGCATAATAAAGTGCTTGTGTAGCATAATCCGTTTCCACCAATATTTATTATTTATTTTTTTCCACGGACGGCATGGAGGTTTCCCTAGCTGCTGCAGTTATCGGAGTCTGACAAGGATGAGTCACGTCAATATGTGAATACACGCAGCAAAGCAAAACGCCTGGGCTCATTTATCTGTTCAATTGGCTGACATACTGACATGTGATCAGCAGAGATAGTTAGCTCTGATTGGTTCAAATGCGCATGTTTTCTGGAACAGCAAAAAAAAAAAAAAAGGTTGCTGAATTGACATGACAAAAAAAGGGCAATGCAACATAAAATGGATCAAATCTTTAAAAGCAAGGAAAGAGTTGAGGAGACTTATTTATCATATTTAGTTTTATTTACTCTGATGGAGAGGTTCAGAACATCTTAGCTGTTAATGTGCACTTTGGGCTTATATTTGTTCATTTATGTTAGGCTACTTACTAATTTCCGTATGATTTAGAAAAATCAATGTTTGCGCCCTCTTCAAAATATATTCCATTTACCTCTGCATAATATTAGTCATTTGTACTTATTTTTCTGAATGTATGTTACTTACAGTGCCTTGCAAAAGTATTCGGCCCCCTTGAATCTTGCAACCTTTCACCACATTTCAGGCTTCAAACATAAAGATACGAAATTTAATTTTTTTGTCAAGAATCAACAACAAGTGGGACACAATCGTGAAGTGGAACAACATTTATTGGATAATTTAAACTTTTTTAACAAATAAAAAACTGAAAAGTGGGGCGTGCAATATTATTTGGCCCCTTTACTTTCAGTGCAGCAAACTCACTCCAGAAGTTCAGTGAGGATCTCTGAATGATCCAATCTTGTCCTAAATGACCGATGATGATAAATAGAATCCACCTGTGTGTAATCAAGTCTCCGTATAAATGCACCTGCTCTGTGATAGTCTCAGGGTTCTGTTTAAAGTGCAGAGAGCATTATGAAAACCAAGGAACACACCAGGCAGGTCCGAGATACTGTTGTGGAGAAGTTTAAAGCCGGATTTGGATACAAAAAGATTTCCCAAGCTTTAAACATCTCAAGGAACACTGTGCAAGCCATCATATTGAAATGGAAGGAGCATCAGGCCACTGCAAATCTACCAAGACCCGGCCGTCCTTCCAAACTTTCTTCTCAAACAAGGAGAAAACTGATCAGAGATGCAGCCAAGAGGCCCATGATTTACAGCTGAGGTGGGAGAGTCTGTCCATAGGACAACAATCAGTCGTACACTGCACAAATCTGGCCTTTATGGAAGAGTGGCAAGAAGAAAGCCATTTCTCAAAGATATACATAAAAAGCCTCATTTAAAGTTTGCCACAAGCCACCTGGGAGACACACCAAACATGTGGAAGAAGGTGCTCTGGTCAGATGAAACCAAAATTGAACTTTTTGGCCACAATGCAAAACAATATGTTTGGCATAAAAGCAACACAGCTCATCACCCTGAACACACCATCCCCACTGTCAAACATGGTGGTGGCAGCATCATGGTTTGGGCCTGCTTTTCTTCAGCAGGGACAGAGAAGATGGTTAAAATTGACGGGAAGATGGATGCAGCCAAATACAGGAACATTCTGGAAGAAAACCTGTTGGTACCTGCACAAGACCTGAGACTGGGACGGAGATTTATCTTCCAACAGGACAATGATCCAAAACATAAAGCCAAATCTATAATGGAATGGTTCAAAAATAAACGTATCCAGGTGTTAGAATGGCCAAGTCAAAGTCCAGACCTGAATCCAATCGAGAATCTGTGGAAAGAGCTGAAGACTGCTGTTCACAAACACTCTCCATCCAACCTCACTGAGCTCGAGCTGTTTTGCAAGGAAGAATGGGCAAGAATGTCAGTCTCTCGATGTGCAAAACTGATAGAAACATACCCCAAGCGACTTGCAGCTGTAATTGGAGCAAAAGGTGGCGCTACAAAGTATTAACGCAAGGGGGCCGAATAATATTGCACGCCCCACTTTTCAGTTTTTTATTTGTTAAAAAAGTTTAAATGATCCAATACATTTTGTTCCACTTCACGATTGTGTCCCACTTGTTGTTGATTCTTGACAAAAAATTCAAATTTTATATCTTTATGTTTGAAGCCTGAAATGTGGCGAAAGGTTGCAAGGTTCAAGGGGGCCGAATACTTTTGCAAGGCATTGTATATCTTAATTATTTTTTAAAAAGTCAATGTTTACTTTAACTTCAATTTTAATATACATTCTATGTTCTTAAGTAGTTAAAATTGAGATTTGGCATTTAGTATGTGAGGAAATGAGGGAAAATAAAAATTAGGCGATGGAGGTTGTGATTATTGCTGTTTTTGTTAACTTTTATTTTGCAAATAATTGAAAAAATACAATTTTGATTGAAAATCAGTTTTAGTTTTTATATGTTATAGAAATAACTGCTAAAACAGTTTTTTTTTTTTGCATTTCAGTAGTGTAAGAGGTTTGACCCCCCCCCCCCAAAAAAAGAAAGAAAATATATATATATATATATATATATATATATATATATATATATATATATATATATATATATATATATAATTTCTGGCTCCGTGGCGACCTTCACGTCAGGGAGTTCCGGCAAGAAATTCTAGCCACTTTCACCCCTGGGTATTAGGGTGGTCCGCGTTCTCTAACTCATTCTCTGGGGAGGCACCAAAACATGCCTACTGTACACAAATTTTGACAATAGCCATTGCCAGAACTCATCATTATTTCAAAGAGCTCTATTTTTTTAAAACATGTGCCTACCAAAAGCTACCTACTTTTGGACCCATAACGGGGGACACATTGATGTACAGGCAAAATGCGGCATTTTAGGGGCAAACTGTGGCCTGTTTCGTTTTAAATATCGAGGGAAAATCAAACGTCAAGTCACCTTCATTACCTCAGGCAGTCAGTCGACTCACATACGAGGGCTTTTTATAGCATTTGGATGTTCATCTGACAAATCTGTATATGGCGGAAAACACTCAGATGACTTGAAGTTCCGCTCTGAGACCCCCAATTTGGCCAACTTTCTAAATTGTCCAATATTCATTTGTGATACATCATTGGAAAGGTTAAAATCTCAATTTTCTGGGGGAAGAATTTTTTTGAACCGGAGGGCATTTAAAAAATAAAATTAAATTTAAAAAAAAATTAAACAGTAAAACCCTAACTGGAGGCGAGAGCACGTGAGAGCAGAATTAATGACGCCATGATTTTAACGAGATATTATCGCGTACTTACCTTGTTTTGATCCAAAAACTCCATGTAGTATGTATCATCGAGTGTCAGGACACAGATATGAATGGCCACAGCCGGATTTTTGGGGGATTTTATTGGTGAAACACGGTCATATAAAAAGGGTCGCGATGCAGAAATCGCAGACAACAAGGAGTGGTCGAGATATTCTTATTTCATATATTTACCCTTTTAAACGTTATTTTTCCATTTTTCTTTGTTTGGATGAATTATTTGTCATCTAACATATCGGGGAAAATGCAACAGTAACAACAACAAAAAAATACAATTAACCCATAGTTATGAGGTAGATATCTGTGACTTATTTACAGACGCCACATTTTTCATTGTGACGTGATTTGTTTAAAAGTTTAAAATATGCGAGTCAATAATTTTTTGAAGTCGTTTTTTTTTTTGTTTTTTCTTAAACTAAATGTTAGACATCAATTAATGATTCTAAGTTAAAAATGACAGACATTTTGAATAATAAATATAATTACTTACCTTCTTTTTATGGCTAGGTTGAAACAAAAGCGGTTGCGTGACGTCTGTAAACGGGGGTTTCCAGGGTAAAACGAATAAATTAAAAATAGTTTGGAGGCTTAGTGCGCCATGAATCTGCCATGGCGGCATATAGACATATTGTTCTGTCAAACACAACAGTTGTTTTGGCTTAAAATACAGCGGATCCTTTTAAAGAAGGGTGCAAGAGCAGAAACTGCTTTTTCAGTCTTGTCTGTGTTTTCCGCCATATACCACATACATTTAAAATGCTGAATTTATGGTTTTAGGCATACAAGTCAATGGACGTAATCCACAACTGACTAAAAACAATACAATCAAAACAAAATAAAACATCGTCTGTTTTTATTTCTGCAATTAATTAATTTATTTGATGAGCCCTGAGAGAGATATTTAAAAATCTGACACCAGGGATTAATGTTAATACATGCCTAGAATACCTACCAAATTTCATTTGATCCGTCCACAAATAATGGAGGAATAGCAATTTGGATTCAGCAAATAATTAATGTAATTAATCGACCTTGAGACAAAAAAAAATTTAAAAATCAGAGTCCGAGGATTGATGTGTATACATGCCTGGATGTATTTCTACCAAATTTTATTGTTATCAGTCCACAAATAATCAAGAAATAGATTAAAAATGATAGTGTACGTACTGACGACAACAACAACAGCATGAATGGCTACTTGTCAGGTCTTCGCCCAGTGGCGTGGGAAGTAGGGTGCTGAGGGTGCGGCAGCACCCCCTGGTGTTGGGTATTTTTTTGTTGTTGTTAATTATAAATAAAACATAAATAAATACATAAATAAAACATATTGAAACAATAGCGTACAGTGGTACCTCGACATACGATCACTTCGACACACTATGTTTTGGACATCCGACGTAAAATTTGACTCGCTATTTCTTTCTACACCCGACAAAATGCTCGAAATATGACGAATTATGACAGCGTCGCTATTTCATTTTTTTCCCGCAAGACGGACGCACGGCGGATTTTCTTGTGAGAGAAATCAACACAAGTTTCAAGAATGTTCAAGCAGGTGGGAGAAAAAGAAAAAAGGTGAGGCTTGCAATTGAAATGAAGATGGAAATGATGAAAAAATATCAGCGTGGGGTGCGAGTTCGTGAACTGCTTGACAATACTCCGACAACCTCCGTTCGCCAGTCTTTATAATTTTACACAATTAATATTGTGGTACCATCGCCAAAGATATCACCAGCTTCGTCAGGTTTTTAATCATTTATTTCAGAAGTTGTGCAACACAAGACGCCAACTGTCCTGGGCAGTTGACGCCAGCAACAACTGGACGTTAAAAGAGAAAGTAAAATCTCAACTGCACTCTCTCTCTCTGTCATCTGCCACGCAATGCGTTCAGGTGCACCACGCAAAATACATCCGCCACATTACAACCCAATTTGTTACATTATTACAGCTATAATTATTATTGCTATTATTGTATTATTATTCCAATTTTTATTCATAATTTATTTGTTTTGCTCTTTGTAATTGCTATTTGCAATAGCAACAGCAGTATTTATTAAGGATTTAGTGTAGGTTTTCGGGCTGTGGAACGAATCAATGGAATTATAATGTATTCTTGTAGGAAACACCTGCTCAACATACAACCATTTTCAACTTACAAACAAGGTCCTGGAACGAATTAACTTCATATGTAGTGGTACCACTGTATTTCATTTTGGGGTTTAAATATACGTATTGAAAAAGTTGTTGTTGTTTTTTTTTTTTTTTTTTGTCTGACACCTTGCTTGCTACCAGATCATGTTGGCTAAGGCGCTATTGGAACGGAGAAGTTAACTGTTGACGTAGGAGGTGTTAACATGGCGCAAAAACGAATTAGCGATTTTTTCTTTACAAAAACTGCGTAATTTTCTCAAATTTAATTTGAGGTCGAAAATGAAGATGATTATGATAGTTCATAATTGTGCCTAGCAAGGAAACGTTAGCTGCAGATTTAGACCGTGGAGAACTTCAGATAGTTTGCATTATAGCCATGTTATTGTTTGTTGATGTTGGGCTGTCACCCTGCAGAGCGCGGTTGAATATTCGTGTGCAATTTATTTCAGTGTTGTAAAAGGTTGTGTTAAACCGAGGCTGATTCGACCTTTTAGTTTTCAAATGTGTTTATTTCCAATACAAAAACTCCAACACACACTGTATATGAAATAAAAATAAAACACTGTCTTTCTAGTAGTCTAGTTTTAGTATGTAAATGATCCAGCATGCGTGTGTAGTGCCATTGTGCACACCTTGTATGGAGAAAAAAGCGCGAGCATGACAAATTTGGACCAAAACGGCTGTTTTTGGAGGGGGAAAACCAAAATGGAATCCTCAGCACCCCCTGCTGTGAGTAAATTACATCGCCCCTATTTCAGCCTGTAAGAATAATAATACAGTGATCCCTCGTTTTTCACGGTTAATGGGGACCAGAACCGGCCGCGATAAGTGAAAAACTGCGAAGTAGCGCACCCCACGCCAAAAGGTGTTTTTTTTAATGTATTAATAAAGGTTTTTAAGCACTTCAAATGTAATGATAATGATAAGTTTTAAACATGTTACTGTCCCTCCGAATTATTTTCATACAAAAAGTACTGTAGTAGAAAAATGCTTGGCTTTATTAAATGCTTCTGTTACCTCCCTTGGCTGTGACTCCTGGAGTGACATGTGGAAATTACAAACTGCTCAGGATCACTTTTAACATCTGGCATTTGTTGCCGCAAACACAACACGTCCAGCTGCCTAGAACGTTGCCCCACACACACACAATTATTCCAGCGCACGTTGACTTATCTCCCCACCCGCGCATACGCACACAGAGCCTGTCAGTTCAAAGGAAGCACTCGCAACACTTCATTGAGTGAGTCTACTCAAATCCTCCCACTTACATACAATGAGTTGCCACAGCAACTGTTTAACTCATTTGCTCCCAAAAACGTATAAATATGTTCTATTTTTGTTTCAGTGACCCAAAGACGTATTTATACGTCTTTTACATTTTTTTTTTTTTTTCAAAAAAAGTCATCTCTGGGTCGTGATTCAATTTAGCTCCAAAGCACAAAGCTGAAAATCCATTTTAAAGCAATAAAACTGGCCACTGGAGGGCAGTAGTGCATTTTGTAAGACCCGCAACCCTATTCAATGCAACGACGGCCAAGCCGCATAGCCAGGGCGCCGTCGGAAGACGACCGATTGGATGTCAGGTGGCGGACGGCCGAGCAGAAAAAAACGGTAGGATGCCCGGGATGCCAGGCGCTGGACGACTGAGCAGAACGACCGGGACCACTAGATGCCGTTGAATCCATGCTGCTCGCGAGCAGAGCCCGCAGAGACTCAAAAAAATTCATCTTTTTGAGGCAGGCAACGATGAGGGAAAAGTTTAACCGGCTGTCGCAGCCACAATAGCATCATCTTTCAGTTAGTTATGTTAAATAAATTGCTCTATTTGTCTTGTTGCTTCTGTTATTTTGTAAAAGGAAAAACATTATTCAGATGTTTGGGATGTAACTAAAGCAAAAAATAGCTGTGTTTAGGTCAAAGTTATGTTTGAAATGTATGCTTGACAAAAAGCTCAAGTTCCCCGTTTCTTCATTAGAAATTGGAAAATTGCTCAAACTAAGCTATTTTCTAATGCTGATTTATAAAGAATGGAAAAATATATGATCTTACTTTTTTTCTGCCGAAAGAAGAGAGTCTAATCTTTCTTTTGGTGGGTTCCATGTTTATATAGCAATAGAACAGAATTTTCTGTGGGCCTTGAAAAATCAGTCAAAATCCAGTAAAATGGCTGGGAGCGAAGGGCCTTGCTCCGGTGAAAATGGGTGGGAGTGAATGAGTTAACAAGTTAAACGATGATTGACGCGTGCAGCTCTTTAGAAGCTTGTGACTCTGGCAAGATCAAACTCAAAACATCAGCGAGGGATCACTTTAATAGTCTTATATCAAAATAATAAATTCTGTGAGGGATCACTGTAAAAGTATTATAAAAAATAATAAATATATTCTGTGCTTGGCTAGCAACTAATTCAGTGTGTATCCTGCCTACTGCCCATAGTTAGCTGGGATAGGGTCCAGCACCCTCGCGACCTTCGTGAGGAAAGCAGAATGGAAGATGAATGATTCAAAGACAATATGAGCATCAACTTGACTGGCTTTTAGCCTGCAGTGATAAAGGGCTACCTCTCAAGTAGGGTCCACATAACGAGACGGGACATCTATTTTTTAATTTTCGTAAATGCGAGAGACCCAACATATGATTCCTCTCCAATGTGTTGTGTACTGGAGATGAATGTCATAGCAAGCAACTGTTACTTAAACGGTACCAAATATTGGGGTTGCAAACTGTTCTCTTAATACACTAGTATATTTTCTACTTTATTAAATGACCTGGGAGGACAGTTATACAAACACGTAACATATCTATTTTCTCCTTTATTCTGTTAACAGCGCAAGCATCAAGTCAATTCCTCATTAGGTGCCCTTTCATATAACATTACAGAAATATTTGCCCTGGTAAATATTGAATAGGTTTAACTCTTGCAATTGTCGGCCTCAAGCATTTTTTGTAAATCAGAGAAGGGAAATTTTAACAAACCACACATCACAGGATAACCTTTTAGAGACATGCAATAATCTGTTTTTTGCTGACTACAAGCGGAAGGGGAAAATGCTCAAATTGGTTGACCGCAATATGTACCGGGACACCTGTAAAGCTCCTATTTGTTCATATTTAATTTATTTTCCTCATAGGAAGTAATGTAAAATGATGACTTTGAATTTTAATTAGGACTTCAAACAGTTGAGCTGCAGCCGGCCCAGCCAGCACCGCTCTTTGATCAAGCATCACTCTCATATTTTTTTTCTTGTTACTTTCTTCCTCGAGGCAACTCTCTTCTAATTGGCTCAGCAGAGCTTCTAGCCTCTGTGGCATCTTTTTCTCCATCTTTCAGTCCTTCTCAGACATGAAAAGATTGCTGCTGTACAAAGGGGCCTTTTTCTGCAACGGATCGTTCAAAAATTGACTCAATGTTCAGGCTCTGCTCTAATAAATCCTCTTCAGTTCTGCTTAGCACATTGCAAAGCAAAATGAAGAGGCAATTGTTCTTGGTAACACAGTGAATCACCCCAAAAACATGTCTATGAAAAATGTATTTGGAGTCCTTGTTTGGGCTGATTATTGGCGTATCTCATCTTGGTGTGTGCAGTGTTTTTAATGTAGTGAAGTAGCTCATCGGTCAATGAGCTCAATTTAACACCTGACGCCCAGCCCGAGCGAGCGGCTGTTTGCTCCTCGGTGCGTGGTCCCCCGGGTCCACCCTGAGTGGAGGCAACATATTCCACGATCAATAACAACATCCAAGAAGGCTGCCATCAAAGGGGATATGCCTGCTTTCAGGGGAAACTATAATTTATACACTGTATGTTTATTAAATCGTATATATTTACATCCTGCATGCCTCACCCTTCAGTGATCCCGGCAAATGCAGCAATAAACTGGGCTTCTTATTGGCTCTTACTTGTCACTGGCTGTGGGTTCTTTTTTTAAACAGAGCTATCAATAGATCTCGCCTTGCTTTGAATTCTGTCGATATCCTTTTAAAGCTCAATTCTCTTGTGCATTAGCTTAACTTTTCCGTTTTGATATCTCACTCTCGGTCAGTGCCACACTTCTCCGGGTTTATTGCTAAAGTGCATTTACCAATTATCTGTAAAGCCTACTTCTCCCTAGATCAGCTTCACTATTATCTGTCACTGGGTTTGTATCGACTCATCGTCTTCTTTGTATCCATCCCTCCCTTCTTCTGCAGGCCTTGTCTGTGACTGAGGTTAACGGGCCTGGCACCCAAGTGGCGGAGCCGCAGATTGCAATGTTCTGTGGGCGTCAACTGTTACATATGAACCCACAGACGGGCCAGTGGGAACCGGACCCTCAAGGGCGCAAGGACTGCTTCAAAGATCCCAGTGAAATTCTCTCCTACTGTCAGGAGGTAGGATCATGTGACAGAAACATTTTGGATCGGTGGAAAATTACATGAACGGTGTAAAAATATTGATAACAATAATAACAATTCTGGATGCATGGTGAAGAGTGGTTAGCACGTCCGCCTCACAGTTCTGAGATCAGGGTTTCAAAGCTGGGCTCCGGCTTTCCTCTCTGGAGTTTGCATGTTTTCCCCGTGCCAAAAACATGCACAGTAGGCTGATTGAACACGCCAAATTGTCCATAGGTATGAGTGTGTATGTGATTGGTTTTTGTCCTTGTCCCCAGCAATTGGCTGGCAACCAATTCAGGGTGTATCCTGCTCACTGCCCGTTGTTGGCAGGGATAGACTCGAGCACCCCCATGACCCTCATGAGAATAAGTGTTACATAAAATGAATGAATGATTGGATATATAACAATTCTGCATCATGACCCTTTTAGCTCTATAGTGTGTTTAAATACAGTTTTTGGAATGGGGATTATTTATTTTTAGTTTATTATCATGGTGATTTATTAAATTATTCATCACTTATTATGTATCTTGAATAATCATTCATTTACATGTGACATCGTACAAAACAATCATATTCCATTCTTAAAATCATACCAATTATGAGGAAAAGGCAACCAAGCGCCATCTGGCGGTTATAGTATGGATATGTAGAACTAAAATGTATTGTGTTCATATCAGCCGACTAGATCTAGGGTAGGGGTGGGCAAACCGGTCCTCCAGGACAGTAGTGGGTCCTTTGTTCCAACTGATTCAGCACAGACAGTTCAACCAATGAAGTTTCTGCTGCAACAATAAAAAACCTGACTGCAATCAACTGATTGCGCTTAAAAACACCAGATTGGTGAAAAGTTTTCCTCTTGATGGGTTGGAATGGAAACCCGCACCTACTGTGGCCCTATTTGGAATAGTTTGCCCACCACTGTCTTTAGGTGAACCTCTTATTCTAAAGCACACATCGCCAAACTATTCCATATAGAGTCGCAATGTGTGCAGGTTTTCATTCCAACAAAACAAGATGACACCTTTGCACCAATCTTGTGTCTTACAAATTTAATCAGTTCAGTTTAGCACAAACCTCATTGGTTAAACTGTCTGTGCTCGATCGCTTGGAACAAAAACCAGTGGTCCATGAGGACCGGTTTGGAGACCCCCGGTCAAAAGTCTGAGGTTTTCCCAGTTATTCAAATGAGCTGATATACAGTGCTACCTGGACATACAATCGCATCGACATACGATCCTTTCGACATCCGACGTAAAATTTGACTCGTCATTTGTCTCGACATAGAAATACGATGATTGTCGCAATTTCATTGTTTTCCTGCAAGATAGACGCACAGCGGATTTTCTTGTTGGAGAAATCAACATTGGGTCCCAAGCAAGTAGGGACATAACACTGCCAACTTTTCGGGATGCTCAAATTGTCCCCATCAACTTTTAAGCAACTTTATTTGCATTATATACAGTAATACATTCAGTTTAATGGTCATTTTCATTTTTCCCATTTGTTGTAAGGATATAATAGCCCCAACCATTGTTGAGTTAATTATTTTTATTATGTTAAGACTTGCTCAATGTGCTGGTGCATTTTTCCCCCTCAAACTAACACTAACCCTTTAGGTTAAAAAGAAAGAGAATACAATAAAGAAGACCAAAAATATCTACATATATTTATAATTGATTAGACGAATACAGTTGATTGTGTTTGATTGTAGTCCATTCGCATACATGTAAATAAACGTGTAAAACTCATTAAAATAATATTAAAAACGCAAAATAAGGTTAAAATAACCTTGCCAAACTTATTGAAAAAGATAAGAAAGAAAGATTAATTAGTATAAAAATCAGTTAGGGAGAGGATTACAATGGATTGTGTGAAACTGTCATAAAGTTATTCATAAAAGTGAGTACACCCCTCGCATTTCTGCAGATATTCAAGTATATCTTTTCATGGGATAACAAAATGACACTTTGACACAATGAAAAGTAGTCTGTGTACAGCTTATATAATATAGTTGATTTATTTTCCCCTCAAAATAACTCAAAATATAGCCAATTATATAAACTAGGGCTGTCAAAATTATCGCGTTAACGCGCGGTAATTAATTTTTTTAATTAATCACGTTAAAATATTTGAAGCAATTAACGCACATGTCCCGCTCAGAAAGTATTCTGCCTTTTGGTAAGTTTTACAGCAAGGCTTTTTATGCTGTCCAACAGCGAACTCTTGTGGTCGCTTTGCGACATAGTTTATTGTTTTCTTACCAGTTCGTATGCACGACGTCTCGGGCTGATAATGTTGTGCTTATATGATCCTTGGACAAGATTTGTCCGTAAGTATGGTTGTTGTAAAGAACGTACATATTATGTTAGTAAGCGAAATGTTATATTTTTTGTACGAGACGCTTTTTGTTTATGTTTAGTAAATCTGTATAGCGTGCTAAGCTAACGTTGTTGCTAATACAATGCTTGTGTACTTTCATTTTGTAGTTTTACGACGGTCTAAAGAGGACAATGGTTTGAGGCCATTTTATTAATAAATCAGATGAAAAAGGAAGAAGTCTAATTATTAAGGCGTCGTTCACTAGCTGTCTAGCTTTGGAAAGAGTAGACGCTTCGGAGTGAGGACAGCATAGACAGATTTAAATTACAGTAGAGTGAAATGCCCACTACAGTCCTTATGTACAGTATGTTGAATGTATATATCCATCTTGTGTCTTATCTTTCCATTCCAACAATTTATTTTACAGAATATATATATAATTTACAGAAAAATATGGCATATTTTATAGACGGTTTGAATTGCGATTAATTGAGATTAATTACGATTAATTAATTTTTAAGCTGTAATTAACTCGATTAAAAATTTTAATCGTTTGACAGCCCTAATATAAACCCCTGGCAATAAAAGTGAGTACACCCCTTAGAAACTACGTACATCCCTAAATGTCTTTTCAATCTCTGCAGCAATGCTGACAGCACTCCTGTAACGAGTCACATGATGTATGTCATTCCAGAGTGATCATATTTTGATTTCCAAAAAGAGGACACAAATAACAGACATTAATAATCCCCGTTTAGTCTTGTATTCAAAGTTTATATGGACTGATAGAACGCATACACGCACACACATGAGCCTTGACATGTGTGCGTGAAATGACATGGGTGCGTCAATTTGCCCCGACTCGGCCATGTGTGCAATAATTAAATATTGCTCATTCGGCGCACAGAATGAAAATCGAAAATTGTAAGGCTTATTCTTGTCTTTGCCCACTTCGTGCTTAAAAGCAGAGTTCAAGCTAGGCTCTAATACCTACATGCCGCCGTCCTCTGTGCCTCTTGCTCTTTGCTGACATAATTGCTGCATGAATTCCGATTTGGGAGTCTTGACAGTTCAGACCGCCAGTCACGTTGTGAAAAAATGTGCCCCAGATCGGATTTGAACCACATACGAAAGTGACTCAGATCGGATTTGAAATGGTCCACTTCTATGCGACTTGTCCCGTTCAGACCGTCAAGCTAATGCCTGACTCGAGTCGGAAAAACACGAAAAAATCGGATTCGTGCATTAAGACCTGTAGTATGAACCTAGCCAATTGGGACTTACAAACCAGGTCCTGGAACGAATTATGTAGAGGTACCACATTATATACTTTAAGTCAATTGATAATATTGTAAACATTTTTAATGAGACATTCGACAATGGCCTTGCATGGTGTTACAAACATGCATGAGTCTTTCCCTCATGCAGTCTCTTCATATACCCGACCTCCATTATTTGACCCGCCTCCTTGAACCTGACTTCTGACCAAATGTCCCATTCCCTCCTCTTGTCTCTTTCCCCTTTGCTCTGCCCATCCACTTTTCTTCTATCTCTGCATGGACCTGCACGACCAGATGTACCCAGCGCTTTCCATCTCCCACGTAGAGGAGGCAAAAAGTCCTGTGAACATCCCTTACTGGTGTAAGAAAGGCTGGAGCCACTGCCAGGCACACCCTTTCATAGTGGTGCCCTATCGCTGTCTAGGTAAGAACCAAACAGGCGACGGTACTGTAATGCAAATCACCTATAAGCATTACTTACATTTGTAGTGGAGTGAGGTTGACTGTGTGAAGCAAATAAGACAAATGACCTAAACCTCACGATGCTGATGGAGAGATGATTGGATGGAATATGACACTGGTTGATGGATTACACTTGTAGCTACTCTACAAAGGTGAAGACATGAGTTGCTACTATTTATTTCCGATCATGAACTGTTTGATAGAGACTGAATCGACAAGGGCTAAGATTTTTCTGAAGCACTGATGACCACATCCTGAGAGATAAGAACCCTTAAATTAGAGCCATTTTTCCTTCACTTTCTTAAAGTGACAGACAACACATTTTATCAATGGCCTGAATGTGAAAGACTGTTACTCAATGTATACTGTATAAGGTATGCAAAGGGAAAATGTCTTCGACTTCTGAAAATGGAAAAAATAATATGTAAACAGATACATTTTTTTTAAAAAATTTAAATGTGGCTATGATGTCACCACGTTTGTGGCCGGTGTAACTTTTTCCCGTTATCAAAAGTGCAAGAACTTTGAGATATGCATACTTACATAAGTATTTTCGATTAACCGTCTTTCACATGAAAGTTACTTATTCTAGGTGATGTCTGATCTGTTAATTAAGCAAAATCAGCTGTAGGTGTGTGTCCCAGTTTACCCGTGTGAAGTCACACCTGCATACATGGGAGAAACTGAAGGACTTAATCTCACACTGACCTCTCTGTGTTATTTCGTGTTGGTGCAGAGGGCGAGTATGTGAGCGAGGCTTTGCTGGTTCCAGACCGGTGCCGCTTCCTCCACCAGGAGAAGATGGATGCCTGCGAGAGCTATGTGTATTGGCACAACATTGCAAAGGAGGTGAGCTATGATGGCTGTTCATCTGAATTTCTTCTTCTGTTATATAATATAATAAGGATTCGTGTTGCACCGATACTAGTATTGGTATCAGTACTGGTACGGCACTAAAACGACATCATCGGTATGGGGGAGCATTAAGAAATAACGAGCCGATGGTGTGCTGGATGTACAATGTGTCACAAAAGTGAGTACACCCCTCGCATTTCTGCAGATATTTAAGTATATCCTTTCATGGGACAACACTGACAAAATGACACTTTGACACAATGAAAAGTAGTCTGTGTGCAGCTTATATAATGGAGTTACTTTATTTTCCCCTCAAAATGTAGCCATTAAAATCTAAACCCCCGGCAGCAAAAGTGAGTACACCCCTTAGAAATTACATCCCTAAATGTCCAAATTGAGTACTGCTTGTTATTTTTCCTCCAAAATATCATGGGACTCGTTAGCGTTACTAGGTCCAGGTGTGCATAGGGAGTAGATGTGTTCAAATTTGTAGTGCAGCTCTCACACTCTCTCATGCTGGTCAGTGAAAGTTCCAACATGGCAACCACATGGCAAAGAACTCTCTGAGGATCTTAAAAGGCGTATTGTTGCACTATATGAAGATGGCCAAGGTTACAAGAAGATTGCCAACACCCTGAAACTGAGCTGCAGCACAGTGGCTAAGATCATTCAGTGTTTTAAAAGAGCAGGGTCCACTCAGAACAGGCCTCGGGTTGGTCGTCCAAAGAAGCTGAGCGCACATGCTGAGCGTCACATCCAAATGCCTTCTTTGAAAGATCGTCGCAGGAGTGCTGTCAGCAGTGCTGCAGAGATTGAAGAGGTGGGGGGGTCAGCCTGTTAGTGCTCAGACCATAGGCAAGGCAAGGCAAATTTATTTATATAGCACAATTCAACACAAGGCAATTCAAAGTGCTTTACATCACATGAAGACCGTAAAAATCACATTTAAATCAATAGAACGTAAAACACAAAGACAATCGAAATAGGAAATAAAATTATACATAAAAATCGCATTTAATCATGAATAAAAATAAAAATAAAACAAATTGTACTAATAATAATAATAATTGAAATGACCATAAGCCGCACTCTACATTAAATTGGTGTGCATGGGCGTCACCCCAGGAGAAAGCCTCTTGTGAAGACGGTACACAAGAAAGCCCGCAAACTGTTTGCTGAAGACTTGTCAACAAAGCACATGGATTACTGGAACTATGTCCTATTGTCTGATGAGACGATTAATTTGTTTTGTTCCGATGGTCTCAAGCATGTGTGGCGGCGACCAGGTGAGGAGTACAAAGATAAGTGTGTCATGCCTAAAGTCAAGCATGGTGGTGGGAATGTCATGGTCTAGGACTGCAAGAGTGCTGCAGGTGTTGGAGAGTTACATTCCCTGGAGGGAAACATAAACTCTGACATGTACTGTGAAATACTGCAGCAGAGCATGATCCCCTCCCTCCAGAAACTGGGTCGCAGGGCAGTGTTCCAGCTTGACAATGACCCCAAACACACCTCCAAGATGACCACTGCTTTACTGAAGAGGCTGAGGGTAAAGGTGATGGACTGGCCAAGCATGTCTGCAGACTCAATAGAACATATTTGGGGTATCCTCAAGTGAAAGATGGAGATGCGCAAAGTCTCAAATATCCGGCAGCTCCGCAACATCATCATGGAGGAGTGGAAAAGCATTCCAGTGGCAACCTGTGAAGCTCTGGTCAACTCCATGCCCAGGAGAGTAAAGGCAGTTCTGGATATTAGTAGTGGCCACACAAAATATTAACAGTTGACATGTTGTATGTTAATATCGACAACTTTCACTAAGGGGTGTACCCACTTTTGTTGCCAGGGGTTTAGCTATGAATGGCTATATTTTGAGGGGAAAATAAATGAACTCTATTATATAAGCTGCACACAGACTACTTTTCATTGTGCCAAAGTGTCATTTTTTCAGTGTTGTCCCATTAAAAGATATACTTAAATATCTGCAGAAATGTGAAGGGTGTACTCACTTTTGTGATATACTGTATTTTTCGAGATCTAGTTTCCAAACACTTGTCGCCCTACCCACGATGATTTTAGATATCCAATCATGTGGCATCCAATCACTCTTATAACAAGAATTTCAATGAGTTTATCACTAATAGTCATCCTTTCCGTTTGAAGTGGGAAGGTGGCAGGGAATAAACGTTTATTGAGGTATAAGATAAATTTTGTTGTTCCTTTGGCCAAGCTGCACCTTCTCAACAATTAGTTTATCACTAGTAGACGTCCAATCCTTTTGAAGCTGCCAGCCCTTCCATTTCAAATGGATTGAAAGTCTAGCCCAGTCAATGACAGACAATTAGCTAAGCAGTATCTGACCAAACCATAATAGTGTTGTGGGGTAGACAAAGCACACTGACACATTTGCAGATATATCGACAAGCCTCCTGAGCTTTAATCAAGTCAAGGACTATATAGGTACAACAAGCAAGCACATGAAAGCAATATGACGGAGACCACCTGAACACTTGGTGTTGCTTGGTAATAACAGGAACCATGTGGAGTTGTTCATAACAGGAAATATTTGCACTAGCCACTCTGGTCAAGATGACCTGATCAAGTAATCACAGGTGAAGAGGACCTTGTCCCACTTTCTTGGAACAAATGACGTTTTGTGTAACAGCTCAGGCCGTGCGAGATTAGCCACTTAGGACAATACAACTGCTTATAGTTAAATTTAAATTAATTAAATATATGGCAGAAACCACAGACAAGGCTGAAAAAACAGTTTTATGCTTTTGCACCCCTCTTTAAAATAAACCGCCGTATTTTAAGCCAAAAGAACTGTTGTGTTTGATAGAACAATATGTTTAAATGCTGCCATAGCAGTTTCATGGCGCATTATGTCCCCGAACTGTTTTTGATTTGTCCATTTTACACTGGAGACCCCCGTTTACGGAAACCGTGCAACCGCTTTTGTTTCAACACAGCCATAAAAAGAAGATATTTAGTTTAAAAACAAATTAAGTCACAATGAAAAAAAAATTTCCCCAATATTTTAGATGATAAATAATCGATCCAAACAAAGAAAAAAAAAAAAGTCTAAAAGGGTAAATATTTGAAAAAGAAAATCTCGACCACTTCTTGATGTCTGCGATTTCTGCATTGTGACCCTTGTTATATTACCCTGGAGACCCCCGTTTACAGAGACCGGACAACCGCTTTTGTTTCAACCCAGCCATATAAAGAAGATATTTAGTTTAAAAAAGAAACAAAAAGTGTTTACTCGCATATTTTAAACTTAAATAAATTACGTCACAATGAAAAAAAATTTTTCCCAGAATTTTAGATGATAAATAATCGATCCAAAAAAAAAAAGATTCGGTGAGACATGCTACACATAGTTTTTGGATTAAAACAAGGTAAGTACGTGATAATATCTCCTTAAAATCATGGTGTCTTTAATTATGCTCTCTCATGCTCTCACCTCGAGTTAGGTTTTAGGGGTTTAATTTTTTTTTTAAATGCCCCCCTGTTCAAAATTTTTCTTCCCCCAGAAAATTGAGATTTTAAGCTTTCCAATGATGTATCACACATGCATGTAGGACAAATTTAAAATTTGGCCAAATTGGGGGTCTCAGAGCAGAACTTCAAGTCACCTGAGTGTTTCCCACCATATATTTTTTTTTTTTTCACAAAATGTGGTATTGCTACAGTATCGGCAACGGCCGATAGCACGTAGCAGGGTATCGTTATTGGTATCGGAAGCCAAAAGATAGTATTGGTGCAACACTAATATGTATGGGTAAACCATTGAAACCAACATTATTTTTTCTCCTAAAGGCCTGTACTGTAGAAAATCTGGAGCTTCACAGCTATGGAATGCTTTTGCCTTGCGGAGAAAATTTCCGCGGGGTGGAGTATGTTTGCTGCCCAGGTCGAAGCAGCTCAAGCAGTAAGGCAGACTTGGAGGAAAGAGAACTGCTTGCTGGCCACCAGACGTCACATAATAGCGGAATTTTTAATTCTGCGTAAGGCACCGCTAACAGATTCAGCTTGACCACGCATGCCAAGATATTTGATCACCCCCTTTTTTTTCCGATAGTGTCAAAGTGACAGAACCCACCCCGACCCCCACCTCTGACACAGACGTGTACGAGGCGGACATGGAGGATGACGATGACGAAGTGGTGGAAGAAGATGAGGAGGAAGAGGAAGATGAAGACGAGGTCGATGAGGAGGCGATGGATGAGGAGGATGAGGAGGAGCCCGTTGCAGTGAGAAACTCCGAGAAGTACGAATACCCCATCGACTCTGGTACCTACCAGATGTCTGACTATCTGGACTCATCCTACGATGTAAAAAGCTACAAAGCCACAACCTCGCCACCTGTGATGAAGGAAGACAGTGGTAATCTACTTGTTTCAATAACCATGAGCTCTGTCTACCGTCTAATTCCGTACATTCATTGGACTGGACAGGAAGTGTGAATAATTTCTACATGCTTTGTAATTTTCAACTTTTAAAGGGAACCTCCAAAGACTTGTTGGCTCGAATAAGACACAATTGTTCTCTTTTACTAAAATATGTTATTAGAAACACATAAAATATTGCCATTGATTTAAAAATCGATAATATTTAGTGTTTTGACCTGCAGAGGGGGCCGTATTTTATGTGGCGAGTACCGTATTTTTCGGACTATAAGTCACTGTTTTTTTCATAGTTTGGCTGGGGGTGCGACTTATACTCAGGAGCGACTTATGTGTGAAATTATTAACACATTATGATATCATTTCACATGTTATTTTGGTGTTTTGGAGTGACACTGATGGTTTGCTAAACTTGTTAGCATGTTCTTTATGCTATAGTTATCTGAATAACTCTTAATAGCTATGTTACGTTAACATACTGGCCACGTTCGCATTTTGTTGTTCATGCATCATGTAACATTACTATGCACTTATTCAGCATGTTGTTCTATATTGTATTTTTATTTTAAATTGCCTTTCAAGATGAAATATCTGTTCTATGTGCTGGATTTTATCAAGTAAATTTCCCCCAAAAATGCGACTTATACTCCAGTGCGACTTATATATGTTTTTTTCCTCTTCATTGGGCATTTTATGGCTGGTGCGACTTATACTCAGGTGCGACTTATAGTCCGAAAAATACGGTACTTGCTATTGTGTTTTTATTGAGTCTTTTATTACCTTTTCATTGCTTCAAAATACTTTATGCATGTGTTTCCCTCTCATACTTTTAAGCATTGTGTTTTCTTGTGGGTAGCTTTAAAGCAGATTGTTGATCTGTTGACCACATTAGCGTATTTAAGTAGCGTATTTGAACCACCCTTATTTGATATTACTACGTTTAAGTACCGTATTGGCCCGAATATAAGACGGCCCTGATTATAAGACGACCCCCTCTTTGTCAAGACTCAAGTTTGAAAAAAGACTTTTTGAACACCAAATTATTTTTTATTAAGAAAATAATTACAGTACATCCGAAACAAATGATTCTAACAATATATTTGAGAGAAAAAGCATGTTATTTTGCCTCATTCAAATCTTAACATCTGAACATTTAAAAATGTAAACTAAAGTGCAATCACATTCGTAAATGAATGGCTTCTGGTTTTTGAAATGTAAATAAACCAATATATTGTGTTAAAACAAGAAAATTGCAATAACTGCAATAACCATCAAAGTGAAGTCTAATTGTAACTGTAGTGTGGAAACAAATCTGAATAAGGAAAAACATTCCAATGAAATAATGCAAACTGGTTAAACTTGAGAGTAGCTGAGATCTGTCATGACAGAACATCGCGTCAGTGAAATCTGGCACCATCTAGTGTTGTGAATGGGTATAATGTCTAGACCGCAACTATAAGACGACCCCCTTTTTTTCAGTCTCATTTCAATGCAAAAAAACGCCGCCTTATATTCGGACCAATACAGTATTTTCTTAAGGCATCTTTAGTATGTTCTGTTTGTATGCATCTAACCAAAATAAGCTGAAAGCACACGGTATAACTTTAAATGTCAAATTGGTGTCTTGAAGAACGTTCCGCCGGTGTAGCACATTTTGGCAGAACACTGATTTTGTCCAGCTCTGGTCTCGTCTCATCCCGTCTTTCCTGCTAATTTTGCTTATGCTGCGGGTTTTGTAAACTATCGACAATTTAATTCAATTTAATATATCGTTTATCTTTTAAGAACTACAAGTCTCTCTATCCGTGGTTGCCTTTAAAGCCAGCCAATGTGAAATCAGTTGTCCGTTTTCTCAACTACAGTGACAACAACTCGGCCCACAGATGGCATGGACGTCTATTTTGAGAAGCCAGCGGATGACACGGAGCATGCCAACTTCCTGCGTGCCAAAACAGACCTGGAGGAGCGGCGAATGAGGTGCATCAATGAGGTGAATTTCACAGAGTGGAGAGCAGGCTAATTATTTGCTTCTAGACAATCATCTGGACTAGCTGGACAATTTGATTAACATATTTTGGGGACTATAAATCACACTAAATTCAGTTTGGCTTGGCCTGCAAAGCACCAACGTGTGACTTATAGTCTGAAAAATACGGTAAATGCATTTTGCTGGCAGCCAATCCTGGTTTTAAACTGTATTTTGCCCACACACGCACTGGGACAAAATGCAAAATTCAAACCAAAAATCTCACAACTGTGAGCTAGATGTGCTGCTTACTCCCAGAGTTGGAATTTTCTACTGTTCATTGGTTTGTGAACCACTAATGCAACACTTTAATTACCGTGCCAGTTGATGTCTCAGGCAATTATCTGGTAACCCACAAGAGAGAGACTATAAATAGCTGTAGCTGCTCCCTATTTACAAATGCTAAAACTCAAGTACTTGAGTGAAGCTGATTTTATACGTACAAAAACAATTTGCATACAGACTGGCTATTATAGTTTTGTACTGCCGTTTTGATGAAAGTTGTTATCGCAACACAGATGACCACATTTGCATTTATCGACAGTATTTTACAGTCTATCTGTTTTCCAAATCAGCTGACAGCTTCCTGAACTGCAAGGTTGTTTTTTTTTTACTTCATTATCACATTTATTCTACATTCTACAACATTTTGCGGCAATGCATTTCGTGACTCCAGTTGGACAACCTTTCATATCACACTGAAATGTTGCATATTGTTCGATAGCAAAGTAGTCCATCCTAGTTTTATTTATATTATCAACCTCTTTCCCCTCAATATTGTAAGCAAGCTGTCTATGACTATGTATACTCTATGTAGTAAAAATGGTTAAAAATATATAAATATGTGTCTGTTTTCTGATATAAAATGTTGCCATTTCAAAGATCATGAAGGAGTGGGCCGCGGCAGATAAGGGGTCAAAGTCGAAGAATCTGCCAAAGTCAGAGCAGCAAGCCCTAAATGAGGTGAGATCGTCTTTGAACATGCCAGGTTGTAGATTGGTGGAACGTCCTGCATGACTTCTGTTATATCTGGTCGTCATCTGTCTGCAGCACTTCCAGTCTGTGCTGCAAACGCTAGAGGAACAAGTGGCGGGCGAGAGGCAGAGGCTGGTGGAGACACACTTGGCCAGAGTGGAGTCCATTCTCAACAACAACCGCCGCTTGGCCCTGGAGAGCTACCTGTCTGCAGTCGAGTCCGATGAGCCACAGGTAAGATATAAAGGTCCTATAGAGAGTGCTCTGTCACAAAATGACTGGTTTTACATTCCTACCATTCTTGTAGCCGGACCGTGTGCTACAGGCTCTGAAGCGATACATGGCCGCCGAACAGAAAGACCGAAGACACACGCTCAGGCACTATCAGCATATCGTGGCCGTCGATCCGCAGAAGGCCGAACAGATGAAATTCCAGGTGTGTGATGCTTTGAAATAGAGATGTCCCGATCGATCGGGATGCCGATCGATCTGGTCCGATCACGTCATTTTCAAACTATCGGAATCGGCAAAAAAAAATATCGGCCATGCCTTTTTTTAATATGTATATATTTTTTAATTAAATCGTTTTCTAATTGTATTTAACGTTACAGACATAATATGTTACACTCATCCAGAGGCTTTAGTTTAGGCTTAAGGTAGGGTTATCAAATTTATCCCGATAACGGCGGTAATTAATTTTTTTTTTAAATGTATCATGTTAAAATATTTAACGCAATTAATGCATGCGCTGCACGACCCACTCACCCATTGTCGCGCTCAATCTGTAATGGCGCCATTTTACCTATATAGAGAGATAATAGGCAGCGTAAAATGAGTAGAATTTTGGCAGCCTTTGGAGCCTTTTTTTAATTGGCTAAAGCCTTACACTCCCTACGATTAGAAATATCATGGGAAGCAATGTGGGAAAGCAAGGTAGCAATTCATCTTTTTCTTAACACCTTATGTTATTTCCCAACGCAGAGAAGATATATCAATTGGTAGCACTACGCACAGTCATGGTTCCACTTCCCATCATGCATTTGGGCATGGCTATAGTATCACTTACTGAAATAACAACAATAACAAATACACTAGATGGCAATATTTAGTCACAATATACAAAGTCACAAGTCTTTCTATCCGTGGATCCCTCTCACAGAAAGAATGTTAATAATGTAAATGCCATCTTGAGGATTTATTGTCATAATAAACAAATACAGTACTTACGTACTGTATGTTGAATGTATATATTCGTCCAAGTTTTATTCATTTTTTTCTTAATGCATTGCCAAAATGTATATGATCGGGAAAATTTATCGGGAATGATTGGAATTGAATCGGGAGCAAAAAAAGCAATCGGATCGGGAAATATTGGGATCGGCAGATACTCAAACTAAAACGATCGGGATCGGATCGGGAGCAAAAAAACATGATCGGAACAACCCTACTTTGAAACTTACTGCAGACCCATAGACCTCATAACCCATTGACATGACATGGGAAACGGGGCTGATTCGTAGGTGGCCTATTTTCAAAAACTTCAAATTCAAATATTTTCAAAACCAAAGCTGCAACCGACTTAAAACCAAAACAGGCACCTAACTTAGCCATATATGAGTCTCCATGAGCAGCGGCATCAAATAATTGAACATCCCCTTATCACTTTTATAAACATTAAACTATTGAAAGTTTTTTTTTTTTTTTTGTTACAAATACTACATTAGGTTATAACTGGGTCCAGTTTTAGCAACCACGTTATTAGACCATACCAACATTTGTCATATATTGTATTGTATAGGTTCACAGTTATGATGGCCGTCAAAGCTAAACCGTAACTATTATGTAGTCTGTTAGAAAAATGAGTTTGACACCTCTGAATATAACATTACGGAGCCCCTAAAGGGATATCAACACAAATAAAATAAAAATTTAATCCATCTGTTGGGCACCAAATAGTACAATATGTGGTGCGCACTAGAAACCATCTGGTGTGCACCAGGTAGTTCCCTATTATAGGCCACAAACTGCAGGCGCGCATCGGACACCAGCAATAACTGGTGGATTTACTTGATAAAATCATTGTAACAATTTGCAATTACTTTTATTAAGTCAATTTTACTGCTTGCAATATTAAGTTCAGTTCACAAGCAGTAAAATTGACTTTACTGAACTTAATATTGCAAGCAGTAAAATTTACTGCTTGATGAGTAAATCCACGATATTACAACATTATTTGCACATCGTCAGCATTACATTGTCTCGGAACGACCAACAGTTTTCTCATGGGTACCAGGTTGTTTCTGGTGCGCACCAGATAGTTTCTAGTGTGCACCACATAGTATCTGGTGGGCACCACATTGTTTCTGGGGCACACCAGATAGCTTCTAGTGCGCACCACATACTATCTGGTGGGCATCAGATTGTTTCTGGTGTGCACCAGATAGTTTCTAGTGGGCACCCAGGTGGTTTAAATTAAGTTAATTTCTGTCAATGTTCCTTTAGGGGCTCCGTAGAACATAGATGAATTGATGGCATTTGTTTGAAATTTAAATTGGTCCACTTTTGGGGTCTTTGACCTTTGAGTTTACACTGTATTCTGTGTACATTTTAGACTTGCAGCTAGACTTACAAATTCCTCTTTTTTTTCAGGTGTATACACATCTGCATGTTATTGAGGAGAGGATGAACCAGAGTCTGGCGCTGCTCTACAAGGATCCTATTTTGGCTGAGGAGCTCCATGATGATATCCGTATGACACAATTTCACACCTCGTTTGTAAAAACCCTACAAGATGTGTTTAAAATCAGTTTAATATTTGTTCCCTGTAGAAGAGCTTGTGCGGGCAGAGCGGGGAGATATCAGCGAGCTCATGACCACATCGTTTTCTGAGACGCATACAACTGAGGAGCTTTTGCCAGCTGACTGTGACGAAGAGAAGGATGATGAGGAAGAAGAGGAGAGAGAATTTCAGAATAGGCCCTACCCTCCCCGCGTTGGTATGTACTACTGGATATCTGCATCATGGTACAGGTGTCACTTTCTGTTTTTGTTTTCTTATATTTTCTTTCATCCTTGTCTCTACAGACCTGCAGACGAATAAAAAAGGTGACCAATGATTTCATATCTGTCTTTTAGTCTGAATTAATATCTGAATGATATTTTTGGGTAAACGAGATGAAATCACGGTCACTTACTTCTTGACACGTTGCAAATTAGTACTTATTTACAGCTTTGTTTACCTCCATGTTATGGTGATTTGTGTCTGTAGGAGATGAATACGACTATGCCACATCTGAGAAGACTCCTACCTATGAATATGAGGAAAAGGTATGATTTTTTTTTTCTTTTATGAGTCAAAACTCAACTTATCGTGAAAGACATATTGTATTGTGCATTTTTTTTTTTTTTTTAAAGTTTGTATAAAAAAAACTTGGCATTTGTTTATGCATAGGAAGCCAAATACCCATAGATTTTTTTTTCTTGAAGTAATGATGAATGTATTATTCATTTAGAATTAGATCAGGATTCAATTTAACGCTAAAAACAATTAAATAAATTACGGCTGTCAAAATTATCGCGTTAACGGGCATTAATTTATTTTTTTCAAGTAATCACGTTAAAATATTTGACGCAATTAACGCCGCTCAGACAGATTTAAATGACAGTACAGTGAAATGCTCACTTGTTGTGTTTTATGGAGTTTTGCCACCCTCTGCTAGCGCTTGGGTGCGACTGATTTTATAGGCTTCAGCACCCATGAGCATTGTGTAAGTAATTATTGACATCAACAATGGCGGGCTACTAGTTTATTTTTTGATTGAAAATTTTACAAATTTTATTAAAACGAAAACATTAAGAGGGGTTTTAATATAAAATTTATATAACTTGTACTAACATTTTTCTTTTAAGAATTACAAGTCTTTCTATCCGTGGATCCCTTTCACAGAAAGAATGTTAATAAAGTTAATGCCATCTTGTTGATTTATTGTTATAATAAACAAATACAGTCCTTATATACCGTATGTTGAATGTATATATCCGTCTTGTGTCTTATCTTTCCATTCCAACAATAATTTACAGAAAAATATAGCATATTTTATAGATGGTTTGAATTGCGATTAATTACGATTAATTAATTTTTAAGCTGTAATTAACTCGATTAAAATTTTTAATCGTTTGACAGCCCTAAAATAAATAATTCCACATCATTTTTGAATGTATATGAATAGTTAATCATTGTCATATAAATGTTTTATTTCTTAGTTGTCAATCAATCAAATTAACAATTATTTAAGGGGAAAAAATTCCGGAAAAAAATTAACATAATACTCCTGATATTATATCTTGGTGGAAGAGTCATTCATTACATTGAGGCAGAATTATACAGTAGTGTAGTTCACCCACACTTTTTCAAAAATAGGCAGATTTTCACTTGATGGGTAAAGTCAGCACTCCAGAAATCAAACTATCTGCTGTATACAGCACAAGCAACTTAAAAGTGAAAATTTTTAATATGTCCACTCTAATATATATATATATATAAATATATATATATATATATATATATATATATATATATATATATATATATATATACATACTTATACTTTTTTTTTTTTTTTTTTTTTGACCATGCAAGCTGTGTGATGTTCTGACGTATTCTGTTTTTTTTTTAGATCAACACCTCTGTGGAGCTCAAACAGGTTGTGTACAAGCATGATGAAATTGAGAGAGATGAACTGGTAAGAATTGCACAGTGCCATGATCAATGTTCAAGAAAATTATATAAAATGGTCATTGTCTCTTTTCATCCATCATTTCCACAGCAACCTGATGCCTTGGAGACATTTAACCGCGGTGCCATGGTGGGCTTGCTGGTGGTAGCTGTGGCCATCGCCATGGTGATGGTCATCAGTCTGTTGCTGGTGCGCAGGAAGCCTTACGGCACTATTAGCCACGGCATCGTCGAGGTAGGACAGCAGGGCAGCCAAATAGGCAACTAGAAAAGCAGTTGATCTTTTGCTGTGCTCGATGTTTGCATGAAAGATCTATCTGGCAGCTACCAGTTAAAGTAGATTGGACATCTATCGCCGTCAATGGCAGGCAATGAGTTAGTTAATACTAAACAATTAAAAAAAAAAAAAAAAAAAAAACTTAAAAAAAAAAACTGGTATTTTTTACCTGATTCCAATCCATTGAAAATGACGGGATCGGATCTGATTTCCGATCACGTGACCGGAACATCCTTTGTGTTCCTCTCTAGTAAAGTGGCTTGACTACCTTAATTTTCGGACAATAAGCCGCTACTTTTTTCCCTCATTTTTAATCCTGTGGCTAATAGTCCAGTGCAGCTTATTTGTTGATTCATTTAGGTTAATTGGTAACACTTTATTTGACAGCAGCGTCATAAGACTGTCATAACACAGTCATAATTATAACATGACACTATCATGGGTATTACAGAATGCTTATGACATATGTCATTAAAGGTCATCCGGCAAATGATGTCATTAACTCCATTTATGTCCAGTTTGGATCTTTAACATCCATTCAAAAGTGAGATAATTTCTTGCGTGACACTAAATGACATTGGTCATAAGCATGCATTAATCCTCATGACAGTGTCATGTCATAATGATTGTCATAAAACACCTCTCAAAGTGTTACGAAATACCAAAACTAGTAATTAATGAAGCAACTCTAACATTAACTGAAGAAATAATTAGCACAGAACATGGATTTTATCTGTAACACCGCAATGCATGCTAGGAGGCACGTTGGACGACAACAGTGTTAGCAGCAGGTGGCAGCAGAGGTTGACTGGCTCCCCCAAGGTAGCAATGATGGCCAAATGAAGCTTCTTGAAGCAATGAAGCTTTGCAGCCAATTGGTTCAAAGTTTCACGGTGTTTCATTTGGTCCTATGACAGTCTTATGATGCCGCTGTCAAATAAAGTGTTACAGGTTTATATCTGTCGGTGTAAATATCTCATAATACAGTGAGGACAGCTGCGCCTTCTAGTCCAGTGCGGTTTATCTATGAAATAATGCCGTTTTCGTGTCAAATTTGGTGGGTGGTGGCTTATAGTCTGAAAATTACAGTAGTTTGTGATTATTGAGCTCATGTTTGTCCCAATCAGGTGGACCCTATGCTGACCCCAGAGGAACGACAGCTCACCAAAATGCAGAACCACGGCTACGAAAACCCCACTTACAAATTCTTTGAGCAAATGAACTGAGTTTGTAGCAAGTCGGCCGCTGGTTTTGTCCCATCGTCACGGTGATGCACCAACCACACCGCCTGTAATGGATTGACAACACCGAGATCGCATCAATTTCCTGGATAAGCTCAGTCTTTAGTCCATACCTATTGTAAATGACCAACGACATCAGTCATCTTTACCGAAATGTGAATAGTGAAATAGAACACCTCACCTGCTGTAATCTCCATTGGATTAGATCCTGCTGCGTACTGTCAAAAAAATTCCCATTGAAACAACCATCAGAGTGGCATGACTTGACCTACTGACACACCATAAACTGAATGGTGCATCGCGCTTTTAAAAAATTTATTTTTCCATAGTCAACTACATATCGTTTCACATACTGTAGATATAGTGTAACTGTGTAGATGAGTGTGATAGGAAGCCTGGTTATCCTCATTTAGCATCAAATGACCAATTAAACTAAATTGTACTTAATCATCTCCAATGAGGTCGAATCAATATCATTTAAATTTACTTTGGAGTATTAGCCATCAGCTTTTTTTTTTTTTTTTTTTAATAAATTGGCAAATATACAGTAAAGTATTCAGTTTAGCTTCATTAAGTTTATTTGTACTGCTACCTAAATAAGTGTAAAATAGAATATAGATTTAATGAAAGCATGAGAACTCGGTGTATGAAGCTGCTGTAACTATTTGTGTTGTTGCCGTCACTGCTTCCTAAAAAGTCGCCGTTTCAAACGGACACTGTAAATAACACAGGTTGTACACTTAGGCCCCAAATGATTTATACCCAATTCGGATTGTGAGTTATTTGCAAAACATCTTCTGCATGGAAATGACACTACAGGATAGCAGAATTTGACATGGAACAGTTGTGTCAGATATTTTTAAATGTTATTTTTTAGCATTTTTATGAAAGCGTCCTCCAATAACAACACTAAAATAATTCAGAACTTGTCCAACTTTTCAAAAGTTATACTGAACACTGGACTTAGGGGGTTAGGGTTGAATATTGTGTGAATGGCTACTTGAATGACAAAAAGTGGAATAGAATGGGGTGGGTAAGGATTAGATATGTATGTCTGTATTGCGGAAAATTTGGAATCATTTTGAACAAAATTCTTATTAATCTCTCGACACAACTTTAATCACTCCTCCACTTTCTTGTGTCATTTTTTCCAACCAGAAGATTATCTGTTCACGTTGTCAAATGTATGATTCATTCAGGGCTTAAGTGTATCCACCATGTAGTTAAACGTCCTAGTAGACGTTTCTGACTCATTGGTGTAACGGAATGATACATCAACGTAGTGCGTTGTGCTGTAAATGAGAAGGAGAAGCATTTTCCTTACATGGCTGATTGAAAACGGACTGTTGTAAAAAACCAGCACAAGACGACACAGTAACTTCTTTCTGAATGTATTTAAGGTAGTTGTTGAGATTCCATTCTCTTAGTTACTGACTTTATTTCGCCTGCTGCCATTTCCAGAGTAGTGACGTTAGGCCACGCGACATGCATTGACACTCTCGTCATCACTTTGTAGCAGCCTGCTCATTATTTGTCAGGTGAGTGTCAAGGCTGAGGAATCAAAAAGCGGAAGGTGTAAAATACAGAGTGCAGTATATTGTGTCAGTGTGTGTGTATTCAAGCCTAAAAACACAGCACACGTAGTTAATGTAAGTAGTGATAGTATGTCATTAAGCTACTTGTCTTGACATCCTAATGCGGATTATTAGCACTCTATCGAAGCTTTGATCCCTCTCTTTCCTCCTGTTAGTCGTGTGCGTGTCAATTTAGGAAGCCACTTAAAAGGGTCACGTTGCAGGACGTGCAGATAATGCAAAAAAAAAAAAAAATTTAAAAGAACACATAACAGCATTGTGATGGTGTGTTTCACGAGGCTGGTTGTGTTACGATGGGTCACAGCCTTTGTATAATTTGTACAGCTATGTTAGTGAATGTCCACAGTTTAATGATACTACTGAAACCATAGATGAGAATAAGCTTGCCTGTTTTTATTTCGATTGCAAAAACCACCACCGAGGGTTCCCTACCAGCATTTAGCAGACGTAGTAAGGTATGTAATACCGTAGTTACCCCAATCACATCTATACATGTGTCCTCTGTTCAGTTCTCTCCCTGTGAAATATTAAAATTGTCTGAGATTTTAATTGCTGCGTTATTGCCTTTTACAATGCTGTGTTTTAGATGTAATTATATTGTATTTTTTATTTATACTGGACATAATAATCAGTTGGTTCAAGGGTCATGCTTTTCACGTGTCATTTTAGGAGCTTGTATATTAAAGCAATGATGTGTTTAAGATAAATGTGAGTCAGGTGTTTGCAGCCTAATTGACAGCAACAATGCGGCACTAAGCACAAGCCATCAAATTGCCGTGTCTGCCTAGGAATGGCTATTTTAAGACATTTCCTCAATTAATCAATGAAATATTTGTTATTTGGCAATGTTATTTTAATAGGAATTTTCTTGGTTGTGTCATAGCTGACATCTCCTCAGATATAGCTTAATTGCCATGACTGGTGTGGGTCTTTTTGAGACTGAATCGAAAGTGCTTCTGCTGGTGGGAGCAAATAGTGCACTCTATTTTGCCTCACTAGCTCCAAGTTGTGACAAATCATCAATCAATTGAATACTAAGTATCAATTGTTATGCCCATCCCTGGCTTGCGCACACATCGGTTCTATATTACTACTGAGAGGAAATCCTTTTTCTCAACTCATATGATCCTTTAACCAAAGCCATGCAGCAAGAAGAAGTAGATATTTTAATTTGATAAGAAAAGGTGTTTTCTCTGTTGTGTAATTGTAACTGCAAGCAATCAATCCAAGCTAATTGATAGTGTAATAAAATTGAATGACCCATAAAATGTTGTGTTCTTTTGTGTTTCCTTTTCTATCTTGACACATCGCCAGAGGTGGGTAGCGTAGCTAAAGATTTTACCCAAGTAAGAGTAGCGTTACTTTTAAATAACATTACAAATGTAAAAGTAGTCATCCAAAAATTTACTCAAGTACGCGTAAAAAAAAAAGTATTCGTTGAAAAAAATACTCAAGTAATGAATAATAGTGTGACTTAACTTCAAACAATGTCTGTTTTTTTAATATTAGCATTTTTTTTCAACAAAACTTCATTGACATGAACTGTTATTATTATACTGTACTATAACCTATTACATGACCATATTAGGCCAAAAAGATGACACATAAATCATTGAATTCAGACCAGAACAACACTATGAAACATCACCCGTCCAAACATACACGGAGATTAAGGGGATCCCTGGTGGCCCAAAATGTCATCGCATATGACTGACTTTCCAATATATGAATTTAAAATTAAGACTTTGCAGGTAAATGTTTTCTAGAAAAGTTGTAAAGCAATAAAACAACAAAAATGAATGAAATGTACAAAAAATATATATTTTTTTTATAATAGGTCAAAATTAACAGATCATGTGACTAGCACCTCAGAGACGGTCATTTGCTTTGCTTAGCCGGAAAAAAAAAAACACCTGAGGGCAGAAAAGGCAAGATGGATATACTAGGCCTGTCGCGATAACAAATTTTAGTGTGCGATAATTTATCTCATAAATTATTGCGATATTATTGCACCCCCCCCTTTTTTTTTTTAAAACAATTTACAATAAGACAGTGAGAATACAGTATATATTAATAGATCAAGTACACCCATTTAAACGCGATAAATATTTACTCTTAAATTCAAAAATACTTTTTAAGAAATCACAACTATAAACAATAGAGCCTCTTAAGTAAAAGACAACAATATTGATATCGCACAGAAACACAGAATAAATAAATGTGTTTCTCAAGGAAAAAAAAAAAAAATTGCACTCAATAACTTAAGCATTTAGGCAAATGAAAACTTTTCCCGTCATAGCTTCTACAATGTGTTCCATAGGGATGCAACGATACAGTTAAGTCACGGTTTGGTACGATTTTCGATACGGGGGGGACACGATTTTCGATCCGATTCAATACATTTAATGCTCTGAAAAAAAAAATAGCAATTATATTTTTTGTTTCTTTTTTTTTTTTTTTTAATTAAATTGCCATCATATAAACATGCATTTTAGTGCATAATATTTATGTGCTTACTTCTTGCTGATCTGAAAAAGTTTTGTATGAATGTGCTGACAACAATTTTTACTGTTTGTAAAGTGAGGCGGGACACACTGTTGATTGCTACAGCTCTCTTAGCAGCTAGGTTTACTACATGAGCAAGACATCCTATTTGTGGTCCGAATCCATCTGTGTCACGTACTGAGTTAACAATATTTGCAACATTATCTATAGTCACTGGTATGGATTGATTTGGCCTTCCTAACTTCCATTCAGTCATGACAATTTAGAATTCATCGATGTAGTATATGGACTACGTGTCCCATAATCACTCTGGGCTCACGTAGCCAATGGCATGGGACGTAGCCCATCTAGTTTGCTATTTCATGATATCTAGTGTGTGCGCGCATTTAAAAAGTTAGCAAACACCGCTGAAGTCACGTCTGCTCATTACTGCACAACACATATGACAATCGACTTTATTTAAACAGGACGAGTTTGAAGCACAGCGCTCTTAATTTGCCACTCAATGTTCATCATTTCCATTCAGCTGTCGGTTGTCAAAGAGAGGTTGTTCGTAGCAGCCAAGTCGGTAACAATGTTTTGGCGGTCTTCGTTGTAAATATCCGGCGTTGTGCCGAAAAATAGCCGCCCCGCGTGAAATGTCACCCCTGACGGGAGCGCCCACACATCAACAACACCGGCACGCCGGAGATGGTCCGCAGTCAATCCGAAGCACTGACGCGGCCATTATACGTGGAAACAATAGGATATAATGGGAACAATTGGCTCCGGCGCTATTTTTTGCCGGACCTGGAACGAAGATGCATTTTGCGCAGTTGGTAACAAGGAATCCGAACTTTTAACAGCACGTCTGCCCCACGCTCACACGCACGTGCACACGAGGCGATAAATCGCACTGGAAAAATTACCGCCTTCATTTGTATTTATCGTGTGATAAATGGAATTATTGCATATTGTGACAGGCTTAGGATATACGTAATTTTTTCAAACCTAAGCTCTCAAAAGTGACAACAACTACTACGAGAACCAAGGATTGGAGATGTGGACCATAAAACGGCAGAGAGCACCATCAAAATAGAGAGCGGAGTCCCAGTTTGCTACACTAAGGACGTTAACCCCAAAAAATGATGAGAAACAAAAAAACAAAAACAAAAAAAAAAACATTTTCAACATATTATTATACAAATGTTCCTGGCTGGAATATTCAGTCAAAACGGATGCGGCATCTACTTCACCAGTAGGTAAGACAGAAAAACGTGCGTGCTCACACACATACACACTGCTGTGATGCATGTATGTACGAGCATGGGCTAAGCTACTATCAGAGCATATAACTTGTAAATTAATTTTATTGCTGACACTGCGTTTCGGGGTCATCAACATTTTTGCCCTGCCCCTGCCACAAAAGTCAAACTCTGCCTTTGCGTCCAAAGAGCATAAGTGCACTCTAGTGGAGAACAAACATTGTTACCTCTGATTGGTATATTGGAGTTATGTGGTTATTGTTGCAACGTCTCATTGGTGAAACTAAGACAACCACTGACGGCATCTCTGGCAAAAATAAAGTCAACAAGTAGAATAAAGACGAAAAATGTAACGACTCTAGTGTAGCCCAAAGTAGTGGAGGAGGAGTAATGTTTCTTAGTAAAAGTGAAAGTTATTGCGCGGTAAAACTACTCTAGTGCCCCTTTCCCACTGAAACTAGTGGGTCAACGCGCGTTTTTTCCAAGCCGATGCAACCCACTAGCAATTGGCATTTGGCACCTTTCCCACTGACAAAAAAAAACGGGTCTTTTTTTTTTTTTCACCTGTCTAACCACCCACCCCTCCTCAGCGGTGCATAAGGTTACGTGACGTCACCACGCTAAGATGCGCGCCGACAACTGCGACCAAATTCATTCAGTTCAAGGAAGTAAACAATGCAGAGCAACATGGAAGCCTCCTTTCCGTTTGTGTTCTCTGTTTTCATGCTTTTTACTGCCCTCAAAATGGTCGAAATGCAGCAAAGGATCAACACTCTGCTTGTGCTGAGGCAACTTAGGAGACGTGAATTCTTCTTCTTCTACTAGCTTTGTTGTGAGCCTCGACGTAACTACGGTTGTGGGGCATGTTAAATGGGAGGCAACTAGCACGTTGTTATGACGCATCACGTAAGAGCCTACATCACCACGTAGATTAGGGTGTTGACTGTTGACCCGGGTTTTGCTTTCACACTGCATGACGATCAGAGCCGAGGTGATTTTAACACGGGTCGCTTGGCGGGTTGATTGACACGGGTCGAGGCGGGTCGCTGCACCTTTCCTACTGCCACCAAAAGCCGATTGTTAGTGGGTTGACATGGGTTTTTTGGCCAGTGGGAAAGGGGTATAGGAAGCACTTTTTTTTTTTTTTTTTTTTTAAAGTTACTCAAGTAAATTTAACTGAGTAAATGTAACTTATTACTACCTGCCTCTACACATCACATTCAGGAATCTTGACAGAGTTAATGTAGTTCACTGGGGCACAAGATTGAAAAGCGACACAGTGTGACGAAAATACTTTCTTATCTCACGCCTCATGGAAAACAGAAACCTTAACAGTTAGATGACATTTTTATGAAATGTCACTAGAATATGCAATTAGACACACTCAAGTAGAGGTGCCAGGATTAGCGATCCGGCAGCATCAACAGGCCCCCCACACGGTGTCCATCGGAAAAACCATTAGCTTTTTTTTTTTTTAAACCTTTCCTGTTCAACTGTTTCACACGGAGAATGGAAGTCTAAGTGCCCAGTTGGTCTGAACAGTTTTAATGTTTCACATTGAGAGTATGACATACTCCCATTGTGATCATTCAACAAACCTCATTTATTATGACAAAGCAGCAAACAGGAAGGGGTTATGGGGGAGCAGAAGAAAAGAAACACAAGAGGAGAAAGAAAAGAAACACAGAAAACAACAAGAAATACATTGAACGTCTACACTAACTACTAATATGTTGATGGTATCGTCAGCTAGATGTATATCCGGTTGACAACATGTGGGGGGCCTGTTGACCAGGGAAAGAGGGGAAGGGGGGGTGGGAGAGTCTATAAGCTAAGTGATTGAAAGGGGTAGAGTGTACACAAATCAGCTCTGTGATCTAGAACCCAGTAATCGTGTGAATCCCTTGTGAATGTAAGCCTGTTGGTGACCGACCCTACGCCGCCCCATCGCCAATCCCGGCACCGGGACCCCCCACCCGAGTGCGCCCTATCACATCCAGCCGCACGCGAGCCCCACCAAGCACGCAACAGCCACACAGACGAGCGAAGACGCCACGCGGGCACCAACCCACACAGCCAGCCCGGAGAGGGCGGGGGGGCTTCAGCGCAGCCCATCCCTCCTCCAGCAGCCTAGCAAAGGAGCAGGAGGCCTTCAGGGATGGCAAGAGGGGACGCACCACCAACCCCACGTCCACCCCTAAATACCATTAGCTAACGATAGCACCACTATATTCATAGGTAGTGCAGGCATTTAATGTCTTGGTTGTTGTTTGTTCTTCTCCTCTTCTATTTTTCATTCTGTCGCCCATAACCCCTTCCTACTCGCTGCTTTCTCCTAATAAACGAAACACAATGAATAACCACAATGTGAGTATATCGTACTCCCATGCGATACATTAAAACTTCAGTCCATAAAGACACTCAGATTCCCTTTCTCCGTCTCAAAGCAGCTGAACAGGACAGGTTAAAATTTTTTTACTAGAATAAATATTCACCTAAGTAAATAGCCAGATCCTGATGGTGATAATAGAAAAAAGGAAAATAATGCTTTCATAAAACTGCAGTGGTCCTTTAATGTGATTCTTAGTTTTCTTTTACATCACAGCAAATGACCCCACGCTATGACAATCAGCAAGCGTCACATTCACTGAAAGCGCAACAACTGTCTCACTAGAACTAGTGAGTGGGTGGCCTCACACACATTTCCTTCAGAAATGACAGAGAAGTGTCAGGTACCAACATCACACAGGTTCCCTTCCATCAACACCACAACTCTGACAATGAGCTGCATTTATGTGTGAAAAGGTTCTCAGGTTACAGTGACAGTTTACCAGCGTAGTTTACAGCATCGGTCAGATAGCTTGTGGTTCCTCAGAATTCCACGGCTAACCTACATCCACTGTGGTAAAATGAGTCATATTTACCACGACACATAGCAGACTGCCTCTATGTTTTGTTTAGTTCACTATGAATAAGTCTTTGATTCATTCATGATTTTTAACTCTTATTAGGCAGCAGAAATATTCTATCTGTATGATACAAATTGCTTTTATAGGGATTTTTTTTAGGGAATAAGACAAAATGGCAGATGGAAAATCTACCTCAAAGCTGAATTTTAGTACTATTATTCCGATCGCATGTATGTATTAACAGCTATCCAAAGACTGCAATGGCAATAAGATGAAACACAAGTTGAATTGGTATGTACCTGTTTGGTACTCTCCGCCCAGTATTCAACCATTTAAAACAAAACTATGACCCCAGTTGAGAAGTAACATGGAGGGGACCTCATAGCTTAAGGCCGCTTTGCTTTCTCAGTGCCTGGACGGTTTGATCATCAACTAAGGCAGTACTTCTCAAATAGTGGGGCGCGCCCCCCTGGGGGGGCGCAGAGCAATGCCAGGGGGGGCGCATGTGAACTCGGGGAACATGTTTTTTTTTTTGGTTTTTTTTGCCGTACTGGAATAAAGTGTACTTGCACATCCACTCAGTAGGTGGCAGTAGCGCTCTCATTTTCTGAGTGCGCGCAGTATTTTTGAACTAAGGAAGAGCACTCAGCACACACAGACAACAGATATGAAGAGCAGTGTGCCACCGCCGTTTTCGAAAGCCGTTTTCCGACCGGACTCACTCACGCAGCGACCCACTGTCTTGTCCGGTTTTCACGTCGCCGCCCGAGAAGTGCCATTTTCGGCTTGGGATCGTCACGACGACTGCCCTCACCTACGGTTCTACCTCGGCCGCCGTGAATGCGCTTTTTTCGTGCCGTTTGCCTTTTAGCTTTGACTTTTAATACAGGGGGTGATGATGAAAGACCACTGTTTACTGTGTCTAAAAATAATTATAGCAGACAGCAAGAAGCCAAATCAATTAAGACGCCACTTAAAGACATTAGACCCCAATCTCATTGCCTGGCTCTGCCAGACTTTTCTCCCTGTATTTTTCAAACACTGAGAGAAATAGTCTGGGAACGATCCCATTAACAGCCTTTTCGAGCAGGTACAAAATCAATCGACAAATCAGATTCGTTTATTTGCGTGACGTGTTTTTAACGAGCAACGTCACTCTTGCGCGTCGGAAGTCGTCTCCACAACAAAGCTGAACAGGAGAGCCGAGAATATGTTCCAATTCAAGGTAAAATCAGTTTTAAATTACCAAAAACACATAGACAAGAGTCATTGACAAGTCTGTCCCGCGCTAGCCATGTTGAATAAACTCCGCTCTCCTCGTACGTTTACTTCCGCGCGCAAGTCCCTGGTCCTGCCCTCGTCGCTTTAATAACGTGACATCTGCCCTGCCCGTCGCTGATTGGTCCACTCCGCTGTCTGTTTGCTGTGGCTTGCTCCGCCCTGGAAATTGTATCCGCGGGAATGGTGGCCAGACTCAATAGCTGGAACAGCGGTGAGTCTGGTGTACCAGGCTACCAATCTCATTGTTAAGCCGCTTGATTTTTTCAGTGAAAACGTGCCGAATATTGCCAACAATCGTCCTGCTTTGTCAGTGTTATATCAGTAAGCCAGTGAGCATTGTTAGCCTGCTAATTGCAAAATAACTCCACACCATTGCAAAGGAGGTAAATACTGTGAGCAGCAAAAATAAAAACTCTCCTGTCCAAGGACACTTTTATCCCCCTTTTATTCAGATTTGTTTTTTCGGTCAAATTTTTTGGCACATTGTCCTCATGAGTGAATGTTTCTAATCAATTTTAATTTGGTATTATTTACTGATTTTATTACATTTTATTTTTCTGTATCAAATGGTCAAAAATGTACCTTGAGTGTATTTTTTAGTTTGGATGTGAATTTTTTTTTTTTTAATTCAGGCAAATTGATGCACGTCAAGTCTTCTCTGTTACAAACAAAACAATGTTAATAAAGTTATACTTTATTATAAGTTGATCTATGTTACTTTTTTTCTTTATTAGAAAAAAAGGACACAATGTTAGGCAGATGCGTATTTATAATAGTAATTTTATAGACAAATGACACTATTTACAGTGTCGGCAGAGAGTTTGGGGGGGGCGCGAAACATTTACGTCTTCCTTGGGGGGGGCGTGACAGAAAATAATTGAGAAGCACTGAACTAAGGCAACAACAAAAAAGATTCTTGAATTTATTAAAACATTTTACAGAAGAATTTAAAGTGTAAATGACACGAAAAAAGCATGTTTAGTTCATACAACACGTGATATTTTATGCTCCTGAATGAAATAGACTGCTTGGTTATGTGCAGACGCTATCGATGTTTATTCCAACTTCTTTAATTCCGCGCCATGAAAATGAGTGATTTCCATCCCAGAATCTCAGATTGAAGAAGAAGCCGTATGCCACTTGAGCAAATGAACGCTTCACCTGGCAGCCACATTTGTTATGTTGAAGTTCTGAGGATTTTTGTGGAGTTTTCCCTTTATTTTTCACGTCATGCCAGTCTGATGTGCTGCAGGCTTTTGTTGTTACACCAGGGAGAGTGGTGTGAGCCTATTTGGGTTTCCAAATGATGCTGTTCGCCATGAAGAATGGGCTAAACAAATCCGACAAACGAGAGACCGTTGGACAGACAAGGAGAGAGACAGGCAGCGGAAGTGTGTAAGCTGTCTTTAAATTATGGCAAATACTAGAGTCACGTCACATGTTCTAATAAGGAGGTACCTTGTAGGTCGTCCCGGTGGCCGAGAGGTTAAGGCGTTGGATTCGAAATCCAATGGGGTTTCCCCTCACAGGTTCGAATCCTGTTCGTGACGAGGTTATCATTAGAGGAGCAAAGTTAGATGGTGTAGCTGTAGCACATGCACGTTCCAGCTTTGTGTTCTCTATATACCATATGTGTTTCATCAGTTTTCTGTACTTTCTTCACACACATCACCCTCTTATCAATAAAAACATGTAAGCATATAGTGCAATAGTTGAACATTATGTTCATGCAGGGAACCCAAACACAACAGGCCCCAAATTTGGATAGGCGTCATCTGATGATACCTAAATTAATGCAAATTTGAAGACAAATGAGATCAGGCTTTCTGGCAATTTGTGAGATAAGACCAGAAACACACATACATTTCGATTTCGAAGAAATTGGCTACCAGATTTAATGTAATAGCGTTGCAGAGTAATATGTAATGGATAAGGGCAATAATTGAAGCCAATTATACTGCACTTCTTAGGGTTGTAACAAGAGTATTCATCATACAGAAACCGTTCACAAAAACAAAAGGTAGGGGAAAAAAAGGCCGGTATTTACTCATCGTATCTTCTTCTTTTTGCACGTATATATGTAAATAAAGGTTATAAAAGTTACACTGCTGGCCAAATGTATTGGCACCCCCTGCAATTCTGTCAGATAATGCTCAATTTCTATGTGTATATGCAAGATATGCTGTTATATCGTCCCTACCAATGTTGAGACCAAACCTACGCCCTTGAGCTGAGGGTGCTAATACTTTTGTCCGGCCCATTTTTGGTGTTTTGTGTAAAATGATGATTTTTTTTTTCCATTCTATTTTGTATTTTTTCATTGCAAGAAAAATAAATGGAGATATTACTACCAAAGCATTTGTAATTGCAATCATTTTCTGGGAGAAATTGAGCATTATCTGACAGAATTGCAGGGATGCCAAAACTTTTAGCCAGCACTGTGAAAAAAAAAAAAAAAAAAAAAAACGGCATCTCAACAACACATTTTTTCAACAAGTTTTACCGTAATGTACGAAAAATACTATGACTTTACCGCTATTTTAAGGCTTTGACTAGATCTGAGCAAGACACGGTCATGTCATGGCCCCTGTTCCTGCTTACTGTGATTGTCTTCAATTAGCCCCACCTGATCTCACTTCACCTCCTCGTTGACCAGCCAATAGCACTGCTTTCACTCTACGATTAACCTGTGTATCTAAAGCCGTTTTTTTTTTTTTTTCCAATTCCACTCTGGCAGACCATCTGTGAAGCCTGCATGTTACCTGCCTGCCTAGCTCCCCAAATCTGATTCTGAATCTGGAACCGCCTGACTTCTGCCTTCTCTACTGCCCTGGTAGCTCAACCTGCATTCTGTTTTGGAACCCTGAATTTTGTCAACCTTATATAGTACTGCGGCAGTACTACAATGGGGCACACACACGCACTGAAGTCTTCTCCAACCTTTTC